>NC_057857.1:3017650-3627650 GCF_015237465.2 Chelonia mydas
TCGCTTCTTCATGACATCATGCATAACACTTGCTGCGATGTTCCTCACCATGGCGTCCAGGCACATCAGAAGGCATGAGTGATCACTGCAACGTCGCACAGATCACCCATTTGAGGGACATTGGCGCCGCTCTGCCTGTGCGAGATGTACACCAGTTCATTGCTGGCCCTCTGGAGAAGAAACATCCACTTCTTCACTAGCTGCCTGATGGTGTTGACCATCTTCTTGAGAGGTACCATCACCATGGCAGATCCCCTCAGGACAAATGAAATACAGGGGATCAGGAAGGTGTTCAAGGTGCTGATCTTCTGCCATGGTGGCAGTAGGGAGGAGTCGATCTTGGCCACATCCCATAGGATTGCCGTGATCATATCCTCAGATGTCTGCTGGACATGGAAACCCGTGGGCGTGCCCAGATGTTGGTATGCTTGCCCATCTTCAAGGAAGATCATGGGTTCACCCTGGATCTAGAATGGTGTCGCCTGGACCAAGTCCCTTCTACTGCCATTGATATGCAGGGATGCGCATTTCCTAGCGTTGAAGTGGAATCCCATCGAGTTGGTAGCCTGGCTGGTGACACTGAGCATTTGTTGGAGACTCTCAGGGCTGTCTGCGATAAGGACCAGATCCTCTGCGTAGGCCAGGATATTCATTCTGTTGCCGTACAGGTCCAAACAGTCTAGACCACTGGAGATCACTCGAATGTGTGGTTCCATGGCTAGGTTGAAAACAGTGGGGCTGAGGGGACTGCCTTGCTTCACGCTGCTATGAATTGGAATTTTTGGACTCTCTCCTTCCACGCAGCGGATGGTGGTGGTGCAGCCTACATAAAGTTACTGGAACAGTTGTAGAAAGTTTTCAGGCATCCCATACTCTTGGAGCATGGCAAAAATATGCTCATGGGACATGAATCTGAAAGCATTAGCCAGGTCAAGTCATGCTATGGCATATTGCCTCAGTGCCCTTCTGGCTGTGTGGATGGCAGTTCGAAGGACAAAGTTGTGTTCGTAACAGGGTTCACATGACATGAAGCCTTCCTGGATGGAGCTCCTCTGTTCACTGACCAGTCTGTTAACCCAGCCGCGAGGCAGCTGGTATAAAATTTGTACATGCTGGAACAGAGAGAGATGGATCTCCAGTTCTTGGAGTCATCTCTCTTGCCTTTCTTTACCCAAAATAGCCAAAATTGATCACTTTGGCACAGAGGCGGCACATAGGAGGAGGGGCACATGGATTTCTGCCAGGGTTTATACTTTTATTTCTTTTTTTGGCATACTATCAAAACCTTTAAATTGTGCCCCCTCCCACTATCAACAGTTACTCGTCGCCTCTGCTTTGGCAAGAGGATCTGTTCACTGATCACCTAGGCAGAGTTGATGTGTCTGTGCAGATAGAACGCTCCTGAGGTCTTTTCCCCAGTTCATCACTAGATGGCAAGGGAGAGCCCATTCAGACGCTGCTTACACACAGGACCTAGCACAATGGGTGCGTGAATAACAGCTTGGCTGGAGTGTACAGATCTGCCTGTGATGCCCTGAACCCTCCCGGCCCTCCAGACAGGCTCCGTCTGCAGGGCCATTTGCTTCCTGCTCTAGGCCAGTGGTCTCCAAACTTTTTTGATCGTGCACCCCTGCCAGTAAAAATTTTTTGAGCGCACACCCCCAATATATATATATTTATTTATTTATAAATTATATACATGTACTACTGTACTAAGAAATTATGTACATTATAAAACATATACAAAAATAGAAATTAAAAAAGGATGAGATAAAGATGAAATAAACAATATTGTTAAAAAATTTCACAGAATCATAGAATATCAGGGTTGGAAGGGACCTCAGGAAGTCATCTAGTCCAACCCCCTGCTCAAACCAGGACCAATCCCCAATTAAATCATCCCAGCCAGGGCTTTGTCAAGCCTGACCTTAAAAACTTCTAAGGAAGGAGATTCCACCACCTCCCTGCGTAATGCATTCCAGTGTTTCACCACGCTCCTAGTGAAAAAGATTTTCCTAATATCCAACCTAAATCTCCCCCACTGCAACTTGAGACCATTACTCCTTGTTCTGTCATCTGCTACCACTGAGAATAGTCTAGATCCATCCTCTTTGGAACCCCCTTTCAGGTAGTTGAAAGCAGCTATCAAATCCCCCCTCGTTCTTCTCTTCCGTAGACTAAACATCCCCAGTTCCCTCAGTCTCTCCTCGTAACTCATGTGTTCCAGTCCCCTAATCATTTTTGTCACCCTCCGCTGGACTCTTTCCAATTTTTCCACATCCTTGTTGTAGTGTGGGGCCCCAAACTGGACACAGTACTCCAGATGAGGCCTCACCAGTGTCGAATAGAGGGGAACGATCACGTCCCTCGATCTGCTGACAATGCCCCTACTTATACATCCCAAAATGCCATTGGCCTTCTTGGCAACAAGGGCACACTGTGGACTCATATCCAGCTTCTCGCCCACTGTAACCCCTAGGTCCTTCTCTGCGGAACTGCTGCCGAGCCATTCGGTCCCTAGTCTGTAGCAGTGCATTGGATTCTTCCATCCTAAGTGCAGGACTCTGCACTTGTCCTTGTTGAACCTCATCAGATTTCTTTTGGCCCAATCCTCCAATTTGTCTAGGTCCCTCTGTACCCTATCCCTACCCTCCAGCGTATCTACCTCTCCTTCCAGTTTAGTGTCCTCTGCAAACTTGCTGAGGGTGCAATCCACACCATCCTCCAGATCATTTATGAAGATATTGAACAAAACCGGCCCCAGGACCGACCCTTGAGGCACTCCACTTGATACCGGCTGCCAACTAGACATGGAGCCATTGATCGCTACCCATTGAGCCCGACAATCTAGCCAGCTTTCTACCCACCTTATAGTGCATTCATCCAGCCCATACTTCTTTAACTTGCTGGCAAGAATACTGTGGGAGACAGTGTTAAAAGCTCTGCAAGGAACAACACGTCCACTGCTTTCCCTTCATCCACAGAACCAGTAATCTCATCATAGAAGGCAATTAGATTAGTCAGGCATGACTTGCCCTTGGTGAATCCATGCTGACTCTTCCTGATCACTTTCCTCTCCTCTAAGTGCTTCAGAATTGATTCCTTGAGGACCTGCTCCTTGATTTTTCCAGGGACTGAGGTGAGGCTGACTGGCCTGTAGTTCCCAGGATTCTCCTTCTTCCCTTTTTTAAAGATGGGCACTACATTAGCCTTTTTCCAGTTGTCCGGGACTTCCCCCGATCGCCATGAGTTTTCAAAGATAATGGCCAATGGCTCTGCAATCACATCCGCCAACTCCTTTAGCACTCTCGGATGCAGCGCATCCTGCCCCATGGACTTGTGCTCGTCCAGCTTTTCTAAATAGTCCCGAACCACTTCTTTCTCCACAGAGTGCTGGTCACCTCCTCCCCATGCTGTGCTGCCCAATGCAGTAGTCTGGGACCTGACCTTGTTCGTGAAGACAGAGGCAAAAAAAGCATTGAGTACATTAGCTTTTTCCACATCCTCTGTCACTAGGTTCCCTCCCTCATTCAGTAAGGGGCCCACACTTTCCTTGACTTTCTTCTTCTTGCGAACATACCTGAAGAAACCCTTCTTGTTACTCTTAACATCTCTTGCTAGCTGCAACTCCAGGTGTGATTTGGCCTTCCTGATTTCACTTCTGCATGCCCGAGCAATATTTTTATACTCATCCCTGGTCATTTGTCCAGTCTTCTACTTCTTGTAAGCTTCTTTTTTGTATTTAAGATCAGCAAGGATTTCACTGTTAAGCCAAGCTGGTCGCCTGCCATATTTACTATTCTTTCTACACATCGGGATGGTTTGTCCCTGTAACCGCAATAAGGATTCTTGAAAATACAGCCAGCTCTCCTGGACTCCTTTCCCCTTCATGTTATTCTCCCAGGGGATCTTGCCCATCAGTTCCCTGAGGGAGTCAAAGTCTGCTTTTCTGAAGTCCAGGGTCCCTATTCTGCTGCTTTCTTTTCTTCCTTGTGTCAGGATCCTGAACTTGACCATCTCATGGTCACTGCCTCCCAGGTTCCCATCTACTTTTGCTTCCCCTACTAATTCTTCCCGGTTTGTGAGCAGCAGGTCAAGAAGAGCTCTGCCCCTAGTTGGTTCCTCCAGCACTTGCACCAGGAAATTGTCCCCTATACTTTCCAAAAACTTCCTGGATTGTCTGTGCACCGCTGTATTGCTCTCCCAGCAGATATCAGGGTGATTGAAGTCTCCCATGAGAACCAGGGCGTGCGATCTAGTAACTTCTGCGAGTTGGCGGAAGAAAGCCTTGTCCACCTCATCCTCCTGATCTGGTGGTCTATAGCAGATTCCCATCACAACATCACCCTTGTTGCTCACACTTCTAAACTTAATCCAGAGACACTCAGGTTTTTCTGCAGTTTCATACTTGAGCTCTGAGCAGTCATACTGCTCTCTTACATACAGTGCAACTCCCCCACCTTTTCTGCCCTGCCTGTCCTTCCTGAACAGCTTATATCCATCCATGACAGTACTCCAGTCATGTGAGTTATCCCACCAAGTCTCTGTTATTCCAATCACATCATAATTCCTTGACTTTGCCAGGACTTCCAGTTCTCCCTGCTTGTTTCCCAGGCTTCGTGCATTTGTGTATAGGCACTTGAGATAACTCGCTGATCGCCCCTCTTTCTCAATATGAGGCAGGAACCCTCCCCTGTCACGCGCTCCTGCTCGTGCTTCCTCCCGATATCCCACGTCCCCACTTACTTCAGAGCTTTGGTCTCCTTCCCCCGGTGAACCTAGTTTAAAGCCCTCCTCACTAGGTTAGCCAGCCTGCTTGTGAAGATGCTCCTCTCTCTCTTCGTTAGGTGGAGCCCGTCTCTGCCTAGCACTCCTCCTTCTTGGAACACCATCCCATGGTCAAAGAATCCAAAGCCTTCTCTCCGACACCACCTGCATAGCCATTCGTTGACTTCCACGATTCGACGGTCTCTACCCAGGCCTTTTCCTTCCATGGGGAGGATGGACGAGAATACCACTTGCGCCTCAAACTCCTTTATCCTTCTTCCCAGAGCCACCCTGATCCGCTCAAGGTCATTCTTGGCAGTATCATTGGTGCCCACGTGGAGAAGCAGGAAGGGGTAGCGATCTGAGGGCTTGATGAGTCTCGGCAGTCTCTCCGTCACATCGCGAATCCGAGCTCCTGGCAAGCAGCAGACTTCTCGGTTTTCCCGGTCGGGGCGGCAGATAGATGACTCAGTCCCCCTGAGGACAGAGTGCCCGACCACCACCACCCGCCTCCTTCTCTTGGGAGCGGTGGTCGTGGAACCCCAACCCTAGGACAGTGCATCTCATGCCTTCCAATGCCTTTTGCTCCCTTCCCTCAGACGTATCATCTGGTCTACTCTCTGCATTAGTACCTGTGGAGAGAACATGAAAACGGTTACTTACCTGTATCTGCGTTGCTGGTACATGGACGTTCCCCTTTTTTCTTCTGGAGGTCACATGATTCCAAATTTCTTCACTGTCCTCCTGTCCCCGCTGCGCAGCCTGCTCTGAATCTTCAGAACGTTGTGTCCGTTGAAGCATATCCTGACATCTGTCCAGGAAATCTTCAGTTTCTCTTATGCAACGCAGGGTCGATACCTGTTGCTCCAGACCTTGAACCTTCTCTTCCAATATGGAGACTAGCTTGCACTTTGTACAGACAAAGTCACTTCTGTCCTGTGGAAGAAAGACAAACATGGCACATCCAGTGCAGGTCACAACAGCTGAACACTCCCCATCCATATTACCTTCCTTCTACGAGCTTCCTCAGGAGTTGCAGTGACTACTCAGAGAAGCCGGCAAGATGTAAGCCTCAGTGAGCTCTCCCCGGGCGAACTCCCAGGCAAACTCCTTCTGTTAGCTGCTGTGCTGTTTGCTGCTCTAACCCTAACCCTAAAAATATTTATTTTATTTTATTAACGGTACAAAAACATTTTGCTCACTAAAAATTATTATTAATAATAATATTTTTTGTGAGAGCAATGTGATTGACTATGCTTCGTTATTTTTGAAAATCTTGGTTTAACACTTTGTGATACAGCGACTCGAAGGTCTGGCTCTAAGTTCAGTCTATTTTGATGCTTGGTTTTAATGGCTGTCGTAGCTGAAAAAGATGCCTCACAAAGGTACATGGATCCAAAGGGAAGAAGTGCATCGTTGGCTGCGCTTACTAAATCGAGATACTCATTTTTCAGTCCCAGCCACCAATTATGCAAAGGGTTTTGTTGAAATTTGGCTAGTAAATATCCATCTTCCCTGATGTCAATCAGTTGTTCTTGCAAACTAATCGGAAGGTGTTGCATTTTTATATTTTTAACAAATGGGTTCAAAACCCACTGAAACTCTTCATTTGGAAGATTTTTAAACAGGTTAGAAAATTCTGTTTCCAAGTTTTTTAAGTGTGCAGATATGAGAGTTTTTATAGGTGACACACTTACATCATTTTCGGCAACAAAATCACATAAGGATGGAAACATTTCCAAACATCCATTTTCAAAATGGTCTCTCCATAGCATGAATTTCTTTAGAAAAGCAGTTACTTTCTCACTCATTGTTAAAACGTCACCTTTACCTTGAAGGGACAGATTAAGTGTGTTTATTTTTTTGAAAATATCTGCTAGGTAGCATACTACTGACAGCCACTTGTCATCACGGAAAAGGTCAGCAAATTTGGAACACTTGTCTTTTTGTAAAAGAAAAATGTGTAACTCATCTTTAAGTTTGACAACTCTTTTAAGCACTTTGCCAAGAGATAACCAGCAAACCTCTGTGTGGTACAAAAGATTTTCATGGTCACTCCCCATCTCATTACAAAGTATTGTAAAGATTCTTTTATTTAAAGTCTTGTTTTTATAAAATTAACCACATCGATGACATCCTGTAGCACTTTGTGCACTTCTGGCTCCAACTTCTTTGCTGCAATAGCTTGCCTATGAATGATGCAGTGAATGAATTTAACGTGTGGTTCTATCTCTGTAACCTTACCCCGGAATCCCTTTTTTATTCCAGTCAAAGCAGCCGCTCCATCAGGGGTTACACTTACACAGTTTTTCCATAAAACATTATTTTTTATTAAAGAAGTCATTTACTGTTGAGAATATATCTTCTCCGGTACATCTTTCCCTTCGTGGCTCACAAAAAAGTAGTTCTTTGTGTATTTCATTATTGAAACAGAATCTAGCAAATACCATAAGCTGACACGTTAGAAACATCTGTACTTTCATCTATATACTATATAGCAAACCTCCCACACTGCGTAATTTGTTCTAATACTTTCTTCAAATCTTCAGCAATGGTTTCTAGGTGTCTTCCAACAGTATTTGCTGACAAAGGAATGCATTTTAGTTTGTCGCCATATTGTTTTCTGTGTATTATTTCAACCATTTTTACCGCGGCAGGAAGAAGAAATGATTCCCCAATGGTATGTGGTTTTTTGTCTTTCGCTATTAAGTAAGAAACCTCAAAAGAGGCTTGTCATAAATATAAAGGGAAGGGTAAACCCCTTTAAAATCCCTCCTGGCCGAGGAAAAATCCTCTCACCTGTAAAGGGTTAAGAAGCTAAAGGTAACCTCGCTGGCACCTGACCAAAATGACCAATGAGGAGACAAGATACTTTCAAAAGCTGGGAGGAGGGAGAGAAACAAAGGGTCTGTGTCTGTCTATATGCTGCTTTTGCCGGGGATAGAACAGGAATGGAGTCTTAGAACTTTTAGTAAGTAATCTAGCTAGGTATGTGTTAGATTATGATTTCTTTAAATGGCTGAGAAAAGAACTGTGCTGAATAGAATGACTATTTCTGTCTGTGTGTCTTTTTTGTAACTTAAGGTTTTGCCTAGAGGGATTCTCTATGTTTTGAATCTAATTACCCTGTATCCTGATTTTACAGAGGTGATTCCTTTACTTCTATTTACTTCTATTTCTATTAAAAGTCTTCTTGTAAGAAAACTGAATGCTTTTTCATTGTTCTCAGATCCAAGAGTTTGGGTCTGTGGTCACCTATGCAAATTGGTGAGGATTTTTACCAAACCTTTCCCAGGAAGTGGGGTGCAAGGGTTGGGAGGATTTTGGGGGGAAAGGTGCCCAAACTACGTTTCCCAGTAAACCCAGTTAGAGTTTGGTGGTGGCAGTGGATATTCCAAGGGCAAAGGATAAAATTAATTTGTACCTTGGGGAAGTTTTAACCTAAGCTGGTAAAAGTAAGCTTAGGAGGTTTTCATGCAGGTCCCCACATCTGTACCCTAGAGTTCAGAGTGGGGGAGGAACCTTGACAAGGCTTCTAAACATTTATCATTAAGTTTAGTGAAATTTTGTAAAGTACTGGATTGAGTATCGCATGACTTTAAATGTCGCTGAAAAAATTGTAGAGGTTTGTCTTCATGATCTGGATGCTTAGTTTTTAAATATCTTGCTAATTGTGATGGCTTCATACTATCATTAGCTAATATCTCAAGGCACAATATACACTTAGGGCGAAGTTCACCGTTAATGATAGTGGATGTAAATCTATATTTCAGATAGTCTTCTTGATAATTTCGAATTTTTGGGCCAACTTCTTGTCAGATCTGATTAGATTGTCATTGTTTTTACCTCTTAAGTGGCTGACGAAGAGCTCATACTAGGAGTAGGAGAAGTGTCATCTCTGCCATTTTCTTGTTGTTTGCTTGTGCTTGCATTATTAGTATTATCTTCAATCCGCAGTTTCTTTGCAGGAATCTTCTTAAGCCACTTGTCCATTTTGAGAGGGGTTAGTTTAGTTAAAACTAGATAATATAATCCGTAAAACCACCTAACCGGGCACATGTAAACTGCAATACGTCGCAATATGCTGAAAGCGAACAAACGAGTGAGGGCGTCACTGTCGACCCCTCCACGTTGTCGAACTCCCACTCTTCTCTCAGGATACCTCGCAGGGCCGGCTCCAGGCACCAGCACAGGAAGTACGTGTCTGGGGCAGCACACTGTAAGGGGCGGCATTCTGGCCAATCTTAGGGCGCAGCTCCTCCGGCTGCCCTTTCTTTTTTGTTTTTCTTTTCCTCCGGCGGCACTCCTCCGGTCACGCCGCCCTGTTTGTTCCCGCAGCGCTCCTCCGGCCGTGGCCCCCAATGGATGGTCTTGCGCACCTCCCTGGGGTGCGCGCATCCCACTTTGGAGACCACTGCTCTAGGACACAGCCTCATAACCCTCTGTGGAGCCACTAGGGGGAGACAAAGCCTCCCTGTTAGCCCGGCACCAGGTGCAGTGCTGGTGTAGGCTGGACACAGGCGTTTTGACCATCATGGTGTCTAACCCCCTCCCTGGGCAGAGCCAGCTGATGCGGTACAAAGTCGCCGGAGCCCCGTCTACACTGCAGCCTCTTCTGATGCTAGCGTGGGTGGAGTTCTGCCTCTGGTAACAACAGGGAGAACAATCGCCAGTGCAGACATAGCCACCAAGGGAAATGAGAGGGAGAAGCTAGGGTTAAAAAGCATCTCTGCCTTTCCCTTCTCCTGGCCTGGCTTATGGCAGGAAGTTGTTCTCAGCTGTCGCAGGTAAAGCTGGCGTCAGTGGTCCTGTCCCTGAGGTCTGAGTTCAGTATCCTGTACCTTGACAGAAGAGGAAACCCCTGCCATCTGCTACCCTAGGTAGTGAGTGAGAAATGGCAGCAGGCAGCGCTGCCCGAGGGCAGGGGCTGGGCTGGGCTCCCTAGGATTCTGCTTGTTACAATGGACTGTTTTACATTATAGTCACTACCTCAGCTGGCCAGCTCCCCTCCTCCCCAAGGGCAGAGAATGCAAAGGCCATCCTCAGTACAACCCTTCTGCCAGCTGGTTAACAGCAGCCAGCAGCCAGGGCTGGCTCCCTTGCCACTAACAAACCCCATTGCTCTGAGCCCCTCCCAGCAGAGGCGGATTTGCCATGAAACAAACCGTGCAGTGGCATGGGCCCCCCAGTGACAGGGGGCCCCCAAAATGCAGGACAAATCTCATCTGACAATCTGCCCCCGAGTCCCGGCCAGTGGTGCAGCAGGGCTCAGGCAGGCAGGCTGCCTGCATGCCGTGGCTGGTGGCCCCACACGGCTCCTGGAAGCGGCTGGCTGCTGGCACGTCTCTGCATCCCCCTAGCGGCGGGGGGTGGGGTGGTGGCTCTGTGCGCTGCCCCCACGCCAGGCAGCACAAGGAGAGCTGCTGCTCCCCTCCCCACAAGGGACGCAGAGACGTCTCAGCAGCAGCGCAGCAGGGCTAAGGCAGCTCCTGCCTGCGCTGCCTCCCTCCCTCCGTGCCGCAGGGCGGGGGAGATAAGAATGTTCTTTTTCTTGGCTGGGTCCCCAAAAATGAAGCTGCGCACAGGGCCCCACTAACTCTAAATCCGCCATTGCCTCCCAGAATGTCTGGGATCAATAAATACCCACCCTGGTGCCACAAAAACAACGAGGAGTCCGGTGGCACTTTATAGACTGACAGTTTTATTTGGGCATAAGCTTTCATGGGTAAAAAACACACATTTTGTGGATACAGACTAACACGGCTATGCCCCTGATATTTGGCACCCTGGTGCCCTTAGTCAGCAGTGCTGCCCGGCTTGCAAGCATGGTGTCTGTGTGTGAATCCAGGAAATCAGAATGTGTGTGTATGAGAGTGTCAGTGTATATATGTATATATCAGAGGGTCAGTTTTAAATCTGTGTGTGTATCAGAGTATCAGAGTGTCTCTGTGTGTAGATCAGAGCACCAGTGTGTGTGTCTATCAGTGTCAGTATGTATATCAGAGGGTTAGTGTGTGTATCAGAGTATGTGTGTGTCAGAGTGTCAGTGTATGTGTATATATCAAAGGGTCAGTGTGTAAATCTGTGTGTATATCAGAGTATCAGTGTCTTTGTGTGTAGATCAGTGTGTGTGTATATATCAGTGTCAGTGCATATATCAGAGTATATGTGTGTGTATCGGTGTGTGGGTACACCAGTGTCAATGCGTATGAAAGTATCTGTGTGTGTGTATATCAGTGTGTGTGTATTAGTGTGTGGGTATGAGAATTTGTGTCTATATATTATTGTGTCAGTGTGTGTGTCTAACAGAGTGTCTGTGTGTCTGTATATCAGTGGGTCAATGTGTGTATCAGTGTGTCTGCGTATCAGAATTTGTGTGTATATGAGAGTCTGTGTATGTGTATATTAGATGTTTCAGAGTAACAGCCGTGTTAGTCTGTATTCGCAAAAAGAAAAGGAGTACTTGTGGCACCTTAGAGACTAACCAATTTATTTGAGCATAAGCTTTCGTGAGCTACAGTTCACTTCATCGATGAAGTGAGCCGTAGCTCACAAAAGCTCATGCTCAAATAAATTGGTTAGTCTCTAAGGTGCCACAAGTACTCCTTTTCTTTTTGTATATTAGAGGGTCACTGTGTGTATCAGTGGGTGTGTATCAGTTTGTGTGTGTATGTCAGTGTATGTATCAGAGTGTCTCTGTGTGAGTATATTATGGGGTCAGTGTGTGTATCTGTTTGTGTGTGTATCAGAGTGTCTGTGTATGTATATCAATGTGTGAGTGTGTGTATGAGAATTTATGTATGTGAGTGTGTCAGTGTGTGAATCAGTGTGTGTCTCTATGTGTGTGTGTGTATCAGTGTGTGTGGGTGTGTATCAGAGTTTGTGTGTGTATATCACTGTGTATGTGTATTAGTGTGTGTGTGTGTGTGTATCAGAGTTTGTGTGAGAGTGTCAGTGTGTGTGTATGTATTTCAGAGTGTCTGTGTGTATCAGTGTTTCTCTCTGTGTATCAGTGTGTGTGTAGCAGTATGTATGTATCAGAGTGTCTCTGTGTGTTTCAGAATAACTGTAGGCGTGTATCAGTGTGTGTGTATCAGTGTGTCTATGTGAGTGTCTCTGTGTGTATCAGAGTGTC
Source organism: Chelonia mydas (assembly GCF_015237465.2). Classification (NCBI taxonomy): domain Eukaryota; kingdom Metazoa; phylum Chordata; order Testudines; family Cheloniidae; genus Chelonia; species Chelonia mydas. Next base: position 3,029,553 of record NC_057857.1, read on the forward strand.
AGTGAATATCTCTGTGTTTGTGTATGAGTGTCAGTGTGTGTCTGTATCAGAGTGTCTGTGTGTATATCAGTGTCAGTGTATCAGTGTGTGTGTCTCTGTGTGTGTATGAGAATGTCTGTGTGTGTACTAGAGTGTGAATGAGAATTTGTCTGAATATCACTGTGCCATTGTGTATGTATATCAGCATGTCTCTGTGTGTGTATCAGAATAGCTATGTGCGTGTATCAGTGTGTGTATCAGTGTATCTGTATCAGAGTGTCAGTGTATATCTGTGTATCTCTGTCTGTATCATTGTCTGTATGTATCACCAGTGTCAGTGTGTGTGTGCATCTGTGTGTGTGTATCAGTGTCAGTGTGTATCACAGTGTGTGTCAGTGTATCAGTATCTATATTTATGTTTGTGTGTGTATCGGTATCTGTATGTATCACCAGTGTCAGTGTGTGTGCGTTAGTCTGTGTGTGTGTGTATCAGTGTGTCTGTATGTGTGTCAGTGTATCTCTGTGTGTATGTGTGTGTGTCAGTGTCTCTGTGTTTATGAGTGTCTCTGTGTGTCAGTGTCTCTGTGTGTATCAGAGTATGTGTGAGTGTGTATCAGTGTCTGTATCAGTTTCTCTGTGTGTGTATGAGAGTGTGTGTGTGTGTCAGTGTCTCTGTGTGTGTTACAGAGAGTGTGTGTGTATGTCTCTCTGTGTGTATCAGTTTCTCTCTGTGTACATCAGCGTGTGTGTGTGTGGCCAGGGCCTTGTTTGCTCAGGCAGGTGCAGCTCCCCATTCAGAGCGGCCTGGCCAATGGGCTGCCGGAGCCCTTTGTGCTCTTCAAACGCGGGCGGGCAGTTGGAAGGAGGCTGGGCTCTGGGCAGGCTGCGCGCTGCCCGTGTTAACTGGCTGCTGAGGCTCCTGCCAGGCACCCCCAGCTCCCCCACCGCAGGCCGGCTGGGCCCCCGGCCATGGAGTCCGGCGACGTCCGCAGGGTCTCGCTCTGCGCTGGCCGGCCCGACCCGCTGGACGCTTCCTTCTACCTCACGACCTTCGGTGAGTGCTGAGGCCGGGGCAGGCTGGGCCTGTGGGGCTGAGTCCTGGGAGTCAGTCGGTCTGGGCCGCCCTGGGCCGTGCACGGGGTTGTCGCTATGCGGGGGCACAGACAGGGGGCTGGCCTGCACTCGGGCCTGGGGCCGCTCCCCGGAGGGCAGAGTTAAACCGCTCACCTGTACCATGCCACCCATGCCAAGGAGCCAGGTGGGCAGTGAGCCTGTCCACTCTGCCTCGCTGGGCGAGAATAGACGGTCCTCCTACCGCAGAGTGCGTGAAATCCGGGCCTCCGCGGGTACCGGCACCTCAGCAATCAGCCCTGAGCACAGAGGGGCTCCCCTGAGGCTGGTCTGACTCTGGTATCACTGGACTGGTCCAGACCGGGTCAGCAAGTGCAGAATGTGTGACGTTATTGTTGCATTGTCACAAGCTGTCACACTCTGAGCGCAGAGGCCCTTCTGTCGTGGTTTGCAGGGGTTTATTGTGCAAACATCTGGCGTGTGATAGGGGCTCCTGCAGTAGGACCCATCACACACTGCTGAGTGTAAGAATCCCAGGGGTGGAGGAGGAAGTTTGGAAAGTCGCAGTAACAGCAGCATGCCTCCTTCTCGCTTTGCTCCCTGCTCACCTGCTTTGTCAGATGAGCTGGGTTTGGATCAAGCAGTTTTTCAGGGGGTTTGGAACATCCCATCCCCGCTGGCTGCACATCCCTGGTGTTTGGAGAAGGCCCAGCACTGCTAGAGCTCCTGGGTGGAGGTTAGGAAATGTGCCCCTCCCCGCACCGATTTATAACTGGGTTCCCTCCTCTCTTCAGCAGTGTGTGATGCTTTGTCACCCTGGTGTGCTTTGCTCTTTTCTTCAAAGTGCTACGATTTCATGCTCCAGGGTAGAGGTTTGTATGCAGATGGAAGACACTTGTGCGCTGCATATCTAATGACCCTGGTGGGATTGGTGGCTATGGGGCTGTAATGGGAATGGGGCGTGCTGGCCTTTCGTGTACAGTGTGATCGGGAGTTCGGGACTTTATGGGGTAGGTTCAGCCGTGCAATGCTAAGGGTCTGGCAAGGTGCAGTGCGTGGTCTTGGAGGAGCTGAAAGTGCTCAGTATGGAGAAAGTGGTTTGAGGGGCTGGTTTTCCTTCAGCGGTTGCTAGAGGCAGAGTGCTGCTTGGCTGGGGACTTTTGTTGTGTATTTCCACATGTCAGGTGGCTGCTCCCTTTTATGCACACCTTCGCTCTGGGTTCCCTGGGTTTCTACTGCTGGGGTGTTCCGATCAATAGCTTTCCTGGAAGGAGTTTTACCCTTGCAGACTAATCTCCATTCTCAGCTCTAGTGTAACACAGGAGCAGCTTGTGGGGGCATGTCAGGCGGTGCTTTGAAAACTGAGGGATTTTGCAGGGGCAGAGGACGCTTTTCAGCCCATACACTGTGTGGGCCAGGGAAGCGTTGACTGAGGGGAGGGGCTAGACAAACTCCAATCATACAGATGCCGTGTTGGGCTGGGATCTATTAAGCTTCATACAGCAGCACTACAGAGCACGAAGTGCAGCGGCGTCCTATCTCTCTTACGTTCACTCATGTCTGGATCAGGGCCACAAGGCTGTTGGTTCAACTGCCCCTGCAAGGTGTCGTCCTGTGCCCAGCGCTGTGCTGCAGTACCAGGTGAGCTGTTTGGGGCCCACTGGGCTAGGGGTGCTTCGGCCCTTGCTAACTGGCGCTCCCTCTGCATGGTTTGGGTGAAAACTAAAGAAAAACTAAAGATCCCTCTAGAAAAGAAATGGCCAGAATCTCAGTGCTCTGATTTCCCCTGAGTTACCTAGTCACTGAGCCACACGCATACCCACTCAGCGCATTGCCAGAGTACTGCTTTGTGAAGGGCACTGAGACCCAGGGCCCTCCCCTTCCAGCTAACTGGGCCTGGGGGGCACCTGGCTGGTAGTGGTTTATAGCTTTTGCCACCAGGGTGCTGTGTGATGTCAACTGCCCAGCGCCTAGCATCCACCAGCATTAAATACACCAACTAATGTTGTCTGTGTCCCTCTGCCCCCAGCCAGCGCCTCACCTGGGCCTTGGGTCAGCCACTCCTCACCCATGCCATAGTTCCAAACCAACCCTGGCATAGCTGGTGGCTCTGGGAAAAGCCCACTGGATTCCCAGGAATAACTTCCAGTGACTTCCCAGGCCTCTGTGGCTAGTGCGGGCTGGGCGTGAAGGGAAGGGCTTTGCACCATCTGCATGCTGGTGTTGGAGCACTTGGCGTCGCCCATTCTCCTAGCAGTGGCAAGTGACTAGTGAACAGGCCCAGGGAGAAAGCAGAGCCTTGGGGGGTTGCACAGGGGAGGGGCCAGGGCACCGGTGGCACAGGAGCAGCTGCCTCTCACCACACTCTGGGCACAGCCCTTGAGGAAGGGTTCCTGCATTGCCTTGGGCCATGCCTCCGCACCTGGGCAGGCAGCAGTGGCCTGCGATCGACTGGGAATTGCAGCTTTCAAATGTGGACCGGGGTGGAGGAGATTGCCTGTCAATCACATTGTACGCGGTCCCCAAAGGCTTGCGTTCTATCGGTCCAGAGATGCTGCCGGGTAGACGGCTGGAGCTGTACTAAGCATGCAGCGCGCTGTCTCAGCACTGGCGTTTCGCAAGGCAGCAAGGGTCTAAATGTCAGAGCTGCTGAACACAGGCGTCTCCTGGCAGGGGGGAGTGGGGGCTGTAGGTGCTCAGCACCTCTGGAGATCAGGCCCCACGCGACTTCACAAAGCAGCAGGTTGTCACAGCCACTCCCTGGATCCTAATCAGATCAGAAAGTGGGGAGTGCGTGCGTGCACATGTGCGTGTGTGTGTGTGGTTTTTAAAGCTCCATGCGCCACAGCTACTGAGAGCCGTGGCCCTGGGATGTCCAGGGCCGTTGTGCAGCGGGGCCATCGTGGCTCCAGGTCCCTGGGTTCAGCTGTCCACACTGTGGCCACCTGGCTGCTCCCGAACAGGCACAGAAATGCTCAGAGCCACGCAGCAGAAAGAACTGAGCAAAATGTTCCCCTCCCTCCCCCCCGGGAACCAGGGAGAATGAGTGACACTCCCACACCGGGTCCCTTTGCTTTGCTGGGCCCTGGCCTTGGGATGGAGAGTGCCTGGTAGCCTCCTGATTCTGAGTGGAGGGGAGAATGTCCTGTGATGTTCCCTGCAGCTCCTCCCCTGGGTTCAGTACCTGCAATTGTTGTACAGTTCCAACAGGAGCAAGGCAGCAGTTGTGGTTGGAGAGAGGACGGCTTCTTGCTGGGGGAACTTGTGATCGAGTGGGGTGGTGTGACAAAAGTGTGCATGCGCGAAAGCATCTGCACATGTGTGTGTGTGTGTTTGTGACAAACCTGAAGCTGATTCCTGGTTTCCATGGGGGCTAGTGGACTATTCTGTGCTGATGAGGCAGCACGTTCCCCCATGCTGCTAGTATACAACGTTGCATTTACTAATGCACTTTCCTGTTCTCTTCAGAGCTGCGAGGCCATTTCTTACAGTTCTGCTTTAAACTTCTCTCCAAGGCCTGCTGCAGTAAATCATCTGAGAATAAAAGCGAGAAGGTATAAAAGGCCGCTGGAAGCAGGCAGGGAATCCCACCCCTTACCTGACAAGGCGTGTCCCTTCCTGGGGCCTATGCTTCCGTAACATCACAGTCACTTTCCTTCCCCACCCCAATCCTGGGCCAGGCGCAGTCAGGGAGGGCTGGGGCATGGCTGTGCTCTGCCCGTGTGCCCAGAATTGCCCCAGTTGAGACCCAAGCACTCAAACATCATGAGCTAGCCCCCCAAAATCAGGAGATCGGCTTAAAAACATAAGACTAATAATAGTAAGTTTGGACTCTTTTCTGTTGGCCTTCTGGGTTTGGAGCCTTTAGGTTGCACCTGCATCACCCTACTTGGCCTTCCTCCTCAGCCTGGAGGCCAGAAATGTCCTCTTTTGAAATGAGTGCTGAAATTCTCACAATCACTGGGACTTGAAGGACAGAGACCTGTGAGAGGTGGCTGGGAGACAAGGCCTGTGACGGTATTGCGAGTATTGTGGTGCCAGTCAGAATTCTTACCTCATTCAGTACAGGGCAGCCCACCCTCCCCCAGCGAAGCATAGCCCAGGTGGTGTAATGAGAGCGCCTACAGTAGAAGAAAGATGGAGTGTTCGTAGTGAGATCCCTGCTACGGGGATCCAGCATGAGACAGCAACAGGAATACACCCAACTCATTGCTCTTATGTACAGGTGGAAATGCCCAGACTGCCCAGGGCTCCTTGGATGATTCGGAGGAGTGGCGGGAGAGCTCTCTTAGCCTTTAACTGACCATGATGGGGGTGGGATCCTTCACCAACAGACCTCTACTCCCAAGGGTTTTAATTAAACAGGTGTTACAAGCATGAACAAAGCCCAGGGTTTAATGCAGCAGAACAGGGATCATTGTCCCTGGTAGTGAGCTGCTCTCTCACTTCCCCGATCGCTGAAGTAAAACTCCCCCCTGCCCTGTCTCCACTAGGAGTTTACCAGGAGATGGTTATCTTGTGCTCGCTTGTCTTGTAAAATTCCACCTTTATCCCTAGTGGAGACACAGCCTAGGTGGGCCTCACTTACTGCTTCTCTGGTGTCCAGAGAGACTTCCCACTTCTACAAGACCCACATTTTTCAAATGCAGCCCTCAGTCCACCCACTTTGTCTGGAGAAACTCAACAAAGCCAGCAGCTCCTTGTGTCTGGAAGTTGAAAAGTTAATAGAGTTCCACATAGGGCGAGGCAGGTGTGGGGCTGCCTTTCCTGCCAGCTGAGGGTGGGGTGGCCAGCACACTGTTTGTCTGAGAAAAGCTGAATGCCTCAGCTGGACCCATATTGCCATGTGGCTGCAGTTCATTTATTTATTTAACTCACCCCTCCTCAGTCTCCTATCCCAGCCGCAGTGCATCCTTCCACATCTCGCAGGCTGTGGTTACCTTTACTGTCCTGTGTTATTTGTATTACTGGAGTGCGTAGGAGCCTAGTCAGGCCACTCTGTCAGGTTACTCTGACAGCCTAGGTTACTCTGTCAGGACCCGTACAAACACACAACACTAATGCCAACTTTTTGCAGGTAGCAAGAGAGAGGGAGGGGCAAGTCTGTTTCCAGATGGCTTTATGAGCCAGCACCATCGTCCGTTTCCTACAGGAAGATGGGGTTTTCCATACTGGACCAGTCTGCTAATCTACAACCCTCTCTCTCAGCACCAGTGGCCAATCCCTAGTGGTTCAGAGCTAGGTCAGAACACCCCATAAAGTTCGGTGGTTTCACTAGCTTGTTTTTTCTCCTCCCATCTCTTTGTAAGCATTTGTACAGCACCTAGCACCCCGAGGCCCTAATTGACGGCCTGCTGGTGCTACTGCAATGCCCGTACTAAATACTAAACCAGTCCTGTTCCTCAGTGCTCAGTGTCCCTGATCAGTATCCAGTCAGAACCCTCCTTCAGATTGAGTTATGCTGTCATAAAACAGCCTCACATCACTTAATTATTTTAACCCCAGCTGCAGCCTTCTGCCCTGCTTCTGCTGTTCTTGCTCTGCTTAATCTCAGCCCGCTGTGTTTAGGGAGCACCACATGCTGCCTCTCAGAGCCAGGGCTCCCCCTGCCACTCCCGGCGCAGATTCTGTCGGTGCTCTTCCTCTCCCCGCTCCTCAAATAACCCTGGCACAAAAGCTCTCTGTCCCCTCGCGCTCCCATTCCTTAGCAGGCTGACTCCGGGTCATGCTTGGCTGGATCACATCCTTTTGCTTTCCCAGCGTAACCATTGTCAGATATTAATGGCAGAATAACGAGAGTGTTCCCACGGCTTTAGAAATGGGAAGATGGCAAAAGGGTTAAAGTCCTGGCTCCAAATGCTGGGTTTTTCTGGTAGCATGTTAAACACGGAGGGCCAAATTCGCCACTGGTGGAAATTGACATAGACTTCAGTGGAGCTGCACTGACTTACACCAGCTGAGGGTGAAATGACCCTCCCCCACCCGGGCCTTGTCACTTGGGCAGAGCTGTGAGCTGTCTGCCATCTGCCGCTAAGGTGATGTGCCAGGACTTTGCAGCCCAGCTGCGCCCCGGCTCGGCTAGCTGGAAATGTGGACTTCCTCAGATTGCTGAGGATCTCCAGAAATACCTCATGGGAATGTAACTAGCAGGGCTGTGCAGACCCTGTCCCTGCTTCCCCTCCCCCAAGGCTACTTTCCTCCCCCGCCCCAGCGACGCAAACAGCCACACTAGCTTAACTAATTGGATGGGGTTCCCTGGCACACTGAAATCCACGTGGCATGGAGCCAGGGCAGGAGATCTTTCTTGAGTCTCAGGGCTCTTAGGAGTCAGAGCCTTCACTCCCAAACATTGGGCTGTCTCGCTAATGTTACCTAGTCATTGCATTGAGCAGCCCAGCCCTAGATCTCCAAGCATTGCACACAGGACGGAAAGTTTCATTACCCCCTTTTTTGGGATGGGGAGAACACGGCCCACAGAGGAGAAGAGACTTGCTCCAGGTCACCCAGCAGCTCAGTAGCAGAGCCAGAATTAGCACCCAGGCTCCTAGCCCAGCCCTGCACTCACTGCCATGGGATCTTTCTTTGCTTCCTGCAGGCCCAGTGTAGGTCACTGTTCCAGCGAGGGGCTTTCTGCTGCCCCGGTGTGGGACACCACAACCCTTAGCAAAGCAGGAAATGCCAAGTGAAGGTGTTGCTTCCCCATAGTGCTTCCACCGCACCAGAGCCCTGCCCCATTGGGAGGCCAGCCTGGGCCCTGCCAGGAGGGTCTCTGGGGCATGGGGATTAGTTACCTGAATCCCCTCTTCTGCTGTCAGTCCCTGGGGTTGTGACTGGGCAGCTCAGTGTGAGCTCTGCCAACCAGCAGCAATTCCCCCTGGGTCAGGGCTTCTAGCCAGGTGCACGGCACCGCGGTGAGAGTGCAGATGCCACTGGGATGGGCACAGAGACAATGGCTGTGTGAGGGAAGGGTAGGGTGCTGGGCTCTTCCCCATTCTTTTTGGCACCCCCTGGGCTGGCAGGGGGGGGGGGGGTGTCTCTCCCCGCCGCGGCAGCTCCGGGGCTGGGGCCATGGGATAGGTGCTCCTTCCCCAGCCAAGGCAGGGTCGGGCTGGGGCTGGGTTTGGGCCAAGGGAGGGGTGTCCCAGCTGCGGCAGGTCTGGGCCAGGGGAGGGGCGCCTGGCCACAGCAGGTCCAGGCTGAGGCTAGGTTCAGGGCGCCCCACCCCTGGCTGCGACAGGTCCGGGGCAGGTCAGGGCTGAGTTGGGGCCGGGCTAAGTTGGGGCTGGGGGAGGGGCACCCCTCCCACCGGCCGCAGCAGGTCCTGGCCGGGCGGGTTCCCTGAGCACCTGCGCGGCGCTAAATAGGCTGCTGTGCGGCCGCATGGCCGTACCACTTACAGGGAACGTAGGTCCCTGCCCCACTGAGCTTACAGGTTGCTGGTTGCCAGTGCAGTGCTCCATCCACTAGGACACACTGCCCCTCTGCCTTAACATGTCACTAATGTCCCTGCTTCCAGGAGCTTACACTGTGTGTATAATTATACTTAGCACTTCCCCAGGGGTTACTCTGTCAGACCACCCTCCCTGAGGCTAACTGCTCCTTACAGCCCACTGGTGGGGGGGTTGGTGTTGGTTTGTGGACAGGGAAGCTTTTGCAGAGGGGCTAAGGGACCTTCCAAGGCCACCCAGAGGGCGGATGGAGAGCTGGGGGTTGGGTTGTTGTATTAATTTAGTTGGAATATATGGGCCAAAAGTGTTAACGTAAACCAATCACTGTCCAGTGTTATTAAACAAGGTCCAGGGTTCAGTATACTGAGCCCTCAGCCTGCTCAGTACCAGGGCAAGCTCCTTTACGAGCATATAGAAAAGAAGGAAAAACAGCTAAAGTCTTTGAAATGTGAAGTATTGAGTAAGGCTTTCATTTGAACTATGTCCCCTGGTCCTTTTTCTTTGAGCTGGAAAGAGTTTTCAGAAGGAATTCCCCCCCCCCCTCACCCCTAGCCTTGTTTGACAGGCTACACTGCAAAGAAAAACTCACAGCACTGAGTCTCAGAGCCCAAGTCATGCTATGGGGCTAAAACCAGCAGTGTAGATGTTCCTGCTCTGGCTGGAGCTCTGGCTCTGAAACGTGATGAGGGGGGAGGTGTGACATTACTCCGGGTACAATCTGGACAGATGGACAGCTGTGTTCCCTAGGGTGCGTTTTACACTGCTTTTCTGTGAGAACAACCACTCCTATTCTGCCCACACACAGCCTCCAGCATGTAAATCCCCCCCAGCTATACTGTATGCCATGGAACACATCTTATGCAGTAGAATTTTATAACTTTACATACAGTGTGCCCACACAGATTTTACTAGGACAGTAACGTTCAGCAAATTAGGAGTTTTCAGATGGTACCTCACACAGCATATTTTGTACAAAATTTATCATAGTCTTGTAAAAAGGGTGAACTCAAGGGTACATATTGTCTCAGGAGGGTCTCAGAACCTGGGCTCCAGCCCGAGCGGGAATGTCTATGCTGCTGTTTTTAGCCTTGCAGCCCGAACCCCGTATGCCCAATCAGCTGACTCCGGCTCTGAGACTTGGTGCCGTGGGTTTCTCTCTTCAGTGTAGATGTACCCTTAGATGGTATTAAAGACGGTAATAGCTTCCCTTTTGGGGAAAAGAGAAGAAGTTTGTTGAGATGAGCTGGAGCTGGTGTTGTTAAAGTCTAATCCTGTTTCATCCCAGGGTTGTCTGGGGTGTGGCTAGAGCCGGTGGAGGTGGTGATTTCATCTGGGTCCCTCTCTGTGTCCGCTCTGGTCAGGATCAGGATGACGAAGGCCCTGGGGTCCCAGGAGACAGTGCGGGTGGCAGCCATGATGGTGGAGCTTGCTCCAGTAGCCAGTTTTTCCAAAGACTCTTTCCTTAAGGACCCCAAAGGGAGTGGGGGGCGGACTAGTCCACCCCCCCATTATTTTGTCCACCAGTTAGGCCTAGTTTCTGACATATCAATTTTGGTGCATTGATACTTGCTCCCACACTGTTGCTGTTTACCAGGCATGATCTTAACACAGTCCTTGAGTTTTATCACAGGCCTTTTTGTCTGGGCTGAGCCAGTCTTTCTGCCTCCCTCTCCTACCTTTTCCGTCATGATTTGTTGGGACAGGTGTCACTTACTTTGAACAGCTGAATTCCTATTAGGGCATGTGTGGAGGCCCAGTGATCACCCCAGGGTTCAGGAGTCTCCCATGCCCAGTCTCTGTGGCCACACATCGCTCGGACTTGTGGGGCATGTTAAACTGAGATAGACCCTTTCCAGGAGCCAGGTTTTCCCAGCCCTTCCCCACTGCCACAGGCTCCTCTACATGGGCAGAAGCTCACGGAGCTGCAGCCCCTGAAATGCTGTTAGAGCAGGGAAGGGAGTCAAGGTGTTTAGTGGCTGGAGTGAAGCTGGCAGAAGGGTGGAGCCATGGGGTCCCTCAGCACCCAGCTGGGCTGGCTTTTGGGGCATAGTTGGCAGGGAGTCTCCTTGGATGAGATCTGCACCCGTCGTTTATGTGCTCTTTCTCCTGTTGTTTGCCCAGGTCAGCTGAAGCTATCGATCGACATGCAGGGCAGGCTCCTTGTGCTGCACAGTAAGTATGGCCGGGGGCGTGTCACCAGGAGAGCAGGGGCAGCTCGTGCGAAGGTCACTTTGCCTGATGCCTGTTGTAGCGATCTGTACCAGAACAGTGTTACCCCCAGCGTCGCCAGAGGGGCTGGCTCAGCAGTGGGGCTTGAACCTGGGGCTGCCGCAAGCTCACCAACCTCTGCTTGGGGCCCAGCCACGCTGGAGGGGAACAGAGCACTGCCCCACGTGCGTGTGCTCACATGTGCAAAGTGTGATCTGTGTGGTCTCACCTGTGAGGGTCTGTAGTGACTCTGGTGCCGGTCCTGCTGCCCTGGCTTAACCCAGGCAGAGGGAGAGCAGGGCTTGGCTCTGCCTTCTGTGACTCAGCTCCAGCTAGATCGCTTGACAAACCTAGGCCGGCTGCTCGCTGGCAGGAGCTCTTCGTCTCCAAGCCTCACTCCTCCCGTGGTGTCCTTGAGTGAGTCAACAGCGATGCTGCTGCAAGGTGCGCCCAGCGTAGCCCCTGCTGTAGGCAGACCAGCCCAGCCGGCCCACTGTGTGTCACAGCGGGGGCAAGCAGGGCCGTCCTTAGGATTTATGGTGCCCTAGGCAGGATTATTAAACTGGTGCCCCTATGCCTGGCTTGCTCTTAGCAACACAAACATAAGCTTACAGTATTGGAAAACTTGTCACATGCACTTTATTAAAAACTATTTGACTTAATTAAGCACACTGTAATGCAGACGGACTATCACTAAAGAAGTAGTGCTATAGAAAAAATTCTGATTTATTGACAGAATGATTAAAAGAATATAATTTTTTAAACTTGTCAACATTTTATTGGAAATTTCTATGAAGAGGTATTGAAACAAGGATTTATTTTTAATTAAAAGGGATCTTTCTGGCTTTTTTGGCTGCAAAATCAGTAATAATGTCATCATATAACAAAGACAAAGTGATGTCTTGTTCGATTGCAAGAATAGCAAGACCAGTCAATTGTTCCTGACTCATTGTAGAACGGAGATAGTTTTTAATGAGCTTTAGTTTTGCGAAACTCCATTCTCCTGATGCTGCTGTTACAGGAATTGTCAGTAGAATACGAGTGGCAATATACACATTAGGATATATGTCAACAAGTTTGCTGATATGAATAAACTGTACAATGTCCATCACCGATTTTGCATGTGGCAACACTGATGACAATGTACTCAATTCTTCGTACAGTTCAAGTCCATTTAAATCAAAACTATCACCGTGCTTCAGGAGGCTCTCTAGGTTCTTGCACTTCATCATTTGCTGCTCTTGTTTTCCTATTTCGTTGAATTTAGTTATGTCATACAAAAATCCAAACTGTTCATGGTGTGCTCGTAAGGTATTAAACCTTTCATCAACGGCAGATATTGCTTTATCCATCACAACATTAAAAAATTCAACCTCAAATTTCTTTTCTGGATCGTCTATGGGCTCATCTGCGCCTTCATATTCCGCTTACCGTTTTTCCCTTGAAACTCATGTCACGTTCAGACATGGAAATTTAGGTTCTACACCGAGTGCCTGTGCAAGCTCTCTTGCTGTAACTGTGCTTCTTTGAATCCATTTTCTCTGTATTTCACTAAAAAGTCTCGTGTGTTGTTTAGTAAGGTAAGTGCTGAATCAAGCTGCATCATTGGACTCTGCATTATTTTGCTTACACTTGAGATTTTAACAAGAATGTCATACCAGATTACGACAGATGTTAGAAACTTGAAGCTTGATATTTCAGAGGCCAATGACTGTGCTTCACTTTTAGCTTTTGGATCTCTGGCTTCTTCCAAAATAGCAACCAGTGCTTCGTACACTTCCTCAGATTGATATCTCAACGTTTGTGCACTTTCTACTCTGCTTTCCCAGTGTGTCTCAGATCGAGGCTTAACAGTAATACCATTGACATGTGCTTTGAATATTTGCCATCGTTGAGTGGAAGCTGAAAAGAGCATGTAAATGCGTTGCAGCAAACCAAAAAAAGAAATAGCTTCTACAGAAGACTTGGCCATATCACACAAAATCAAATTAAGGCTGTGGCATGCACATGGAACAAAAAAGGCTCGTGGATTTTCTGCCAGCAATCTAGCTTGCACGCCAGAAATGCATCCTCTCATATTGGCACCATTATCATAGCTCTGTCCTCTAATGTTCATTACGGACAATCCCATTCGTTTTAGTTCATCAAGGAGAGCTTGAAGAAGTCCAAAACCTGTAGTGTCCTCTACTTCTAAAAATGTGATAAATGATTCCTTAACTGTAATCTGTGCTGAATCATTAATGTCGACAAATCTCACTACTAACGACATCTGTTCTTGATGACTTATGGCCGGACTGCAATCTAGAATTACTGCAAAATATTTTGCCAAACTAACCAATGAAACAATGTTGTCTCTCACTTTATCACTCATTAGCTTGATCAGTTCATTTTGAATTCTTGGTCCCAAATAGTGGTCATGTATTTCATTTTCAGTTACTCTTCGGAGACATTCACTCATCACTGTGTCAAACTTTCCCAGTAGTTGTACAAGGCCCAAAAAATTGCCATTTTTGGGCTGGAATAATTTCTCAACGCTTCCTCTAAAAGCAAGATTGTTTGTTGATAGATATTCAACAATAGATAATAGACGTTCAAGAACACGATGCCAATGCTGCTTCTCTGACTCTAGCAATCTTTGATTTTGGGCATCAAGAGTTGTCTGATTTTTTAACCTTACACTCAGCTCACACCATTTGTGCATACTTTCAATGTGGTGTTGTGCCTTTTCATGTTGCGGTAATATGTGACTAAGATTTTTCCAATCATTAATACCCATGGTTGCTATCTTAAAGTTGCAACTATTGAAAAGCTTGCGTGGGAAACAAAATATAGCATCCTTGCATTTAGAGTACACAAGCCACCGTCTGTTGACAATTTCACCATTAGAAAGTCTTTTGTAGTAATTGTTCTCTGTGAATTTCCTACCTCTAATGTCTTTAGGATATTCAACAGCTTTTATTCTCCCAGGGCCTTTCTCAAGTATAATGGCACGGAATTCGTTGTTTAAAGATTGAGGCCATGTGCCAATGTCATCTATATCCCATGCTAGTACAGTTTCAACTGTTGTAATTTCTTGTTTTGTGTCTGCATCTGTTTCAAATGATTGTTGTGTGTGTTGTTGTGTTTTTTGAGCTTTGTCTGCATAAAAATTTTCTTCGGCAGTTACATGATGATCTTGATCAACTTCGTTGTTTTCATGACGTACAAACTTAAGTATAGAACCCTTCTGTGCTTGTACATCTAATCCTATTTCATCTTTCCATTTTCTTTTTTGTGACCCGGAACGTTGTTTTCGATATGACATAATTTATAAGGGTGTTTTTTAAAGAAATAACTGTTTAAATGATCAGATTATCAGAAATATCATTTAAAATAACTAATATAGGATGGTCGTGAGTCTGTGACCTTGAGCTAGTGTGAAGACACCTCATAAGGCGCTCTGCCCTGACTGAGACACAGTAGAGTTGGAAACCCATGTCATTTTTACAAAGCCACTTTTTAGTTTTAAATGTATAGTGGGCTTAATGTTAGTTACAACTCTCTATCAACCTTACACTGTAACTAGATCAATGGCATTATCCAGTTTAATAAGCTGGGTTTCCAAGCAGTGGCAAAATATAACCCTAGTTTTACTCCTAAGTAAAGCACAAAGTGACCAAAATGAAGTCAGCACAGAATCATCTCATCTAGGTTAAGGCAGCACAGAAATGCTACCGGAGTCCTATTGTGCCTTGTTTTTGTTTGGAAAGACATTAGCAATAGCAGCACATTTTGGGTCCGGCCAGAAATACGTGATCAATCACCGCCTCTAAAGTTCCATCAAAAACTGACATTTTCACAGCTCTAGCACGACCTGCTGCACAGATTCTTCACAAGGAAGTGTCCCTGGCCTGTTTAACTCCTATTAACCGTGTATTTACTTTATGAAAGTTGGACAAAACGCAAGACATTGGCTGCCCAACCTCTGGGCTGGCAAAAGCTATCCTGACTCACGGGGAAAAAAAGCAAGAGAATCTTCGTACAACATACGGTCACTCTGTACACGAGTCAGGAGATGAGCATATTCCAGTTGTTGGAGGGCTCTATTTGGCAGTAACAGGGCTATAGGAAAGCCAGTCAGCGTTTTTTGTTTCTCTGATGAAAACTGGCCCACTCCCTGCCCCAAACCAAACTTGTCACACATAATTGTGAGACAACTTAATTTTCTGTTTTTGGCTAAGATATTGATTTAAAAAAAAATATTGAAATTGGATTCAGGATTGTTAGCAAGCATTTTTGGCAAACAAAGTTGTTAAATGACAATCTAAATGGCAACACAGTCCTGCTTTCATGCTTGGCTCACTCACCCCCCAGCCTGCTGGTCCAACAGCTGCAGTAGAGGAGGAGATAGGTGGAAAACTGCAGTACCCCAAAATCCACCCCTCGGGGTGCAGCGTGGCAACAGCAGCAGTAAACCCTCAGGTCCGATCACACACCACTGGGCACCACTGCCAGCCCAACGGACCATGGTGAAGTTAGCACAGCATCTGATCTCAGGGACAGGGCACCCACGGAGCCACAGCAGCTCATCCTGCCCTGCGCAGCTCCCCCCGGATGAGATGGATCGCTGCCTGCTGGGGGGAGAGACGCGCTCCCCCGCTAGGGTGACAAGATGCCCTGATTTTATAGGGCCAGTCCCGATATTTGGGGCTTTGTCTTATATAGGCACCAATTACCCCCACCTCGGGTGACCAGACAGCAAGTGTGAGAAATCAGGACAGGGGGTGGAGAGTAATAGGAGCCTATATAAGAAAAAGACCCCAAAATTGGGACTGTGCCTATAAAAGTGGGACATCTGGTCATCCTACCCAACCCCCATCCTGATTGTTCACACATGCTATCCGGCCCAGCCAGCTGCCTGTGACCATCCCAATCCTGGGGGCCGCGAGGAAGTGAGTCACTTTCACTTTCATTCCTCAGCACACAGCCAGTCAGGGCCCCCCCCCCAGCCCAATCCAGCCCTGCCGGAGGGGAAGGGGGAGAGAGGGGTGCTCCATGGGGGGGGGTGCTCTGTGGCGGGGGGAGAAGAATGGACGTTATGGGGGGCAACAAAGGGTGCTGCAGCCGCTGAGCCTGCCTCACCTCACGCCGGGGGAGAAAGTCACACTCACAGGTGAGTTCCTCCTTCCCCACCCCTACCCCATCCCCTTCCCAGAGCCCCCCAGCAGCCAGTCTCCCCCCTCCGGCTCTCTCTAGGACCCAGCAGCCCTGCCCTTACACGCTGCACTGCTTCCTGGCTGTCCGGATGGTGCCCTAGGCAGAGCGGTGCCCCAGGCGGCTGCCTGGTCTGCCTCTGGCTAAGGACGGCCCTGGGGGCAGGCTGTGCTTTTCACCGGGCTGCACCGAGCCCTTTAGCAGGCACAGGACAAATCTCCAGTAATAGTGACTCTGAGTGGCCCTCAGCTGGCTCCTGAGCGCAACCTGGGGATCCCTCCTGTCACCCCCTCCAGGCCCCACTGCTGGGGTTGATTTCCCACAATGCCCAGCAGTCTGGCTCAGCAGCACAGGAGCTTGCAGTGCCCAGGGCGTGATAATAGAGTCCTTGTTTGTAACCACTGGAGCCTATGGCAGCTGCTGCTGGTGCATAGTGCCATGGGTCAGCCTGAACTCACCTGTGATTGGCTGAAGTCCCTAAGGCTGGACACCTGGACTTTCAACAGGAGGGAGGTGCCTCACCTGTGTGGGCACTTTGGAAAATCCCAGTGGGCACCTGCCTGCATGATTAGATGCCTAAAAACCTTAGTAAACAAGGCCCCATCAAATTAAATACACAGTGATGTCCCCAGTGACTGAGAGATGCAGGGGTTGGAGCCTCTGCAGTGATGTGAGCTCATCTGGCTTTTACTTCTGCTGGATACATGTTCAGACACAAACAGTAATGTCGAAAGCCTCACATTACCCAGGGAAGCAACTGCTCCCCGAAGCCTGGGGCCAAGTGCAGGTTGGTGTAGAATCATAGAATATCAGGGTTGGAAGGGACCTCAGGAGGTCATCCAGTCCAACCCCCTGCTCAAAGCAGGACCAATCCCCAATTTTTGCCCCAGATCCCTAAATGGCCCCCTCAAGGATTGAACTCACAACCCTGGGTTTAGCAGGCCAATGCTCAAACCACTGAGCTATCCTGCCCCCCTCCTTAAAGGTGACCTGCAGAAAGCTGGGCTTGTGCCATTGATGCTTCATCATGCGGCATAAAGAAGGACAGAAAGATTTGTCACAAATGGCCTTTTTACCTTAGCAATGTCAGGAATGGCAATTTTGGCCTTTGCTGGTGGCACTGGAGGTCTCAGACGTGTACTGGGAGCTTTGGTTAGTGCATTGCCCTGTTACCCCTGTGGGGAGTCCAGCAGCTTGGTTTCTGGGGGAGGCAAGGCTCGAGTGTCTTATCTAAGCCCCAAAGCTTTGTGTTCTGCAGCAAGCGACAGGCTCTCTGTGTCTCATAAACAGCCAAAAGGTCACATTTTGGCCTAACTTATCTCCTTTGGCCTGCTGCGTTTCCTGACCTTGTGTGGTCTTGAGCTTCGCTCCCCTTGTGTGGCAATGCATTTAACTTTTACATTTAATTTCTGAAGAGCAGAAGAGAAAGACGGGTCAGGGAAAGAACCAGGAGACCCAATCCTTCTTCTCTTCTGTGATGGTAACTGGTCTTTGGCTAGCTGGGGCCTCCTCAGAGCCTTAGGGGAGGCATGGGGCAGTTAATAGCACACACAGAGACATGCCCACTCATCTGAAACTGACCGTGCAAGTCGAGCAGACCCGGCAGGAGGGCCAGGGTCCGGCACACTGGAACATGGAGTGCTCCTGGTAGCAGACAGGAGGATGGATGGTCTAGTGGCAAAGGGACTAGTTTGGGTCTCAGGACAATGGGCTCAGTCTTGTTCATGCCACGGACTCATTGTGTGTGCTTTGGGGAGCCACTGAACCACTCTTTGTCTCAGATCCCCATCTGCAAAATAGGGGCAATAAATTCTGGCCTTTCTGTGCTTCAGCTTCCTAGCTTTGTGGGCAGGCGCTGTGCATCTGTGCGGGTGGCTGAGCTATGCAGCAGTCTCAGTGGTAGCAAATGGAGCCAGGAAACACAACATGTTCTGCAGAAGGTATCTCTGTGCCCAAGGAGAAGCTGCCCTCGATGGCAGGACAAGTAGGGGAGCTGGGGAGCAGTGACTGGGAACTCCCTGAGCCAGCCGTGACCCATGGAATCCCAACATGCAGCAGCCCAGGGCTGTGTTGGGATGGAGTGGGGCTGGGGAATCCCAGAGCTGCAGTGGGCTGGGCAGTGATGGGAGAGGAAGTGTAGCCTGGGTACCTAGCCAGTGTGAGTTGTATCTGTTGGGGGAACCGGCTCCCCAAGGGGCCAGGACGAAGCTCCATTGCTTCTAGCTGGTGCTGGCCCTAGCAAAGGTGCTGCATGACCCAGCTCATACGGGTGGGCTGGGTCAGTGCTCCTCATCCTTTTCCAGGCTGGCATTCCCTGCTACAGCGCAGGGCCGGTGTCCAGCCTCCTTCCGAGAACAAAGGAGAAGGGATGGTTTGGACTTGTTCTGACCCTAAAAATGGCTGCAAGCGTCTGGCACAAACTTTAACCCGATGTTTTATTTGACCGGGGGCTGGCCTGGAGTGAGTCTGTTACTGGGTCCTTGCTCCACACTTCAAAAAGGATGGCAACAAGTGGGAAAAGGTTCTGAAAAGAGCTGCAAGGATGATTTGAGGTCCGGAAACCTGACTGACAGTGAGAGGCTAAAGTAGCTCAATCTGTGTGGTTAATCAAGAGGAGGTTAGCGTGTGATGTAACCCCAATGTAAAAATCCCCATGGGGGGAGAAGCTTTCTGAGACTAGAGAGCTCTTTAAGCAGCAGACACAGAACGAGACCCAGTGGCTGGAAGCTGAAGCTGGGTAAATTCAAACTACTAATAAGGCAGGTGTTTTACCAGAGGAGGTGATTAACCTTTGAAACAACTCACCTCAGGATGGGGTGGATTCTCCACCCCTTGAAGTCTTTAAACCAGAGAGATCTGCTCTAGCATAACCAGGAATCCCTGGGGGAGATTCTCTGGCCTGTGCTATGCAGGTTAGATGGGATGATCGTCATGGTCCCTCCTGGCCTTCACATCTGGGAAAGGGTCAGCCCCAAATATTGTAGTGGAAAACTAGAAGTTTGTGCAAACAGAGGGCTCTTACTGCAAGCTCTTTGCTCCTGTGCTGTTTGTGACAGCCTGATCCTGACCTAGACGAACCCAGGCCTCCCCTTGGCAGATGCAAAGCTCCTGCTGTATGATAGCAGGCCGTGTTCTGAACGGCAGCTCCTGGCTGTGCGCAGCTCTGACAGCGCATCACGTACAGAACAGTCTAGTTACCATCTCTGTGTGCTAGGGCCAGATTCCCATTTCACTCACATGGCTAGAAAGAATGGTGCCTTGCCACTGTAGTCAGTGCAGGGAGGCTGGCTTTGCGTGGGCGGAGCAGAGATGGAGCTCTGGCCTTTGCTATTTAACTTGATGATACATTTGGCCCGGGGCATGGCGCCAGTAGCCCCAGCGTTGTGTGAAGTCAGGTGGGTGAAATGCAATTTGTCAGCTGGATGCTGGGCTGCATCTGCTCCAAGCTCCCCCGCAGACGCACGTTTTCATAGGACAGTTTTACTTCAAAATAAAACCCTCCACCATTTCTCTCTGCAATCCCCCTTGTGCCCCACAAGCCCTCAGGGGCAGGGAGGTGCGCGTGCAAGGAGCGCGGAGGCTGCCAGCCCGTGTTCTATAAACCAGCTCTGGGTTAATCCTGCCAGTCAGATTTGAAAAGGAGGAGCCCTGCTTTCAGTGCCCGGCACCAGGGCATGAGCACAGTGCTGTGGGAAGATGCCTTGCTTATCTCTTTTCAACCATGTTTCATTTTCTTTCCAGTTATGGAAGCAAAAGGCCTGATGGGAAAAGAGTACAGGACATGCGACTCCTATGTGAAGGTGGGTTCTCTTGCT
The DNA here is from genome assembly GCF_015237465.2 of Chelonia mydas. Lineage (NCBI taxonomy): Eukaryota > Metazoa > Chordata > Testudines > Cheloniidae > Chelonia > Chelonia mydas. The sequence continues at coordinate 3,049,267 of NC_057857.1, forward strand.
GCTCAAGGGGCTTTGGGTTCAGCTGGGGATGAGGATGTGACCACTTTGTACCCCTTCTGGTTTTGGGGTGAATTCCTCCAGGCATGCAGCTGGGCTCCCATCTTCTCTCTGTTCCTCTTCTGGGGCTCCACAGAAACTGAGGCAGAACCTTAGCATTGTGCCTGCCCATTTGTCCTGAACTCCCCCACTCCCATCCCTGTATTTACCGGCTGCTAAGTAACTTTCCTGCCCCAGGAGAGCTAAGACAGCCAGTCTTTTGCAAGGTGCTGGGTGCATCACTGTGCTAACTGCACCTGGGGGCTATGGCACCCTCTGATGGAGAATTTGTTGTCACAGAGTCATTACTGGCAGAGAACGTGGGAGCTAGAGGGGAAAGCTCTGCCCGTGGCTGTCAGCGCTCATCATTTTTTGCAAGTCAATGCTATCCTGCAGACTAAGGAAAGGGATGATAATGGATGGTCAGCATTAGAGAAACTCCAGTAACTGCACTGTAGGGCACAGGGCTGAGCAATCCTGGTTAAATTGATAGCACCTTAGTAGGTCATTTCCATCTCTAGTTCCTCTGATTCTAACCGAAAATATGTGTCATGCAATGGACTAAGCGTTCTCCCACAGCGGGTCTCAGACCCGTGTGTGTGTGTGTGTGTGTCTTTACGTGGCCAGAGACTGGCTAGGAATATTTGCGCAAATCAAACACTGAATTCTCTGAATTGCTAAGGAAGAATTTCTCCTTTTCACATTGCCCAAAGGAGCTTTGTAATGTTGTGGCTAGACCTGGTCAGTGCAAAGAGACCTAAAAACCTGGCTAGCACAAACTACATCTTTGAGACGTAGCCATCCATAAAGCTGACTGGTGGGCCTTCTGATGATCTAAGCACTAGACAATTGCTGGGTCTGTAGCGAGTTTGTATTTGCTTAAAGATGGCTAATGCGCTGTTTGTTTCTCTACATCAAGATGTCTGTAGTACCAGATACTGATCGGAAATGCAGGCAAAAAACCAAGACTGTTCCAGACAGCAAAAATCCCATCTTCCATGAGCACTTTCTCTTGTGAGTATGCAGGGTCCGAGGCAGCGCCATCCTGTCCTTCCGCTGGGTTGTGTTCCAAGTGGGGCATGTTTTCGGAATGGAGCTGGAAGAGAATCTGAACTGTGGCAAATGCTGCCTTAGCTTCTCCTGCCCAAGATCCCCTGTTTATTCTTACACTATTAGCTTCAATAAACATGCCTCATGCATGATGAGGTTTTGTACCAAAATGAAGAGTGACAGACATTATTTTGCTGTTTCTTGTAGCTGAAATGCCTTGAACTTTTGAACAGAGCTTTGCTGAAGCTCACAAAGCTGTGACAATACAGCGTGACAGCAATACTCCTGCACATTTGGAGTTTCTTATTTGGTAGCTTCTATGCATCCATATGGAGTCGGGGAAAACATTCCATTTCCTAGACCCTGAGCCTGCCACGATCTGGTGGATCAGTATGAACAAGGAAGGTAAAAGGATTTCCCAAAGCTCTAGCATGTCCTTGCATGGGAAGGGGGCTGGTGGCTTGCAGCGTTTTGGTGGAGTTCATTATTTCTAGCAGACCTGCCTCTGTTGGATCTCTGTACTCATGAAATATTTAGTCTGGCACAGAGTGATTATTTAGGAACATGAATGATAGTGTTTTTGTGGTGTTCTTCCTTTAATGTTTAACGTGTCTGTCCTTAAACACCCTGAGCTGTGTTTCAGCACCTGCCCAGGAGAGTTCACCTCCCCTTGCAACAGCTCGTCAATAACAAATGTCTTCTTTGTTTAACCACGCCAGCAGCATGGCCCTCAAGTTCTTCTTTATGTAATAAACATGGATTGGAGCTTTCAGCCCCGTTAATTTTAGTAAATTAGTGCACAATAGCTCATTTGAGAAGAGTGCCATTTATGGCAATTGCTGGGAAGCTTCATGTAGGAATCAGTGGGGCAGGGAGTGGGGGCTAGGGCGTCACTGGAGCATTAAAGACACACTAAACCCACCCCTCGGTGCGTGTTCCTGGTGGCGTTGGATGCTCTCATCCTGTCCTTTCTGGCTTCTGTTACAGCCCAGTTCAAGAAGAAGATGAACAAAAGCGTCTTCTGGTTACAGTCTGGAACCAAGAGAGAAATTCCAGGTAAAGCCGCTGCCAGGACGGGGCTGGGGTTGGAATGCCACTGAGCCATCTCTTTACCGAGGTTTGGAAAGGCTGGAGAAGGGATAAAAATACCATCTGCTCTGGCCACTTCCATGTGAGTTCCTTCGGAGCCTCGGTCACGTGGCCCAGCCTGGCATCAGTGGGTGTCACGTGGTAGAGCGAGGGCATGATGGGGCTGCTGGATCTGAGCAGCATTGGAACCAGAATGAGTCCCTTTGTGAGGGGTGGGTGAAGCACGTCTGCACACCCGGCCTCTGCTTCTCCCCAGAGGGCACACGCTTCTGCTCAGGGTGCTCTCTGTCGCACGCTGGGCCCCGAGTGCTGCTGGGAAGCTGTGGATGCTGACTGGTCTCTGGCCGTGACCTAGGGCTATCTGGGGCTGCTGCTGGGCTGACACTGAAGCAAACTCCTGTTCCAAGAGCAGACTCTGCCGGGGCCAGGGGAGCATTTTGCAGCGGCTTGTGGGTAATGTTGCTGAGAGGTCAGTTAGCCTAGGGGAAGCCTGCACAGCGTCTGCTCACACCGATGCCTGGTGGTAGCCCATGAATGGCTCACGGCCCACCCCAGATGCTGCATGCAGCTTCATAAGGAAGAATGGCACATGGGCAGCCTGTTTCGAGTTGTGCTGGCCATGGGTGCAACCAGTCCAGGTGTTCAGCATGGTCTCAGGTCCCTGCATGGCAGCTGTCAGCAAATGCCAGAGTTGTAAATGGCTGGGAGAGCTTTGGTGTCCGAGCAAATTCACTTAGTGCCAAAGACGGTATACCAGGCAGGCTCTCCAGGGCCCCTCTGCTGTGCAGGGATGGATGCCCAGGTACGCAGAGCTGCCTCCGTCTCCACAGCAAATGTCCAGCAGGTGTCCAGCCTGGCTCCAGAGGATCGTTGGCTTTTTTAACTAACTAACTAACTAACTAACTAACTAACTAACTAACTAACTAACTAACCTCCAAGCCCCTGCCCCTCTGTGCCAGTCTCATGGCAGAGACATGGCTGTCTGGGGTGGGATTCCAGCCACGGCCATCCTTGGAGTGACACCATGATCGGAGTGGAGAAAACGCAGGAGGGGCTGGACTGAAGTGCAGGGTGACCTGGCGAGATCAGTGCAGTGCGGGACTCCTGCTGCCTGCAAAGCCCTGCCCTCAGGGAGAGGACAGAAAGCCCAGAGGGTGCGTGTCTGGGGGAGAGAAGGTGTGTAGCTCTATGTCTCCTTAGCCCTGTGCTAACATCACTCCTGCAGGAGCCAGGTGGGGAAGCTGCTCCTGGGTCTCTGGGTTAAGGAGGGTTTAAGGGGAGACACTAACCCTGCTCTCTGAATCCTTCTCCAGACAGAGCCAGCTAATCGGCTGTATGAGTTTTGGTGTGAAGTCGCTCCTGACCCCAGACAAGGTACAGTCCCTTGTGGGTATGGAGCACACATTGGGTTCGGGCCCTTCCTATGCGCCAGATGGGAGGAGGTGATGTCCTCCCGTCCGAGGCGCAGTGCCCTTGGCAGAGCCTCGTGGTGAAGTGCCCTGGGGCTGGGAGCGAGGGTGCCAGGGCCTCTCCGGGAGGCTGGCAGGAGAGCAGATTGGAAGTGACAGCTGGAGGTAGCTTTCCAGTGGAGAGATCATTTCCAACAGTGTGGTGAGCACGTACCCAGCTCTGCAGAGGGCAGAGGGAGCTGCTGTCTTTCGTCTGGAGCTTCAGGGAAGGCAGAGGAGTCCTGACAACGGCCTCCCTGCCCTGCAGGCGCCTCCTTGCCCTCTCAACCGAGGAGAGCGCCATGAGGCTGCTGAGGTGGGGAGCCGGAGGGCCAGGGGAGTGAGGGCATCGTGGTGATTCTCTCAGCCAGTGGTGCCTGCTCACCTTGGGGGCACAGGCCATCGTCTGACAGGGACCCCATCTGCCGCTTGCTGGCACTGAGGACAGGCTGCTCTGGCCAAACACCAGTCCAGGTTCAAGGCTGCACAAGGCCGCCCGCCTTGTTTCTGTGAGGCCTGGCTGGGTGGCCCAGCAGCCCCAGAGTGGAGTGCCAGGCTGCACACTGGCCTGTGGCTGGTGAATGCAAGTGCTGCCCATCCTGCCCAGAACGGGGCTGTGTGCGGCACCCAGGGAGAAGAGATGCTCTGCTTTCCCTTCCTGCAGCACCCCAAACCCTGAGCTCCTCCCTATTGTGGCCGGCCTGGGGCATCCTGCTGCCTTTGTGCTTCCTGGGGGCCCACATTTCCCATCTGATCTGCAGATCAGTGACTGTTCACCCTGGCCAGACCTGCCCCACACTGGCGATGGTGGGGAGAGCAATGCCTGTCTCCCCGCATCCTGGAGGCCCCAGGAACACTATGACCTGCCCCCTGGGGGTCTGGCCCTTCCCTCTTCCAGCTGACGAAAGCTCCTTCCCAGCCCTTTGCTGAGGCTGCCGTCTTCGAGCCTTGTCCCAGGCATGCGGAAAGGGCCAGCCCCTCTCACAGGACCTGGAGTCCCTGGACCCTTCTGCCAACACCCAAGCATGGTTCAGCCCAGGGGGTAGCCCAGAGATGGTGCTGGCCTTGGCAGTTGACCACCAGTTCTGGGCAATGGACGCAGCTCAGTGGTCAAGGCCGGTCGTCAGCCTGGGGCCCTGTGGACTGTGTGTAGCTGTCGACCAGATGGGGGAGCTGTACTTCAGTGGCTCCCAGCTCCCTCATGCTGGGCCCAGCGGGCGCCCTCCTGCCGCCCTCCAGGCTGCTATGCCATCAGCATGCAGAGAACACTGCTCCACTGGGGCTGGCCCAGGTAGGTGTGGGGCGCTAACGGTGGCAGCCTGTTTGCTCAATGGCATAAGCCATTCCGGACACTGCCTCTGCTCTGTAGCCATGTCTGAGGCCAGGTGTCCAACTGAGGCATTGGTTTAATTCTCTGAAACCCAACACGATAACACTTCCACTGTGTGTTCTGCCGCTCGGTCCCCAAGGGCTCTGCAGAGGTCAGGGTGTTGAACTTACCACCCATGGAGCCCCATTTTACAGGTGAGGAAAGTGAGGGTGAGAATTCTATTTCCAAGAGTGGCACTGGTTTGAGGTGCCTAGCTGTGGGGAACAGGGAGGGCGAGGGGCAGAGTGAATGGGGCGCCGTGGCTAGTCAGAGTGGGGCAGGTGGGCATCAGGTGTGTGAGTCGCTGGTTCCAGTGTGGTGCTTCCAGCAGGGCATGGAAGATGGGGGAAGGAGCCTTCCGAGCCCGGCTGAGGGTGCAGCATTGTGCAGACTGGGGAGGAGAGGGAGCGGAGCTCCATGGGGCTGGTGTCCCCAGTTGGGAGAGCCCCGTCTCTAGCTAACAGTTAATGTGAAAAGCAGAGTATTGGAACAAGGGATAAACCGTCCTGTTTCAGTGTTTAACCCAAACCCTAACTAGAGACCAGGCTGCCACCTTCCTGGGAGCAGATTGTCTCCCATCTGCTGCTGTGGGACAGGACACTGGGCTAGACTGGCCTCGGATCTGAGCCATTCCGTGTTCGATCCCCCATCTTGTCCTCTTCGACTCCCCATCCTTGGCTGTCCTTGCTGTTAGCTGCTCCGTATCCTTTGGGCTAAGTCATGGCTAGCATGGCTGCATCAGGGCGTGGTACTGCAGAGTTACTGTGGCACTAACCCACACTTCCCAGCGAGTGATGCCCATGCTGGCTCTGGCCCCTGCTGGTGGGAATGCACTCACACTCATCCTGTTACCAGATGGGGGTAGGCGCCTGCTGCCCCTCTCGCAGCTGCTGCATTTTGTCATTCAGTGTCTTGGAGAAAATACATGAATGGCTGGGCCAGTGCCTGCCTTTCCTGTCATTGCCCACTCCATCCACGCCTAGGGGGACAGGGGAATTCTGTCAAGCCAGTGCTGCCACCTGTTGTCACTTTCTTGGTAATACAGCTTTAAAGTCGACGGTTTTTCTTCCTCAAATAAACCAGTAATTCTGCTAAAGTAAATGGCTTCCACAGATCCCCACTTCTGGGTCCTGAGAAACACAGGCAACCCAGAAGCTACCAGATTGGATCAGGCTGAGATCCATCCAGCCCCACGTCCTGTCACTGACAGTGGCCAGCACCAGCAAGATGCAAGAATCCTGCAACAGGTCGCTCTGGAATAACCTGACCACGAGGAAATGTCATCTGAACCCCCTCAGTTAGAGACTAATTCCTGGTGTCGGTGTCCAGGGCTGGGGTTCACACTTCAGACAGGGCATTGAGAAATCCAAAGAGTTCAGAAAAGAGCTACAAGAAGGGTCTGAAGCCTTGTAGCAAGAGACCAAACAAGCTCAGTCTATTAAAGGAAGGTTCAGAGGTGACTTGATCACAGTCTCTAAGTCCCTGTACAGGGAGAAGATTTCTGAAAGCAGCTTTAATCTAGATCTAATGTAGCAGACAAAGGCAGAACAAGATCCAGTGGCTGGAAGCTGAAGCCAGACGAATTCAAACTAGAAGTGAGGTGTACATTTTGAACACAGAGGGTACTTCATCACTGGAAAAGCCTTGCCAAGGGACGTGGTGGATTGTGCGTCTCTTGACATCTTTAAACTGAGACTGGATACGTCTTTGTGCTCTAGCCCCACTGGAAGGGATGAGTTTGATGCAGGAATTCCTGGGCGAGATTCTCTGGCCTGTGCTACTCGAGAGATCAGACTGGATGATCATGTCTGGTCTTAACATCTGTGAATCTATTAATCTGCTTGCTCATGCCGTGAAATATGCTTGCTCATGTCCCCTCTAAAACTCATGTTTTAGTCTTTAATAGTTACTATTGTGACTCTGGTTCTTTGATCCATATCAATGTCCAATCTTTTTTTGAATCTTGCTAGGCTGTGGCAATGAGTTCCACAGGCTAATTGTGACTTGCAAACTGTATGGGTAGAGGCAGGAGGCAGGTACGCACACACAAACGCACACGTGCACGCACACACATTCTGGAGTCACAGAGTCACATCTGGAGGCTGATGCTGTGAACACACAGCTGTCCCTCGTGTGGCTGGCATGAGCTGTCTTCAGCGTTCTGCATGGTAATTCAGGAAACTCTCAGTGATAGTTTCCTGCACTGATTTGAGACTCTTCTTTAACCAAACGCTTTGTCCATTGTGTACGGAATGGCCTGGCCTGCAGCATGCATGGGAGGTGGTGAAAGAGCCCTGACATCGCCCCCCCGGCACTGCTGAAGGCGCTCAGTGTGGATTGCAGATGACCCCTCTGGTGGTAGGGCTAGAATACTGGCCATTTGCTGAGACTGCCAGCATGGGGCACATGCAATGTAGACACATTTCAGCGAAGGACTGGGCTGGAACAACTGGTTAATTTCACGTAGGCCATGCCGCAGCACGTTTGGTCAGCACTTCCTGGTGACAGAGTTGTAGCAGTGACCTAGGCCTGCTCCTCATTCTGATATGGTCCTTTTGCATAACGAGGCTGGAAACCACCTGGGAATACCACTTTGCTACCAGATTCCCTGGATGACAGTGAAGTGGCAAAATACAGTGGCTCCAGGCCCTACCCCCATACCAGCCCCTGATGCTAGCAGCATGGCTAGAGGACAGGGGTGTGTGGCCAGACAGCCTCTGTGCTCCAGCTATTTCCAGCTGCTGGAATGGCCCTTTGGGGCTATGGGCAGTGGGGAAGCCTTGTCTGAATTACAGCAAGTGAGTCCCTGTCTCGGGCTTGCTGTGATAGTGCTAGTGTGCTCTGGAGCTGAGGCCTTTCCATGCTAATGGCTGGAGCCCCGTGAATGGCTGAGCACAAGCATTGCATCTGTTCCTGAGTCAGAGCAGGTGGAAAATCTGCTCATCCTGTCACCAAACTGCACCTGGACCCAGCAACCAGCAGGCCGGGGAGGAACAGAGTGGGGAAATATCCCCCAGTGAGGAGAGGAGGTCTGACCAAGGGATGTGGGGCCCTGTCATCTCCACCACAGCTGCCCCCTGTGCCCTCAGTTCCCAATCTCTTGTCCTGTCCTGTCCTGCCCTGCATCAGCCTGGATCCTGCTCCTCCTTCATTCTAAGGAATCCCTCCTCCCGTCTCACACGTTCTCCTTCCACGGTGCTCCCTCTGCCTGGGACTCCCTGCGCCAGTAAGCCAGGCAGGCGCCCTCCCTTCTGCTGCAGTGCCCGGCTCCCGTCACCCCCTGAGCTCAGCCAGCTCAGACACAGGGCGCTTGGGCCCAGTCTGCTCTAGGACACGCCCCTGTGCTCGTGCTGGCTCAGCCTCGGGAATCAATGGTGCTGGCACCTCTGGCTGCACTGTGGACTCTCCTGCAGGGCCCCAGGGCCACCAACTTTGCTGACACTGGGCTGGGGTGTGCTGGGTGTAGATGGTGCCTTTCCTGCCTGCTCTGTGTTCTCCCCAGCCAGGCAGGCACTGCTCAGCCAGCACCCTGCACTCACAGCCTTTGCACAGACACGCTCTCCTGTGGGGCTGGAGTGCAGCTGCCCTGCTGAGCCTGAGCTCCATGGCTCTCACCCCCTCTCTCTGCCCCTAGGAGGTCAGCGGCTGGTACTATCTTCTTGGCGAGGACCTGGGCAGGACCAAGCACCTGAAGGTGGCCACGCGGCGTCTGAAGCAGAACAGAGGTGGGTCCCCCTTGGCAGCATGCTCTGGGGAGTGGTACGTCCCAAGAGCTAGCAGAGCGTGGGAGGGGCATGGGTTCTCATGCCCTGCCTCCTCCCCACTGGCACTGTGTGGAGCCAGGTGAGATGGGTTCGATCACAGAAACCCCCTTGGGGCTGCCAGCTGATGTGCCAAGACTACTTCTGCCCCTGCTTTCCCTGCCCTCCCAGCTTGGGACTTCATTGCCCTGCCTGGTTTGAGCCCATCCCACTAGCCTGCTGCAAACCAAGACCCAGGTCTGAACCATGTCCCCTAACAGCTGTAGGCTTCAACTGAAAGCAGCTTAAGAAGTGTTCCTGTCTTTAACGCTCAGATATTCAACTCCCAATGGAGTCAAAACCCCAAATAAATCCGTTTTACCCTGTATAAAGCTTATGAATTGTTTGCCCTCTATAACACTGACAGAGAGATATGCAGAGCTGTTTGCCCTCCAGGTATTAATACATATTCTGGGTTAATTAATAAGTAAAAAGTGATTTTATTAAATACAGAAAGTAGGATTTAAGTGGTTCCAAGTAATAGCAGACAGAACAAAGTGAATTACCAAGCAAAATAAAATAGAAAACGCAAGTCTATGTCTAATACAGTAAGAAAACTGAATACAGATAAAAACCTCACCTTCAGAGGAACCTTCAGAGGAATTCCAATAAGCTTCATTTTACAGACTAGTCTCCTTCTAGTCTGGGTCCAACAATCACTCACACCCCCTGTAGTTACTGTCCTTTGTTCCAGTTTTTTTCAGGTATCCTTGGGGGTGGAGAGGCTATCTCTTGAGCCAGCTGAAGACCAAATGGAGGGGTCTCCCAGGGGTTTAAATAGACTTTCTCTTGTGTGTGGATACCCCCTCCTCTCTCCTGTGCAAAGTCCATGTCCAAGATGGACTTCTGGAGTCACCTGGGCAAGTCACATGTCCGTGCATGACTCAGTTTTTACAGGCAGCAGCCATTGTTCACATGCTACCTTGAAAGTCCTCATGTAGACTTCTTATGTGGATTGAAGCCTTTCAAGATCCATTGTCCATCCTATAGCTGGCCTCCAGGTATCCTCTGTGGGCCTCCAGGGGAGACTCAAGTAGGAGCCTGTGGCCTGGTGGCCCCACAGAGCGTCCCTGCCTGTGCTGCGTGGAGCTTGGCCTGGCTGGCAGCCTCCCTGTGCAGCTCTCCCAGCAGTGCTGCCAGGTCATTGCCAGGATGGTTTTCCTGCTCCCCAGTAGATGATTTATCACGGGATGTTGGAGACTCGGACCCTAAACTGCCTTTGAGCCAGCTCAGTGTGTGAGCATTGCTGGGCCAAAATCTAGCATTGGCCTTCTCCAGGAAAGGGTAAAAGGGAAACTTCTGCCCCTCCGAAGGCCACCCAGGGTGCAGCTACACTGTGAGTCGGGGATGCGACGTCCAGCTGGAGGAGACACACACGTTAGCTCTCACCGAGCTAGCGTGTGAGAAGTGGGACGGGCTAGCTGCCCTGAGTGTGTGCTTAATGGGGCAACTGGGACACCCAGGCTCCCTGCACTGCACAATAACCTCACAGCCCCGGTACTGCCCTAGGGTGCCAGCCCTGGCTCTGAGCCCAGCTCCTCCTGAACTGCCCTGCTAGGCTGCCTGCAGTGACTCAAGTGTGTGAGCACCAACCTCAGAGCAGCCTGGCAGGAACCAGGCCACAAACCCCCCCTGGCTGTGAGTTCCAACCAATTATCATGTGTAAACTCCCCAGCCTAAATGTAGGGTCACAGACAGTCCCCTTGGGTAGCCTGACCTGTCGCACCACCCAGGGGAGCCTGCCTTTGTGATGGATGGTCCCTTACACCACCAATCAGAGCAATATTCAGGTTACTCCGAGTCCCAAAGGTCCAGTCACTTACCCAGGTAAGTTGCACCTTAGATCTCACACCAAAGACAAGGCTTGTAGCCAATCCTGTAATAAACTACATACAGATTTATGAATAGGAAAAGGAAAGAAGAGAGCTATTTATGAGGTTAAAACAGATAAATGTACATGTACAAGTGAGTTACAATCTTCAGTTTCAAGAGGTAATAGAAATTTCTATAATGAACAAGCTCTAGATGACCCTTAGGGCTAGCCCAGGCTAAGCAGAGTCCAAGCAGCATAGAGATAATTGGTTCCTTCTGTTTATCCCCCTCTTCCCATGTGCTCTGAGCTGCAGACACAGCTGATGGGAGGAACTCACTTGCATGACTCATCTTTGGGGAGAGGGGGCAGAGCAGGACAACTAAAGAGTCTTTTGTCCTCTTTAATGTCCCCGCAATAGTCTGTCTGGGGTTAATGGACCTTGCCCGTTGGGCAGGACATAAGTCCTTCTGTTGGAGCTCGGCCCTTCACACTAGTTAATGTCTCTCCCTGTCCCCTGATTTACAATACAAATGCTCACATATTACCTTACACTGGAAAATACAGATGCTGTAGATGAGATGAATGCCGGCAGCAACTCACAAGCGTTCGGTAAAGTCTAAACACTAAGCACATTCATATAATCCTAATACCAGTTTTAACAATCCTAACACTGATTCCAGCTAGGTGTTTGTCAGTGTTCGGTTGAGGCATGGGGACAATGGCATGAGCTGGCACCTGGTCTGCCAGCATCACACATCTGACCCATCACTAATGTTCTCCCGGCCGCCTGGCTCCCGCAGCAATGCTGGGTTGTTGTGGAGGCAGGAGAATGACCTAGGGACGAGAGAGGCAGCGCCCGGCTTGCTGTAGCTAAGGACAGTGCTATGGTTTGCAGTCACAGCAGGGACTACATCCATAGGGAGGTGTGACGGGCAGCATCTCTCTGCACTTGCTCTGAGGGGCAGGTTGGGATATTCTGGAAAGTCCCAGGTAAATCTGTTTAGGAGAGGGAGATGCCCTCCCTTGTGCTGTCCCCTGAGGAGACCTGGAGACACAGATGGCCTGGTTCAGTGAGCCAGCAAGCCTGCAGGAGCTCTGGGACATCTGAGGAGTAGGCTGGGGGTGTGCGGGGGGTTCATTTACAGATAATCAGGCTGTTTGGCATGGCTCCTCCTAGCTGCTTCCCTTTCTACCAAGGGCGGCCGGTGCACAATGCATGTCACTAGGTGCTGGAGTGGTTCAGTGGGTACTGGGGAACACCATCTCTCCTCAGCTGGGCCCAGGGAGCATGCAGGAGGGGAGTTCCTCTCCTGCACACTTCCCAGGGGCTAAGCAAGGAGAGAATACAGCTCCTTCTCCTCCTTTCCATCTAGGACAACCCCACCCCTGCCAGCTCCTCCTCCCCTACTGAGGGGAAGGCAGAGGAACCCATCACACCTCAATTGCTCCCCAGCTTTCCTGTGGAAAGTCCAGCCCTCCAGCCCAGGGCCACTTCAGGGGAGGAGGAGGGGCTCAGCCTGGCTGCCATATTGTCTTTACACAACCTGGATTTCCCAACTCAGCGACGCTCAGACATTGTGGTAATGGGGCCATGTTAGCACTTACACAGGAGAGATCCTGGCCAGGTCTAAATGGGGTGACCCAGAGAGAAGGGGCATCCTCCCCCTCCTTGGGGACACAAGCCCTTCTTTCCTCCCTGTCTCTCCCACTCGCTGTGCCTATCACCACATGCTGCTGCTGCTGCATCTCGCATGCTCTCCAGCTTTGGGCCAGCATCCGCCAGCCTTGGGACCATTGAAATCAATGGATTCCCTCCTGTTGCCTCCAGTGAGCTTTGGATCAGGCCCTTGCTGAGTTCTCTATCCTGCCTGGCTCTAACCTGTGGGGCTGCCCAGTGTCTGCAGGAGTGGAGCAGACCTGGGACAGGAGATGTGCTGCGGGGGTGGTCTGCACAGAGTGCGGTCTGGGCTGGGACACAGTCGCAGGGCAATGTGTGTGAAGGGCACGTGGCAGCTGCCCATCATGCCACCCTCAGTGGATCAACAGGGAATTTCCGGGTCTTCAGACACCCACAGGAAATGCCAGCATGTTAAAGGCAGAAGCGTCTGCGTAGTGCCTGAGAGCAGCCTATGTGACATGCTCTTTCTGTTGCCTTCTAGAGCCACTGCTGGCGAGCCAGGGGGCTGCACTGGGAAACCAGGAGGCTGAGAACATGGAGCAGCTCAAGGTAGGTGTGACAGGTGTGCCGGGGCCAGCTGCGCCCAATGGGTGCAGCACAGCACTAATGACCCAGGGAGCAGGGGCAGGAGAGGGAGAGAAGGGCCAGAGGGAGGCTGATCCCAGGGCAGGAGCTGTGCAGGAGGTGGCTCATCTGCACAGTAGTAGGACTCAGTGAAAGGGCAGAGAGGGCTAGTGCTAGACCAGCAGGGCGGAGAGGAAAGTCTGGGGGGTTGCTGAGCAGGGGAGTCAGAATGGGACCATGAAATGAGTGGGCCTGTGATGGTTTCTCACACGCAGAACGAGCCAGAATTACATTTGCTTTATACAACAAAGCACAATGGGCAAGTCTTCATGAGAGAGAGCGCAGTGTGTGTGTCTCCTCTGTGGCAGGCTGTGTCCGAACACAGCATGGTGGCTTCCTTTGCAGCCCTCCTCTCCATTTAGGCCCTGTCCACACTCCAGCATATAGGCTGATTTTGTAACCAGTTAGTGACTCTAAATGCAATCGGTGTCTTCATGCAGCATGGTCAGTAGCCAGGACCCATGGCAGCTGCAGGCCTAGGCTGCCCCATGGCTCTCTTCTGGCACCTGGGTCAGCACTCTGTTTTGTTGCTGTGTGAACTGGACCCCTGACCATGTAACCAGGCTGGTTGGACCTCCGCCCTCCATTCTCTGTGTAGTAGGATGTTTCAGCATGCACTGTTACTGCTGTGGTGTGTGCGTCTCCTGGGCACTCTGTCCCCTGCTGGCTTCTTATGGGATAGGTGCCCAAATTTCCCAGAATGCACTGGTATGTACCTAGCTGGGTGGCGTGGCCTGTGTAGGTACGAGGCACAAAGATTCCAGCGTGGACTCACCCCTTGTGACCAGGGCAGATGAGAGAGTTGCAGGCTGGTTAGAAAACTGTGGAGTGGCTGGAGCTGCAGTGTGGATTGGGCCATGCAGGTGAGATCTGTGGGAAACAAGCCAAGAGCGACGTACACCCCATGGGGAAACTACCTGACAATGTGGGGATGTGCCTGTGCTTCCCTGCACATGTGCTGTGGGGTGGTGCTGGAGAGCCCGGAGGCCATGGAGAGGCTTTGCTCTAGCTCAGGGAGAGGAGTGATTCATTCCAAAGACTTTCAAAGGAGCCAGAGCTGTGTGACTAGGCCAGGGGTGGGCAAACTTTTTGGCCTGAGGGCCACATTTGGATATGGAAATTGTACGGCGGGCCATGAATGCTCATGAAATTCGGGGTTGGGGTGTGGGAGGGGATGAGGGCTCTGGCTAGAGGTGTGGGCTCTGTGGTGGGTCCAGAAATTAGGAGTTCAGTGTGTGGCTCTGGGCTGGGGCAGGGAGTTGGGGTGCGGGGGAGAGAGGGACTCCAGCTGGGGGTGTGGACTCTGGGGTGGGGCTGGGGATGAGGGTTTGGGCTGCAGGAGGGTGCGCCGGGCTGGGACCAAGGGGCAGGAGGGGGATCAGGGCTGGGGTAGGGGGTTGGGGCATGGGAGGGGGTGAAGGGGTGATTTCCTCAAGCAGCTCCCAGAAGCAGCAGCACGTCCCTTCTCCAGCTCCTACGTGGAGGCACGGCCAGGCAGCTCTGCACGCTGCGATTCCCAGCCAATGGGAGCTGTGGGGATGATACTTGGGGCAGGGGCAGCATGCGGAGCCCCTTGGCTGCCCCTACATGTAGGAGCCGGAGTGGGGACGTGCCGCTTCCTCCGGGAGCCGCGTGGAGCAAGTCCCTGACCCTACTCCCTGGCGGAAGCTCAAGGGCCAGCTTAAAATGTCTGAAGGGCCGGATGTGGCCCCTGGGCTGTAGTTTGCCCACCCCTGGACTAGACTGTGCTACGCTGCACTGAGAGGCGCTTCCTGCGGACACCTGCTGATTTGTCTGAATGTGCTGCCTTTTCACCCTATGTCTTTCCAGTGGACGTTACATTAAATCCTTTGCCACCTGAATGGGGCGCTTGAGACCGAGGCCTCTGTGATTTATAGGAGAGGCAAGGATGGGAAACAGCAACACAAACACAGGGCCCACGTCGGAAACTGGGCCCAACTGGCCCTGTGATTGATCTGTGCCAAATTCCGCCTCGCTGCTTCCCTCAGCTGCATTCTCAGTTATTTGTTTTAAACCGTAGGGTTGAGCTAGACAAACCAACCCAGCGTCCCTTATCCCTCCCTTCCTCTCACATAGGCAGGGTTTAAATTCAGAGCTCCTGCCAGTAAATATTTTCAACCCCTCTGGAGTATTTATAGCCTGGTGGAGGGATGGGGGGCTTCGGGAAATGCCCTGTAAGAATGAACACAGTGACAGTCACCACTGGCCTGAAAGATGGCAAACTGGGGGAGGCAGAGTGTTGGCCTGTCTGCTCAGCGCAGCCCCAGCCTGGCAGGACTAGACACTGCCGAGCCAGTTTGGTTAGTGACTTCAAACCAAGCCCTTTGTGTTTGTGCGGAGTTGTCCTCTGCTAGTTAAAATCCCCTCACCCACTTGTGTTTGGATTTCTGTGGCAGCCACCAGACCATGCTGCAGTGACAGTGACTCCAGGGACTCGGTTTGGCTGGGGTTTGAAGCCTTGCCTCATTTCTGCCCCGTGGAGGAAGCTGAAAGGAGCTTTCTTTTGCTTTGTTTAGCTGCATTCTACAGGGGTTCCCCTGTGACTCGGCATTCCTGGGAGCTGCTGCTGCAGTGTGCAAAGAGGCCATGTCACGCAGCTTTGTGCTGTATGTCTGACTTGATTCAGAGTTGTGCTGTGCCTTTAATTCTGAAATTAAACCATGGGTGCCACTGACCTCCAAGCTTTGGGTCGTATTTCCCCCCCGCCCCCTGTAAACACAAAGCAGTATTGTGCGTGTTTGTTCTGTGAAAACAAATTCTTCCTTGGTTTCCTAAAGCAGAATCACTTTTCCTCTCATATCTTTAAACTAGGGTAAGAAGTCTTTTTACTGAAGTGAAGCTTGTGCAGCTGAGGCCTGTGAAACGCTGCTTACACATCCTCAAAGTGTTTGTGAGAACCTTGGAATAACAAAGTGCTCTGTGCCACTGAAGAATGCAGCAGGAACAAAAGCCACATCAACAGAGAAGGGACTAGGGAATACTGAATAGTTGACAGGAATTTTAATATAAAACTCTCTCTCTTCCTTGTCACTTGGAGTTTTCAGGAAGCCCTCTGTCTTATCGTAAAGCGGCATACAGCACAGACAGGGGCTTGGGAGGTGAAAGGTGGCTTCCTGCCATTCTTCTCTAGAGCTGGGTTCCCATGGGCGGTCATGCCAGTTTCACTGTGGCTTGTTCTATGCTGTTGTGATACAAGGAGACCAGGATTCCTGCTCCTTTGAGGGATTTAACTTCCATGGGCTAGTGGCGAGTTTAGAGCCTGCAATCATGAATCGCTTCAATGGACTCTGCAAGGTGTGCTCGGAGCGGAGATACAGACAGGTCTGTGGAACCTAACCCTAATCCGAATGCAAAGTGAATCCATCTGGGGAGTGCATGTCTATTGCAGAGTCTGAGTTAGGCATATGTGCTGACTGTGTTCTCCCTGAGCCTGCTTCTCTGGCTGTGCGTGTCAGGTTATTTCCTGTGTGTTGGTTTGTCAGGATTGTTTTGCAAATGCCATTTTAGCAGAGATCGTGGAAATGCTCGGCAAGTCGGCATCTGTGTATAAATGATCTCTGTCTGCGTATGGGCAGATCCGCACAACTGTGGATGGCCCCATGGTGGGAGCGAGCATTCAGCTTGCGCTAATGGCTGGAGTGTTAGTGCTGTAACAAGTTGGTGTGTCCCGGGGAAGTGCTAAGCTGAGCGGCAGTGTCCAGTTTACCATTCATTAGTGGAAAGGAGGGCACTGCAGACTGTTAAGCAGATCCTTCCTTGTGTTTATCAGGAATGCATTAGGGAGTCAAGCTAGTTACATTTGCCGTTGATGGCTGCTAGGAAAGAGTCGTACTGAGCGTTACAAAGGAAAGTTCCAAGTTCTGTCTGACCGGGTTTGTCCGTGGCTTTGTCTGTCACGGGCTATTTTTATAGGTGTAAATGTGGCTGTGTAGATGAAGCTGCCTTGGCATTTCTGACACCAGCTCCCCATTGCTCTGCAGTGGGGTCATGGCTCACTCCCAGGCAGACTGAGGGGTCACAACCCCTTTGTTGAGTTCCCGTTTACCCTAGTTCTGAGGCTAGGGCTGGAATTGCGGGATCGTGTATGTGTGGCACTGCACTCCGTTCAGTGCAATGAATTAGTTTCACAATCTAGATGGGAAGAAGACAGAGCAGAAGGAGTCTCCTTGGTTAAACATGCCCCATCCAGTCTCTGGGCTGGATAAAGGGTGTCACACGGCAACTCCACTCCGCTCTGCATGTGGCGATGGTTTACTATGACTCATGGCTTGGGCCATATTAATTCTTGGTCTCCCAGAACCAGTGAAATCTCCCCTGGCTCCTTCCCCGACACCATGGGTGTAGAGTTCTGATAACTCGGTGCCCTCTAGGGTACTGACGTCACATGCCATCTCTGCACCCACCTTCCCTGTCTGGGTTCACGCTTCCCAGCCCTTGTCTGCAGGGGCAGAAACAGTGCTTCTTATTCAGCACTGGTGCCAGCTGGGAGCTGTAGCCCAGACCCCGAGCTCAAGTGTTCTGACCACTCTGTCATGAAGAACAGAGCTGGGTTTCTATTTCAGTAATGAAGATCTATACTCAGCTGTTGGTTCTCTTGATGCTACGTGAGCAGCATTGACTCCAGCTCACTCTCCTGTAGCTGGGCTGGCTCTTTGGGGCCAGCAGGAAAAATAACGTGTCTCTGCCAGGGAAACCTGCAGATCTGACATGCAGACCCACAGGACAGAGTAAGATGGTGCTGTTTTCACCCTGTCCCTTGTGTAATCATCCCCACGTTTGAACGGGCTAGAGGGGTCGCTGCTTAGTGACATAAAACCCCCTTCTCCCTTCAGGGCTAAGAGCATCTCTGACAGTGGTCAAGGGGCAGAGGTGGGGATGGGAAGTTAGTGTTGGGGTTCTGTGGCATGGGGCTGAGCACTGCCACGGGCTGTGGGGCTGTCCCAAAGAGCTGCTTGCTGAGCTCTTTTCAGGAGTCAACAGTGTGCCCTTGTTGCCAAGAAAGCCAATGGCATTTTGGGCTGTATAAATAGGGGCATTGCCAGCAGATCGAGGGACGTGATCGTTCCCCTCTATTCGACATTGGTGAGGCCTCCTCTGGAGTACTGTGTCCAGTTTTGGGCCCCACACTACAAGAAGGATGTGGAGAAATTGGAGAGAGTCCAGCGAAGGGCAACAAAAATGATTAGGGGACTGGAACACATGACTTATGAGGAGAGGCTGAGGGAACTGGGATTGTTTAGTGAGTGGAAGAGAAGAATGAGGGGGGATTTGATAGCTGCTTTCAACTACCTGAAAGGTGGATCCAAAGAGGATGGATCTAGACTATTCTCAGTGACAGCAGATGACAGGACAAGGAGTAATGGTCTCAAGTTGCAGTGGGGGAGGTTTAGGTTGAATATTAGGAAAATCTTTTTCACTAAGAGGGTGGTGAAACACTGGAATGCGTTACGCAGGGAGGTGGTGGAATCCCCTTCCTTAGAAGTTTTTAAGGTCAGGCTTGACAAAGCCCTGGCTGGGATGATTTAGTTGGGATTGGTCCTGCTCTGGGCAGGGGGTTGGACTAGATGGCCCAGAGGTCCCTTCCAGCTCTGTTATTCTATGATTCTGTGACTCCCAGGCCTGGAAACGCCCTGATCCTCTGGCCCTGTGTTCAATCTAAGTGTAGAGAAGAGTCAAAGCTGAAGAGCCACCACCAGCATTTTGGCCTGTTTGTGACCCACCAAACCCCCAAAGCTACCCAAGGCAGTGGGTCTGGGCCTGTTCTTGATGATGCTAGTGGAAGGGAGTTTGGCTTTGGAAGCCCACTGTCATGCTAGGGAAATGCTGGGAGACAGGGCGTGTAGCTCCAGCAACCAGATACTATTGTGATTTCATCTTCACTTTATTAGAGCAAAAGATATGAAGAGGCTTGGATTAAATTCTCCTCAGCCAGGATCTGGAGTAGCATTGTATATCAATGATGAGGTAGAATGTAAAGAAATAAGGAGCGATGGAATGGATAAGACAGAGTGAGTCTGGGCAAAAATCACATTGGGGAAGAAAACTACTAGAGCCTCCCCTGGGATAGTACTTGGGGTGTGCTATGGACCGCCAGGATCTAATTTGGATATGGACAGAGCCCTCTTTAATGTTTTTAATGAAGTAAATACTAATGGAAACTGCGTGATCATGGGAGACTTTAACTTCCCAGATATAGACTGGAGGACTAGTGCTAGTAATAATAATAGGGCTCAGATTTTCATAGATGCGATAGCTGATGGAGTCCTTCATCAAGTAGTTGCTGAACCCACTAGAGGGGATGCCATTTTAGATTTGGTTTTGGTGAGTAGTGAGGACCTCGTAGAAGAAATGGTTGTAGGGGACAACGTTGGTTCAAGTGATCATGAGCTAATTCAGTTCAAACTGAACGGAAGGATAAACAAAAATAAATCTGCGACTAGGGTTTTTGATTCCAAAAGGGCTGACTTTTAAAAATTAAGGAAATTAGTTAGGGAAGTGGATTGGACTGAAGAACTTGTGGATCTAAAGGCAGAGGAGGCCTGGGATTACTTCAAGTCAAAGCTGCAGAAGCTATCGGAAGTCTGCATCCCAAAAAAGGGGAAAAAATTCATAGGCAGGAGTTGCAGACCAAGCTGGATGAGCAAGCATCTGAGAGAAGTGATTAAGAAAAAACAGAAAGCCTACAGGGAGTGGAAGATGGGAGGGATCAGCAAGGAAAGTTACCTTATTGAGGTCAGAACATGAAGGGATAAAGTGAGAAGGTTAAAAGTCAAGTAGAGTTGGACCTTGCAAAGGGAATTAAAACCAATAGTAAAATGTTCTATAGCCATATAAATAAAAAGAAAACAAAGAAAGAAGACATGGGACTGCTAAACACTGAGGATGGAGTGGAGGTTAAGGATAATCTAGGCTTGGCCCAATATCTAAACAAATACTTTGCCTCAGTCTTTAATGAGGATCTTAGGGATAATGGTAGCATGACAAATGGGAATGAGGATATGGAGGTAGATATTACCATATCTGAGCGAAACTCAAACAGCTTAATGGGACTAAATCGGGGGGGGCCCAGATAATCTTCATCGAAGAATATTAAAGGAATTGGCACTTGAAATTGCAAGCCCATTAGCAAGAATTTTTAATAAATCTGTAAACTCAGGGGTTGTACCATATGACTGGAGAATTGCTAACATAGTTCCTATTTTTAAGAAAGGAAAAAAAAGTGATCCGGGTAACAGCAGGCCTGTTAGTTGAACATCTGTAGTATGCAAGGTCTTGGAAAAAATTTTGAAGGAGAAAGTAGTTAAGGACATTGAGGTCAATGGTAAATGGGACAAAATACAACATGGTTTTACAAAAGGTAGATCGTGCCAAACCAACCTGATCTCCTTCTTTGAGAAAGTAACAGATTTTTTAGACAAAGGAAACGCAGTGGATCTAATTTACCTAGATTTCAGTAAGGCGTTTGATACGGTGCCACATGAGGAATTATTAGTTAAATTGGAAAAGATGGGGATCAATATGAAAATTGAAAGGTGGATAAGGAATTGGTTAAAAGGGAGACTACAGCGGGTCATACTGAAAGGTGAACTGTCAGGCTGGAGGGAGGTCACCAGTGGAGTTCCTCAGGGATTGGTTTTGGGACCAATTTTATTTTAAAGTTTGCAGATGACACAAAGCTGGGAGGTATTGCCAATACAGAGAAGGACAGGGACATCATACAGGAGGATCTGGATGATCTTGTAAACTGGAGTAATAGTAATAGGATGAAATTTAATAGTGAGAAGTGTAAGGTCATGCATTTCGGGATTAATAACAAGAATTTTAGTTATAAACTGGGGAACGCATCAATTAGAAGTAACAGAGGAGAAGGACCTCGGAGTATTGGTTGACCACAGGATGACTACGAGCCGCCAATGTGATATGGCCATGAAAAAGCTATTGGGGTCTTGGGATGCATCAGGCGAGGTATTTCCAGTAGAGATAAGGAGGTGTTAGTACAGTTATACAAGGCATTGGTGAGACCTCACCTGGAATACTGTGTGCAGTTCTGGTCTCCCATGTTTAAGAAGGATGAATTCAAACTGGAACAGGTACAGAGAAGGGCTACTAGGATGATCCGAGGAATGGAAAACGTGTCTTATGAAAGGAGACTCAAAGAGCTTGGCTTGTGTAGCCTAACCAAAAGAAGGTTGAAGGGAGATATGATTACTCTCTATAAATATATCAGAGGGATAAATACCGGAGAGGGAGAGGAATTATTTAAGCTCAGTACCAATGTGGACACAAGAACAAATGGATATAAACTGGCCATCAGGAAGTTTAGACTTGAAATTAGATGAAGGTTTCTAACCATCAGAGGAGTAAAGTTATGGAATAGCCTTCCAAGGGAAGCAGTGGGGGCAAAAGACCTATCTGGCTTCAAGATTAAACTCGATAAGTTTATGGAGGAGATGGTATGATGGGATAACATGATTTTGGCAATTAATTGATCTTTAACTATTCATGGTAAATAGGCCCAATGGCCTGTGATGGGATGTTAGATGGGGTGGGATCTGAGTTACTACAGAGAATTCTTTCCTGGGTATCTGGCTGGCGAATCTTGCCCACATGCTCAGGGTTCAGCTGATCGCCATATTTGGGGTTGGGAAGGAATTTTCCTCCAGGGCAGATTGGAAGAGGCTCTGGGGGTTTTTCACCTTCCTCTGTAGCATGAGGCATGGGTCACTTGCTGGAGGATTCTCTGCATCTTGAAGTCTTTACACCATGGTTTGAGGACTTCAATAGCTCAGACATAGGTGAGAGGTTTATAGCAGAAGTGGGTGGGTGAGATTCTGTGGCCTGCGTTGTGCAGGAGGTCAGACTAGATGATCATAATGGTCCCTTCTGACCTTAATATCTATGAGTCTATGAGTCTATCTGTGGTTGCAGAGTAACAGCCGTGTTAGTCTGTATTCGCAAAAAGAAAAGGAGTACTTGTGGCACCTTAGAGACTAACCAATTTATTTGAGCATGAGCTTTCGTGAGCTACAGCTCACTTCATCAGATGCATACTGTGGAAACTGCAGAAGACATTATATACACAGAGACCATGAAACAATACCTCCTCCCACCCCACTCTCCTGCTGGTAATAGCTTATCTAAAGTGATCATCAAGTTGGGCCATTTCCAGCACAAATCCAGGTTTTATCACCCTCCCCCCCCCCCCCACAAACTCACTCTCCTGCTGGTAATAGCCCATCCAAAGTGACCACTCTCTTCACAATGTGTATGATAATCAAGGTGGGCCATTTCATGCACAAATTCAGGTTCTCTCACCCCCTCATCCCCCTCCAAAAACCACACACACAAACTCACTCTCCTGCTGGTAATAGCCTATCCAAAGTGACGGAGAGTGGTCACTTTGGATAGGCTATTACCAGCAGGAGAGTGAGTTTGTGTGTGTGGTTTTTGGAGGGGGGTGAGGGGGTGAGAGAACCTGAATTTGTTCAGGAAATGGCCCACCTTGATTATCATACACATTGTGAAGAGAGTGGTCACTTTGGATGGGCTATTACCAGCAGGAGAGTGAGTTTGTGGGGGCGGGGGCGGAGGGTGAGAAAGCCTGGATTTGTGCTGGAAATGGCCCAACTTGATGATCACTTTAGACAAGCTATTACCAACAGGAGAGTGGGGTGGGAGGAGGTATTGTTTCATGGTCTCTGTGTATATAATGTCTTCTGCAGTTTCCACAGTATGCATCCGATGAAGTGAGCTGTAGCTCACGAAAGCTCATGCTCAAATAAATTGGTTAGTCTCTAAGGTGCCACAAGTACTTCTTTTCTATCTGTGGTTGCTTATTCTTGGTCCCTCAATGGGATCTGTCCTTCTGGCTGTTTATTTCCAGAAATCATATGGGTCAGTTGGTTCCCCTCCCTCCCCCCCTCTGCCGTCCCCTCCTTTTCAGTAAACCTGGAAATGTGACAAACTTCTCTGAAATAACATTTATAGGAACTGTGACTGAGCTCCCGCTGAAAGCCAACCTTCGACAAATGAACTTCACTCTATTCATGAGAGCTCACAGCCTCCAGGGTCAGTGTGGTGAGAGGAGCCTTTCACTTGTTCCCTGAGTGCTGATGGAAAAAACCCATTAACACTCCATCCCTTCCCTTCAGAACTCCTTTCGGCCATATCCTACTTAATCAAAATACTTTAGCACAAAATAATGTGTGAGGCTTTCAGAGCATCTTCACCCCAACTGCTTTACAAATATTAATATACTAAGTCTTGCCACAATCCTGCAAGGTAGGAAAATGTCATTATTTACATATTATATAAGGGAAACCGAGGCACAGAGAGTTGCTCAAAGAAGTCACACTGGAAGTCTTTGTCAAAGCCAGGAATAAAATCATATCTCCTGGTTCCCAATCTTATCCCTTAACCCATCCTTCGTCCCACCTCTAGAACACTCCCTTGGTTATCAAGAGAAATTCAGGGGAGGGGAATTGTGTTATCTGCCTATAGTACAGGATACGCAACTCACCTGCTCACAGATTGCAATGCCAAATTTTGTGTGATTTGTAAATGCCCTTTTAAATGCCCTTGGCTGCAGTCCAGTGTCAGCTATGTCCTGGCCATATGCAGTAGTTTGTCCTCCTACAAAGGGAGGACTTTTATACTGACAGATGTTTGTTGTCTCTGACCAGTCCATTCATCCCTCTCCAGTTGGCTATACAGATGCTGTTTTAATGTAGGCATAAAAGTCCTGGGGCTGTGCATGAGCAAAGTGCTGGGTTCTTACTGGTCACACACAGTAGCTGCCTTCCTGTGTAACAGGATGACTCTGATGTCTGTTTTCAGATTACAATCCCTCGAGGAAGGGATGGGTTTGGCTTCACAATCTGCTGCGACTCTCCAGTCCGTGTGCAG
The DNA here is from genome assembly GCF_015237465.2 of Chelonia mydas. Taxonomy (NCBI): domain Eukaryota; kingdom Metazoa; phylum Chordata; order Testudines; family Cheloniidae; genus Chelonia; species Chelonia mydas. Next base: position 3,073,100 of record NC_057857.1, read on the forward strand.
GCTGTAGACTCTGGTAAGAGAACAACCCATTTTTATACATCTTTTATTGCTGGACTGATTTGAAAGGGACCAGTCCCCGGCCCCTTTGCTTCCCTGTGTTTGATCCTGTCTTAAGAGCCTCTCAAACCTCACAGAATTTTCCTTTTCTCTTGAACAGTTTCTTTTAAATGTCCCCTTTTTGCCTCTAATGAGGCCAGAGGCCAGTGTGGCTGTCTCATGACAGCACTGCCTGTGCTCAGTGCTGAAGGTATTTCGGTGTGACTGCTGGGCACAGGGCAACGGCGGGGACTCCTGTGCCATGTCTACGTGTTTGACACAAAAATGGTGGCAACTAGTTTTTTTCCTAATTGTTCATTGAGCGAGTAAAATTTGATTATGTAATGAGTACTCCACAGAGCCAGATATTGGGAGAGAGCATTAATGGCCTGGTCCAAAGCCCATGGAAATCACTCGGAGTCTTTCTATTGACTTCAGTTCGCTTTGTATCACTCCCTTCATTTCCACAGCAAAAGTCAGGAAATGCAAACGTTAAGGTGGAAAAGCCACCTTAACTCTGCCCCTTGTGCTTATGCCTCACAATACAGTCTTTAATGCTGGGATCGCATATGGGTTCTCAAATAGGACAATATACCATTTGTGCTAAAACTGTAGATACATGAGCATGTATGTATGGCATTCTGCAGTGTTTTGATATCAGTCTAATATACGTACTAGTACTGGCGGAGAAAGGTTCCCCCCCAAAAAACATTTAGACAAAAACTATTTTATATGTTTTTGTTGACATATTTTGACAGAATTTTTCATTTTTTTGCCAGAAAAAAGCCTCCAAAGAAACCATGAACACTGAAAATTGTTTCAGAGTGGCATTCGTGTTCGTCTGTATCAGCAGAAAGAACGAGGAGTACTTGTGGCACCTTAGAGACTAACAAATTTATTTGGGCATAAGCTTTCATGGGCTAAAGCCCACTTCATCAGATGCATGTAGTGGAAAATGCAGTAGGAAGATATATATATATACAGAGAACATGAAAAAATGGGGGTTGCCATACCAGCTCTAACGAGACTAATCGATTAAGGTGGGCTATTATCAGAAGGAGAAAAAAACTTTTGTAGTGATAATTAGGATGGCCCATTTGCTGGTATGGCAACCCTCATTTTTTCATGTTCTCTGTAAATATATATCTTCCTACTGTATTTTCCACTACATGCATCTGATGAAGTGGGCTTTAGCCCACGAAAGCTTATGCTCAAATAAATTTGTTAGTCTCTAAGGTGCCACAAGTACTCCTCATTCTTTCTGAAAATTGTTTGGTTTTCAACAACTGAAAAATTTCAGTGGGTTAGGCAAAATGTTTTGGCTTTACTGAAAATGTTTGTTAAACAGGCCAAAATATTTCAGGTTTCAGTTGTCCAAAACTGACAACATTTCACAAACTGTGGGATTTTAAAACTGACACACTTTGGGTTCTTTTTATTTGCGGTCTTGTTGTTGAGCATTTATGGGACATGTTTTCAAGCTTTTCTCCAGAATGATAAGGGGAGAAATGTGCTTGTCTCTCCTACAAAACTGACCTGGAAATCTAGTTTGCTATCCTGTAACTGCCTACTGAGGTAATGAGGAACCCAAATCTCATCTGCTTGTCCCGCATGTGAGTAACTGGGTCCTGGGTGTGTCTGAGGAGGTGAAAGCACATTGCTGCCCCAATCCTAGGCCAGGGCACAAAGGAGCGGCACAACTCCTGCAGCTGGGATGCAGCTTGCATCTCCTCCATGACACGGCTCAGCATGGGGTCTGCAGGAGCTGTGTAAATCCAGATCCTGAGGTGCGCTCCCTACTGCATGCTGGTCTCTGCAGGGCCAATGTGGAGACTCCTTCTCTGGAGCACTGGGGGTTCAGAGGCACCCCAAATGAGTGCTCTGCCTGTGGTCCCCACCCCAGTGCAGGCATGAGATGGTGCGGAGGGCATGCTGCTGGCCCTCCCAGTCACAGGGGAATTCCCCCCTGTGAGAAGAGCCATACCTGTCCCGGCTGGGAAAAGCTGACAAAAAACTATGACTGCTTCTGATGGAAATAATCAACAGCTGCTTGTGAGAAGCTGTTACACCAGTAAAATAAAAACCAGCAGGATCTTATTAAAGGGGAAAAGGCAAAATGCCACATTTATTGTGAATACAGAGAGAATCATAGTAAGCAGTTAGTTATAGCGATAACATTCCATTCAATTTCATATTTATTCACACATTCATTCATACACACACACACACAGGTTCTGCAAGGTTGTTATAGTTACCAGCCTTAGAGTTGCTCATGCCAAGCCACTGGCCAGGTGGCCTGGACACAAGGAGGGAGCAGGGCCTTGTCAGATGGTCATCTGATGCTCCTGGAAGTTGGTTTGCAGAATCAGACCCCAAAGTTCTCACTTTCTAGAGTCCATTTTTATAGGAATTTCTTCCTATGCCAGTCTATGGGAATTGCTTCACCATGCTGTTGCTGAATCAATCAGCAGATGGCACATTCCTGACGGCTCCGTGCTGCCAGATGTTATCTTGTTCTTTGGTTCTCCCATTCTTGAGGCTGTTGGGTGGATCCCAGTCTGCCCTCTGGGGGTCCTCTGGTTCTTTCCACTTGACGCCTTCTTCAGCCGATGGACACTGGATTCTTAGGCTGGCACCTCCCTGATCATTCATTTATTATCCACACCAAGCATCCATCCACATACATCCTCTATAGCTATTTTAATCACAATTGTTAACAAAGTGAGATGAATACAACAAAAGGGCGGGGAGTCTCTGGGTGCTGTTTCTGTTGTTACAGAGTATTGCTTTGAGTCTCTCTTTGTGTGAGTAGTTGTTGTTACAAAGGATTGCTTTGAGAACAGACTCTGTCTTAGAATGTACTAACACAATTAGCAGCTTGCAAGTTTCACACATAGAGGGAGAGAAACAGTACCAAAAACCAAGAGACCTTTTAATTAGTAATACCCTGGAATTTAAACTGTGGGGCATCAAACTCATTTGTGATTTTAATACAGAACTTCTTTAATATGATCCAACAAAGCTAACCTCCCAGTCCACCCTGCGGAACGCCATAGGCTGCAAATAGTCAGGAAGCCAACACTTGGTGCAGGAAACCTCCTGTCACTGCCCCACCTGTAGCCTCCCATTCCTTGGCAAAGTAACTGAGAAGCTAGCAGCAGCCATGCTTCAACAGCAAGTGGCGTCTGCTGCATCCTAATGCTTTGACATTGGGCGTCAGAGCAGGGACAGCCCCACTGGTGCTAAAGAGAGGCTGTTCTCCTGGTCATGGATGTAAGCCCCATCTTGGTGCTTCCAGGTCATGACTTCCCTGCAGCTTTCAAACCAATTACCACAATGGTCGGGTCAGTGTGGGGTGCAAATCCAGAACCGTGCATGGTTGTGTCATCGCCTGCCCTGTAACCCTGGGCACCTCACAGTGCTTTGTTGCTGTAGCTCTCATCCTGGGCCTCTCTCTGCTAGCCTGCAAGTCACCCCCTGAGTGCCCATGTGCTAGACGGCCCTGGTTCCGCAGCTCTGGCCCCTGTCTACAGCCCCACAGCGTTTTCCACCATCTTTGGTTACATCTGGCAAGGTGACCCTAATGCATTTCGAGTCCCGAATTTGCCCAGAGCCACGTGCTCTGCAATGTCCTGCCCTGTCCTGGGCAGATCAGAGCTTTAACATGGCTTATTTGTTCCTCTAAAGAGACAAAACCACATCACAGCTTATGAACCTAACTGGGGTGAACACAGTGCTGAGTTGGTTTATAGTAAAATAAAGTATTAACAATTGGCCATAGGTTAAGTGCTGCTACGTAAAAGGAATAAAGTTAGAAAAGGTAACAAGCAAATACAAGAGAAAACATGCATCTAAGAGTCTAAAACTTAACCTAGCAAGATACAGGCTTTGTTCAAGATGGTTTCTCTCACCAGTCATTCTTCTTCCCAGCCATGGCTGACTTTCCCTCAGTCAGGACCTTCCACCAGGGGCTGGTTTCCCTTGTCTTCTTAGGTGAATGATCTTTATCTAAGCAGGTTTCTCACCTGCATTCAGTTCCAGAGACTTGGCTGAAGGACCCATCTTTCTCAGCTTGTAAGAGCTCTAGCCTCTTGTGTTTCTCTAGTGATGGATGCCTTCTCTCCTCACTTATATCTCCCAAAGGTCAATGACCTCATGCTGTTCTTCCCTTCCTTGTGGGCTTCCCATCCCCCATATGGTTTAGGTGTAAATGAGGCTTCCATTGTTTGATTCCATCATGGTTGATTTACATAGGAGATAAGTAGGTAGCTGTATCTGGGCAGACTGGACAGCGGAATCTCAATGAGCATCCATAATTCCTCCTCTAGTATCAATACAGACATTTTACCACCAGCGTGGTACAGGCATACATAAAAGACGTCCATGATGCACTAGTATTGTGTTCAATGGGTTGATTCAATTGCTTATTATTTGAGGTTTATACTCTCCTGTCTTTATAGATCCGATAAAGTTTCTCTACCTTGCTGGGGCCTAGCCAGACAGTCTCTTCCCCACACTTGTTAGCTGAGAGCTTTAGCTGGTATGTCAATACATTCTAATTGTCTTTCAAAGTACTTTGGAAGTAACTGCCCAGTGGAGAAAGCTCGGCGCCTTGTTTAGGGTGAGCTAACTCCTGTGTGACTGGCAAACACATTTTAAGAATTAGAATTTCAGTTTATGTCCATAACTTTGCATCAGTTGCTTGCACCTGTATGACATGGTGCTGTGAATACCCAGTGAGTGATGAGCTTTCCAGTGACAGATCACATGACACCTCCTAGATACAGATGATAACAATAGTGAGTTGGGGTATACTAGGCTGGTCACGCCAGTTGATATCAGGGGGCCCCTTGCCCTCTGCCCTCGAGCTGTTCATAATGTCCCAGGCTGTCAACCTATCTATGTGACATAGCGGGATGGATGGCTCCACTTATTGCTCCAACAGCCCCAGAGAGTGGAAATGGGCAACTGCTCCTCTTCGACAACCCCCAGCCCCCTTGCAGGTCCCCCAGAACGCCAAGGGCAGCTGGTACAAACTCCATCTGGGCAAGTCCAGAGTGGTGCTGGTTGGAAAGGAGAAGTGCTTCGACCTGGCGGACCCGCCGTCCTCCCCTTCCATTGAGGGCATCTGCCTCCATTCATCCAAGTAGTTTGACTCAGCAGGAGCCTAAGAAATAAGATGGCGTCAGTGCATTGTCCACCTCCAGCTTGCTGGGAAGCTTCCCAACTTTGCTCAAAGGGTGGCCTGGGCACGGTGGTCCATGAATAGTTTCCCCCAGACCATGTCAATGGAGTTTACTGTACCCAGGACTCAGTGTGGCTGCCATAGAGACTGTTGCTCATGCAGAACACGGCAACCTGTTAATAGAATCACAGAATATCAGGGCTGGAAGGGACCTCAGGAGATCATCTAGTCCAACCCCCTGCTCAAAGCAGGACCAGTTCCCAACTAAATCATCCCAGCCAGGGCTTTGTCAAACCTGACCTTAAAAACCTCTAAGGAAGGAGATTCCACCACCTCCCTAGGTAACCCATTCCAGTGCTTCACCACCTTCCTAGTGAAAATTTTTTTTCCAATATCCAACATAAACCTCCCCCACTGCAACTTGAGACCATTACTCCTTGTTCTGTGGAGTTCCCACCACAGGACCTGGCTGGGCTAGTCAGCATGAGTGTGGGTGGCCCAGTTGTTCCCTTAGGAGTACAGCTGACAGCTGAAAATGTGTGGCAGGGACAGCCAAGGAGCCAGATTGAAGTGTCCAGAACTGCAATGCTGCTGGAGAGATTGTCTTCAAACATGGCTCGCATTTTCTGTCTTACTCAACAGCATGGACAGTATTTTGTAAAGGAACCAAGTGTGTCTCTGGTGGAGCAGCATGGCAGTTGGTCAGAGTTCCTCGGTAAACATGAGGTGTTTGGAACTTGTGTGAATACTCATATCAATGGCTGTGTGACCAGGGTCCCAGGGAGGCCACACTGAGGTTACTTAATTAGGGCAAACTGCAAAGAATGGGGTAGACAATCCCTGAAGCTGGTGGTCATTCCAATACTTAGATCCACCAAGGTAGCCACAAAACAGTTACCCAGAAGCCAAAACACAGTTCCCTTAAAGCAACCCACCCTTGGGCTTCCACTCAGACATGCAAATCAAATATGATGAGGATTACTGAAAATCTTATTAATCATTTAAGAAAGTTCTACCAATCCCAAAGGATCGGGCACATCACCCACCAGGTCAATGAATATTTCAGATCTTACCAAAATACAGTGTACAGCCAATTCCTATTAACTAAACTAAAATGTATTAAAAAAGAAAAGAGAGAGAGTATTGGTTAAAAGATCACTATACATACAGATATGAAAACAGTTTTGAGGTCAATTTTATAGCAGAGATGTGCGATTTAGTGTTGCAAAGAGTTCTTGGATCAGGCTTGAAGCAGCAATGAAATAAACTGCTGGCTTGTTAAATCTCTGGTTGCTCCCAAATGATTGGAAGGTCCTCAGTCCCTTGGTTAGAAAGCTCCCATTAGTATTAGTCCATAGCCCAGAGATCAGAGCAGGAAAGAGGCAAAATGGAGATGTTTCCAGGGCCTTTTATAGCTTCTGCCATGTGGAGGGAAACCCATTGTTCTAGTTTGTGAAAAATTACAGGTAACAAGATGGAGTTTGCGGTCACATGGGCAAGTCATAGCGGAGGCCATTATCCGTACTCTTGTTAAAACATTCATATGAAAGTCTGTCAGGTATGGATAGGCTTCTTCCGTGATTCATTGTGTTTGTTGATGAGTCATCAACTTGAATACTTCATTCACAATGTGCTGGCCAGACTAGATGCAAATTACCCTGGGGGTGCTATTGCAGGAGCAGACACATTTGAGATACAGGTACATAGTCAATATTCGTAACTTCAGATACAAAAATGATACCTGCATACAAATAGGATCATCATATTCAGTAAACCGTAACTTTTCCATTGGTGCCTTGCTTGATACAGTTTGTGCAAGATTTGTTGCAATAATATAACAGTGGTAGCAGCAATGAACTACATGGTCACATTTAATCCATGTCACAGGCTGGAACTGTAGTGAGACTGTAGCATGTGCGTTTTACAGGGACGTGGCATTTGACTTAAACAGGCATCCATAAATGACACTAACCTCATGGTATGCTTCACCCCTAGTTGGCCTGTTGTACACACATCTCAGGCCAGTAATGACTGTCAGTTATTACAATCTGATGGCTTAGTGCTGGCTCCTGTGTGTAGGAGATTGAAGGTCTCAGCAAAGTTCCTAGTGGACACATGTTTTTGTCACGTCAACAAGCACTGCCATTGACACTGTTAGCCCTCTCACTGGGGGTAGCTGGGAGAGGACGCAGTAGGTCAGACATGATGCTCACAGGGTGAGAACAGAATCTGGGCAGTAGGGGAGGGAAGGGACAGGGTAAGTATGGGATGGGATCCAAGCAGTAGATGAGGAGTCAGTTGAGGATCCAGGTTGTAGGGAGGAAAGGGACAGAGTCAGTACGTGATCCAGGCAGTAGGTAGGGAAGGGACGGGGTCAGTATGGCATCCGGGCAGTAGGGGAAGGGAGAGAAGGGACTGCGTCATTACGGGATCCAGGTGGTAGAGAGGAATAGGGACTTGGTCAATATGGGATACGGGCAGTAGGGAGGGAAGGGACGGGGTCAGAATGGGATCCAAATAGTAGGGAGGGAAGGGATGGGATGAGTACAGGATCTGGGTGGTAGGGAGGGAAGGGACGGGGTGAGTACAGGATCTGGGGGGTAGGGAGGAAAGGGACAGGGTGAGTACAGGATCTGGGGGGTAGGGAGGGAAGGGACAGGGCGAGTATGGGATCTGGGTGGTAGGGAGGGAAGGGTTTGAGTGACTACAGGATCCAGTTGGTAGGGAGGGAAGGGACGGGGTGAGTACGGGGCATTAGGGAGGGAAGGGATGTGGTCGGTACAGGATCCAGGCGGTTCGGAGGGAAGGGACGGGGTGAGTACAGGATCCGGGTGGTAGAGAGGGAAGGGATGGGATCAGAATGGGATCCAAGTGATTGGAAGGGAAGGGACAGGATAAGTATGGGAACTGGGTGGCAGCGAGGGAAGGGTTGGCATCAGTACGGGATCCTGGCAGTTCCGAGGGAAGGGACGGGATAGGGTCAGAATGGGATCCAAGTGGTAGGGAGGTAAGGGATGGGGTGAGTACGGGATCTGGGTGGTAGGGAGGGAAGGGACTGGGTCAATACAGGATCTGATTGGTGGGGAGGGAAGGGACGGGATGAGTACGGGATCTGGGTGTTAGGGAGGGAAGGCATGGGGTCCGTGCAGGATCCGGGCATTAGGAAAGGAAGGGGCAGGGTGAGTACAGCATCCGACAGTTCAGAGGGAAGGGAGGTGGTGAGTACGGGATCCGGTTGGTAGGGAGGGAAGGGACGGGGTCAGTACATGATCTGGGTAGTTCCTATGGAATGGACAGGGTGAGTACAGGATCCGGGGGCGGGGGGTAGGGAGGGAAGGCACAGGGTCCATAGAGGATCCGGGCAGTTCGGAGGGAAGGGATGGGGTCAGTACAAGATCTGGGTGTTAGATAGGGAAGGGACCGCGTTAGTATGGGATCTGGGTGGTAGCGGGGGAAGGTACGGAGAGAGTACGGGATACGTGCAGTTTGGACATGCACTTGGCTCTGTCCTGGGGCAGATTGTTGGCATGGCTCCTTCTCTCCATTAGGTGGCCCAGCAGAGAAGGCTGGCCTGCAGCAGCTGGACACTGTGGTGCAGCTGAACCAGCAACCCGTGGAGCACTGGAAATGCGTGGAGTTGGCACATGAAATCCGGTGATGGTTCACACTCCAGTACCCGTCAGGCTGGGTGGGGGCAGCCACATGTGGGATACAAAGAACGGGGCCTTGGAGTGATCCTGAGCCCCAAGAGCTGGCCAGCTGAAGTGTGTGTTGAGCTGGCGGGCAGATTTCCTCACACAGCTGCCTCAGGGGTGGGGTGATCCCGGGAACACCTGGACAGGTGGCACCCCCAGACTGGGCTGAGGTGGGAGCCTTGGCATGGGGCCCATGTGCTGCAGAGGGGAGTGGCAGGTGGAAGGTGGGCCCAGCTGAGTGTTGCAGATTCGTGGGGATAACTGGGAGGGACGGGGTACCAGTGCATGAGTGTGGGGAAAGCAGAGCTCGGTGGGAGTCAGAGGGGAGAGGAGTGGAGGAGACAGAGTCTCAGAGGGGCACAGGGGTTTGGGGAGGGAGAGTCTCAGAGGAGGTTCAGGGGGCTGGGTTGGGGAGGGGGAGGAGAAATCTCTGATTGGGGGGCGAGGGAGGGGAGGCAAGAGTCGGGTGGTGAGGGAGGCTGGAAGGGAGAGGGTCTGAGGGGGTGCAAGGAGCTGGGAGGGGGAGTCCATTAAGCAGTGAAGGGGGAGGGGAGGTAGGTGTCCCTGAGGTGGTGTGGGTGAAGGGAGGGGCAGTCTGGGGGTGGGGAGGGAAGTGAGAGGGAGTCTGGGCGGGATGGGAAGGAAGAGGAAGTAGGCGGGGGGAGAAGGGAAGGGAGATGGAGACTGGGGGGAGGGAAGGGAGAAGGAGTCTCGGGGCGGGGATAGGAAGGGAAGGGAGAGGGACTCCCGGGAGAGAGGGGAAGGGAGAGGGAGTCTGGGGGGGAGGGAAGGGAAGGGAGAGGGGGTCAGGGAAGGAGGGAAGGGAGAGGGAGTCTCGGGGGGGATAAGAAGGGAAGGGAGAGGGATGCTGAGGGGTGGGGGGAAGGGAGAGGGAGTCGGGGGGGAGAGGGAGGGAGAAGGAGTCTGGGGGGAGGGAAGGGAAGGGAAAGGGAGTCTTGGGGGAGAGGGAAGGGAAGGGAGAGGGAGCCTGAGGGGGATGGGAAAGGAAGTCTTGGCGCGGGAGGGAGTCTTGGCCCGGGGCGGGGCGAGGGAAGGAAGAGGGAGTCGGGGGGGATGGGAAGGGAAGGGAGAGGGAATGTGGGGGGAGGATGGGAAGGGAAGGGAGAGAGTGTGGGGGAGGAGGATGGGAAGGGAAGGGAGAGGGACTTGGGATGGGGGGAAGGGAAGGGAGAGGAAGTTGGAGGGAGGGAAAGGAGAGGGACTCTTGGGGTGGGGGAAAGGGAAGGGAGAGGGAGTCTTGGCACGGGGGGGGGGGGAGGGAAGCGAGAGGGACTTCCGGGGGTGGGGAGGGAAGGGAGAGGGAGTCAGTGGGGGGGATGGAAAGGGAGAGGAAGTCCAGGGGGAAGGATGGGAAAGGAAGGGAGAGGGAATCTTGGGGGGGGGGTGGGAAGGGAGGGGAGAGGGAGTCTGGGGGGGATGGGAAGGGAGAGGGACTTCAAGGGTGGAAGGGAAGGGAGAGGGTGTCTTGGCGGGGGGGGCAGGGATATGGGAAGGGAGAGGGACTCTGGTGGTGGGGGTTGTCTGTGTGGCTGCTGAAGTTGCGAGGCTTGGGGCCCACTGTGCCCAGTGTCGCCTCCCAAGAGTGTTGTTCGCCATGCTGGAGCTGGGCTTGCCCGTGGGGCTGGCAGGCTTCTCCCGGCTGCATTCGTCTGACCCTCCCCCACGGCGTCTCTTTCAGGAACTGTCCCAGTGAGATCATCCTGCTGGTGTGGAGGATCGTGCCGCAGATCAAGCCAGGCCTTGAAGGCATGATACGGAGGTCATCCTGCAAATCTACCTACGACCTCCAGTCACCTCCAAACAAGCGGGAGAAAAACAGCACAGTGCCCTCGCGCCCCGAGCACCGCCAGAGCTGCCACATCGTGTACAACAGCAGTGACAGGCTGGTGCTGAACAACTGTCCGCGATACACGGAGGTTGGGAAGCGGAGCCAGCACACGATGCCACCCTTGTCCCGGGCATCCTCTGACGGGGACAAGAACTACATCCTCTTAGCACCTCTGAATCCTGGGAGTCAGGTACGGCCCCCCTCCAGCACTAGCGACATCTGCCCCTGGGCACTGGGTGTGCCCCTCACACTGGCCAGGCCTTCACCTCTTTCGCAGAGCCTGATAGGGCCACGTCTGGACCAGCTCACCAGCCAGCCATACCTCCAGGGAACACTTGTCCTATGGCCACCTTGCACCTGAAGGGGGATCAGCCAAAGCCACGGCCCCAGGCCACATGTGCAGGGCTGCGTTAATCCCTAGAGCCAGTGCTGCCTCGTCTGTGACACGCTCTGGCTTTCCAGAGCTGCTGGGCTCAGGGCTGCACTGGAGGTCTTCAGGAGTAACCACCCTGAGCTCACCTGAGTCAGCAAGGAGGGTCCCCCATATAGATCCTTTCAGGGAGTGGGATGCAGATTGAGGAGCTGCCAGAAATGAGATGTTTAAAGATCTTGGGTCCTCCGAGGGGTAGCACTGAGCTCTGGGCGCTATTGAGGTCAGCAGCGTGGGCTTTGACTCCCCACAGATCCAGCTAGCCTGTGATCCTGCCTCCAACCTCAGCCGCTCTGGTGCTCCTAGGCAGGCCCTGCCCCTCCCCAGCCTGTACCTGCGCAGGCTGGAGATCATGCATGGAGCTGACACTGTTTCTTGCTGTATCGTGGTGTCTGCAGATGCCCTGGCTTTGGCTGTTTGCAAGGAGCAGGCAATCAGCCCCCAGCTCCTGGCCCTGTGCACCAAGGAATGTCACAGTGGCATGATGCGCACTGACCCCAACGAGCCCCTTCCGCCCCCAAGTTGTCACTGGGGACGACTGTTGTATCTGTGTCTGCTGGGTACGGTGTGGTTAGCTGGGAGGGGAAGGGAACAGTACAGCCCTGTGGGCTGAGTCTGGGCTGCTGCCTGTCTGAAGTGAATGCCTCCCCTGCCCGCCCAGCCACAGGGGGAAGGGGAAGCTTTTGTGGTCTTTGCTTATTTTCAGCACAGTATATTAGGCTTCCAAGCTGGTGCTGTGTCCCAAGGCCTCTTCCCTTCCCTGGCAGCACTCACCATTGTACTGTGTGTGCTGATACTGTCCTGCTAAGGGGCATGATGGCTGGCTGTCCTGAACGTGTTTGTCAGCTGGGTTGTGTCAATTGCTGGGGGAAACCGGGAGGCTTTCCAGTGGGTAGGACACAGGACTGGAGTTCTCGCCATCAGTGCAATGTGGGCTGATGACCCTGCACCCCTCTGCAAAGTGCTTTGGGATCTCTGGAAGTCGAGTCCTGAAGATTGCTGGTGTGGGTCCTACCAGGAGCTGCAGGGAGTAACCATGTCCTGCCTGCTCTGTGTCTTCCAGCTGCTGAGGCCTGTGTATCAGGAGCACAATGCCGCGGTGGGTAAGTGTCCATTCCTAACAGCCCCCGGCTCGGCAGACTCGGGAGCTTTGCTGCCTAGGCAGTTGCTGTGGCACCCCCCTCAGTGGATGGGGCACTAGCCTGGGAGGGAACGTATGCTGGATTCCCCTCTGCTGTGAACCAGGGTGTGACCTTGTGCAGTCACTAAGCTGGACAAGCCCTGGGTAACAGAGCCAGCCTGAGGCCTCCGGCTTTGTGCTTTGTGAGGGCCTAAGCCTCGAAACCTCACTGCAAGGGCTCGAGGAGACAAGCTGCTGGGCTGCCCTCCTTGGGCAGGAGGCAGGGGACCCAGTGTTGCCCTCCCCTCATTTGTTTGGGTGCTGGGTCATGCTTAGGGTTTGTCCCACAGATTCACCTCTCTGGCCGTCCCCAGCGTCCTTGGGCCAGCCCCGTGCATATCACCTGCTGTCAGTGAGTGGGAACTGGTGATGTCGGGTTGGGGCAAGGAGTGGTTTCTCAGACTCACGCACAGATATCCTCTCTGGGGCTGGGACTGGGACTGACCTTTCTGCTCCTTCCCTTCTGCTGCTCACAGAGGCGGCGGCTGCCCTGCAGTGCCCCATTTTTGCCAGAGCAGCAGCTGCAAGGGGGCTCCACTCCTCAGCAACGCATCGCATATGGAGGAAGTGCCATGTACTCTCCTCCTTGACCCGGTCAGCTGTTCCAGCCGGGCATGGGGAGGAGCAAGTTGTGGGGCCATGCTGCTGTTCCACTGAGTGAATGTCCCTGCCATGCCTGCCTGCCCACCTCTGCACTCCACCCCAGCCAACTCCTCCCTAGAAACTCCCCATACAGGCCAGGGAAGACTCACTCCCCCACTGAGCCCCTCCCGGCAGTCAGAGGAGACCAGGCCATCTCGGGAAACAAAGGGGATCCATTCTGCAGCCAGCCATGAGCCAGCACCAGAGGGACCTTTTCCATGTCCAGCCAACCACCACACAGCCAAAGGGCTGTCTCCACAGCTTCTTGGTAGGGAAGACCCCTAGAGGAGCTGCTGGAGGGGTGGGGGAAGCATGGCTGAGGTATAAGGGCAGATGGATCTGGTGAGGGCCTTGTGGAAGGGTTGGTGAAGATTATGGGAGGAAGATGGTAGAATTACTGGGTTATTTTGTTGTGTGAAGGAGAGTGAATCACGCAAGGAGAATCCTGAATATAGCTGAACGAGAGGGAGCCTTCTTTGAGAGAGCCCTTGTTCAAATCTGGGAGCACATCACTGCACTTCTCCCTCCCCCACCAGTGTGCCTCAGTTTCCCCATCTCTAAAATGGGGATAATGCTACGTGCCCTTGTCAAGGTTCCTTCTCCACTCTGAACTCTAGGGTACAGATGTGGGGACCTGCATGAAAACCCCTGAGCTTATTCTTTACAAGCTTAGGTTAAAACTTCCCCAAGGTACAAACTATTTTACCTTTTGCCCTTGGACTTTATTGCTGCCACCACCAAGCGTCTAACAGATATATAACCGGGAAAGAGCCCGCTTGGAAACGTCTTTCCCCCCAAAATCCTCCCCAAACTCTACACCCCCTTTCCTGGGGAAGGCTTGATAAAAATCCTCACCAATTTGCACAGACCCAAACCCTTGGGTCTTAAGAACAATGAAAAAGCAATCAGGATCTTAAAAGAAGAATTTTAATTAAAGAAAAAGTAAAAGAATCACCTCTGTAAAATCAGGATGGTAAATACCTTACAGGATAATCAGATTCAAAACATAGAGAATCCCTCTAGGCAAAACCTTAAGTTACAAAAAGACACAAAAACAGGAATACACATTCCATCCAGCACAGCTTATTTTCTCAGCCATTTAAACAAAACAGAATCTAACGCGTCTCTAGCTAGATTACTTGCTAAGTTCTAAGACTCCATTCCTTTACTGTTCCAGGCAAAAGCATCACACAGACAGAGAGAGCCTTTTTTCCTCCCCTCCTCCAGCTCTGAAAGTATCTTGTCTCCTCATTGGTCATTTTGGTCAGGTGCCAGCGAGGTTATCCTAGCTTCTTAACCCTTTACAGGTGAAAGGGTTTTTCCTCTGGCCAGGAGGGATTTTAAAGGTGTTTACCCTTCTCTTTATATTTATGACAGACCTGCTTTGCAAAGTGCTCTAAGATCCTGGGATGAAAAGCACTGAGGGTGGGTATTCTGGCAGGTCCCTGAATATGTCCGTGGGCTTGTCTGCCGTGCATTGCCTGGGTCTGCCCTCCTCAGGCTTGGGGAAAAGCGCTTTGTAGGTGTTGGTGTTGCTCCTCACACAGGACATCCCCTTAGCACTTCTCCAGTGGGTTCATTTTATTACTGAGCAATTGGAACTGGCCCTGGACCTGATTCTTGCAGGTGTTAGTGCAGTCGAAGTTACATGGCTGTCTGAGGCTGCTGCAGACGCTGTGCCAGCTTTCCTTGAAATCTCGTTGTCTCACTCATTCATTCAGCTCTGTTAGGTCTCTTTGCTGTGGGGTGAGGAGCTAAAATGATAACAGCAAGTCCTGCCCTTCAGAGCTGTGGGAACTGATGCCAGTCTGGCTCCAGAGAAATGTGTACTTCTGGTACCCCCTGCTGGGCGAGCGGCTTCCATGTGCTCTGGTGGCGACATGCCCCGTGACTCAACATATTGTCTGGGGAAAGGGCGTGTGGTTCCTGTGCACAGACTGCTCCAAAGCCATGTGAACGGCAGCTTGTTTGATCGTGGGAAATCCTCTAGTGCGGTGCTCCCTGCTGCCTCCCCGCGCAGTGTCAGCTCCGAACAGGGCAGCTGGCTGCGGCGGTGCGTGCCAATCGATGGAAGGAAGCTGCAGAGCGAGGGGTTAAGTGAGCGGCAGCTAAAGGGAAGGTGAATGGAGTGGAGGGCGATAGAGTTTTCTGTGACAATATGTGTGTTTGGGTTTTGGTGGATTAGATGAAGCAGGGCCCTAAACTCTGAGCCTTTTGGCCACTAACTGCTCTTCTGAGGTGTGGGATATTTGTTTAAAATCAGCCGTTCTGAAGCAGTGTCAGGTGTGCAGAGTCCTGGACCCTGGGATCAGGACAGGATTGCTTGATGCAGTGCCACATTAGTGAATCCAGTCTAGTTTTAAATGCAAAACCACTTGTAGACTAGGCTCAGTGCATGGGCCAATGGGGCAGATGCAGCTCCAAGCGTTTGGCTTGGGCTTGCTGTCGGTTTGTACTAAAGACGTGGTTTTCTAGAGCTAGCATTTGTGAGAAGCTGGAAAAGTCTTATCATTTTCTTAGCAATCAGACCTGCAGTCCCAGTGTGTTTGGCTGGTTGTAGCATGTTCTGCAGCCCTGAGTTCCTCTTTCTGCATGGCTGTCTGTAGTACAGGAGGCCAACGACTTGCTTGCCAATGAACTCATGAGAAGTGTTTCCCCCACTTTGCCTCTCTCCTCTTGGGTGTCTCTGTATCATAACAAAACAAATCCCAGATCCAGAGGATATTCATGTAAAATGCACCAAGTATGGGAACAGTCTGGTGTGGAGAGAGGCCCTGGGCTGAGAAATGCTCTCTCTCTGCCTGTCCTTTGTGCATGGGCGTGAGCCTTCTTCTTGGGTTTGGTTTATTTAATACCTCAGGAAGCCCAGCTACTGGGCGCTCTTGCCTGCTCGTGGCCTTGAAAGGCCTGGGTTCTATTGAGAGACCAGACTTCACATCATGGCAGCTCAATAAAATGTTCCCGAAGCAACAAAAAAAGCTAGCCAATACCAAGAGATATAGGGTTTATATAGGGTATGCATCCGATGAAGTGAGCTGTAGCTAACGAAAGCTTATGCTATAAATTTGTTAGTCTCTAAGGTGCCACAAGTTCTCCTTTTCTTTTTTTAGGGTTTATTCTGCCTCCTAGGGAACCCAAATGCAGTCTTAGACCTCAAGCTGCTGCTGGGGTTGGGAGAAGAAGAGGGTGGCTGGACAGTGGTTGCAGGGGGAAGGTATGCATCTCAGTGAAGGACTTCGGTTGGGGGGCTCAGACCTGCAGACCCAGCTTCTCCTTTTGCTGGGGCTGGGTGAGCAATGCCATACCAGCAGTTCTCTGTTGGCACCGGTCCCTTGCTTGAATCGTCCCGGTCCTGCAGCTCTGTAGTTGCTGTTTTACCCTCCCTGACCTAGCAGCATCATCTTCAGCTACTCCTGCAGGCAGCCACTGAACCCTGAAGCTGGCGGCCAGAGGGGTTAACTGCATGCGTGTGAGCTCCCTCCTGGGCCTCGGAGTCCTGTACAGCAAGGGCAGGCGTGCCTCCAAGAGCCCCCTGGCCTTGGGACGGAGGGAGGCCAGGAACCCAGCCTGTGCAGGGGTTGGGCTAGTTTTGATGAGTGTTGGTGAGGACAGGTGTTTCTGAGCTAAGAGAGTTTCTCCAGAGCTTGCCTAGCTGAAATGACCAATGTAAACACGGGGACTTGGGAGACTCTAGACACAGAGCAGTCCCAAGCGTGCGTGTTTCAGACTAAGCCCAGCACAGGTGAGAAAATTGGAGGTGCTCAGCTGGGTGCAGACTGGATGCTGGAAAGCACCGTTTTCAGTCCGGAGAGCTTCACACAGCTGCCATTGCCAGGGAGCAACAGGCCTTGCACTCTGGCTTCTCCCAATGATCTGCTTCAGGTGGGATCAGGTGGGATGGTACAGTTGTTGTCTGCTCGGCTCCAGGGTAGCTCGAGAGCTCTGCTCTGGGTGTGTCATGGGGCTGCAGTTCTAGGCAGGGTGACCAGATGTCCCAATTTTATAGGGACAGTCCCGATTTTTGGGTCTTTTTCTTATATAGGCTCCTATTACCCCCCCACCTCCGTCCCAATTTTTCATCCTTGCTGTCTGGTCATCCTACTGCTAGGTGTGGGCTAGGACAAGAAGTTCTTTATGCTTCTCTAATTGAACGGTTTCCTCCTGGCATTGGGGCAACTGCCTGTGCAAGTTTTCCAGCTGTAAAATTTTGTATTGAGTGTAGTTATTGACCAGCCCCCTTAGTGAGTACAGTGTGGCAGCTGGAAAGCTCTGCAGTGGAAAAGCTGGGTGATAGCTGGAGTCTTCATCATGGGTCCCAAGTTTTCAAGACCCTGTGCATGCTTCCCCAAGCTCTGAATTCCTTCTGATAGGAGAATTTCCCTTAGCTGAAACCTGAGCAGGTAGGGGGACACTTCTGTGTTGTGGGTTATTACAACATTCTGCCACTGCTGACCCTGTGAAGAGAGTATCCTTGCTCTGGGGCCCTCCCTGTTGCAACAGGAGCGTGGTTAGGAAGAACCAGGATTTTCCCCATAGTGTTTATTTTTAATTAGCATTTGCAGTTTGTTTAGCAAGCACGGGAGAGAAAACACTAGTTTATCTGAACAGTGATTAAACAAGCAAACACTGGAGCTATTGTCACCCTTCATATTGCAATGGGAACATTGTTTTGTGCAAGTTGGCTGCCTCCCCAGATCAGACCAGAGAAAATTAGGAAACTACTTTTGATGGGTGAAGAATTTTTGAGGTGAAATGAGGAGATTTAGCAATGCGGAGTAAAAGCTAGCTGCCAGCCTGGCCAGCCTGCAGCCACCTTGCCCTTTAGTGTGTGGTCATGAGCCCATCTCTCATTATTTGGTTTTATCTGGCAGTCAGACTGTTAGCAAAGGGAACATGGAACGAATTAGGGAATCACTGTAGTTAGAGCTGGAAACAACCTGGTAGGTAACTGAGGCCCCCCTAGAAGGGCAAGGTACTGGACAAACAGTAACAGTGGGTACTGCGAATACAGTGCAATCTGTCTCTGCTGGCATTTATCTAAAAGCAAACACACTACTGCCTAATGGTTAAGAGAATATGTAATCATAGAACCATAGGGTTAGAAGGGACCAGAAGGGTCAGCTAGTCTAACCCTCTACCAAGATGCAGGATTTGTTGTGTCTACACCAGGTTTCAGAGTAACAGCCATGTTAGTCTGTATTCGCAAAACGAAGAGTACTTGTGGCACGTTAGAGACTAACCAATTTATTTGAGCATAAGCTTTCGTGAGCTACAGCTCACTTCATCGGATGCATACTGTGGAAAGTGTAGAAGTGTAGAAGATCTCCTTACAATGTATATGATAATCAAGTTGGGCCATTTCCAGCACAAATCCAGGTTTTCTCACCCTCCCCCCGCCCCACACAAACCCACTCTCCTGCTGGTAATAGCTTATCTAAAGTGACCACTCTCCTTACAATGTGTATGATAATCAAGGTGGGCCATTTCCAGCACAAATCCAGGGTTTAACAAGAACGTCTGAGGAGGGGCGGGGTAGGAAAAAACAAGGGGAAATACACATTGTAAGGAGAGTGATCACTTTAGATAAGCTATTACCAGCAGGAGAGTGGGGTGGGGGGAGGTATTTTTTCATGCTTTGTGTGTATATACAAAGATCTTCTACACTTTCCACAGTATGCATCCGATGAAGTGAGCTGTAGCTCACGAAAGCTTATGCTCAAATAAATTGGTTAGTCTCTAAGGTGCCACAAGTCCTCCTTTTCTTTTTGTGTCTACACCAGTGGCACTCAACCTTTCCAGACTACTTTCAGGAGTCTGATTTGTCTTGCG
The DNA here is from genome assembly GCF_015237465.2 of Chelonia mydas. Lineage (NCBI taxonomy): Eukaryota > Metazoa > Chordata > Testudines > Cheloniidae > Chelonia > Chelonia mydas. The sequence goes on from NC_057857.1 coordinate 3,091,946, forward strand.
TGTCCCCAGGTTTCATCCCACTTAAAAACTACTTGCTTACAAAATCAGACATAAAAATACTTAAGTGTCACAGCCACACTATTACTGAAACATTGCTGACTTCTCGTTTTGTCTCAATGAAATTTTTGTTTGTACTGATCTCACTAGTGCTTTTTATGTAGCTTGCTGTAAAACTAGGCAAATATCTAGATGAGGTGATGTACCCCCTGGAAGACCTCAGTGTACCCCCAGGGATATGCATACCCCTGATTAAGAACCACTGGCCTAACCCATTCAAGACAGATGGCTATCCAGCCTCCTTTTGAAAACCTCCAGTGAAGGAGCTTCCACAACCTTCCTGAGCAGTCTGTTTCATTGTCCTACTGTTCTTACAGTAGGAAGTTTTTCCTGAGATTTCATCTATGGCTATGTCTACACTACAGACATTACAGTGGCACAGCTGTACCGCTGCAGTTTCATCGCTGTAAGGTCTCCCGTGTAGCCACTCTATACCGGCGGGAGAGAGTTCTCCCACCAGCATCATTAAACCACCCCAACGAGCTGGGGTAGCTATGTCGGCTGGCGAGCGTCTCCCGCTGGCACAGGGCTGTCCACACCAGTGCTTCTGTCGGTGAAACTTACGTTGGTCGGGGGGGCGGGGGGCGTGTTTTTTCACACTCCTAATTGAACAAAGTGCTAGTGTATTGTCTGCTGTGCTGTAGTTTGAACCCAGTGCCTCTTGTCCTGCCCTATGTAGCAAGAGAGAACAACTTTTCTCCATCTTTTTTATGGTAGCCTTTCAAGTATTTGAAGACTGCTGTCGTGTTCCCCCTTAATCTCTTCTTCTCCAAACTAAACATACCCAGCTCCTTCAGCCTTTGATCGTATGGCTTGTGTTCCATCCCTTTCGTCATCTTTGTCGCTCGCATCTGGATCCCCTCCAGTTTCTCCACATCCTTTCTATAATGTTGGTTAGACTAGTGTATTTAGTTTGGAAAAGGCCCTATCTACTCCATGGCCTTATGCAGGAGTGTTTTGGCCTGTTTCTATACAGGACAGTTATGGGCTTCAGCTACAATGCAAAAGCAGGAGCAGAAAATGCAGAAATGGCTGGATTCATGAACTGGCAACTGGAGGGACTGCAGCCTATGCAGCCATTTAGTACTGAGGCTTCTGCACACAAACACTAGGCACTAACAGCAGGACATTGCTTTAGGCAAGATTCCTTTGCTAGTAACTCCCTGGAGTCTCATTTGACTTAATGGTTGGCCTGGGAGATTTCTGCCTGCTTGGTCCTCTCCCTGGTCTATGTGGAACACCAGCCACAAAAGGGGCAGCATCCACAGGGACTAGGGCAGCAGCTTTTGGCTGACAGAGAAATGCAGTCAGATCCCTTTGGCAATGGTTTTGCCCTAAAACCTCGACACAGAACTTAGATTCCCAGCCTCAAAGGCCCTTGGGCTGGGCCCTGCCCTGGGGTACAGCGGCTGCTCTGGCTCCTTGTGGTGACGGGGGGTGGCAGCTGGAGTACTGCAAACCAGCTTCTGCACTCTGTCCAGTGATGTGCTGCAACTGTGATGAGAATTCACTTCTGACAGGCTGAGATCCCTGGGATGGGTCTGGGTCCCCCTTTATCTCCCCAGTGCTTTCAGTGGCCCCACGTCACAGGGAGGCTTTCCAAAGAGGGCTCTCTCTGTTTTCAGCCACCCCCCAAGGCCAGAGGGACAGCAAATAACATGTTATCAGTAGGAAATATTTTACAACTTCCTCCAGCTTGACAGCCCTGCTTTAATCTCCCCTCTGACACTGTAACCATGGGCCAGTCGGACTGGCAGTCTCCTCCCTCCCCAGACAGGCAGCACCCTGGCATTGCATTTTCAGAGCTTCCTGCTTCTTGGTAGGCAAGGAACTCCCCTGCCCCACATCTTTGTCACACGCCAGCTCGCTGCTGGTAGTTCTGAGAAGGTTCCGAAACGGTGGCTGACAGCTCTAAAGCAGGGTTATTAGTAGCAGTGTTCATTGTCCCGCAAAAGCAGCACTTAGGCCATTAGCTATTTCTGCAGCCTTAGCCCTTGGATTATTCCTGTGTGATGGGGGAGGTTGGTGGCTCCTTCCTTCTGGAGCAGGCTCAATGCTAACTGTGAGCTCTGGGGTGGTTTGGACTGAGGCCGGATCTTTGACTGGGTAAGAGCAGTTCTCAGCTGTGCAGTACCTGAATGCATCTGTTCAGTGACACATTGAGAGCACCACCTACTGTAACAGCTGTTTCTAATATCCTGGGACCAACATGGCTACAACGGCATGGCATACTTACTTTACCATAGCGTTTGTCCCACATGCACTCACGCTGCTTTCCAGGCTGAGTCACCTGCACAGTGCCTTCTGCTGACAGATGAATGAATCTGGCAGCTGGCCACTCTGAAACATTTGGGAATGCAGCTGACGTGAAAGCTAGGTGCACTGCACTGCGGCTGGTAGATTCTCACTTAGGTATAACTGTGCCAGGATTTGAGGTGTTTAGTTGACTGAAAAGAACAGTTTCCCCCATAAATCACCTATCATTCATCTAACACTATCTACCTATTGATCCCAAAGTGCTTTACAGAGAAAGGTGCATGTTGTTATTCCCATTTTTCAAAAGGGGAAACTGAGGAACCGGGGGCTGTGACTTGCCCAAGGTCACTCATGAGTCAGAGGCAGGCTGGCATTAGAGGACAGCTTTCTTGACCCTCAGTTCTGTGGGGTCAGTCACCTTTAGACTGTGCTGACACCTGAGGCAGAGGAAATGGTCCCATTTCCATGTGGTTTGCGCACAGGTGGAAGGTGTGTCCAAGGCAGTGCCCAAAGATGTAATTAACTGGAAGGCCGTATTACTATCTATGCCCATTGCAGCCAGGAGCTGTCCTACTATCATTAGTATTATTAATGGCATTAATTTAATCTGTAACAAGACATGGAGCTTTGCAACCAGCAACCATGCTAAATGAAAGCAAAACAGCTGACCTCTACAGGGGGCATTCTGAAGGCAATTAACTCATTCTCCAGCCAGTGCAGCTACTGCTAGGATGAGAGCCCCACCTAAAAATGCCAGAGTGTTGCACACCAGTAAAAGATCCATGAAACTCCATCAGTTAGAGCCTGTGCTCAGCAGTGACCCCAGCACTGTACCACAGGCTGTGTGTAAGTTCCCCCAGGCAATGGACTGCAATCAGTTCTGACTGTCATGTTCTAAAGAAGCTCCTGTCGCTATGAGGAAGACTCAGCTGGAGAGTTTGCGATGGTGTTGCAACTCCCAGGTCTTGGCCAGTTGAAAGAGAGTGTGTAGGGCACAGTCTTGCAAGGATTAGGGAAGTGTGCTGAGATAGTTTGGGTGAGTTTGGATTGTGGGCTCCGGTATGCTCCTGTCTCTGGCCAATTGAGAATGATCCGCTCCCCTCCCTGCCACTGTCCTGTGCCCCTTGGGCATTCCTGGGGTAACCAGATGGAAGAGCTGTAAAACGAGTATCAGAAGGAAAAGTTAAACGGGTTACACCTACTCATGCAGAGGGAGGGGTGACACAGATAGGCTTCTAGATTGCATTAATCCCCCTCAGTTGTATAGTGCAGGTCTCTTGCTTCTTTGCACCCAGGCCTCCGATTGTGGGTGTGGGGAAATGCTCCCAGAAATCTGCAAGGTTCTGATCTGTCTAAATTATGCCATTAGTGAGGAAAGAGTGGGTTGATATCCAAGCAAAGCAGCCCCCGAACCATCTTCACAGCACACGCAGGGCACCACCAACTCCTGTACCTGTCTGCATGTCTGAGCATGCTGGAAATGCCTGTATGCTTACAAAACAGCAGGGGAGGGACTGTCCTGACAAGAGACCAGCATGGAACAAATGCACGTTGATCATCTGATGTTTAAAAATAGTTCCCAGAGTGAGGGCAAGGGCACGACAGGCCATGCGCTGTCTCTGACCCGGAAACCTGGGACTGTAGTATAGCAGGCTTGAAACAGCACTTCGGAGAGCTGCCAGACTATGAAGTCCATGTGCAGAGAAAAGCAATCACTGTACTGGATCACTGAAGCAGGCGGCTGCAAAGAAAGCTTTGGTGTAATCCTGTTTTCTGGATGAGGATAATGGATTTCTCCAGTGAAAAGGGCCAGAATAGAAAACTAATGAGGTTGGTCAGATTTCCTGAACGTGAAGGTGAAATACAGTGCTTAAAAACTGAAACTGTGTGGGCTGGGTGCTGCTACTCTGACTCACAACGTCGTCACTACAATATACAGTCACCAGTCTGAGCAGCTGTAATAGCCACGGGATCGCTTTGAAGAGGCCTGGGGTCATTCATATACTTATGAATATATTTACAAATCCATCTTTCTGACATTTATTCTGGCATCTCCAACCCTGAGCAGCTTCTCAGAGCTGCAGTTTAAAAAGTTACCACCTGAGAATGTTTTCTTCTTCTCCCCATAATGTGAAATCCGTTTCCTTGGCCCCAAATACCCTAGGATTGAGCAAGATTCAGTTCTGGACCAGGGACAGGATTTCTGTATGAAAAAATGTCACAGCTTTAAAGTCCAGCAGGGCTAGGCCTGGGTGCTTTGGGTTTTTTTTCTTACCTTCTTCCTCTGAAGCATCAGGGCTGGCCCTGCCAGAGATGGGACATTGGACAGGGTGAGCTGGTGCTCTGTGGTGGCACTGAGGATTCTCTCTCTGAGGGGTGTGGCTGGCTGGTTCTTGTTCCACATGCTCCTTGTCTAACTGATCACCATATGTCGAGTTGGTAGTGACCGGGGGAGGTGGGGGTGACTGGCTTCCTCTGCAGCATGTAGATGTGGGTCACTTGCCAGGATTATCTGGGTATCTCTCACTTAATCATTTCCTGGCCAGAAGTCTAGTCTCCTGCAGGCTCTGATACTTTGGTCTCAATTCGGTTGTTGGGTTGAGTGTGCAGGTGCTGAGTGGTGTCGGTGGCCTGGGATATACAGGAGATCAGACTACATGATCTGATGGTCCCTTCTGGCCTTAAACCCTATGACTCTTTATCCCATTGAGAAGCGGAGTGTCCATGCTTAGCAATGGGAATAAGGTCCCAAGGTATGGGACAATTGTGGGTCTAGAATAGCTATTTATGCTCAGATTTAGACAGGGGTGAAAGTAACTTAAAGGACTTGCTGGTACTCCGGAGTTTTGAGGAGGGGGTGGGGCCTCTACCGGAAGAGGCGGGACCCTTAAATCAGGATTTAAAGTCCCGGGCTAGGGCTGTGGTAGCAGCAGCTGGGAGCCCCGGGCCCTTCAAATCACCCCCTGAGCTCCCAGCTGCAGAGGTGGCTGGGAGGCTTGGGGCCCGGGGGCGATTTAAAGGGCCCGGGGCTCTAGCTGCCACTACTGCAGTGGAGCCTCAGGCCCTTTAAATTGCTGACGGCGCCCCGGGGATCCAGCAGCAGGGCCCGGGGCTCCAGCTGCTGCTGCCCTCCAGGGCCCTTTAAATCGTCCCCGGAGCCCTGCTGCTGGAGCCCTGGGCTAGCGGTGGCGGGGTTCAAGTGGCTATTTAAAGGGCCCGGAGTGATAGCAGCGGCAGGAGCCCCGGTCCCTTTAAATCGCCACCCGAGCCCTGCTGCCGCTACCCCAGGGCTCTGGCAGCGGGGCTCCGGTGGCAATTTTAAGGGCCCAGGGTTCCAGCCGCTGCTCCAGCCGCTGCTGGGAGCCCCAGGCCCTTTAAATTGCCGAGAGGGGAAGCCAGTCCGCCCCGGTACAGCGCACCAGCTCTTGCTGGCAGCGGTCGCAGGTTTGTAAAAATTTTGGTGCTGCCCAGAACCTGCCCCTGCCCAAACTCTGCCTCCCTCAAACTCCACCCTCGACCTGCCCAAGGCTCTGGGAGGGAGTTTGGGTCGGGGAGGAGGTCTGGGGTGCAGGAGGAGTGTAGGGTGCAGGCTCTGGGAGGGAGTTTGGGGATGGGAGGGGGTGCCGGGGTGAGAGCTGCGGGGTGAGGCTGGGGATGGGTTTGGGGTGTGGCTGGGGATGAGGGGTTTGGGGTGTGGGAGGGGGCTCGGGGTGAGGCAGAGGGTTAAGGTCCAGGGGGGATGAGGGCTCTGGCTGGGGCTGGAGATGAGGGGTTTGAGGTGTTGGAGAGGCTCAGGGCTAGGGCAGAGGGTTGGGGTGCTGGGGGGTGAGGGCTCTGGCTGAGGTGTGGGCTCTGGTCTGGGGCAGGGCTGGGGATGAGTTTGGGGTGCAGGCAGGATGCCCTGGGACTGGAGCCAGAGAGGAGGACTCCCCCCAGCCCTCTCCCCGCCGACAGCAGCGAGCTCTGGGGTAGGGGCCCCCTTCTCACCCCCACCACTGTCATTCTCACTTGCCTCCTCTGTGGTGGGTGCAGTGGGGGCGGGGGGCTGCCATCACATGTGCACCTCGTCCCCTGCTGCTGCCTCTCACTGTAGCCTCATTGGGGGTGGGGGATGGGGCTGCCCCTGCCCAGCGTGGGGCAGGAGCGGTGACTGCGGGCATGGGGGGTGGCTGTACTGGTGGAGGGTCCCACCGAAAAATGAAAGGGTCTGAGGGGGAAGGGCAGCCTGCCCTGGCTGTGGTTGATGGGGGGCACTAGGACCCTGCAGCGGCAGTTGATGCAGGGAGGCAGCATGGAGCTGCAGGGGAGAGACAGGGACATGCTGCTCTGGGACCCAGGGAGGCGTGGGGGGGGCAGCAAGGGGGGACCAGCGGGGAGACCCGGCGCCGAACACTGGTGGAGCCGGGTCCCCGGGCCCTCAGTATTGCTGGAGCCGCGAACCCATATAACTGTCCTCTGCGGCTTGCCGGTATGCCGTACCAGGACGTACCAGCTTACTTTCACCTCTGGGTTTAGAGCTGTTTTGCATTTGTTAGTTTTTATAAATTTGAGCCCTGCTCCATTGGACACATACAACAGATAATGCCAATTATGTTCTTTAAAACTTGAAAACATTTGCAAAATATTTTTGACAACACATGGTGTGTACAAAATACAAGATGCATGCTGGGCTACTGACTGGGTTTTATTGGCATTTAGTTGGGAGTTTGCTGTTCATGGGTAATGCGACCATTTCACATCAGTGCTGATAAAATCCTTGTATCAAACCATCCACTGTGCTCTGTGTGTGTGTGTGTGTGTGTGTGTGTGTGTGTGTGTGTAAATCCATAGAGCCAGATCCTCAGCTGGTTTAAATGTTTCTGCCAGGTGAGGATTTGGCCCCATGTTTTGGTTAATCTTTGATTAAACACAAAGCATCGCTCACTCAGCTAGTATTGCAGCTCCATGCACTATAATGCTGAGTGGTTATGATAGCAAAGAGACTGATTCCCTGCAGTTCTCAGTTCGAGTTACTCCCCTTTGCATTATCAGCGATGTCAGGAATTATAATGACAGAGTGGACTAGACCCGTGGAAATTCAGTTCTCGCTCTCTCTCCTTTGCTTTCTTTTGGTTTCTCACGGTCCCAGGAAATGCAGGGAAAGGCAAATCCCATACGGGATCTGGGCGGAAATCCAGGCTGATGAAGACAGTGCAAACTATGAAGAGCTATGGGAACTACCAGAACTGCACCATTGTGAGGCCTCATATCCCGCACTCCAGCTATGGCACCTATGTGACACTGGCCCCCAAAGTGCTTGTGTTCCCTGTCTTTGTGCAGGTAAGCTGGCCCTTCCTGGCACATCTGGAAACCAGGCTGTATGGGCCGGGGGGGATTGACTGAAATCAGGGAGATTTAAATCACCAAGTGCAAAGCCTGGATTTAAATCATCGATTATATAGCTTAATATTGTCAGATTCTTATTAATTGTACATTTAGTATGTTAGAAATGGGGAATGATGTATTGCTTATTTATGAGACAATTAACTTTTGGCTCATGATTTGTGCCAAACTGCATTAGGATGGTAACAAGGATTTAATTAAACTCTCAAAACTGCATATAACATTTATTTTGATTAAACAAAACAACCTTAAATGTTTTGGATACATAAACTTCTCTTATCAAACCCCATTTCACATTCACAACTAAGTTATAAGAAGTTCAGCCCTTAACATATTTTGTATTAAATTCAGATTTCATTTTAAGCAGGTTTATTTTTAAAAATGAAAAACGTAATTTAAATAGCTAAATTAAAAAATCGGATTTCTCCCTGGTTACCCAGCCTGGCGTGTCCCAAAGGCAGCCCATGTATCACAGACTCTCTCCTGTACATGGTCACTTCAGTTACTCTAACATATTGCAGTGCTTCCTGCTCTTTGCACCAGGGAACGTGCCTCACATCTGTATCCCACTGTGGAAAATACTTTTCCTTTAACATCTCCATTCACCTCTGTGCCTCAAAGACCCACTCGTAAGCCACCATTTACCGCTAGAATCAACTTTCATCAAAAGTTCTTGCTCAGGGAACTGAGCTGTTGGCTGTGGGAAAAGAACCCTTGTCCAAGTGCTGTGCTGCACTCAGGGATGGCATGGCCAAGCACAGCCTCTTGGCAGGAAGCACAGAGTTCAGTGCCAGAGTGTGAGTGATGACTACAGACTATAGAGTGATGACTGTCAGAGAAGGGAAAGAAACCCTTCATGCCATGTGTACCAAAGAACTGGATCCCTCATCTTTTTCAGCTTTCCCCTCCTAGCATTGTGTAGCATTCAGTGTAGTATTAGATGCAGTGCCTCTCTAGGGAACTATGTCCTGCCCTTGTAAGGGGATGGACTTGCTGTTGCATTGGACTTCCCCTTCTCTAGCTTCTTGTGGTTTACGTTGTAAAAGGGCAGCTTTCCACCTTTGGTGCTTGGCTGCTTGAGCCATTTGGGGGAATCCTGACCAGTCAAGCCGGGGTTTCGACCACCAAGTTCTCATTACGGAAGGTACTGAATGACCTGGCTTCTGCTCGTGGCTGCAAGGTACACTTTTGCAGCTGGGAATGTAACCAGGAATTTCATATAGTCTTGTCACTTGGCAGCCCTAAAATCAAAGCACATCAAGACAGGCATCAGGATGTAGATGTATGGTGGGGTGGAGAGGTAACTTCCTAATTCCACAAACTTTGATCTTGCGGTTTAGCTCTGAATTTGATTATCAGAGCTGGTTTTAAGGCTTCTGCCTCCTGCTTGTGCCCAGGTGGTACCGCACAGCGTTCCATAACTGAATAGTCCTGGATTTGGTCCCAGAAAACCTAAGGGAATCCTGTTGTGATGCCCTCTCAGGAAGTTCAGGATTGTGAGTCATCTTGTTACCCCTTGCCGCAGAGGAAGAGGGACTTGGTGGAGCTAAACTGTGCATCATCCACCTGACACTCCAATCTGTTAGTCCCTGAACAAACGCCTTAAAAGCTCTGTCAGCCTTCACTTTGCCTTGCAGGTTAACCTCAGGTGCACTCCAGTCCCCAAAACTCCTTAAAAAGTGACCCCCGCAGTACCAGCCCCTGGTCACAGGGCACTCCCAGCAGTTACCATGTCTGCTGTCTGCGAAGAGCAGCATGCACACCAGGCTGTTGGATCAGCTGAGGAGTCACACTTCAATATACTGCGTGGAGTAAAACCAAGAGTAAATATACTAAAAAGGAACAGAGATTGAGTGATCCTAAGATGAGATAACAGAAATAGTTACAAATAAAACAAAAATAGAACCTGCATTCTAGTGGCTAAAACTTAACAGGGGACCATCCTTGTCCAAGGCAGTTTCACACCTCAAACCCCCTCTCAGCGTCACCATGCCACATGGCTGGGATCCACTGTATTCACTGTGGCTACAAATAGCCTAACCTCTTTGTTCCCTCCCTGATAACAACATGCCTTTTCCCTACTTCTTATAGTCCCCTAAACCTCCCATATCTTTGTTCTCCAGAGGGCTGGTGCCCCGCTGTGTTCAGTTTAACCTGGCTTTTCCTGTTGCCTTGCATCACCTGCAGCTGCCATTGTGTCTGGGTTTTTGCAGTGCTTGAGTTACACCAGAGATCTTTTCTTTTTTTTTTTAAGCAAAATAATTTTATTTCTTACTAAAATACAGTGAACACCCATCAAGCATTCTATACAGAACTGAGTTGAACAACTACTGTTGTGATGTACAAAGATACATATTAAGGCACATGAAGCTGCTCTTTTACAAAATAATTGTTTTTAGTTCTCCACATGTCTTTGGTACATCTTGAACATGCCACATTATTGGTAGATATGCAATTCTGTTTATAATAAGTTATCTATAAGATAAGACTATTTTTTCCTCTGGAACTGTAAGCTAGTATTTCTCATTTTTTTCCCCCCACTTAGGGCTTTCTGGTCGGAGAAATGTAGGCATTTCAACATCCACCTTAGTTTTTCTGGTAATAGAACCACTTGTCCACTTCAGGTGGTATTGTATTGGGAGTTCCACAGGGTGGTACTGCTTCCACAGTAGCTTTAGCAGATTCTTGACTAAGGCCTGGTCTACAGTACGCGGTTATTTCGGAATTAGCCGAGTTACTTCGAAATAAAACTGATCCTGTCCACACGACCAAACCAGTTTTTTCAATTTAAAGGGCTGTTTAATCTGATTTCTGTACTCCACCTCGGCAAGTGGAGTAGCGCTAAAATCGAGATCGCAGTTCCGGGTTACAGGTACTGTGGATGCAATTCGACGTTATTGGCCTCCGGGAGCTATCCCAGAATGCTCCCTTATGACCGCTCTGGACAACACTCTCAACTCCGATGCACTAGCCAGGTAGGCAGTAAAACCCCTGGGAACTTTTGAATTTCCTGTTTGGTCACCATCAGCACAGGTAACCGTCAGCGCAGTCCACCATCACAGGCGACCATGCAGCGTCCACCATCACAAGAGACCACGCAGTCCCGGATTCGCTGACAAGCTCCAGCATGGTCTGAACGGGAGGTACTGGATCTCACTGCATGTTGGGGAGATGAATCTGTTATGGCAGAACTACGTTCCAAAAAAAGAAACACAAATATGTACGCTAAAGTCTCCAGGGCCATGACGGAAAGAGGCTACTCCAGGGACACAGAGCAGTGTCGTACAAAAATCAAGGAGCTTAGGCAAGCATGCCAAAAAGCCAGGGAGGCGAACGGGTGCTCTGGGTCACAGCCCCATACATGCTGCTTCTACCGTGACCTGCATGCAATTATGGGGGGTGACGCCACCAGTACCCCACCACTGTCCATGGACATCTGCAAGGGGGGAGCAGCACGAAGTGAGGAAGATGAGTTTTTGGAGGACAAAGAGGAGGAGGAGGACAGTGCACAGGCGGCAAATGGGGAATCCGTTTTCCCCCCTAGCCAGGAACTAGTCTTAACGCTGGAGCCAATAGCCTCCCCCACTCCCAAGGCATGCTCTTGGACCATGACCCTGGAGAAGGCATTTCTGGTGAGTGAGAGCTTGATCGGAGCCATGCGGTGGGGGGTGCAGGGTGGGGGGGGAAACCCAGCCGTCCTGGGCTGTTTGCATTTAGTTTAAAGGGCTCATCCCTGCTCAGAGCCTCATCGGAGCTACGTGGTGTGTGTGTGTGTTGGGGGGTGGGTGTTGTGTGAAGCGATCATCCCAGAGAGCCCGCAGGCCCTCCTTTTATATGGCAAACCCACCAAGCATTGCTTGCTATGGGAAAGGGGGCCCGGCTGGTTGAAAGCATTGAAATGAATGCGGAAGAAGCAGAACCACGCATGCCCCTAGGGCTTACCATGGCTGCCTGCAAGCTGAATTCTGTTGCCTGGCCGCATGTGATGGCTTACTCACACCAAAGTGGCAGGCACTTCAGCATAAGAGGCAAAATGCGACCTTGTACAGAAAGAACATGTGCTGTGTACTATGAATTGCCTGTTTCATTGAGAAAGAGTGTCCCCTTTGTTCTCTAAAATGTATCTTTTAAAATACTACCCTCCCTTTTTCTCCTCCCACAGCAGGTGCAAATGTTTCAACGCGGCCCCTATCTACTCCGTCCCAGAGGCTGGTCCAGATTAGAAGGCGGAAAAAACGAACTTGGGATAACATGTTTGCCAAGCTCATGCAGTCCTCCCGCACTGATAGGGCCCAGCTGAATGCATGGAGGCAAACAATTGCGGAGTCGCATAAAGCATTACATGAATACGAAGAGAGGAGGGACGTGTGCGATGAGAGCAGGCAGGATGCTATGGTCAAGCTCATGGGGAAGCAAACTGACATGCTCCGCTCTATGGTGGATCTAATGTGGGAAAGGCAGCAAGACCACAGACTGCCGCTGCAGCCCCTGTATAACCACCCTCCCTCCTCCCCAAGTTTTGTAGCCTCCTCACCCAGATGCCCAAGAACACAGGGGGAGGGGGAGGCTACGCAGTCAACCCCAGAGGATTGCACACGCAACAGAAAGGTGGCATATCCTAAATTTTGATTTGGTTTCTGGACTTGGCCTTCCCTCCTCCTCCACCCCCCTAACCCAATGCCCCTCCCTCCCCTGTCTAGCTTCTGATTTCTCTCAATGTTTTGTGCAACAAATAATAAAGAACGGTTTTTAAACAATTGTGACTTTATTTCCTTTCATATATATAGGCGGCGGGTAACTTTAAGAGAAACAAACACAACTGGCACACCGTACCCTGGCCAGTCATGAAACTGGCTTTCAAAGCTTCTCTGATGTGCAGCACACCCTGCTGCTCTCTTCTAATCGCCCTGTTGTCTGGCTGTGTGAAACTGGCTGCCAGGCGAGTTGTCTCAACCTCCCACTCCGCCATAAATGTCTCCCCCTTATTCTCACAGATATTGTGGAGCACACAACAAGCAGCAATTATAATTGGAATATTGGATCTAACCGAGTCAGTAAATGTGCCAGCGCGCTTTCAAACATCCAAACGCACATTCTACCACCATTCTGCACTTTCTCAGCCTATAGTTGAACTGCTCCTTACTACTGTCCAGGGTGCCTGTGTATGGCTTCATGAGCCACGGCATTAAGGGGTAGGCTGGGCCCCTGAGGATAACTGTCGGCATTTCAACATCCCCAACAGTAATTTTCTGGTCTGGGAAGTAAGTTCCTTCCTGCAGCTGTTCAAACAGACCAGAGTTCCTGAAGATGCGAGCGTCATGCACCTTTCCCGGCCATCCCACGTTGATGTCGGTGAAATGTCCCTTGTGATCCACCAGTGCTTGCAGCACCATGGAAAAGTACCCCTTGCGGTTTATGTACTGGCCGTCCCAGTGTTCCGGGGCCAAGATAGGGATATGCGTTCCCTCTGTCGTCCCGCTGCAGTTAGGGAACCCCAATGCATTAAAGCCATCCACTGTGACTAGCACATTTCCCAAAGTCACTACCCTTGATAGCAGCTGGTCAATGATTGCATTGGCTACTTGCCGCACAGCAGCCCCTACAGTAGATTTGCCCACTCCAAACTGATTCCCGACTGACTGGTAGCTGTCGGGCGTTGCAAGCTTCCACAGGGCTATGGCCACTTGCTTCTCAACTGTGAGGACTGCTCTCATTTTGGTGTCTTTGCACTTCAGGGCAGGGGAAAGCAAGCCACAAAGTTCCAGGAAAGTGGCCCTATGCATACGAAAGTTTCTCAGCCACTGGGAATCATCCTATACCTGCAACACTATGCGGTCCCTCCAGTCTGTGCTTGTTTCCTGGGCCCAGAATCGGCATTTCACGTCATGAACCTGGCCCAACACCACCAAGATCTCCCAATCGCCACATGCCGTGCTTCTAGGAACGTCTGTGTCCATGTCCTCATCACTATTGTAATTGTGCTGTCGTCGCTTCCTCGCCCAGTTTTGTAGGTACTGCACATACTGCTGGATAATGCTTGAGGTTTTTACAATGGTCCAAACTGCAGCGGAGATCTGAGTGGGCTCCATGGCTATGGTGCCTGCATGGGTAATCCTGGAAAAAGGGCGCGAAACGTAGGAGAGCAGAGTGGCAGTGGAAGAGGTGCTGTTCAGTTCACGATAGCCTAAAAAAGGGGGGAAATGGTTGTCTTCTGTAGCTTTCATGGAGGCGGGAGCCCAGCACAGACAACATGGAGAAGTTTGGAAGCGCGGCAATAGCGGGAGAGCAGAGCTGGCGGCGGAAGCTGTGCTGCTCGGTTCACGATGGCCGAGCAGAGTTGGCAGCGGAAGCGTTCGATGAGGAAGAGAAAGAGTAGATAGTAGAGATTACATAGGAAGATGAGAGGAAATGAGAGGTGGATTCATAGTAGCAGGAGAGCAGCGGTCCACCGTCTGCTGAAAGCAGTATGGCGTCTGCACTCCAAAAAGGCGCAAAACGATTGTCTGCCGTAGCTTTCACAAAGGGAGGAGCGACTGACAACACACACCCAGAAACACCCACGAGAATTTTTTTGCCCCATCATGCACTGGGAGCTTAACCCAGAATTCCAGTGGGCAGCGGGGACTGCGGGAACTGTGGGATAGCGACCCACAGTTCACCGCTGTGACGTTTGATGCTAGCCTTGGTACTGTGGACGCACTCCGCCGAATTCACACGCTTTAGTGGGGACACAGAAGACCGAATGTATAAAATCGCTTCCGAAAATTCAAATAGAATAATTTCAAAATAATTTCGTACTGTAGGCGTACCCTAATACAAAAGGCACTGTCTGACACAGTTGTATTTGCGCAATTGATTTCTCCTCCATCTATTTTTTTAGATACTAGAGCTGTCCAGTGTTCATGAGTGCTTTTGATGATGTTAATAGCAAAGTCCTTGTCTTTAAATTCTCCATTAAATACAAACTGGTTTTCTGGCTTCCCATCAGGTACCTTGTACCTTCTAAATCAGTCCACTGTAGCTTCTAGGTATCCAGGTTTCATCTTTCTGACATCATCAATATTGTTATAGTTGGCTGCTTCAGCATCTTCAATATTGATTGCTATTACTTTCCAGTCTGTCTCCCCCTCATCAGTCAGTGCCATTGTGCCCAGTAATTGTGCCCAGTAATTAAATTTCACTTTAATTACTTCTCTTGCTTCCAATTGCTTCCAATTTCACACACATCAATTGGATCGTTATCTCCATAATAGCCAGTATTTTCATCTTTATGTCCTGGATGCTCCCATGTCTGTGGGATAGCACCATAATTCCAGATATAGCCCTTGTGGGGAAATACATTAGCAACATAACGCAGCTGTCTTTTCTTCACATCTTGTTTAATTGGGTTTTAGAGGATCCTTTGTTGCAATTTCCATCTTTGCATTTGTCCATCGAGATACTTCCACAACCATGTTGAACACGTTGCCAGCAACTGGATATATTGAAATATCATGGAATGGTGAAATGTAGTGTCCTTTATCATTTTTGAAGAAGAGCCGGTATCCAGGCTGTTGGGGGTAGCACGCTCCTTCACGCTGTAGCTGACCATGGTGCCGCTGGCAGCGAAGGAGACAAACTGACACACACCGCACTGGCCCCTTAGGGAGAGCTTGGCAGGCAGGTCAACCAGCATTCCTTTGTCTGAGACACACTTGTTCCTCAGCCCGGCCTGCTTATATGGATTGAACATAGGTGCATACAGCTTCTTGCATAGCACTCGTACACACCATGCTGACTCAGTGTGCAGCTTCTGGGATGAGCCCAGCCAGTTGCATAATCTAGTTTTCAAAACAAGTTCCCTTTCCTATCACTGCCTTCCACAGCACAACTGCTACACGTGTGTTGCGTGCGTTATCCGAACTCACCGTGCCCAAACAATGGGTGCATTCATGATTTGTCCTTAAGTAAGAACACAGCTGGGGCTTTGTTACTGTTTTATTGTCTTTCCAAGTTAGTGACTCTTGGTTTCACTCTGAAATGTTCCCACACTTTTAAAACGGATTTTAACGACAGTGTCTTTCAGTGAGTTCAGACTTTGCCTCTATGCTTTGCAGTATTTTGTCTTGTGGGCTTTGTAGGCTTTGCAGAGCAACGTCCCATTCAAGGCAGCAGTTACGCCACTCTGAATGCTCTTCTGCATTGTATTGTCTCAGAAGCTGGTTTTGTCAGCATTGTGCAGCAATCAGCAATGGATTTTTTTTTTTTTGAGTTCTTGGCTTCTCCATTGTCAAAGCAAGTTGCCCCTGCAAAGTTGGCTATGTAGCCCAAAGTCCACTGCAGCACAGAAGGAGAGAAGGCACCCTGCCCAGAGTCGCTTAATCTTGCTAATGAAGTTAATCAATTAAAAATATGTAGCTCCCCATATTCATGTTGAAGCTAGATGAGACTGGGGTGGGCTACTGCTGTGGTTGTGCTTCCTGCTCTCGGAGCCGCCACAGGCAAGCCCACGCTTTGCAGAAGAAGTAATGTACAGAGAAGCAGAAGCTGCTGACAATCTTTTTATAGCTTCACATGACATAGGTGTTAAATGTGAGGGTTTTTTTCCCCCCTTTTATCACTGAGCTGGACTGCAGAGTTTCCATCCTTGAGAGATGTGCTGTAACAGGGCAGCTCATGGCTGCTTCACTTTCAGTGGTTTACAACTTAAACTAAAGGCAAAGAGCTTCTGGGGGGTGGAGAGTTAACACAGGTTCCATGGGAAACTTTCTCCTTTCGTGTTGACGTTCTGGATCTTTTTTCTTTTTTTTTAAATGTTTAGCCTCTAGATCTTTGCAACCCGGTCCGGACTCTCCTTTTGTCAGAGGAGCTGCTGCTTCATGAAGGCAGAAGCAGGACAGTAAAGGTGAGAATTTCAGTCACTCCTAACATGGTTATTGTGCTCATGCTTTTTAAACTCATTCCTACGCATCTAACGTGTTAGATTGAAAAGGTCAATGTTTGACTTTTAAAATGCCTTCATTCCAGTGGAATTCAAAAACAGATGGAGCCAGTTCATCTTGGGATAGACTAACTGCCACAGCAATTGCTGGAAGTCTTCTCTTCTTCACATCCATTTTGATGGCACCAGACACATGGCAAACACATGCCAGTCATTTGCCTAAAAGTCATGAGGTTTTTGTTTCTGCTTAACTGTTGGCGCAGGACCTAATCCTGGGGGTAGGGTTGGGAACCTTTGTGCACTGTGAAGCTCCCAAAACAGGAGAAACCAAAACAGGTTTCAAGGGAAACCATACCTAGATTTCACCATGGTTTGGTTTTTGGTAAGTGTAGGTCCTGAAAGGGGAAATATGCCCGCTCCTAACTCCTGGCCCCTCCTCACTTGCTGTGTTTTATGCCTGCGGAGTTATCAGGAGGGGTGTGAAAAACCCTGACAAACAGACCAGGAGTGATTACGTGCTTGAGCCAGGCTGTGTACATCAGAAGGCTCAACAGCCAAACCAGGGGAATCTGGTGATTTTAGCTAAGTTTTGCTTTGGGTTCATTTGGATCCAAAATGTAGGGGTTGCAAACCCCAAGTATTTGAAGCTGAAGAAGAGGTTTGTCTAAGTTTCGCTGGGCTCTAGAAACCTGTCTATGCCTGACGTGAAAGCATGGGACTAAGTGTAATTTATCTTAGATGATTTTGCTTGAAACACCGTCATGTGGAGCACCCTTCTTTTCCTGCCCAGTTACCATAATGAGTAGAGGTGGGAGAAAGGTTTCTGTCAAAATCTTTGATTGCCAAAAAATGTAGATTTGGGTCGACTGAAACATTTTACAAATTTGTATCAATTTTGGGGAAATTTTTTGGTTGAAATGAAAATTATAATTATAATTAAAATGATAAAACAATAATTTTAAATTGGAAATGCTGAAATGAACTCTTTTGACATTAACAAAACATCTCACTTCAATTTTTTGGGCTAGATTTCTATACCAACCTCCCCAGAGGAAGAGGTACCTGGGCACTCCCACACCCCCTAACCTTCAGCCTAGTGGTTAGAGCACTCACCTGGTGTATGGAGACCCACGTTCAAGTTCCTGCTCTGGAGAAGGGACATGAATCCAGGTCTCCCCTTTCCGCCGGGCGAGTACCCTAACCACTGGCTATGAGCGCCTCTGGGGGTGGGTCTGTCCTGTTGAAGCTATTCTGTTTGTATAAATACTCCCTGGAGTAGGGACTGGACCCAGGTACCCCCCAAACGGAGCTCCCTGCCCACCAAGTCGGAGTTGTTCTCATGCTGTCTGACCAGCGACCAGTCCTGCTTTTCTAAAAAGTGGGACAGCCTCCAAAGGAGAGAATGAGAGCACCCCCCACACACAAATACTCAGCAGCCTGGGGTTGGGGTGCTCACCTGGCAGGGGGGAAACCTGGGTTCAAGTTCCTGCGAGCGGGGATTAGAATCTGGGTCTCCCACATCCCAGGTGAGTGTCCTCACTACTGGGCTAAATGGGGCACCAGCATCAGTGCCATCTTCTTGAGATGGGTTTTGTGAATCCAGCCCTTCAGTCCCTTTGCTTTTATTAAAAATCAATTCTTTCGACCCAAAATGAAATGTTTTCGGCTTCTTAGTTTCACAGGAAACTCCAAAAGTTGTGGTTTCCGTTCAGCCCAAACTGAAATTATGTTTTGATTTTTTTGGAACTGCTATGAATGGAAAAATCCGTACTTCCTCCAGATTGGCTGATACATGTATAGTCACTTGGATGCTCGGTGACCCGTTTGGCTGCACAAAATTCTATGGCATGTCCATGCAGCCACGGAGGGACCTTTTCCTTTACTATTCAGATCCTTTTGTGTTCCATGTTTTGGATGGCTGTTGCAGAGTCTCAGAAAACCATGGCCTCACTCCTGGCCAATGGCACACAGGCATCTGTGTGGTTCAGCTCTGTTAAATTGCTCCTGTTTCTCTCTCTCTGGTGTTCAAAACATAATTCTTCCATCTTTCTGATCTGATTCATTGGTCTTTCCATGAAAGTCATTGGAAAATTGTGTCATTAACTTGGGAAACTCATCACTGATTTGCAGCTAGACTCTTGCCCGGCCTGCGCCTCAAATGTCTTCACTGCCACAGCTCCTCTAGGGCTACAGAGCCCCCCACGTAAGTGCAGGTATATGCAGCATCAGTGAAGCACTGGGCTGTGGGAGTGCAGCTCCTGTATGGGTGTGTAGGCACTGTCGTAATATTTATCTCCCCCCCACCCCTCTGTGGGGCAATGATTTAGTACAGCCCTGATGCCCACTCTGGGTTGATTGGAGTTGCCTGTCTCGGGTTCCATTTCAAAGGTCTACAAGAGCAGCAAAATGTTAGCTAACCCTGTGTCATTGAGCTGCCATTTCCGGCTGGCGAAGGTGAGGGGGGCAGGAAGTGGAAGTAGATGGGAACATGGAGAAGGTCATGCTGAGGCTTTTCTAGCTAGAAGAAATATGCGTCTCTGTCACTATAGCCAAGTGGCTCTTGTTAGCCATTTTGGGGCCCCTGCTGTAGATGTCCAAGCTCTGTCAGAGTGAGGGCGCCAGAGAACAAATGGGTCCTGTTGGTCTATCATGTCTGGGGGATGAGAGTGGGATCTCCAAGTCGGAGTTATCTCCGTGAAAGAAGTGTGCCCTGGGTGTGAGTGCAGGAGAGACGGTTGGGAATCATGTTGCACTTGGGGCCGTGCCATCTGCTAAACCTGGCCAGGGGGAAGAGAGAAGAGTATGTGGCTGAGGGCCGTGGAGCCTGGCTCTGGAGGGTGGAGTGATAGGACAAATGAGGTGGGAGGGGACAGGTTGGCAGCAGCTGCCTTGGAAGACTGAGCTGCCGTGTTTGGCACAGGGTGTAGCAGCATCTAGAAGCAGTTCTTAGCCTAGCTAGCTGCATTGTTGAGAGAGGAGGATCATAACTAGTGAGATTTTTACAGGTTTCAGAGTAGTAGCCATGTCAGCCTGTATCAGCAGAAAGAACGAGGAGTACTTGTGGCACCTTAGAGACTAACCAATTTATCTGAGCATAAGCTTTCGTGAGCTACAGCTCACTTCATCGGATGCATACTGTGGAAACTGCAGAAGACATTATATACACAGAGACCATGAAACAATACCTCCTCCCACCCCACTCTCCTGCTGGTAATAGCTTATCTAAAGTGACCACTCTCTTTACAATGTGTATGATAATCAAGTTGGGCCATTTCTAGCACAAATCCAGGTTTTCTCACCCCCCCCCTTTTTCAAAAACCACACACACAAACTCACTAACTCACTCTCCTGCTGCTAATAGCTTATCCAAAGTGACCACTCTCCTTACAATGTATATGAAAATCAAGGTGGGCCATTTCCAGCATAAATCCAAGTTTAACCAGAACGTCTCGGGGGTGGGGGGGGGCAGGAAAAAACAAGGGGAAATAGGCTACCTTGCATAATGACTTAGCCACTCCCAGTCTCTATTTAAGCCTAAATTAATAGTATCCAATTTGCAAATGAATTCCAATTCAGCAGTTTCTCGCTGGAGTCTGGGTTTGAAGTTTTTTTACATCACTTAGCATTCGATCGAACGGCTTGCTCATGCTCAGTAACATCCCCGCTCTAAGATCTGATAAGAACATAAGAATGGCCATACTGGGTCAGACCAAAGGTCCATCTAGCCAAATATCCTGTCTTCTAATAGTGGCCAGAGCCAGGTGCCCCAGATGGAATGAACAGGACAGGTAATCATCAAGTGATCCATCCCCTGTCATCCATTCCCAGCTTCTGGCAAACAGAGGCTAGGGACACCATCCCTGTCCATCCTGGCTAATAGCCATTGATGGCCTTATCCTCCATGAACTTATCTAGCTCTCCTGGGACCTAGCAGGGCTGGAAGCAAGTGCAGCGCATCCCTTCAGAAAGCTGGAGACCTCCCTTCTCCAGTGGAACTGAGAGTATCTGTTTGTCGTCTTAAACCTTTCATGTCCAATTTATGGTGGCATGCACAAGAGCAGAGTCTTACCCTATACTATGGAGTCACGGGTCCCTCTCGTGACGGGATCCCCCCAGGGTGTAGCCTGGGACTGTGGGACCGCAGTGTCCCCGAACTCTCTCCAGCTTGGGCTGTCTCTCACAATGCCTTGCTATTGACCAACAGCAAACCCTGCCAGGTGCTGTGATCACGCAGCGCAACGGCATGTGGAGCCCCACGCCCAGCTATATTGCATGAATGCTCTCAGAGCCACTCATGAATCACCCAGAGAAAGGCACCAGAGTCAAATCCCTCCAGCTCCCAGCACTGTACCCCAGCAATAGATGGGCAGTGCAGATTTATTAATTGGTTCACCACGTCATCAATAGAAAGTGGATATACACCAGCCTTTGTCAGACCTGAGCAGAGTTTCCCCACACTTCATACAAACTCACTGGTAAAGATAAACAATTAAACAAATTTATTAACTATAAAAGGTAGATCTTAAGTGATATTAAGTGATAGACAAAAAATCAGAGTTAGTTACCAAAAGAAATAAAATATAAGCACGCAGTCTAAACTCTAAAGCCTATTCGACTGGGCAACAACTAGATGAAGCAGTTTTTCTTACCCCACTGGATATTGCAGTCCTTCGTATTGCAGGCCAATCTCCTCTGTTGGAGTCTTGTCTTCTGGGTGTCTTAGTTGCTTGCAGTGTAGGTGGGGGCAGGATAAAAAGCCCCACATGTGGCCACTGTGTCTGTTTTATACCCTCAGACCATGCGCTTGGAAAACACAAGTCCAGGCATGTCTGTGGGGTATTGCTGAGTCTCTCCCAGCAAGGTTGAGCAATTCCCCAGGCCTCATGCAGGTCATAGACTCTCATGGTTGGAAGGGACCTCAGGAGGTCATCTAGTCCAACCTCCTGCTCAAAGCAGGACTAATCCCCAATTTTTGGCCCAGATCCCTAAATGGCCCCCTCAAGGATTGAACTCACAACCCTGGGTTTAGCAGGCCAATGCTCAAACCACTGAGCTATCCCCGTTGCATTGTAGCTCCTTTGCTGGACAATGGCTGTTAATGGTTTGGTTGACACCCTGCCTGGGTGTTGGTTACTTTCCTTGTTGTTGCCTCTGGGGAGCTAATATCTGGCTGATTCCCCAACTTACAGCATGTTTTAGTGACAACCATACAACACAATCTCATAACTTCATATGCATTAATGATACACATATAGGGATAGAGAAATGACTTTCAGCAGATCATAACCTTTCCCCTAATACCTTACAAGGCATGCTTTAGATGTAAGATCATGATTATATGAAAATGAGGAATATGGGGGTTCCAGGACGCTCCTCCAAGGTATAGAATATCACACCTCTCTTCCCACCTGGCTTGATCTTAGGGCAGCCCTTGGCCTTCTCTATCTCACCCTTTGGTCCGCTGTCATTTACTAGATAATCCCCTCTCCTCTCTGCAGTGTGCCTGTTTCCCTCTGCCCTCTTTCTCTTCTAACCCTGACCTCTTTCAGCCTAGGACACCAGTTCTGAGCGGCAGATGCCTGGCACCAGTGTTTGCATTGCTCTCTGATCCCTCAGTTTGCCTGGGCTCTGAATCATTCAGGAGCGGGAAGCTATGGGGCAGCTGGCAGAGACTGAATTCCTGCATCTTGATTTAAAAATGAACTGCTTTGCCTTTCCTCCTTGACTCCATTATCACCCCCTTCACTTGGGCCATAACTTGGCACTTCTAAAGCCAGGAACCCGAAGCTCTTTGTCCTCCATCTCCTGTAGGAGGGAATCTGTCTCCATCTCTGGAGCCCTGCCAGAATCTGTCCTTTCTCTGGCCCTACCGCTGGTGCAATCCTTATTTAGGCCTTACGCACATCCTGTCTAGACTGTATTGCAATTCCCGCTTTTATGGTCTTCCGAAATCCCCCCAACAAGCCTCCAGCCAGAGGATCCAGAATGCTGCAGCCTGTTTTGTAGAGGAACCTAGATGTACTTTGCCTTTGTCTGGCCCATTCCCTAATGCCCTTGAAGGCAGCCATTGATGCTGTAACAGGCTCCACCCATTCCCCTCTTCTCCCTGACCCCTCTTTTTTCTGCCTTCCCAGCCATCGGGAATTCCATTCGGGGCAGCCGGAAACCCTGCACTTGGAGCTCACAGCATGGCCCGGTCCCCCCTCTTGGAGACACAAGAAGGGATTTCTCTTCAGATCGTTCCTCGCCGCTTTGCGCTGCAAGATCCCAGCACTTGGGGGTGGCAGGTCCAGCTGGGAGTAGGGTAGCTGGGCCCAGGTGGGACAAAGGGTCAGACGGACCTACTGAACTCCAGCAGAGGTTTCGAAAGGAAGCTTCTCAGTAACTGCAACTCATGGCAATTCCCTCCTGCTTAATAAGTCCGATTGGGCCAGAGACTCAATCGCTCTACACCTTCCCCTCCCACCCTGACCCTGCCGTGTCGCCTCCTTGACATCCCTGCACTTTCCTTACCCCACCCCCACCCTGCCATCCCGCCTCACTGACAGCCCCCACCTTCCCCTCCCCACCCCCACCCTGCCATCCCGCCTCACTGACACCCCCACCTTCCCCTCCCCATCCCCACCCTGCCATCCTGCCTCACTGATACCCCCCCATCTTCCCCTCCCCAACCCCACCCTGCCATCCTGCCTCCTTGACCCCTCTACACCTTCCCCTCCCCACCCCTACCCTGCCATCCCGCCTCCTTGACACCCCCCCACCTTCCCCTCCTCAACCACACGCTGCCATCCTGCCTCACTGACACCCCCACCTTCCCCTCCCCACCCCCACCCTGCCTCACTGATACCCCACAACTTCCCCTCCCCAACCCCACCCTGCCTCACTGACACCCCCACCTTCCCCTCCCCACCCCCACCCTGCCATCCCGCCTCACTGACACCCCACAACTTCCCCTCCCCAACCCCACCCTGCCTCACTGACAGCCCCCACCTTCCCCTCCCCACCCCCACCCTGCCATCCCGCCTCACTGACACCCCCACCTTCCCCTCCCCACCCCCACCCTGCCATCCTGCCTCACTGACACCCCACAACTTCCCCTCCCCACCCCCACCCTGCCATCCCGCCTCACTGACACCCCACAACTTCCCCTCCCCAACCCCACCCTGCCTCACTTACACCCCCACCCTGCCATCCCGCCTCCTTGACACCTCCCACCTTCCCCTCCCCACCCCCACCCTGCCATCCCGCCTCACTGACACCCCACAACTTCCCCTCCCCAACCCCACCCTGCCTCACTGACACCCCCACCTTCCCACCCCCACCCTGCCATCCCTCCTCACTGACACCTCCAGCTTCCCCTCCCCACCCCCACCCTGCCATCCTGCCTCACTGACATCCCCCCACCTTCCCCTCTCCATCCCCACCCTGCCATCCTGCCTCACTGACATCTCCACCTTCCCTACCCACCCCCACCCTGCCATCCCGCCTCATTGAGACCCCCACATCTTCCCCTCCCCTCCCCCGCACTGCCGTCCTGCCTCATTGGCCCCCCCACCTTCCCCTCCCTACCCCAGACCCCCTTCTTACCCTTCCCCTATCCATGACCCTCCCAGACAAACTCAGATCAGTTTGTGTAGCCATATAGCTCAGTTGGTACAAAAACCGTGTTCAGATCATCCTCAAGGTTGGATGTGTGGTTCTAAGAGCTCTGCTCTAGCTCAGCCGTAGCACATGGGCATGGTGCAGGAAGCCCCGGGTGGAATTCTCCGTCCTGGGTTGTGCAGGCTGCATTGTCATCATGGTCTTGTCTGACCTTTCCCAGGAAACTCTTTGCGCCTCTGTGCCCCGCTACCACGCCGGAAACTGTTAGCTTGAGCACCTCTGCTTTGCGGGTCACAGCAGTGACAGTACCATTCGGGAGAGATGTGTGTCTTTTCCTTCCATCCCCTCGCCCGGGGCCTCACTGGAGCAGTGGGGAATCCTGCATGAAACTGCTGAGTCAGTCCCAGCGGCTGCTGCTGCTCAGCCAGCCCTTGGCTTGCTGAACAGAAGGATAGCACCCCCGGTCTGAGGATCATTGGGAAATGCTTTGCTTGTGCTCCAGGGCCAGCTTATTTCTCTACATGCTCCAGAAAAGAACTAGCCCAAATGCAGGTACCTTGTACAATGTCATGTAACTATCTAACCCCTAACTTCCGGAATGCTCCCTCCTCCAAGTGTTTGCCATTCTCCTAGCTCTGCAGGAGGAAGCTCTTCCAGGGGGCTAGACTTTCCTAGTCACCTGGAGGGTTCACCCTGCCCTTACTTTGCCATGGGGTTTGCGAGGAAGATGGAGGGAATTTTACAAACCATTTCTCTGTGATGTGTGTGGCCTTTGGTGTAAAGTAGAATACCACCTTCTGAAAACCAGGAGCCACCTGGACACTTGCACCCTGGTATATACACTGCACTCCTGTGTAGTCTCCACTGGACTCCACTGTAACCTGCACTGGACTCCGCTCCTGTTTGGTATAAACGCCTGCTGTGTAACCTGCACTGGACTCCGCTCCTGTTTGGTATAAACGCCTGCTGTGTAACATGCACTGGACTCCGCTCCTGTTTGGTATAAATGGCTCCTGTGTAGTCTGTGTTGGATTCCTCTCCTGTTTGGTATAAACACCTCCTGTGTAGTCTGCACTGGTCTCTACTCTTGTTTTCTCTACATATTGAATTTTAATTTTTCCGTGTTCCCAATTGAAGCACAGGTCTGCTCGGAAAAGTGACTGTGAAATGGCATTGTATGTTCTTGTGTTTGTGCCTCTTTGATCTTCAGTTCAAATCTGCTTGGCTTCTAAACCAAATGATATTCTTGTCTCTGTCTTCACCCTCCTTGCCTCTCCATTTACTGCTCCATCTCCCCTTCCCTTTCAGATCCTTGAATTCACCTTCTCCAACCTGTGTCTGGAGTACCCCTCTGGTTGCTTCCCAAACCCTCTCCAGTCCAGCTTCCACCCCCTGCACCCCACTGAAACAGCTCTGTCCAAAGTCTCTACTGGCCTCTGCCTGGCCAGAGCTCAGAGTCAGTGCTCTGCCCTCCTCCTCTTCCACCTGGCAGGGCATTTTCCGCAGGAAAAGATGAAATGTTTCATGTTGACTTTCTCATTTCATTTCAATATTGTCAAAATACTGTCATTTTCAATACGGTTAAACCATTTTGTGTTGAGTTTATTGTTTCTATTCATTTTGATTAGACTTTAATATCATTAAAATATTAATTTTATAATATTTTGTGTGATATTTACTACTACATAGAAAATATATTATATTTAATATTTTAATAAAATAGTTGAAAGGAAAAGAATCAACATTATCAAAATGAAATATTTTGATGGTTTCGAATTGGAATTTTTTTGAAATTTTGTTTCATGGGAAATTTTGAAATTGCAGCTTTTCATTCCAATTTGAAACAAAAATAAAATAAGTATTTCAAATGCTGGAGTTTCCCATGGAATGGAAAGTTCAGTTTGTGAGCAGCTCTACTTTAAAGGAAGTGCTTTTCTGTTTTTGTGTTCACTGGGCTTAAAGGGATGTGTGTTTGCAAAATAACAGTAATATTTTTCTTGGGGAGTGTGACAGACTCTTGGTCCAAGGATGATGAGAATGACGAGGGGCCTGGAAAAACTCCCAGGACGAGAGATTGAAAAAATTGAGATTGTTTACTTTAAAGAGGAGATGAATAAGAGTCAGCATGATAAAAGCATGTAAAGTAACGAATGGTCTGGAGAAGGGAGATTGGGAACTTCTCTTCTCAGTCTCATAACACATGAAGAAGGGGGCATTCAATGAAATTAAAGGGTGACAAATTAAAAACTGATAAACAGAAACCCTTCTACGTACAACACGTTATTAGACTGTGGAACTCCTTACCACAGGAACTTGCTGAGGCCAAGAATTTAGCAAGATTCAAAAAGAGGTTGGACATTTATATGGATAACAAGAACATCCAGAGTTGTTATGATTAATGACAATAAACATTTTGGAAGGGACATCAAACCTCAGGCTTCAGGGCGTGAGCCAGTTTCTAACTGTTAGGGTACGTTTAGACTGCAATTAAACACCTGCCCCTGGCCTCGGTCAGTTGACTCAGGCTTGTGGGGCTCGGGTTGCGAGGCTGTAAAACTGCTGTGTAGATGTTTAGGCTTGGGCCCGAGCTCCGGGACCCCTTGAGGAGGTGGGCCCCAGAGGCCGGGGTCCAGCCTGAGCCCGAATGTCTATACAGCAATTATTAGCCCTGCAGCTCGAGCTCCGCAAGCCTGAGTTAGCTGACCTAAGCCAGCCGCAGCCATGCCACGGGTCTTTTATTCCATTGTAGATGTACCCTTAGAGACCTAATGCAAAGGTCACATTATCCCCCATCTGACCACTACTGGGTTTTCACACCTTCCTCTGAAGCAGCTGGTACTGACACTGCCAGAGACAGGAGACTGGACCAGGTGGATCATGAGTCTGATCCAGTCTGGAAATTCCTATGTCCTATGACCCCACACATGGAGCTAGAGTGATTTTGCTGACTTTTCCTGGTCTCCGTTGTTTCCTGTTAGCTCCCATTGGAAGATACAGCAGTGCTGGAGTGTCTCCTTATAAGGCAGAGTGAACTAGGGCCAGGGATGGAGGGATCCCGCAGGGAGTGACCCTTGGAACAAGCCAAATTCAGAAGCAGGCTTAGGGTGAGGTTTATACTGTGTTGGTCTTGAAGTTAATAATTAAGCCAATCCCTGCGGGGGTGAGTGTGGGTACTAGCGAGTGTGTGTGTTGGGAGCAGGGGAGGCCTCTGGCTGTTCAGTAAGAGAAGCAAACACAAGGCTAGTTTTATTTGTAAGCTAAAGCGAGGTTCATAGCTCTGCACTCCTGAGAACTCCACAAAACCAAACCTGCGTGCAGGAAGGAAAACGGACTGTAGCAAGCCCACTGATTTCAGTATCAGAGTCAAACACTGACACAACATACGGAGTTGTTGAAATCTATTAGAACATCGGCCTAGTGAAATCTGCCTCTTCTTCTCTACCTCATCTCTCAGAACCACACTGCATGTGTGAACAGTGACTCAGTCAGTGCGGTGGCTGAAGGGTGGTCCAGGGAATGGTGGCGACAGAGCAATAGCGAAGCCAGCAAGCAGATTCTCTCTTACAACCCTAGCAAAAAGCATTCAGGTTTTTTAACTTTCTGCTTTGGGGAAGAAGTTGCCACAAGTTTGGCCACAAAGACGTTGTGGTAGTCGGCAGTCTCAACCAATGACAGCATTCCTGTAGGTGCAGTACAACTGCTGGCACTTAGCTAGGGGGAGATCAGGGAGAACAGCAGCATAGAATCATAGAAAGCTATTTAGAAAAGCTGGACGAGCACAAGTCCATGGGGCCGGATGTGCTGCATCTGAGAGTGCTAAAGGAGTTGGCGGATGTGATTGCAGAGCCATTGGCCATTATCTTTGAAAACTCATGGCGATCCGGGGAAGTCCCGGACGACTGGAAAAAGGCTAATGTCGTGCCCATCTTTAAAAAAGGGAAGAAGGAGGATCCTGGGAACTACAGGCCAGTCAGCCTCACCTCAGTCCCTGGAAAAATCATGGAGCAGGTCCTGAAGGAATCAATTCTGAAACACTTAGAGGAGAGGAAAGTGATCAGGAACAGTCAGCATGGATTCACCAAGGGCAAGTCATGCCTGACTAATCTAATTGCCTTCTATGACGAGATAACTGGCTCTGTGGATGAGGGGAAAGCGGTGGACGTGTTGTTCCTTGACTTTAGCAAAGCTTTTGACACGGTCTCCCACAGTATTCTTGCCAGCAAGTTAGGAAGAAGTATGGGCTGGATGAATGGACTATAAGGTGGATAGAAAGTTGGCTAGATTGTCAGGCTCAGTGGGTAGTGATCAATGGCTCCATGTCTAGTTGGCAGCTGGTATCAAGTGGAGTGCCCCAAGGGTCGGTCCTGGGGCCAGTTTTGTTCAATATGTTCATAAATGATCTGGAGAATGGTGTGGATTGCACCCTCAGAAAGTTTGCAGATGACACTAAACTAGGAGGAGAGGTAGATACCCTGGAGGGTAGGGATAGGATACAGAGGGACCTAGACAAATTGGAGGATTGGGCCAAACGAAATCTGATGAGGTTCAACAAGGACAAGTGCAGAGTCCTGCACTTAGGACGGAAGAATTCCATGCACCGCTACAGACTAGGGACCAAATGGCTCGGCAGCAGTTCTTCAGAAAAGGACCTAGGGGTTACAGTGGACGAGAAGCTGGATATGAGTCAATAGTGTGCCCTTGTTGCCAAGAAGGCCAATGGCATTTTGGGATGTATAAGTAGGGGCATTGCCAGCAGATCGAGGGACGTGATCGTTCCCCTCTATTCGACATTGGTGAGGCCTCATCTGGAGTACTGTGTCCAGTTTTGGGCCCCACACTACAAGAAGGATGTGGAAAAATTGGAGAGAGTCCAGCGGAGGGCAACAAAATTGATTAGGGGACTGGAACACATGAGTTATGAGGAGAGGCTGAGGGAACTGGGACTGTTTAGTCTGCGGAAGAGAAGAATGAGGGTGGGGATTTGATAGCTGCTTTCAACTGCCTGAAAGGGGGTTCCAAAGAGGATGGATCTAGACTGTTCTCAGTGGTAGCTGATGACAGAACAAGGAGTAATGGTCTCAAGTTGCAGTGGGGGAGGTTTAGGTTGGATATTAGGAAAAACTTTTTCACTAGGAGGGTGGTGAAACACTGGAATGCGTTACGTAGGGAGGTGGTGGAATCTCCTTCTTTAGATATTTTTAAGGTCAGGCTTGAGAAAGCCCTGACTGGGATGATTTAGTTGGTGATTGGTCCTGCTTTGAGCAGGGGGTTGGACTAGATGACCTCCTGAGGTCCCTTCCAACCCTGATATTCGATGATTCTATGATGAATCATCTCTGCACTTGTCCTTGTTGAACCTCCTCAGATTTCTTTTGGCCCAATCCTCTAATTTGTCTAGGTCCCTCTGTATCCTAGCTTGCTAGCCCGAGGTTGGCTCTTTCCTGTTCCACTTCATCCCTCACACAGCTCGCCTATTGGCTGTCTAGGGAAGCACCCACTTTTAGAGGAGAAAGAAATTCAAGAGGTTCTCAAGGGTCTGTCCTGTCCCCTTTTAAATCTAGGTTTGGATGCATGCTTTGGGCATGTGGCTGAGACTTGGGGAAGCTCAGAGTCCAGCGAGTGCCTTTCGTAACCAAGCCGAGCCATACACTGGCTGACAGGACAGAACTGCTAACGTCTGAGTCATGGAGTCCCACATGGTGGATGAGTTGATTCTTTTGCTTGTTATTTATTATTATTATTGCAGTAGCACTTAGGAGCCCTAGTCATGAATCAGAGCCATGCTGTGCTAGGAGCTGTACAAACCCAGAAGAAAATCGGCCTTCCATTTCTGCAGTTAATGCCATGAATATGTAGTAGGTCCCTCACTCGAGTTTCAGGGGAGTTAAGTTGCTAAGGCATGTAGCTTCAGTATTTTGCAATATTTGCATCCCAATTGCAGCCAAAATCATTATTGTTTTTAAGTATTATTGTTTGTCTCCATTAAGTGCCTGAAAACATTCTCCTTTAGCATGGCTAATTCAGAGCCAACTTGTCATTTACATGAGGGGAGCAGGACAGTGTGTGATGGTTTAAAATAGTCAAAGCCCCTCATCCTCACCAAGATGGGTTCTCATGCAATCTGAGAGAGTATATGTGCTCCCAGGCGGGAACTTCCACAACTCAAATAATTTCCTGTCCTTCATCCTGGGGTGTGAAAACCTTGGAAAAGAGTGTTGGAGAGACAGCAGTGTGGGTGTGTGTGTGTGGGTACAACAGTTGCATCTATTACATTCTGGACACATTGATTCCTCCCATCACAGGGCTCCAGAAGTCCCCTGTAAATAACAGTCTGCAGGGTAGGAGTGATGGGCTAATAACTTCTAGATGCTAGCAAGCATCTGTTGTTTGAAGTAGTCTGAGTTTTGCAGTGTCTGAAATGCTCTCTTCATTGCCAGTGTGTCTCCAGAGGCCTCTGCGGGGCTGGAAAGGAGGCTCTGGAGTTCCAGGCTAACTCCTGGGGCTGATGACTGTCTAGGCTGGAAGGAGGCTCTTTGGCAATGGTTCCTGATGTCTTCTTTGTTGTCATCTTACCCTCCAGGTGACCGTCTTCATCTACTCGGACTTGCTGCTCTTCACTAAGGAAGATGAGCCAGGGCGCTGCAATGTGCTGAGGAATCCTCTCTATCTCCAAAGTGTCAAACTCCAGGAGGGTGAGTGTGCCAGCAGGCAGAAGCTTCTTTGTGCCAGGCTTTTGTGGACATTTTCTGGCTGTTGATTCTAAATGGCTCGCTGAGATAGCTGGCCCATCAAGGCACAGTGGGCGAGTGGTGCAGCCCAGGCAGCAAGCTGTCACTCCCCGTTGTTTCTTGGTGTTGCAAGGGTTTCAGAAGTACACGATTTCCCCTCCTGCTTGTCTTGCTGAATGCACACCCCATGGGAGGAGCTCAGGACAGGCAGTGAGCCTGCTTTCCTAGCTACCCTTCCCTGGGGGTTCCAGCCAGCCCTGCCCATCATCACCTAACACAGGCTCCAGTCTGTTCATATTCCAGGGGCAGGTAGGAAGAACTCTGGTTGCCAGGGAACTGCAGATGTCTTGCAGAGACTCCCTTGCTGTGAACAGGGAGTGGACAGGGCTCTTCTCCAGGGATGATGGGCTGTCCCTTCCAAGGCTGCTGCCTGCTGTGCAGTTGCCATGCTGAGCTGTCCTTCCCTGTCCTACCGGTGCCATATTGTTTGCAGCAGTGGCTAGCTGAGACAATGAGGGAAACGAAGTCTTGAAGTTTCCACTCTGGTGCTTTAACAGAGCACAGCAGCTTCTTCCGCAGGTCTGTGACTAAGCTCTAGTGACCTTTGCTTACCCCACTTCCTCCTTCAACCGCCTACGGTTTCCCTTCATAGCCAGCCAGGGCAGTTTCTCCCGTCCATGCCCTGACACACCGATCGGGCTGGGAGCCTTTCTCTCACGCTGCCTGCCTGACATGGCTGCTACACCCTGCTGATGGGCTGGCTGCAGGAACTGTTACCAGCAGAGACTGCTCCTGCAGTGGGGAGTGATCTGAAGCAATTGAGCTGGGAGGGGGTGGGGAGGCAGCACCTAGTCTTGGCTGTTGAGATACAAATGAGGAACACCCCTTCCCTGACCCTAGTTCCATGCCTCTCCTTCCCTGGGGCAGCCAGCATACCTGGGAACATGTACAGCCCCCAAGTTCGTAGCCCCCAAGAGGCTGCTGCTGAGGCTGGAGATGACATGGATGGTGGGTGGCCGGCAGAGGCAATGGAGGTGAGATGGAGAACTGTGGAGTGGATGGTAGATATGGCACTGAAGGACTGGCCTGCTCATTGCTTGGTGTTCCTGGTTTGCATTGGTGGGTTGTGCAGACTGGCTCACAGCCCACAGCTACCCCAGACCTTGGCCAGGCGAGCCTAGCACTCGTCTTGCTGTGTAATTGGTGCAGGTGAAGACATCTCATTGATGGGAGACCTGCTTGGTCAGGGCAGAGGAGTGGGAGTGGCTGACATTCTGTGTGGGTGGAGTCGTGAGGTGCTACGGACCTGGTGCACTGCCAGGATCTCCCCACCCCATCTCCTTCCCTGGTCCCAGTCCTGAAGTTGCTGTGGAATAGGGTTTCCCACCCTCCAGGATTGTCCTGGAGTCTCCAGGAATTACAGATTAATGTTTAATTAAAGATTATGTCATGTGATGAAGCCTCCAGGAATATGTCACCCGCCTGTGGAATCAGGCTCTGCTGTTTGGTATCCCAGTGTAGATGGCACTAGGAGTCCACATCTACTGCTGAGAGGGCACTCTCTGGAGTGGGGCTGTCCTTCCCAACTAGTGATTTACCCAGCGTTTCCTGTTTGTGAGTTTCCCATCACTCCTCCCGCTGATTTGAAATCTCTGGGAATGAGTCTTGGCTGTCAGCTTGTTCCAGTTCCTTGTGAGCTCTGGATAGAGAATGTTTGAGTTGTTTGTGACATGCAGGTATCATAGTATGTTTGTTTCTTTTGCACGAGTCACTTAGGATTGCCTTTTTCCAGGATCTTTCTACCAGTGAACTCATTCACTAGACTATATGGGGAGAGCAGACACAATGAGGGGTGACACAGGAAAAGCAAACTCATTTAGAAACAAGATTGAATATGTGTGAGAATGGTTTCGGCACTCCTACCCCAGCGCAGGTTGTGTCTAAAGAACGGATACAGAAATGTTGCCCTTTAGAGTACGTTGGCCCTTGGAGCTGGGGATTGTGTCTCAGCTCAAGGAGAAATGCTCACACGAGCTCTCATCGAGCTTGCATTCTAGGGAGAGTGTAGCCGCAGCCACAGGAGGAGCTAGCAGCCCCCGGCCCATCCCATCGGGATGTCCTTAGGACGGCTGGTCCCTCCCACCACTTGCACTGCCAAGGCTGTGCTCTGGCTTTAGCTCGCTAGCTGTATTTCCCCTCGAGCTGTGAATCGCACCCAGCTCGAAGTGTAGCCATCCCCTGAGGGGAGAACTTTTCTGTGGGCATCAGGTGCATGTTTGATTTCCCAGCTGGGCCCTCTGGCTGAGTCGTTCAATGGCCCTCGGAATCGTAACTGCTGTCAGGTGGCTGCTTTCTCCTGCACCTGGTCAAGAGCTTGGAGAAGTTGGCTCTGCTCATGGCTATCGCTCAGGTGGCTATCACTCAGGTCACTCAGATCCTGCACTGGGATGTGCCGTCTGCTCCTTCATGAAAGCTGGATTTCTCAGGAAGCTGTCTGTTACTTATTGCCTGAGCAAGCACAGGGAACCCCTCCAGAAAGGGATGTTTCTTTCTGCCTTGCATAACCTTTAGAGTGACCTTCCCTAGGAATCCAGCTGTCAGTGCCGTTTGCTTCCAGAAAGTAGCCTGCTTATGGATTACACAAGTCTGGTGCAAAAACGTGTCACCGAGCCAGAGCCAAAGCCAAAAGCTGCCAGTCCCTTTTGGCAGTGACTTTCTGCTCCTCTCTGAAATAACTGAATGGCACGTTACTAGGAACAGGCGTATTGCTGAGCGTAACAATTGAGACAGCTCCGGTACACTGAAGACCATTGTGATGTTTCCTGTTTCTGCTGCTCGCTGCACTGTGCTAAAGCAAATCAGTATAATCGGCTTTACAATGCACAGTCTTCCTGCTTTATAAGCCCAGCTTGGCTGATGAGCATCACGCCAGCCAGTGTTTCCAATGTAATGGGGTGAGCGTCCCTGGTAGATACTGTGGGAATTTCCATCCCAAAGTTACTGGCTTGCTGGGACCGTATCCCTTGGGGTGGAGAAGCTTCAGATCGGGAACGGAAAGGGGCAACAATACATAATAGCCCAAATCAGGGATTCCGCTGAGAGATCTTCCCCAGCCATGCTCCTTGTCCCCACCCTTTTCGCACTCCAGAGTAGGAACAGAGGCGTCTCCATTTGCACGCTGCTCTGCCGGCCCAGTGCTCAGGGCATAGAGGAGCCACCATGCTTTAAGCAGCCTCTTGTATGGTAATTAGCCCCAGGATTTCAACACTGTCCCCCTGCCTCTGCCGGTCACATGGCTGGGCCTGTCCCATCTTGCTGCTGCTGGCTGGAGCCAAAGTGGCCGTTAGCCATTACTCGGTACTTTGAAGTGGGCCTTTGGCAATGGAGTGAGCCTTTGCTCTCAGTTTGGAGGTGCCCCCAGAGGCTAGTCTTCCTGTGGATGAGTGGCCTCCTCCAGGACACCCCCTTGGGGCAGCCCTGCAAGTGGCTCCTCGCCTCAGTGTCCCTCTTGGGTAACTCAAAGGACTTCACTTAAGGTTCTTACTTAAACAGCACCCCTCCTGGGGGCCAGCTGATTACAGCAACTTTGTGCACGCAGTCTCTACCAAATCCCCGTGCCTAGTCCATATCCCCCATGCACACAGTCCTTGTTCTCACCACACCCCAGCTCTCCAGCAAGAAGACGGTAGCGTGTACATCCGTCCGCTGCTCCCCTGCCTCTGGTCCTGGGCTCTAACTCTGCAGCTTAGAGCCTGCAGACATCTCCTTCTGCTGCTTCTCCTGCCTTCGGCCCTCTCCAGCCCCCCTGACCCTGGGGACCTCTATCAGCAAACCCCTCTTTCTTCTCTCCTGCCTTTAACCTGCCCCCAGGAACCACTGTCTGTCTCTGTCAGCTCCCATCTCCTGCCCTTTGCCTGGCTGACTCCTGACTGATCTTCCGTAGCCTCCAGGTGCTGTCCCACTTTCCTCATTGGCCCAGTGGGAAGCCCCTGGTCTGGACCAGGAGTGCTGAGCCCGGTTTCATGTAATGGGCCAGCTGCCCTGTTCCACTTACTCTGCCTCCGCAGGGACCCGGGAACTGCAGTTGTTGCAATGCACTGCCAGCCCACCCCCTTTCCCATCCCACTGGCCTGACAGCAGCCTCTCTGGTACTGCCAGGCTGTGTGGGGCTGAGCAGCTCTTTCCTTTGCTCCTGGTTTCTTGTCGTCTGCTCACCTGCCTCTGAAAAGCGGGGTGGGGGGAGGGGGTGCTGAACAGCTGCTGCTTACAGGGCCCCCATTACATACAGTGATTGTTGGCTCTGTGGGGACGTGTCTGGCCTGCAGGGCGTAATCTGTGCTGGACGGTTCTGTGTACAAGGCATTTCTTCCCCTTCAGTGCATTACAGCATATGCCCAGCAGGCCAGAGAGGGACTCTGCCTGCCTTATGTTCTAATACACTGTAAAGAATCTTATCATTTGGCCCTTGGCTTTTTGTGTTGCTTTCTCTCTTGTAGCATTTCCCTGAGCACGGCTGATAACAGCCTGTTTCTCTGTCACAGCAGAGCTGGGACGGCGTTTGACAGACCGTTATTATTCATTATTGGTTAGGGCTGGAGACTGTACAAGAGGGCAGAAGCAGGTATGCCCGGACCCTGTTATTATGTAACTATTCCATTGCAATAGCATCTAGCGACTCCAACCAGTGCAGAGCCCCATATTCAGGGGCAGTTCCTGTCTCAGTGGGCTCACATCTAAGTGAGAGATGCAGAGGCAACAGGCCTGCTGGGGAGTGACTAGCATGTGTTTTCGCACAGCTGATATCATATTCGACTCTCATGCTGTGGGCACTTGCCAGAATGAGCACATAGAAAGGTCAGGTTCCTCCCTAGAGAGAATGAGCAGGTACGCCCGGTTCCAGCCCTAGAGAGCTTCCAACATAAGGAGCCCATATACAAAGGGCAGGAAGTGAGGGTACCAACGACTTTCCTTTCATTCCCTCTTTTCCTTGCTCATTGGTTTTTAACCCTGGTCAGTTCTGTGTTGTTTGTTATTCAGCGTCTTACCCCGATCCCTCCCTGTGCTTTGTAACCCCAGCATATAAACTATGATTGTCACAGGAAGCTCTGCTGAGGTCAGGGGCTGTGGGAAAGTTTGTAGATGGGACAGGTGCTCAGATACCATGGGGATGGGTGCAGTGTTAAATCCTGACTAGACAGAGAGCTGGCTGTCATCTCCAGGGTGTGGGGCTGGGGCACTCCTGCGGCCTGAGGCTTTTCTGGCAGGCTGTTTCGAGTGGTTTCTAGTTCGTTCCTTAGCTCACCTCTGCAGTATTTGGAAGGCTTGGTTTTAAAAGCATTGGGTCTGTTCCTCCTGGCACTGTCCCTCCCTTTCACATAGTGTGCACCAGCCTGCCTGCAATATCTAGTGCTTCTTCCCTTGCCCTGTGCCATGAATAAGCACATGCACACAGTGCGGTCAGCTCTCTGGATTTTACTGAGAGTCTGGTGAGATTTGGTGTTGTTCTCAAGGCCCTGGCACCGAGAGTCATGTGAATATGGGAGAATCTCAGCTTTTATTTGTTTCTAGCAAGAAAGGTTCATAAAAAAAAGCACATGAAGAACCCAAAATGTGCGGTTTTTAATGTGCAGTCAGTTGCATGGTTTTTGAATGCTTGGCATGGGCGGCTGGTGATCCAGCCGTTGGGGGCGGCTAGCTCTGGCCCCTACCTTTGTGCTCAAGGTCCCACACCTCCCCTTCCCTGTCTGTCCCCTCTCCCCTGCAGGAGCCCAGAGCACATCATCATGGCCCCTGGCCGCAGCACCAGGTGGCACGGCAGTGGTGCTGGAATATTTTTAATAGTGGGGGTGCTGAAAACTAGCCCCCTTACCCCTGTCCATCCCTCCCACCCCCAGAGCTGAGGCCGGGACCCCGGGGGTGCTGCAACACTCCCCACACTACTTGTTCCTATGCCTATGTGGCACGGCTGCAGCATCTCCATCTCTGGATCACCGGGCAGCCAGCCCTGGAGCGCCGGGCAGCTGCCCTGAGTACCCATGGCAGGTTGGCCAGTCCCAGCCAGCCTGGGCCAGGGCAGAGCATCAGGAACTGCAGGAGGGGGCCTTGGGACAGAGCATGGGTGGGGTCATGCCAGGCTGTTTGAGGAGGCACAGCATCCCCCAGCTTATGATACCTGCCACCCATGATGCCTGGGGTTGGCAGTCCTCACGCACACATGCGCACACACACACACCAGGCTGCCATGTGAGTGTAGCTTAGTGACACCAGAGGAGCACAGGCAAGTTGGTTTCGATCTCCCTCACCACCCGGGAGCTGTGTCTTGGTGGGAACCCCCAGTGTTCCTGGTGCCTGGGCCGGAGTAAAGACTCTTTGTTCTCCCCTTTCATTCTGTGTCAGTGCCGTGAATGATCAGAAATCCCAGCAGGGCCTGAGCTTGAGGGTTTCCTGTGGCACCAACTGCTCTCTGTGCTGGAAACAGATCACCTGCCCTTGTGGGAGAGTGTGCTGTAAACGCTCCAGGGAGTGATGGGCAGCCGTGTTAGTCTGTATTCGCAAAAAGAAAAGGAGGACTTGTGGCACCTTAGAGACTAACCAATTTATCTGAGCATAAGCTTTCATGAGCTACAGCTCACTTCATCAGATGCATTCAGTGGAAAATACAGTGAGGAGATTTATTTACACACAGAACATGAAAAAATGGGTGTTATCATACACACTGTAAGGAGAGTGATCACTTAAGATGAGCTATTACCAGCAGGCGAGTGGTGGGGGTGGGGGTGGGGAAGAAAACCTTTTGTAGTGATAATCAAGGTGGGCCTTTTCCAGCAGTTAACAGGAAGGTCCAAGGAGCAGTGGGGGGTGGGGGAAATAAACATGGGGAAATAGTTTTACTTTGTGTAATGACACATCCACTCCCAGTCTCTATTCAAGCCTAAGTTAATTGTATCCAGTTTGCAAATTAATTCCAATTCAGCAGTCTCTCGTTGGAGTTAGTTTTTGAAGTCTTTTTGTTCTAATATTGCGACCTTTAGGTCTGAAATCGAGTGACCAGAGAGATTGAAGTGTTCTCCGACTGGTTTATGAATGTTATAATTCTTGACATCTGATTTGTGTCCATTTATTCTTTTATATAGAGACTGTCCAGTCTGACCAATGTACATGGCAGAGGGGCATCGCCGGCACATGATGGCATATATCACATTGGAAGATGTGCAGGTGACCAATGTGATTGATGTCATCATGTGCCAGCAATGCCCCTCTGCCATGTACATTGGTCAAACTGGACAGTCTCTTTGTAAAAGAATAAATGGACACAAATCAGATGTCAAGAATTATAACATTCATAAACCAGTCGGAGAACACTTCAATCTCTCTGGTCACTCGATTTCAGACCTAAAGGTCGCAATATTAGAACAAAAAGACTTCAGAAACAGACTCCAACGAGAGACTGCTGAATTGGAATTAATTTGCAAACTGGATACAATTAACTTAGGCTTGAATAGAGACTGGGAGTGGATGTGTCATTACACAAAGTAAAACTATTTCCCCATGTTTATTTCCCCCACCCCTCACTGCTCCTTGGACGTTCCTGTTAACTGCTGGAAATGGCCCACCTTGATAATCACTACAAAAGGTTTTCTCCCCCCCAGCCCCCCACCGCTCTCCCGCTGGTAATAGCTCATCTTAAGTGATCACTCTCCTTACAGTGTGTATGATAACACCCATTTTTTCATGTTCTGTGTGTAAATAAATCTCCTCACTGTATTTTCCACTGAATGCATCCGATGAAGTGAGCTGTAGCTCACGAAAGCTTATGCTCAAATAAATTGGTTAGTCTCTAAGGTGCCACTAGTACTCCTTTTCTTTTTGACTAGGGAAGTGTTATTTACCCCTTCACATAACACGAGAATCAGGGGTCACTCAATAAAATTAATAGGCAGCAGATTTAAAACAAACAAAAGGAAATATTTCTTCACACAACGCACAGTCACCCTGTGGAACTCGTTGCCAGGGGATGTTGTGAAGGCCAAAAGTTAAAGAATCCTTATTGAGATTACAGGGACAAACCATCCTGACGTGTAGAAAGAATTGTAAATATGGCAGGCGACCAGCTTGGCTTAACAGTGAAATCCTTGCTGACCTTAAACACAAAAAAGAAGCTTACAAGAAGTGGAAGATTGGACAAATGACCAAGGAAGAGTATAAAAATATTGCTCGGGCATGCAGGAGTGAAATCAAGAAGGCCAAATCAGACCTGGAGTTGCAGCTAGCAAGAGATGTTAAGAGTAACAAGAGGGGTTTCTTCAGGTATGTTAGCAAGAAGAAGAAAGTCAAGGAAAGTGTGGGCCCCTTACTGAATGAGGGAGGCAACCTAGTGACAGAGGATGTGGAAAAAGCTAATGTACTCAATGCTTTTTTTGCCTCTGTCTTCACAAACAAGGTCAGCTCCCAGACTACTGCACTGGGCAGCACAGCATGGGGAGCAGGTGACCAGCCCTCTGTGAAGAAAGAAGTGGTTTGGGACTATTTAGAAAATCTGGACGAGCACAAGTCCATGGGGCCGGATGCGCTGCATCCGGGAGTGCTAAAGGAGTTGGTGGATGTGATTGTAGAGCCATTGGCCATTATCTTTGAAAATTCATGGCAATCGGGGGAAGTCCCAGACGACTGGAAAAAGGCTAATGTCGTGCCCATCTTTAAAAAAGGGAAGAAGGAGGATCCTGGGAACTACAGGCCAGTCAGCCTCACCTCAGTCCCTGGAAAAATCATGGAGCAGGTCCTCAAGGAATCAATTCTGAAACACTTAGAGGAGAGGAAAGTGATCAGGAACAGTCAGCATGGATTCACCAAGGGCAAGTCATGCCTGACTAAGCTAATTGCCTTCTATGATGAGATAACTGGCTCTGTGGATGAGGGGAAAGCAGTGGACATGTTGTTCCTTGACTTTAGCAAAGCTTTTGACACGGTCTCCCACAGTATTCTTGCCAGCAAGTTAAAGAAGTATGGGCTGGATGAATGGACTATAAGGTAGATAGAAAGCTGGCTAGATTGTCGGGCTCAACGGGTAGTGATCAATGGCTCCATGTCTAGTTGGCAGCCGGTATCAAGTGGAGTGCCCCAAGGGTCGGTCCTGGGGCCGGTTTTGTTCAATATGTTCATTAATGATCTGGAGGATGGTGTGGATTGCACCTTCAGCAAGTTTGCAGATGACACTAAACTAGGAGGAGAGGTAGGTACGCTGGAGGGTAGGGATAGGATACAGAGGAACTTAGACAAATTGGAGGATTGGGCCAAAAGAAATCTGATGAGGTTCAACAAGGACAAGTGCAGAGTCCTGCACTTAGGACGGAAGAATCCCATGCACCAC
Organism: Chelonia mydas; assembly: GCF_015237465.2. Classification (NCBI taxonomy): domain Eukaryota; kingdom Metazoa; phylum Chordata; order Testudines; family Cheloniidae; genus Chelonia; species Chelonia mydas. The sequence goes on from NC_057857.1 coordinate 3,132,258, forward strand.
TACAGTCTAGGGACCGAACGGCTAGGCAGCAGTTCTTCAGAAAAGGACCTAGGGGTCACAGTGGACGAGAAGCTGGATATGAGTCAACAGTGTGCCCTTGTTGCCAAGAAGGCCGATGGCATTTTGGTATGTATAAGTAGGTGCATTGCCAGGAGATCGAGGGACATGATCATTCCCCTCTATTCGACATTGGTGAGGCCTCATCTGGAGTACTGTGTCCAGTTTTGGGCCCCACACTACAAGAAGGATGTGAAAAAATTGGAAAGCTTCCAGCAGAGGGCAACAAAAATGATTAGGGAACTGGAGCACATGACTTCTGAGGAGAGGCTGAGGGAACTGGGATTGTTTAGTGTGCGGAAGAGAAGAATGAGTGGGGGATTTGATAGCTGCTTTCAACTACCTGAAAGGGGGTTCCAAAGAGGATGGATCTAGACTGTTCTCAGTGGTAGCAGATGACAGAACGAGGAGTAATGGTCTCAAGTTGCAGTGGGGGAGGTTTAGGTTGGATATTAGGAAAAACTTTTTCACTAGGAGGGTGGTGAAGCACTGGAATGCGTTACCTAGGGAGGTGGTGGCATCTCCTTCCTTTTGAGGTTTTTAAGGTCCGGCTTGACAAAGCCCTGGCTGGGATGATTTATTTGGGGATTGGTCCTGCTTTGAGCAGGGGGTGGGACTAGATGACCTCCTGAGGTCCCTTTCAACCCTGATATTCTATGATTCTATAACTGGGTTGAAAACAGAACTAGATATATCCATGGAGGTCAGGTCCATCAATGGCTGTTAGCTAAGATGGTCAGGCTGTTAGTGTCCCTGTATCCCAATTGCCAGAAGCTGGGAGTGGATGGCAAGGGATGGGTCACTGGAAAGTGCCATTCTGTTCATTCCCTCTGAAGCATCTGGCACCAGCCACTGTCAGAAGACAGGATACTGGGTTAGATGGACCATTGGTCTGACCCAGTGTGGCCATTTTTATGTTCCTGTGACTCCTCTTATCCCTTGCAGTGGGTATAAAATGTCTGAGGTAGGGTTTTGGCTCCTCTGTACTTCCTCACACCATGGTAGGTGGTTAGTCACCTGGCCAGTGTGTTCTTCCAGCCCCGGAACTGCCTACGTGTACATTGCCTAGCAATGACCCTGCCAAGGGGTGTGGGAAGGGAGGGGGGTGCCTGCAGAGGTAGGGTTCTTTGCTTATGTCTGTAACTTTCCAGAAGGGCATTGCTGCTCAGAAGGGAAATCAGTCCCAGTGGCCATGTGTTTTGTCCTCCTGTATTAAGCAGCCACCTGTTATGACATTGTACTATTGTAGGAACCCAAATACAGTAAATACATCGGCTCAAGACTGTAACTTTTCCAAGGCATCTACTAGCCAGTGTCACTGTCCCCTTATCGGGCAGCCTCTGTTGTGGGACGATTGTGTCTGAGCATAGCCAGCCCCTCGGGGAGCTGGATTATCAACCTCGCAAACGGGCTGTGGTGGCGGCTTGGGAGGCCATTCTCCTGCCTGATAGCCACATTGTGCTAAGCAGGCCTTGTTGCAGCCGGGCCCTAGCTCTTCAGAGTGAAGGAAGCGAGGAAGGGCCACATTTGGGGGGAGGGGAGAAGTGGGAGTTTTGTACACTAAGGAAGAGTAAAGGGAAATGGCTATTAAACCCCAGTATCAAGTAAATGTCCTGGCCTCCTACTCTCCAACCTCCCCAGAGTGCAACGAACTAGCTGGAGGTGTCCTGCAGGGTCGCCCAGAATGCTGGCATTGGCCGTGCAAGGCAGATGTATCTGGGGCAGCCCTGATGACTGTCTGGGTTAAAATGCTGTGGAGGTCTTGGCACAGGCTGGGTAGGAACTGTCTTGGGGTGCTGGTGGGATGCCCGGGTATGTGGGAGTGGTAAGTTGAGAGGTGGTGTGTGAGCTATTGAGCAGCCCCTAGTGGCCACTTTGGAACCTGCGGCAGGTGTGGAGGAAGCCGTGGACCCTTTCAGGTGCAGGAACATACTTCTTTGCTTTCGTAAAGAAATAAAGCAGGCCCTGGACTCCCAGCCCCATTACTTAGTTACAGTAGCACAGGAGCATGAGGGTGTTTTCCAGACCCTAACTCACCCAGCACGGGACATGGCAGAGCAGAGCTCCGGATGCCTGCAGATATGCATTGTGCTAAAGTGCTCTTTATCTGACACCTCTCCAACAGCATTCCCAGCATATCTGGATGTCACCAGCATGTCCTGGGACTTGGGCACAACTGTCCCTGAAAAGGGGGCATCATGCCCTTTAAAACCAAGGCCCTGCAGGGTCCCTCAGTCTGCCCCAGCCCTGGTAGTTGGAGTGGGGGAAGCCTGTAATCCCCCAGCCAGTGCTCACCAAAGGCCAGCAGAAAGTCACTGGAAGGAAAAAGCTGAGCATGTTGCAGTGTTGTGTGCACTGTCTTTGCTGCTCAGGGGTAGACTTGGAAGGATTAGATTTTTATCCGTCAGAGCTGAAACGTCGATTTCAGCACACCTGCAAAAACTGATCAAAATCAAAATGTGCAGAGAGGCGAAGTAGGGAAAACACTACTTGAGAATGTGGTAGGGTTTGATTGGAGGATATTGACTTGGTATATTTTGACATGTGATGTTGACAGTTTCTGTCTTAACATCTATAAAGCTTTAATATTTGGAATCTCAGCATCTACTGTCATTAAATAATTATTGTCTGACCCCTCAAATTTCCTGCAATATGAAAATTTAAATTGATAAAAATAATAAAAAAACTTAAAAATACCCCCGATATTATCCATCAAAATTCTAAGAAAATAAAAATCGAATTCTGCCCATCCTCCTCATGGCGAAGGCACCGGTGGCATCAGCCTCTCTGCAGGGTCCCCATGCCAGCTGTGAACTCCAGGGCTGCTGACTGCGCTGGGATGGTTAGTCTGCAGTTCTCTGGAGAACGTGAGGCCACCTGCTTCCGTCATTAGCACTGCACATGCTGTGGGAACAAAGCAGAGCTTGTACTGACTTTGCCATTAGCAAGAATCACACCTGAGCATGACTTGCAGCACCAGCCTGCTCCACACAGGAGACAACATTTTAAAAGGCGCCTTGCACTGGGGGCAGGGGGCATGGCGCCCCAGGGGAACATCCTCCACTAGGTTGAATGTCCTGCTGTAAAGTCCAAGTGGCCCTGCTGTGCGTTGACTAAATCTCCTTGAGTGAGCTTGGGCTCAGGTGCCTGGTCTGGGCTGGCTTTCCCAGGGCTTGGCAGAATCGGAGGTTCTCCTTCCCTCCAGCGGATCTCATATGGAGGACAGGGGGCATCGCTCTCAGAAAAGTCTGTCAGTGGAAAACACCAGCCAGTCTGTTAGCTTAGCTGGTCCCTGGCGCTGCGGGAACTGTCTGGAGCAGAGGCCTAGCAGCCTTCCTCAGCCACGCTGCGCTGAACGGGGTTAGGAGATCAGGAAGCTCCAGGCTTCACAAAGTAGGGACTGTCACTTTGGAATGACTCATGCTGTCCTGTCACCTTCTGGGACTGTCTCCCTTTCCAAGGGCCACGCAGGGAGCCAGCTCCATGGAGACAGGTCTCCTGGAGGGCCTGTGCTGGCAATGTCTTTGCGGGATAAAAGACCCTGCAGTACAATGACAGCAGGCCCAGGTTGGCTGACTCGGGCTCGCCGGGCTCGGGCTGTAGGGCTAAAAATTGCAGTGCAGATGCTTAGGCTGGAGCCTGCACTCTGGGACCTCCCCCCTCGCAGGGTCCTAGAGCTCGGGCTGCAGCCCAAGCCTGAACCCCTACCCAGTGATTTTTCAGCCCGGAGCCCGAGTCGGTTGTCCTGGGCCAGCCGTGGGTTTTTATCCCTGTGTAGATGTAACCAGAGAATGCAGAGGAAGTGTTGAGCCGCCGCTTCCTGAGTAGCGGCTCCTTCCGCCCCCTCATGTCAGAGGCCTCTGCCTGCCGGGGATGGGGGCAGGGCTAGGAGGAGTCAAGTCCCTGGGGCTGTTCCACACTTGGAGCTGGCTCATGGGGCCCGTGTCAAGGTGGCAGTCTTTGGGGTTGCATCTCTTTTCCCTGCACTGGAGAGTAGGAAATGGAGCAGCATGGCAAGGCTGTGATTGCTGAGAGGCACAAGCACTCTGCCTCCTTTGGCATTTTGTTCCTGCCATGTAGCTTGTCTTCTCTGCTCTGTTTGTCTTTCGCCCCATCCCCCTTTGGTTCAGACATGTGTCCCTGTCCTGCATGTGCTGTGCAGATGGGAGGGATGTGGAAGGCAGCCTTGCTACAGAGGATCTTTCCATCTCACAAAAGACTTAGCAGAAATCCAGGGGGCTCAGAGACAGGCGATGGGAATGACCAGGGACAGAGAGAAACTCCCAGTCTGCAAGAGATTGGGAAGATTGGGGCTGTACCTTACAGAGGAGACGAATACGATGATAACAGAATACAGACTAATGCATGAACAGAGAAGGTATTTCAGGAGCCTCCATTCAGCCTGGCTTATCACACAGGAACAAGGGGGCGTTCAACAAAATGGAAAGGCAGCAAATTCAGAACCCATAAAAGGAAATGTTTTTTTACACATTGTGTAATTAGACTGCGGAACTCCCTGCCACATGAAATTATTGAGAAAAAGAGCTTAGAAGGCTTCAAAATGAGACTGGGCATTTATACCGGTAACAAGAGTATCCAGAGCTACAGTAGTAATAGCCAAGAGTTTGTCAGGACTCTTGTGGGTTAGACAGAAGGAGGAACTGTCCCTGGGGACAGGTTATCCCACAGCTGCGTCCCTACACATGTTTCCCACACCTCCTCTGAAGTAGCTGGTGCTGGCCACTGCCAGAGACAGGACACTGGGCTAGATGGACCTTGGGTTTCTGATGCAGTTAGGCAATTCCTGTGTCCCAATGTGAATTTAGGAGATTCCTTTCCCCAAAGCCCTAGGATGGAGAGGTTTTCAGTGATCAGCAAGGAGGCCAGGGGTAACTGGGTGTGTCTGTGTATAATGACAATTGCCTGTACTAGCTCCAGCCTTCTAATTCCCAGAGACCTAGGTCTGCAACCTGCCAGGAGGGCAGCCATTTCTGAGTGACATTCCCCCCTGATCTCAGTGCTGCCAAGGGGGACTGACCCAACCCGTGTGCTGCACAGCTCCCAGTGGAACAGGGCCCTAAGCAGCCCTTTGGTTTGCTTCTGCATCATGTTGGCCCTTGCCTGCACAGTGCATTGACCAACCCCACCAGGCTACAGCTGCGGCAGAGAGAGGGACCTTTTTCAGGGAAATGAGCCTGGAAAAAAGCCCTAATTGTGCAGTGAGTAAATGGTAAGCACCTCCGCTTTCCAGACCAGCGCCAGTTTGCCTGCTGCATTAACCCCGATCCACCCCCGTGGAAGCCTGCCGCAGCAGACATCGCTCCCAGCTGACAACCTGCCTCGGCAAAACTTCAACCTTTGCTCATTAAATGCAACCCCACAGCTGATTCCTCTGCCAGTGCCAGAGATCTTTGCTTGTGGAGGCCCAGATGCAGCCAAAGCCTGATTTTGGCCTTGTTTTTTTCCTTACAGGTTCTTCTGAAGATCTGAAATTCTGCATCCTCTACCTTGCAGAGGTGAGTGTAGAGCTTTGGGAGTTAAACTCCACAGAGCCTAAAATGTACTGCACACTAACCAATCCTTTGTAGTGGGGATAAAGCGCAGACAATGGATTGATCTCACTTCTCTTTTGAATTAGTTTGCCAATCGGGAAAGGAAACATAAATTGCTGCAGCCAGCGTATATGAGTAAGAAGCTGTTAAGTGGAATCTGTGACTCAGGAGGCAGTGAAGCATTGATGCCTGTACCCTTTCCTCCCCGCCAATCCGTCTGGGGGCAGATCTTTCCCCACTGCTCTGACTTCTGATTGGCGCCTATGGGTTCTTTAGCCCACTCATGGATTTCTTTGCCAGTTGGTTTTGATTTGACTTTATGGGTGGTTTTCTGTTCTGAGATTTTGAAGGCAAGATTTTTAAACAATCAAATAGGAACAACCAAACCCAACACATACTAAATTCCTATTTATCCAGTGGCCTTGGGTAACTGGGCAATGGGATAGATGGAAGGGCTATTTTGAGCTGCATATAATCCCGTCAAGTTTCTTTTACTGCTGAAATGGGATTAGGTCTCAGGGACTGCAGGTAACTGCTCAGAACAGCTACACAAACACAAAGTCATTAATGAGCACTATGAAGTGCTAAGAGGCTAACTGAGAAGTAATTAGCTGGTAATTAACTAACAACGTTTCAGGGAGGGCACACAGTGGATTCAGATAACTAAGATTTTCAGATAAAGAGCATTTGCATAACTGGAATTACACTGTAAAAGACTGCTTTAGATAAACAGATCTAAAAGAGCATACGGATTGGAAATGACTGCATGTCATCTACATGTTTATAATCACTTGTATTTTAGCCAAGTTTCCTTGGTCAGAAATGAGCTGAGAAAGCTGCAGAACTTGTTCTTTGTGAAATGAGCCTACCCAATCACCAGATCTTCTGCCTGCTTTCTGTTTTGATTTTTTGCAAGTAGTTCCATGTTGTTCCTGATTTCAGGGCAGGAGTTTGGATCTAGAACTTGCTGTGTGACCATGGCACAGTTACTTTCCCCCTCTCTTTGCCCTCCTACTCTTTGTTTGTCTTGACTATTTCAATTATAAGATCTGTGGGGCAGGAACACCCTCTCCCTATGCTGAAATCTCCCGACTCTGAAATCTCTCCCTATGCTACATACAGCACCTAGCACAACAGGGCCCTACCCTCGTTTGAAACCTTTTCACACTACCGTAATACAAATCAATAATAATAATTTTGTGACCCTAAAATGTAGCATTTTGCCCAATTGTCAGTTTCCCCTTGACGCACAGAGCATGTCAGTGGGAAAGTGCAACCCTTGTCCAAGGCTATGGCTACACTACAGCTTAAGTGGACATAAATTATGTCTCTCCAAGGTGTGAATTAGCCACCGCACAAACGACAGAATTTATGCCGACTTAGCACTGTGCACACCGGCTCATATGTCGTCGGGAGAGCTTCTCCAGCCAACTTAGCTACCGCTGCTCGCAGGGGGCTGGAGGAATGAAGTCGTGGGGAGAGCTCTCTCCTGTTGGCTTAGAGTAGCTACACAGCGTTTACAGTGGCATACCGGCATCCATGCCAGGACCAGAAGAAGCTCCCTAAAAGTGGGGGGCCACCGGTGCCTGAACTGTGGCCACGCCCCTATGCCCCTTCTCCCCGAGGCCCCGTCCTCCACTCATTCCTCTGCACCCCCTCTCCCCCATTGCTCGCCCTTACAGCTGGTGAAAAGTGGGAGGGCATAGCCCCCTGTCCCTCCCCGTTCCGGCGCTTCTGATTGGTGCAGCTGTGCCACTGTAAACTCTCTAGTGGAGCCCTAGCCTAAGCTCCATTTTGGATTCCAACATACCATTTTTGGAGGTTTAGCTCTGATAAACAGAAACATTTTGCAGGAGTTTTTTGTGCAGAGTTGGCTTGTTCTTGCCAAGTGGTAGTGAAATGCTAAGCTCTGTCCTTTTGCCAGGTTTGAATGTCACTGTGAATCTGTCCCACAGTTCTGCTCCCTGGTAGCCACAACTGATACCCTGGCTAACGTGGTGGTTGGATCAAAAGCCAGAAACATTCACTTCTTGCTCTTCCCTGGCATTAATTTCTTCAGCCCTGCTGCTGAGGACTGTAGCTCTGGATTTAGGCCAGTGATACAGGATTTAGGAAGCCCTTCTTCTCCTTGTCTCCACTTCTCTAAGTTATGTCTAGCCTTCTGATTTCCACTGTTCACCTTAGTCTGAAAGCCAAGGGAATACTTTCAGCCGTGTACTGTGGCTCGTCAGCCAGCAGGGGTTGCCCATGCTTTGATCAGTGAAAGCCTCTATACACAAAGATGACATCGCCCTAACAGTGCATCTCATCTCTGCTGAAAAGCTATGGCCTTTCTCAGACTTGGGGGATCACTGCCATCCCAGCCAGCATCTCATTAATCTTTCCCTTCCACCAGTGCCACCCTCTCTCTCTACCCAGTCACTCCCTACTGCTAGAAAGAGCACAGAGCCTTTGTGCCTGGTTCAGGCGGGTGCAGAACAAGGGTAGACTCCCTGCCCAACGTGGTGCGAGAACTGGTTGAGGGTGTCCAAGGGACCTGTACAAATTGCATTCTTGCCTGAAAATGCTGGGCCTGCCCTGTCTCAGTTAGGGCTGGAGCTGGCAGAGGGAAGGGGAAATGTTCTTTCTCTGTTTTTTTTCACTCTGCTTCCTTTGTGTGTTTTCCACCCTCTGTATATATAGCCAGGGTCACTCCCTGTCCAGTCAGGCAACGACACCTGCTTTGCTGCTTTAGGGGAGCCCTTCATGCAGCACTGGGGGGCGGGGAGGGGGGAGAGAGGAAGGGATTTAAAAAATAAGACAATGTGATTGTGAATACACAAGAACAGGCAGGGGGCTCAGGGAGAGCAGGTGAGGGGAGATAGGTAATGATGAAGCATATTCCTTCCATAAAGCTCAACATAACAGAGCATAAAAGAGCATAACAGAGACATGTCATTCCAACTGTAGAGGGGGGCAACTGAGGCGCATGAGGGGAAATGACTCGCCCAACATCATACCTAGGGACTACCAAATTCATAGTCCATTTTCATAAATTTCACAGTCATAGCATTTAAAAAATCTTGAATTTCATGGTTTTAGATATTTAAATCTTAAATTTCATGGTGTAACAAAGCATGAATATGTATTTAAAACCAGCAAAATATAAACCTGTAAAGCCCTTAAGTCAGCATCTCTCAAGCTGGGGGTCCTGACCCAAGGCTATTGTAGGGAGGGGAGTCTCAGTATTGCCACCCTTACGTTTCACTGCTTTCAGAGCTCGGCAGTTGGAGAGCAGCTGTCTGAGCACCCAACTCTGAAGGCAGGACCGCCACAAGCCACAGCACAGAAGTAAGGGTGGCACTGCTGTGACCCCCCTTATAATAGCCTTGCAGTCTTCGGGTCAGGACCCGCAGTTTGAGAAACACTGTGTACTTTTGTATACTTTTACCCAGCCCATAGCTTAGTATAGGGTAAAAGCACACAAAAGACCAGATTTCATGGGGAAGACCAGATTTCACTGTCTGTGACGCGTTTTTCACAGCCGTGAATTTGGTAGGGCCCCAAGCATACCTGTGAGTCAATAGCAGAGACAGGAATAGAGCTTGTGAATCTTGACGCCCTCATCTTCTCCCAGTCGACATGCTGTCTCACTGCCATGACCAAGAGGTTACTGTCCTGGGAGCTAAGGAGAATAATGCAGCTGTTGCCAGGGATGAAGGGATGAAGGAGGATTGGTGGGTAAAGTACAGGCTGGGAGAGAGGACCGCTGGGTTCCAGTCTTAGCTCTGCTACTGACTTCCTTGGTGACCTTGAGCGAGTCACTTAAACTCACTATGCATTGGTGGGGTCATCTGCAGTGGATGGGGGTTCTGGGACTGAATTCATTGTCTGTTGAGTACTTGGAGATCCATAGATGTACAGTGCTATCGAAATGCAAAGTGCAGCTGTTAGCCAGAAGGAAGGTGCATGAGAGTTCTAGTGGTCAAATTGTGGTGGGTGGGCTCACTCCAGCTTTCCCCACAAAACCAGCTGTGCCCACTTGAGGTGGTAGAAGGAGGCCATGACTCACATTAGGTTATGGGATCATCACAATCAAGTTCCTCCGTCTTCTTTCGTGCACTGATCAGCAATGAAATATCAGCCCAGCTTTGATACTTGACAGGGTACTGGAACAAATTCTTAATCGGTTTGTAGGCACCTAGAGGACAACAGGATTATGAGGAATAGACAAGATGGATTTTTTAAGGAAAAATCATGCCAAACCAACCTGATTACCTCCATTGACAGGGATACTGGCCTAGTGGATTGGGGGAAGCAGCAGACGTGATATATTTTGATTTTAGGAAGGTTTTTGACACAGTCCCACATGACAGTCTCCTAAGCAAACTAGGGAAATGCAGTCTAGATGAAATTACTACAAGGTGGGTGCACAGCTGATTGAAAGACCCATTCAAAGAGTAGTGATCAATAACTCGCGGTCAAACAGGAAGTTGTATCTAGTGGGGTCCAGGAGGGGTCAGTCCTGGGTCCAGTACTGTTCAATATTTTCATTAATGACTTGGACAATGGAGTAGAGAGTATGTGTATAAAATTTGCTGATGACACTGTCACAGTTTTGGGGTACTGCACCTGTATTGCCCTTCTGTGATCTCTCAAGGGCACCCATTTAAAGGTTTACGGCTCCCAGCTGTCACCCACGTCTCTCTCCTTCCAGACCAGGGTTTTAAGACTGCACAGCTCCATGAATTACACTGTGATATCCCCAGCAAGCCAGTCTGCCTAGCCTTTGCTTTCTCTCTGAGAACTATGGCCAATATATTGCCAGCAGTCACAAGTGTCCAAACAGCTCCTTCTGAGCAAGCACCTTTATTCTTAAGGTAAAAGCACCACAAAGAAAACATATTAAGACAATAAAGGTTGCTATATGCAGGCTAAAAGCTTACTATAGGTCAGCCCTCAGTCTCATGAGCCCCTGGTAGGGTTCAGTCTTTCCAACCGTTCCATGAGAATTGGGGCATCCTTTGGACAGGAGGTCCTGGCTGTTTACTGGATCAGAACGAAGAGCCTGAGTCAGTTTGAACTCTGGCTATTTATCCAATAGTCCTTTCTTTGTCTGTTGGTCTCTGGAAAGCCAGTTTGAAGCAGTATGCATGAGCCGCCCCAGGTGGTGTTACTTGTCTGGTGGGTTCCAACCTAGCTGATTTGCCTTAATCTCCACCCACTGTTCGTAGTTCCTGGAGGAGCAGTGCAGCCCTGCCCCATGGAGTAGGACACTCCATTCGTTTAAAGCAGTGGACCCCAAAGATATTACAAGCATTGCCCTATCCCTCCCAGATGCCAAGTTGGGAGGGTTGCTGCCCTTTGGAGGACAGAATTAGAATCAAAACAGCCTTGATGAATTGAATAATTGGTCTGAAATGAACAAGGTGAAATTCAATGAAGACTTTCTCCAGTTAGGAAGGAAAAACCAAAGCTTAGCTACAAAATGGGGACTAACTGCCTAGGGGTCATAATGCTGGGAAGGATCTGGGGGTTATAGTGGATCACAAAGTGATTATGAGCCTATAATGCAGTGTAGTGCCAGGGTGTATTAACAGAAGTGTCATATGTAAAACATGGGAGGTAACTGTCTCGCTCTACTCAGCACTGGTGAGGCCTAGCTGGAGTACTGTGTGCAGTTGTGGGCGCAACACTTTAGGAAAGATGTGGACAAATTGGAGAGAGTCCAGAGGAGAGCAACAAAAATGACAAAAGGTTTAGAAAACCTGACCTGTGATCAAAGGTTAAAAAACTGGGCACTGTTTAGTCTTGAGAAATGAACACTGAGGGGGGACCTGATAACAGTCTTCAAATACTCTAATGGCTGTTATAAAGATCACAGTGTCCACAAAGACAGGAAAAGAAGTAATGGGCTTAATCTGCAGCAAGGGAGATTTAGGTTAAATGTTAAGGAGAAAGTTCTAACTCTCAGGGTAGTTAAGCAGTGGAGCTGGTTCCCAAGGGAGGTTGTGCAATCCCTGTTACTGAGGGGGTTTCAGACAAACATCTGTGCCGGATGTTCTGGGTTTACTTGGCCCTGCCCCAGCGGGGGGCATGGTGAGAAATGGACTAGACTAGAGAACTTCTCAAGGTCCCTTCCAGCCCTACAGTTCTGTGGTTAGTGCCAATGGTATTTTAGTTATCATCTTTGGGCTTCAGAGTACCTGCCCCCCGGTACAGGTAAGGGCAGTGCTTACCTCTGTGAGCTATTGTTTCAACCTGACCACAGAGTCAGGCAGGCATCACTCCATTCATTGGCTATACTAGGTCACATTTTCCAGGTTATCTTCAGAGTTGTGTGGGCTAGAGACTCAGTCTGTTTTAAATGAAAGCTGAGATTCTGGAACGCAAGTTGACAGCCTTAAAAAAAGAAAGTCCCAGGTGTCCGTGCTTCCCCGAGCCAGCAGTGTGTGCCCCTCAGAGGGGCTGTCCTGGTCGTCCTGATGGATGTGCTGTTGCGTCTGGGCGACAGCTGCGTAACTTCCCTTTTTGCCTGGGCACAAAGCTCAGCCTCCCTGCAGACTGTGGGAACAGAGCCTGCTTCCTTTTGTAAACAGTGCTTTCCCGCTGAGTGTGGCTGGCTCCAGACTAGAGCCAAGGGAGGGAGGCCAGGACAGCAAGGAGACAGCCATGGCTTGCGACAGGAGTGTGCCAGAGCCTCACTGGGAGCGAGACTTCTGAACTGACATTGGGGTTACACAGTCAGATTCACGGGCACCCTTGGCCATGCAGAGCTGCCAGTGACGGGTTTACAATGGCTCCAGTGGCTCCATGGAGCCTGGCCCATGCTCAGAAGGGGCCCCGGCCTGCTCCACTTGCAGTGCACCCCGAGACCCCGCTGGCTCCCCCTGCCCACCACTTGCTCCTCTCGGCCTGCCTGCTGGCTGGCCGAGGGCTCCTCTCCACCCCCTGGCCAGACCCCAGTGCACTTCCAGCTCTGGGCACTCTCTGCTTCCCACCACCTGTGGGGCCCCGCCTGTCTCCCTGGAGCTGACCCGCCTGGGACTGGTGCAGAAGCCTGGACAATCTCAGCCAGTTGGGGGTGGGTGGGGAGGGAGAGACATTGCAGAGGGCTTGGCTGGGCCCCTCCAGGCAAGTGCATGTTGAGGGAGTCTGGCCGGGGCAGGACCTGGCCTGGCTGATTGCGCCACTCCTGAGGGGCCGGAGCTATTCCCCGCCCTGGGACCAACCCTGGCTGTGCTGCCGGCTCAGCCCAGCAGACAGTCACCTCCCAGCAAGGCCGGTGAGTGTGGTGGGAAGGCAGGGCTTGGGATAGTGGGTCTGTGGGGAGTCTGGGGGTGGTGGTGCTGGGCTGTGAAGGGGCGGGGAAGAGCTGTGTGTGTTGGGGCACTAGGGATTGGGGGTTCTGTGGGGGGGGGGCTGGGCAGTTGTGGGGCTGTGGGCAGGGGTGGTGTTGTGCAGGGCACTGTACATTTGTGGGTGGGTCTGGTGGGGCGCTGGGCATACTGAGTCCGGGGGGGCTCTGGACTTAGGGAGTCGGGGGGGAGGGGCTGTGTGGTGTGGCATGGGCCTGGCCCTGAGGGGAAGGGGCATGCTGGCAGCACAGGGCCGGGCAGGCCACTGTGTGTCTGGCAACTACCGGTTTGTAAAAAGTGCCCTCACATTGGGCGGAGCAGGGCCACCCCTGCCAGGCCATGCCCCATTGCCTCTGGCTGGCCCCTCGCTCTGGGGACTGACCTCCCCGCGCCATGCTCCATTGCTTCCATAGGGGCCCACAAATATGTTTGGCGCTGGGCCCACAAAAGGTTAATCCGGCCCTGAGAGCTGCTAGGGCCTGCTGGCAAACCTGGCCCAAGATGAGTGCATCCTGCAGTGATTCAACTGCCTCCCACCCTCCAAAGCGCAGCCGCATGCAAGAATGCAAGCGGGGGAGACTGGTTCCCTTGGACTCTGCCATTGCTCTCTTCTCAGTGTCCCTGTGGGGATAGCACCACTGGATTCCCCGTCCCTCACTGGCGCGGCACCCCCCTTCCTCTTCCTCCTCTTTGCCAGCGAATGGTCAATTCAGCACAAGGTGCTTCTGCCTGAGGCCTGCAAGAGCTCCATCAGGAGGTGAATTTCAAATGGGAGGTGATCTGCAAAGCTGAGTAAAGAGGCTTGTGCCCCTCTTACTCCTGGGGGAATTTTGCACCTAAAAATTCAGTGCACAATGTTTAAAATTCTGCATATTTTATTTGTCAAAATAATGCAATATAATCATCCTTGTTTCAATTATTTTGGTAATTTATTTAAACTAGAATACAATGGATGGAGAATGGGAGTGGGGAGCATTGGAGGAAATCCCCAAAACCCCTCTGTCTAATAGTAATGTTGCTAGGTTTGACCCTTTATTTCTAGGTTTCAGAGTAGCAGCCGTGTTAGTCTGTATTTGCAAAAAAAAAAACCCAAAAAACCAGGAGTACTTGTGGCACCTTAGAGACTATCAAAGTGCCACAAGTACTCCTTTATTTCTAGTTATTAGTCAACAAATATGTGCAGCTGTATGCTCAGTGTTACGCCATAGGCAACTGAAGAGCAAGTGAAGGCTGGAGAATCAAAGTCACAATTTATATTGGCTACTGAGCGTCTCCAGAAAGGTCAGTAGCAAACAGTTCATGGAGCACATTGTGATAGGAATTTTTTTCAGTCCAAAAATTTAGATCAATTCTAATCACTAAAGCACCCTAAGCATTTGTAAGGCCATACTGTCCTTTATTACAGCACTCTCGCCATGTAAAGGAGCCTTAAAACGTTTACACCTGTTATATACTCCTGGGGGAGTTCACTAAGAACAATGGGAACAATTCACTAAGCAGGCAGGCTAGAACTAGATAAGTTCATGGAGGATAGTGTCCATCAATGGCTGTTAGCCAGGATGGGCAGGGATGGTGTCCTTAGCCTCTGCTTGCCAGAAGCTGGGAATGGGCGACAGGGGATGGATCACTTGATGATTCCTTGTTCTGATCATTCCCTCTGGAGCACCTGGCATTGGCCACTGTCAGAAGACGGGATACTGGGCTAGATGGATCTTTGGTCTGCCCCAGTATGGCCGTTCTTATGTACATTCTGCTCTGTCTGAGGGGACAGAGCCTGCCTCCTCAGAAATACCCCAAAGCCCTGCTGAGTGTGCTGCAGTAGTGAGTGAGAGGGACAGAGTTTCTCTCTCTCTCACACACCATGACTGCTCAGCCCCCAACCCCCGCTGGTCATTTACCGCTCTACCGACTGCTCCAGGCCCCCGACTGACCAGCCTACGCTGCTGGGGAGGGGCATGTGATCACTCTTATGGCTTCCCTTTGCTTCCCTGTCAGAAGTCATTTTTCTGCAGGGAAGCAAAGAAATCTGCGGGGGACATGAATTCTGTGCATGCACAGTGATGCAGAATTCCCCAGGAGTACCCGCTATGCTTATCTAAGATGGCTAAAGGGGTCTGGGAGGTTGTCCCTGTTTGGAATGCGCTGTGATTATATCTCTGCCCATAGCTGTGTGGGAGAGGCCTGCCATGTTAGAGAAGGAAGTCTCCAGTGGTGCACAGCATTGGTATGGAATCTCATTCCAGGAGGCAGCAGGCCAGCCACTAGCAGTAATTACACTTTGCGGTATATCCAGAATGGTGGTGGAGGTAGTTGTTGTTACGCTTGTTTACAGCATACCCATCACCATGGCACCCAGAGGCGCAGAGACCCGAGACCTAACAGCCGCTGCGGTGGTTTTGTGTGATTGAGGCAGCTGCTGGTGGAAGCTCTCGTCTCATTATTTATTTTCTGCATGTCATCTATAATGAAAACTTTAATTTCTTTAATGGCTTTGTAAGTAGAGAGGGATTCCATCGTGCCCATCACGCTGTGCTCTCACTCCGAGAAGAGCATTTCTCTGTAGACTGTTGCTCTCCAGGGGCCTGATATTCTTTAGATGGTTTATGAATAAATATTGATTTTCTTCAGTAATGTAGGAGTTTTAGTAATATCATCAAGTGTGTTCTGGATATTGAAATACTTTTAGCTGCGTATCAGTTGCTTTATTTGTTTTTAACAGAGTGGAGATTTCAAACTTCAGTGAATACTGCAGTGTAACAGAAAAGCTACGATTAGTCACTGCTCTAATTATTCACAAATAGATCACTTTACATAGATTTAAAGGTCTCCTGACTATAATGATTATTTACAGGCAAATAGCGAACTGCCATTGACTGTCAGATACAGGTTGTTAGGGAGGTAAGCGTTTGGGCTGTAAGCTCTTAGGACACAGAGTGCATCTTCCTAGTTGTTTGTACCGTGCCAGGCACAAAGGGGTCCCAGTCCGACTGGAGCTTGGGAGTGCAGACTGCAATGTCCCTGGTAATGCTCGGTTCTGTGCTGGAATGTGTGTGGAAGGACGGGCAGACTTTTCAGAGCATTGTCATTGTCTTTTTTTAAAATAAAGTGTGTTAATGTTAAAATCACTTCAGTGAACATATTAAAAACCAAACATTCCTGCTGCACAACGCAGGATGTCCCTGCTGGACCAGGCATTCACTGGACCGCCACTGCCTGAGTCCTGCACTAGGCATTGCACGGGAGGGCCTGCTGGCGCGCATCAGGGAATGGCACCAGTCACTAGCCAGGCCCGATCCTGCCATCGGCTCTGCATCGGTGGATTCTTGAGCCCATGCAGAGCCCCGGTAGGCAGAAGGCCTCACATGGTGCATTCAGCTGCCGCATTAAGGCCTTATACAAACAGGATCAGCTTGTGTCGTGGCTGCTGATGTACATCTCAAGGACCCCATGAGCTCCAAAGGAGCTCCCTTGGATTTACACCAGCCACACAGGTCAGAGTTTGGCCCATATGGCACCAGAAAGAGGCATGTTTGACAGTTAATTTGAATATAATCGTATTTCCCATATATTGAGTTAACTCTCCTAGAGCCTAGTTCAGGTCCGGTTTTTAAACCACAGATGAAAACATACGCTCATACAATTAATCACTGCCCTTTTCTCTCCGAGGCAGCTGAACAAGAAATCTGTTGGATAAGTTTTGCTACCAAACACAGATTTGGGTTGACTGCTACTTAATTGGCAGCTTAAGGTATCGAGAGCTAGCCCCACAGCTGGTGTAAATCAGCCTAGCTTCATAGTCTCCCTGGACGTATGCCATCTTACCCCAGCTGAGAATCTGGCCCCTAGAGTATCTCATGTGCTTCGCAAGATGAAGTGTTCTTAATCTAATGCCCTGATGAGAGTGGCATTGTTACATTCCGTTATACTGACGCTGGTGAGGAACAGAGATTGACGAGTTCTGTCTTCTCCCCAAGCCCAGGGGATTTACATACTCTCCTGTAGTGCTAATGAGGCCAATGTAAACAAGGTGGTCCATTTCAAACAGTTGAAAAGTAATTTCCACCCCGACTGTTGAGAATAGCCCACTTCCACCTTAACTGAATTGGCTCGTTAGCACTGATCCCCCCCCCCCCAAACTTGGTAAGGCAACTCTCATCTTTTCATATGCTGTGTATTTATACCTCCCTACTGTACGTTCCACTCCATGCATCTGATGAAGTGGGTTTTAGCCCACGAAAGCTTATGCCCAGATAAATTTGTTAGTCTCTAAGGTGCCACAAGGACTCCTCGTTGTTTTTGCTGATACAGACTAACACGGCTACCACTCTGAAACCTCCCCTGGCTGTAATCCCTGTTCTTCGTTACTGGAGCTGCGGCTCCAGCCAGCCACAGAGAGCGATCATGGCTCTGGGCCTGTGCCAGAGGGAACAGATAGTGCAGGGTGCGTCGCCCCCCAGGCTTCATATTTCCCACTGCCCGCAGGCTCCCTGCCCACCTCCCTGAACCGCAGTGAGCTATGCACAGCTGGAGCAGAGAAGTGGGGTGATCTGGGCTAGTGACCTTTCCTCTCTGCCTGGCTCAGGCCCAGGTTGATCTGGCCCATCCAAGCCCATCCACAGAGCCCAGCTTTATCTGGAGTAGGAGTAACGCATCTGTGGTGGGTGTGAGTGGGGCGATGGGAAGTGAGACAGACTCTCTCTGCTTGCTCCCCCTTTGCAGCAGCATCTCCAAGGAGAGTCCTCGTCCCTTTGTATGGGGGGAGCTCTGTAAACAGCCTTCTCAGCATGGCCTGGGGCAGGGGCTGTGGGGACAGGGTGCCAGCAGGGAGAGGAGAATGGTTCCAATGCAGACGGTCTCTAAAGATTTCATTTCAAAAAGACTTGCCCGCCTCGTGCTGTAGTTGTTTTGTTATCACTGTTTGTTGTTTGTGTAGCCCCAGTCACGCACCAGGAGCCCACAGTGCTGGAGGCTGAGTGACACAGGGAAAGAGCTGTGCTCTGCCCCAGGCAGCTCACTGTTTGTAAGACAGGTGGGGACAATAGTGGGATGGGGCCCCCCGGCCCCTGACTATTACCAAGGCAGAGATGGGTGTCTGAGTCTGCAGCAGGGCCCATGGCCCATTGCCCTAGCTCAGTGCAGGTCTCCAGCACGCCCTCCCATCCCAGTGCCATTGGATACCACAACCCGACTCCTGCTCCCACTGCTTAGAGTGAGACTTTGATGCCCATGCTGGGTTAACCAGCCTCACTGCCCCAGGCTGGGCTGGGCCAGGCCGTGGGCAGGGCTCTTGAAGGTCTGAGATTTTGGCTGCTTATCCGAATGCTGCCTGTGTCCACCCTGGGGTCCCCTGAGCCCAGCAGGAATGGTCTGACCCCTGGTGGCTCCCCAGCTTCGTGGCCAGCCCTGCTCTGCATGTCACAGCCTCACACGAGGGGGTGTCCCACATCGGCCCACCCTGAGCAACTGCAATAACATGTTTTTCGAAAGCTCTGTGTAAACAGCCAATTAGAACGCGGCTGGCAATACTCCTGTCGGACACTTTATCTGGTTGCAAATGTCCCCGTCATGCCATCTGCATCCTCCTTCCCCGGCACTGCGAGATTAAACCAGCGTTTCTCTTTGCAAACATTGGCAGGGGAAGCAGCAGCTCCCTGAATGGAAACAATAGCAGGGCGGCTGGTTGCCTGAGCTCACAGGCCGTCTCTGTGCAGTGTGCTTGTTTGGGCTGCATTTAAGTGCAGAGGGGAGGTGGGATCAGCTGGCTGCTGTGCATTCTGCCTGCCCTCGACATCTGAGGGTCCCAGACTGAGTCGGGGGCTTCTGGGGTTCCAGATCCCTTGCAGGCACCTGCTGGGTGTGAGTCGGAAGCCCTGCCGTCTGAGGAAAGGAGAGCCAGGGGTCCCTGATTAGGAAGGTTCTTACAGCGGAGGGCAGCATGGAGGAACTGCATTTTGTTCATCTGAGCAGACACTGCCGGTGCACCTGCTGCTGTTCCACACTGGGATACCAGCTAGGGGGGCACTGAGCTTGACCCAGTCTGGCAATGCGCATGGGCCTCAACACACAGGCAGGGAACTAGCTGAGGGGACAAGCTCTGTATGTGAGAGCCATAGATTGGCTGATGGTTAACCCTTCATGTATCTGCCCTCTGTCTGTCTGGTGTGCAAACAGGGGCTGATTTTCAGAGGGAGGTGTTGGTGCTCAGCAGACCTGCCTCTCCATGGCACTGCAGCTGGCTCCAGGGTAGGGCAGCGCCCAGCAGCTGCACATCACGCTTGTGCAGGGAGGGGGAATCGGGTCAAGAGACTGGGTCAAGCTTCTCTTTTTAGGAAAACAACTGTGGGTTCTTAAATGCCCACACAGAGCAACCAGGCTGTGAGGTCCCATTTTCTCAATGGAAAAGCTAAACATAAAAGAAATCCAACCAGCTAGGGTCTGGAGATGCAATTAGGGCAGCCCCACCATCTTTACTCTGCCTTGTCATAATGCCACACGATGCCCAGCCGGTTATCATGAAGGCAGTGTTTGTGCTCCCAGATTAGCTGACACCTGATTTTATAGGCAGAAGAGACTGTGTGGTTCTTTCCCCTCTCCCTGGCTGCGTGGGACAGTCTCCCATCAGTGGAGCTGTGAGTAACATTCCCATTCTGCTGTTTCCAAGTGGGGATACTTGTCTGTGAATTGAGCATTGTTGTAGGCCAGATGCAATCAAATGAATGGGACTATAATTAGGGTTGGAAGGATTCAATATTTATCGGTAAATGTTGGTTAAGGTCAATTTCACTGCACGCATGCAAACCGATGAAAAAATATTTCCATCAATAATAACTGACATTTACAGACTGGCCAAGGGAGAAAAATGCTGCTTGAGAACTTACTAGAGTTTAATTTAAGAATATTTATTTGGTATATTTTGACATGTGTCAATTTGTTCTTTGACAGCTATAAAGCTTTAACTTCTTGAGTCTCAGCACCTACTGTCTTTAAATAATTATTGTCTGGCCCCCATTTTCTGGCACCCCCATAATTTCCTGCAGCTGTGAAAATGTAAATGAATTAAAATAATAAAAAGCTTAAAAATAAACATTGATATTGTCTGTCTAAATATACGAAAAAAATTGAATTCTGCCAAGTCTAGCTATCATCTAATTAGCCAGGAGCTGTAACATGGGATTAGGTGAGTTCTGAATCATTCTCAGTAAAGTGGAGATGAAATGTACTTGGAATCTCTTTAAGCCTTGCTCCAGGGGAATTGCTGAAGCTCTGTATAGACTGTGGAACATGCATTAGTTACAGTAGCTGTGCAGTCACATGACTCCCCCTAGCTACACTTACATCTATTAGGCTCTATTGATTTCTTTGAAATCATTCACTTCTGCTGCTGCAGACCCCAGAGGACAGGGCAGTCTCGCTCCATGCCGTGATTTTGGGACATCAGTGAATGCTGCCACTCATCTTATTTCAGAAAGCTCCAAAGATTGTGTATCAACCTGTTATAATGAAGATCAGATTGATCTACCTGATTGGAATTTGGGCCTGCACGCCACAGGATGGCAGAGGCTGGGAGTGCTGGGCAAGGAAAGGGGCATTGTGTCACGCTCACTCTAGCTGATGTTCAGAACAGCATTTGTAGACTTCGGTGGTAGTGTGGAGGGTGGGGGTGGCATCATCAGGACAGGATGCCTTTGGGCAGGATGGGAGGAAGCAGGCAAGGGAATCCTGGCATTCCCCTTTCCAAAGAGGTCTGTTCTGGTTTATGGAGTGTGTTGAAATGCCCCCTCCAGCTCCCAACTCAGGGACAATTTGGCCTTATTAAAAATACACAGAAAGGGAGAGATTTTCCAAAGCACTGAAGGAACTTAGGTGCCCAGTGACTGTCACTGGGAACTGTGCACACAACTCTCTTAGGCATGTTGGAAATCCCCCTTCCAGCCCCCTCCCAAAAAAGAGAATTTGAACTGACAATGTCAACAAACATTACTCTCAATGCCCTGCCCAGCCAGCCAACAGGAAGCCCTCCAGGTTCACAGCCCCAGAGTGAACTCCTGCAGCTTTTACTGCCCCTGTGATAGTTGAATCCACAAATGATGTTTTTAAAGATAACTTGCAAATGGGGCTGTGATGCTGGTAGATCAGGGGCTAGCTCACACCAGGGCCCCCGTCTCATCCGAACACAGACAAATACCTAGCTGGAGCCAGTCTGGCTTGACTGAGTGTTAGGATTCTTAAAGCAGGTATTAGAAGGATAGGGATGTGTTTAGGGTTTAGACTTTATTGAATGCTTGTGAGTGGCTGCTGGCGTTAATCTCACTTACAGCATTCGTACCCCATATAATAAGGTAATATTTGAGCATTTGTGTTGTGAGCTTTTGTGACTGTGTAAATCACCAGACAGGAGGAAGACATTAACTAGTGTGAAATGTTGGTTTCTAACAGAAAGTCCTGCCCAACAGGCAAGGTCCATCGACCCCAGATGGACTATTGTGGGATATTAAAGAGGGTAACATACTTCTGCCATGTACATTGGTCAAACTGGACAGTCTCTATGTAAAAGAATAAATGGACACAAATCAGATGTCAAGAATTATAACATTCATAAACCAGTCGGAGAACACTTCAGTCTCTCTGGTCACTCTATTTCAGACCTAAAGGTCGCAATATTAGAACAAAAAGGCTTCAAAAACAGACTCCAACGAGAGACTGCTGAATTGGAATTAATTTGCAAACTGGATACAATTAACTTAGGCTTGAATAGAGACTGGGAGTGGATGTGTCATTACACAAAGTAAAACTATTTCCCCATGTTTATTTCGCTCACCCCCCACCCGCCACTGCTCCTTGGACGTTCCTGTTAACTGCTGGAAATGGCCCACCTTGATTATCACTACAAAAGGTTTTCTCCCCCCACCCCCCCAACCCCCCGCTCTCCTGCTGGTAATAGCTCATCTTAAGTGATCACTCTCCTTACAGTGTGTATGATAACACCCATTTTTTCATGTTCTGTGTGTATATATATCTCCTCACTGTATTTTCCACTGAATGCATTCGATGAAGTGAGCTGTAGCTCATGAAAGCTTATGCTCAAATAAATTGGTTAGTCTCTAAGGTGCCACTAGTACTCCTTTTCTTTTTGCGAATACAGACTAACACGGCTGCTACTCTGAAACTTTGTAGTTCTGTAATTCCCCCCTTGAAGATGATTCATGCAAGTGGACTTGTCCCATCAGCTGAGTTTGCAGCTCAGAGCACATGGGAGGAGGGGAATAAAAGCTGCTAACAAGAAGGAGCTGATTATCTCTATGCTGCTTGGACTCTGGGGAGATGGTTTGTAGGCACAAGCAAGAGGTCTGCAGTGCTTAGCCTGGATTAGCCCTAAAGGTCATATTGAGCTTGCTTGTTATAGAAGTTTCTCTTATCTTTTGAAACTTAACATTTAACCTTGTAAATAACTCTCTTGTTTCCTTTTCCTATTGATAAATCTGTGTATAGTTTATTATAGGATTGGCTACAAGTGTTGTCATTGGTGTGAGAGCTGCACTTGATAAGTGGTTGATGAAATCTAAGTATAAAACTTTCACGGTTTGTGCCCTGGTTCTTAACAGTCTGCCGGGATGCTGATACTCACGCTCTTGAGTCACTGTAGGCAGCTTGACAGGGGCTATTGGTTTTGTGCCATTATTTTATTTTGATGATGGATTAGAAGGCCCAAGGAGGCCTTTGTTTTCAATACCTCACTTGTTTTTATATCAGGTCTTCCCTGTGTTTTCTGGTGGTCTCCTTGGGGGAGGAGAGAACTAGAATGGGGGCTTTCCTTAGTTGAAATAGAGGAGTGTTGCTCTTTAACTCAGTGAGCTTTTCTTCCAACAGTTTGTAGTGCATATAAATTAAATGAGTTTTAAAAAACAAACAAAAATTAGAGCATTTGAAATACTCCTGGGGGAATTCTGCGCTAAAAAATTAAAAATTCTTTGCACAATATTTAAAAATTCTGTATATTTCATTCGTCAAAATAGCACAATATAATCACACTGGTTTCAATTATTTTGGTAATTTATTTAAACTCTAATACAATGGATGGAGAATGGGAGTGGGAAGCATTGGAGGAAATCCCCAAACCTCCTCTTTCTAAGAGTAATGTAGCTAGGTTTTACTCTTTATGTCTAGTTATTTGTCAACAAATATATGCAGCCGTATGCTCATTGTTACATCATAGGCAACTGAAGAGCAAGTGAAGGCTGGAGAATCAAACTCACAATTTATATTAGCTACTGACTGTCTCCAGAAAGGTCAGTAGCAAACAGTTCATGGAGCATATTGTGATAGGAAAATATTTTAGTCCAAAAATTTAGATCAGTTCTAATCACGAAGCACCATAAGCATTTATAAGCCATACTGTCCTTTACAAGCACTCTGGCAATGTAAAGGAGCCTTAAAACTTTTACACCTGTTTTATACTCCTGGGGGAATTCACTAAGAACAATGGGAACAATTCACTAAGCAGGCAGGCTGCTACATTCTGCTCTGCCTGAGGGGACAGAGCCTGCCGCACACCTACCTCCTCAGAAACACCTCGAAGCCCTGCCCCTCCACACTGAGCATGCTGCAATAGTGAGCAAGAGGGACAGAATGTCTGTCTCTCTCACATGCATGACTGTCAAGCCCCCACCTTCGGTGGTAATTTACTTCTCTACCAGCTGCTCCAGTCGCCCGAACTGAGTGCCCATGCTGCTGGGGAAGGGTGCGTGACCGCTCTTATGGCTTCCCTTTGCTTCCCCCTCAGAAGTCATTTTTCTGTGGGGAAGCAACGAAATCTGTGGGGAACATGAATTCCGCTTGTGTGCAGTGGTACAGAATTCCCCCAGGGGTATTTAAATAATCTGACTAAAAAACATTTCTCCTCCCAGCTGCGTACTCTCTGTGATATCACAAACCTGCAAGTTCCCAAGTTGCCCACAGAGCCTTCCAGGAAAACAGAATAGCTAAGACCTCACCTTTCTGATAGAAAAACCCATTAGGCAAAAAACACATTGAAGCATAAAAAAGCCTGATAAGGAAGTTAAAAGGCTCATGACCACATTTTATTACTTGCAGGTCACTCTTAAAATCTTGGTTTGCAAAATTAACCACAGTGTGAAATCATCCAGCTGCAGGTCCTGCTGGGCCATATGTGAGGGTAGATCTGCCAGGCCCCAGGCAGACCCCACGTAGCTGCTTAGCATGTAACTTTTGGGGCAAGAGGGTGGCAGTTCAGAGGCTTGGTGATGTTTCCCATTGCGGGTGTGCGTGAGGATTTCACCAGCTCCTGGGGTGGGAGCTGACCCAGGGAACAGGCCAAGGGAGAGCAGAGCAGTTTGTTCCCACTTACTTATTACAAAGTATGTGTGATGGGGTCACAGCAGATGGGAGAGGCTGAAATATGTGCTGGGATGGGGGTGCAAGCTCACTGGCACCTGGGGGTGCACCAGGCAGATGCCCATGAAGCCCCTTTGCTTGGGATGAGTTCCATCATTTCTTTTCCTCAGCACACGTTGTTCCTGGTGGCTCTTCCCTGTGTGACCCAGGGATGGCTTGGTGGCCGCTGGAGGAGGAACAGGGTTGTGTAAGGGTTACAGCAGTCCCCTGGGTCTGGTCTCTACATCATAGCTTGTCAAGGGCATCATGTGAGGTCTCTGTTGTCACACTGGTCACCATATCCAGTGTGAGTGGAACATATGGGGAATACGTAAGGAGTTATGTATCTGTGCTCTTAAGGGCTGTGAGTTGGAGGTGGTCACCAGAAGGTGATAAACAAGTTTATTTCAGGCAGGAAACACTTAACTACCTGTCTGGCTATATGTTAAATTGAGTATTTAATTTTAATTTAATTTAATTTAATTTAATGTATACTTCACCATGGACACCTATTTACAGTCTGAGCAAAATGCTAATGAAGAGATTGCAGAGCCTCACCTCCAGGGGAGGTTCTCTCCAGGAAAACACAAGCAGCAGGGGGTGCAAGTGAAGACAATAAGGGTAGGAAGTTGGAACTATGTCTGGAGTGTAGAGGTACACCTTGACCCAGGGGACAAGCTGCCGGCTGGTTGTCTGATGAATGGAGGTTCACAGCCGGTCTGGTTGTTTAATGCTGGGTGAGGTGCTCTGGGGAAGCTAACCTTTCTGAGACAGGAGAATGCCTTGTTAGTTAAGTTCAGGCTCTAGAAAGCTCTTGTGATTTTAGTTTATATGTAACCATTTGTTTCCATTAATTCTACTTGCTACTTCTCTGTCCTGTGTTCAGTGACCATGTGTGTGTTTTCACTGAAATGTACCTACGTACTGTGAGTTGAGCGGGGTGGGACTCTGAGGTGTACCAGGGAAGCTGGGGGCACTGTCCCTTTAGGACCAGCGGATCTGTGAATCCTGTGTCTCAGGCGGAGCAGGGGCCGGGCACTCCAGGGCCATACTTGGAGGGTAGAGTGTGTCTGCCCAAGGACAGCAGGGCTTGTGTTGCCCATGGCTGGTGTAGTCGGGGAGCTGACCCCAGGCAGGCATAGACAAGGCTGCTCCATGCTAAGGATGCATGGCAGCAAGGTGCCTCACAATCCTGGGTACCCCCAGGAAGCATCACGCCCCATGTCTCATGCAGAATTTGCCTGATCACAGATACAGCGCGCTGTCCACATGAACCTGATGCCCCTGCACCTAAGCCAAGCTGCTGCAAAAGGGAGGAGCCGTTTCTGTGCCACCTGGCACCCCTCTGTGCAGGTCTGGTGGTTCCAGCTTCTCCCTAGATTAGCCCTAGCCCTGCACAGCCTAGGCTTGGCTGCTTTCGTTGTACAGGCTCTGGAGTCTCACGCTGTTTGCACACAGCAAAGAACAGTTTCCATCCTCTGAATTAGCTCAATAGCCGCATTTCCATTGTGGTGTCACGTGATGCAATATTGCTGACATTCTGTCCATCTCTCACCACACCGCTCTCACTTATTGGGAACAAAAATCCCATTGCTCCACATTACAGCCAGCCTTTCAAGCTTCTTGACAGTGTGCCACTTCTGAACTGATTTTACCCTTTGTTTTGCTATCTCCTGGCTCCTCAGCGCCTGAAGTGATGGGCACTTACTCAGAGTGAGCTCTCCACTTGCACTTACATTCATCCGAGATGGGGTTTGGGAAGCTTGTACTTTTGCAAACAAAGCCAGGGCCTGTGACACACTGCTAATGACCTCGCTCTCTGCCTGTGTTTCCTTTACGTCAGAAGTCGGAGTGCTTATTAAGTTTGGAGGCTTACTCCCAGGAGCAGAAGAAGAGGATCTGCTGGTGTCTGGCTGAGAACATCACTAAGCAGCAGCATCCGGCAGCAGCTCCTGCTGAGAACAAGGTAAGGAGCCAGCGGGCTGGCCGGCTGGGCAGACAGGGCATCCTCCCTCTGGCACCACAGGGCTGGGGCCTTCCCTGCCATAGGGGCTTTGCTCAGCCCACACTCCTGCCAGGACCCACGCTCTCAAAAACCAACTTCAGCCAGAGGACCTGCCAGCTCACATCAAGGGGCTGCTGTGTCCTGCTCCTTGGGTATCTATTTGGACAGTGAAGGCTGCACAGCTCCAGCACATGGACTTTTAACTGCTTCCCCAGAGATAATGCATGGCTGCAGGGCAGGGATCATCACAGAGGGGAAGCAGAGCCTTGCAATGCACACAAAGTTCAGGCTGTGAACTCTGGGCCCTAATGGAAAGGCTGGAGCCATGGGGTCCTGCATAGCTGCACTGCTGGGGCCGTGCCTCCTTCCCCCAGCAAGGTAGCCTCAGGCTGGCCCCAGCAGCCTGGTGTCGTGGCACAGAGAGGCCCTGTTTATCCTACACATTGAGGTGGCAACACCAGCTCTCCTGCATTAAAGAGATGCAGTCGGCTTGTGAGCCGAGAAGACTGGAGTGCTCTGTGCAGAGAACTGGCAGAGTGTGAGAAGCCTCCCAAACCTGGGCTCCTAACATGTCCAATCCCTGCCCTGGCGAGAGACCCCTGGTCTCCTTGGGCACTGCTGAACCTGCCAGCAAGGGGCCTGCTAGTGCCAGAGGCTTTCCATGCTGGGGCCCTGGCTTCCCTCAGGAGCTGGGCTCACTCCGCTGTTTCAGTGGGAGCAGAGAGGAGTATAAACTCCTGGCGTTGTCTGGTATTTCTACCGTCCGGGGCTCGCAGCCATTCTCTCAGCCCTGCTGAGGACTGGAGCAGCTGGCCGTCATGGCAGTACTCGTACAGAGGGGCTCAGTCTAAAGCCCTCGAGGTGCTGTGGTGGTGGGAATACCTGGGTCCTGTCTACACAAGCACGTCCCCATGACTCTGATAGTGGAGCTGCACCGCTCCTAGAGCAGCACTGGGAGAATGTTTAAAACTTCGCCCAGACCCCGCCTGGCCTGCCCATGTTCGGCCTTGCTTGAAGCACAGGTCTGAGGCTCTCATTTTTGCTGCATTTGTAGACGCAAGGCGGGTGCTGAGGAACAGAAGGTCTCAGCCTCCTGCCTGACTCACGTGCAGCATCCCAAACTGGGTCAGCACAAACTGACTGCAGGAGACAGAGCTTCTAGACACCTTCTCCCTCAGATTTCAAAGGAGCTGGAATAGCTTTGTGAGGCAACAACAAACAAGTTGGAGACCCCCGATTAGTAACTAAACCGCCAGGAAATGCAAATAACCTGGAGTCAAGTAATGCCCTCCCCCTCCTCCTCCATTGGGTGACAAGGCTCCGTATCCATCCGTCCATCCCGTGGGGACTTAGCTAACTCCTACTCGGAACAAGACATGTCATATGTTGGTGATATTGCAGTGTAGGCTATTGCCAGGACAATGTATGAACCTGAGCAGTCCAGCTGAAGTCTCAGCAAGGAGGAGCGATGCAGCTCCACTTCCTGATGTGCTGATGGGTTTGTGGCTGATTCGGGAGGCTTGGCCTGTTTTCAGTCCTTTTCCTCCTTCCATCTTCAAACACCGTGTCCATGGCTGGGGCAGGTGAGCTATGGGGCATCCCCTGATCCTGTACATTCCCTTCCACCACTGCAGAGCTCAGCACAATGATAGGGTTTGCCTGTGTAAGCAGTGTTCTTAGGGAAGACTTTAGATCAGGAGTGGGCAAACTTTTTGGCCCAAGGGCCATATCGGGGTTGCGAAACTGTATGGAGGGCCTGGTAGGGAAGGCTGTGCCTCCCCAAACAGCCTGGACCCCACCCCCTATCCATCCCCTTTCACTTACTGCCCTGCTCAGAACTCCCGACCCATCCAACCCCCCCTGCTCCCTGTCCCCTGACTGCCCCAACCCCTATCCACACCCCCGTCCCTAACCGCCCCCCGGGACCCCAATCCCATCCAACTCCCCTGCTCCCTGTCCCCTGACTGCCCTCCCCCAAAGCTCCACCCCATCCAACCGCCCCCTGCTTCCTGTCCCCTGACTGCTCCCCAGGACCCTCTGCCCCTTATCCAACCCCTTCCTGCCCCCTTACGATGCCACTCAGAGTGGCAGGAGCTCACAGCCACGCTGCCGCCCTGCCCAGCAGGAGTGGTGGGCCAGAGCACTGGTGGCGCAGTGTGCTGAGGCTGCAGGGGAGGGGGGACAGCAGGGGAGGGGCCGGGGGCTAGCCTCCCTGGCCGGGAGCTCAGGGGCCAGGCAGGATGGTCCCGCGGGCCGGATGTGGCCCGCGGGCCGTAGTTTGCCCACCTCTGCTTTAGATCCTAGCTGTGCATCGTCTGGTGTTTGCATCCTTCCCAGGTGTCATTCCTTAGACCAGGGGAAGAGTGAGGCTGAGTCTGTGCGGGAAGGGTCTGCCAGGGCTGGAGTGGGTGCTGTTCCTGGGAGTGGGGTAGAGGAAATGATCGGAGAGACTAAATGCCAACAGGAAGCTTGCCAGGAGCTCTTACACTGAAGTACCAGGGGTTGCGTGATCTCCCCTCTGAGTCCTGATGACACAGGCAGTTTGTTCTGGCACTGAGGGCTTTGGCTGTGCAGGGTGATATACACAGCGAGGGGCTGTGCCAAAACTCACCTGACAGCACGCACACAAGATGAATTGGCTCACTGATTTTAGCCAAGGTGTAAGGATTTGCTGTGGTTTATGTGCCGAGTCAGCAGGGATCCTGTCAACAGTTCTAGACCCAGTGTTCAAATCATTTCCATCGAAAAGGTCTGCCCAGTCTGGCGTGGCTCTAAGATTCATCAGGGGATTCCTCTAGGGTCAGCATTTGCAGTGAATCCAGATGCTGTTTTAATCAGGGGAGTGATGGTGGTGTCCTTCATGCCCTGAGATTGAACCGATCTCATAAGGGAGGCTCTTCATTGAGTCCAATCACAGAGGAAGCTGCAAGGCCTGGAGTCTCTGTCCCACACCAGGCAGGGCTGGCGCTGGGGAGCTGGCGCTCAGATTATGGACTGGCCACCTCTCACCATCTCCCATGGTTTTGGAATGGGTGGACTGAATGCCGAGTGAATTCCTCGTCAAGCCCATTGGAATATGCATATGCAGTCCCGGGGTCAGGGGGGATTGTCATTGCCGCAAGGCTGTGCATTGTTCCCACTGGCTCAGAGGCAGCAGGCGAGGAGGAGGCTGGGACATGATGAGAATGCTGCAGCTGAAGACACCATTGGTGCTATTTTATTAAATGACTCTCTTGCCCTTCCCTTGTCCCTTCCAGCCCAGGATCTGAGAGCACTTTGCAGGTGCGACTCCCCCGTCCAGGCTGCTGGGCCTTGTCCCAGCTGCACAAACGGGGAACTGAGGCACAGAAATGGCAAGCAGCTTGCCCAGTGGCGCCCAGGGAATTGGGTCAGAGCCAGAACTAGAGCCCAAGGACTGCCTTCTCTGCTGGGAGGACACCCTGGGCATGGCGACGGGAGGTGGTGCCAATGAGATCTGAGTCTGGGACTGGTTCTAGGGCAGCACCAGCCCTAGCACAAATTAGAGGGGACTGGGGCTCGTCTAGTCTCCACTGACTGGCTCTAGCCCATGGGGCCAGAGTGCTAGCCCAGACTAACTGAAGTGCCACCCCTCTCCTGCCCTGACACATGCATGCGGCAGTGGTGGCTAGAGGGGGTGAGTAACCAGCTGGGGAGATCCAGCAGCTTTCTGGCTCCTCTGTGCTGCTGGAACAAAGATGAGATTCTAACCCATATCTGCCAGACCCCCAACTTACCCCTGCCCATCTTCATTCCTTGCAGACCCCGGTCGTCAGCGGGCGGGATCGAACCGGGGACTTCTGGAGCTTAGTGCATTAGCTAAAAGCCAGCTGGCTGTTACCTAAGGCTATGTCTACACTACGAAATTAGGTTGAATTTATAGAAGTCGATTTTTTAGAAATTGATTTTTTACAGTCGATTGTGTGTGTCCCCACTTAAGACCATTAAGTCAGTGGAGTGCGTCCACAGTACCGAGGCTAGCATCGACTTCCAGAGCTTTGCACTATGGGTAGTTATCCCACAGTTCCCGCAGTCTCCGCCGCCCATTGGAATTCTGGGTTGAGATCCCAATGCCTGACGGGGCAAAAAACATTGTTGCGGGTGGTTCTGGGTACATGTCGTCAGGCCCTCCCTCCCTCCCTCCGTGAAAGCAATGGCAGACAATCGTTTTCACCCCTTTTTTCCTGGGTTACCCGTGCAGACGCCATACCACGCAAGCATGGAGCCCGCTCAGCTCACTGTCACCATATGTCTCCTGGGTGCTGGCAGATGCGGGACTGCATTGCTACACAGCGGCAGCTCATTGCCTTGTGGCAGCAGATGGTGCATTACGACTGGTAGCTGTCCTCGTCGTCTCCTGGGTGCTCTTGGCCGGCCTCGGTGAGGTCGGTCAGGGCACCTGGGGGGACATGGCTGCTCCTGGCAGATCTTGATGAGGTTTGTCAGGGGCGCCTGGACATAAATGGGAATTACTCAGGTCATTCTCTTCTTTAAATTTTGTCTAATGGAGATTCAGTCCTAGCTGGAATATTGGCAGAGGGATAGCTCAGTGGTTTGGGCATTGGCCTGCTAAATCCAGGGTTGTGAGCTCAAACCTTGAGGGGGCCATTCTGCCTCAGGCTGCTCTCCCAGCCAGCAGCACTGCAAGCACCCAGGAGATAATAATAGCTAGCAGTTGTACTGCACCGTCTGCTGCCTGCCTATCCCTTGCTTCCCGCCTCCTTGAAAACAGCGGCCGACAATCATTTTGTGCATTTTTTCATGCGGGCGCCATATTGCTGTCAGCATCATCATCCACCCACCGCTCCCGCTGCCACTCTGCTCTCCTGCAGACGCCATACCACGGCAAGCATGGAGCCCGCTCAGATCACCGTGGCAGTTATGACCGTTCTAAACACCATGCTCATTATCCAGCAGTATATGCAGAACCAGAACCTGCAAAGGCAGGTGAGTAGGCGACGGCAGTGTGGTGAGGAGAGTGATGAGGACATGGACACAGACTTCTCTCAAAGTATGGGCCCCAGCAATTTGGACATCATGGTGGTAAAGGGGCAGGTTCATGCTGAGGAACGCCGATTCTGGGTCCAGGAAACAAGCACAGACTGGTGGGACCACATAGTGTTGCAGGTCTGGGACGACTCCCAATGACTGCGAAACTTTCACATGTGTAAGGGCACTTTCATGGAACTTTGTGACTTGCTTTCCCCTGCCCTGAAGCACCAGAATACTAAGATGACAGTAGCCCTCACAGTTCACAATCGAGTGGCGATAGCCCTGTGGAAGCTTGCAACGCCAGACAGCTACCGGTCAGTCGGGAATCAATTTGGAGTGGGCAAATCTACTGTGGGGGCTGCTGTGATCCAAGTAGCCAACGCAGTCACTGAGCTGCTGCTATCAAGGGTAGTGACTCTGGGAAATGTGCAGGTCATAGTGGATGGCTTTGCTGCAATGGGATTCCCTAACTGTGGTGAGGCGATAGACGGAACGCATATCCCTATCTTGGCACCGGAGCACCAAAGCAGCAAGTACATAAACCGCAAGGGGTACTTTTCAATGGTGCTGCAAGCACTGGTGGATCACAAGGGACGTTTCAGCAACATCAACGTGGGATGGCCGGGAAAGGTACATGACGCTCGCATCTTCAGGAACTCTGGTCTGTTTCAACAGCTGCAGCAAGGGACTTTCTTCCCAGACCAGAAAATAACCGTTGGGGATGTTGAAATGCCTATAGTTATCCTTGGGGACCTAGCCTACCCCTCCCCCCTGTGTTCTTGGGCGTCTGGGTGAGGAGGCTATGGAACTTGGGGAGGAGGGCGGTTGGTTACACAGGGGCTGTAGCGGGGGTCTGTGCTCCAGCTGCCTTTCCTGCACCTCAACCATACAGCGAAGCATATCAGTTTGATCCTCCAGTAGCCTCAGCACTGACTCCTGCCTTCTGTCAGCAAGCTGACGCCACCTATCATCTTCAACCCACCACAAATTATCTTCAACCCGCCACCTGTCCTCGTGTTCATATTGTGCTTTCCTGGACTCTAACACTGTCTGCCTCCACGCATTCTGCTGGGCTCTTTCAGTGCGGGAGGACTGCATGAGCTCAGAGAACATTTCATCGCGAGTGCATTTTTTTTGCCTTCTAATCTTTGCTAGCCTCTGGGACGGAGGTGATAGGGGGAGCGTTGAAACATTTTCAGCTGCGGGAGGGGGAAAAAGGGAGAGTAGTATTTAAAATGACACATTTTAGAGAACTATGGGTAGACTCTTTCAGGGTGAACCTTGCTGTTAACATTACATAGCACATGTGCATTCGGTACAAGGTCGCATTTTGCCTCTTATATTGAGGGTCTGCCAGTTTGGTGTGAGAGATCACACGTGCAGGGCCGGCGGGCAACAGAATTCAGCTTGCAGGCAGCCATGGTAAGCCACAGTCTTTTGGCTTCTTCAACCTTCATAACATGTGGGAATGGTTCCAAACAGCAGCGCCCTCCTTTCCCATACCAAGCACCCGTTGGGTTGGCCATTTAAAAGGAGGGGCTGCGGTTTTGAGTTCACGTGCAGCACAAACCCAAAGAAACCCCACACACACACACCCAATTCTTTCGGATGATCACTTCACCCCTCCCAGCACTGCGTGGCTAACAGCGGGGAAGATTTCTGTTCAGCCACAGTCACACAGCCCAGCAGGAATGGCCACCTCTGAATGTCCCCTTAATAAAATTACCATATTTCAACCAGGTGACCGTGAATGATATTACTGTCCTGAAGCTAACACAGAAAGATAAAGAACGGATGTTGCTTGAATGCCAGCAAACACGCGGACCATACTCTGCCATGCTTTGTTATGCAATGACTCCAGACTACATGCTACTGGCCTGGCATGGTAAAGTGTCCTACCATGGAGGAAGAATAAGGCTGCCCTCCCCAGAAACCTTTTGCATAGGCTTTGGGAGTACATCCAGGAGAGCTTTATGGAGATGTCCCTGGAGGATTTCTGCTCCATCCCCAGACACGTTAACACACTTTTCCAGTAGCTGAACTGGCCGCAAATTAATCATTAAACACGCTTGCTTTTAAACCATGTATTATATTTACAAAGGTACACTCACCAGAGGTCCCTTCTCCACCTGGTGAGTCCAGGAGCCCGCCTTGGGTGGGTTCAGGGGGTACTGGCTCCAGTTCCAGGGTGAGAAACAGTTCCTGGCTGTCAGGGAAAACAGTTTCTACGCTTGCTTGCTGTGCGCTATCTTCAACTTCCTCCTCCTCCTCATCTTCCTCGTCCCCAAAATGCGAATCCCTGTTGTGTGATAATCCATTGACGGAGTCAAAGCACAGGGGTGGGGCAGTGGTGGCTGCACCCCCTAGAATGGCATGCAGCTCATCATAGAAGCTTCTCATCCTGACACAGGGAAGAAAGGTAAGCAGCAGAATACGGACCCTGGACTTCAGGAAAGCAGACTTCGACTCCCTCAGGGAACTGATGGGAAGGATCCCCTGGGGGAATAACATGAAGGGGAAAGGAGTCCAGGAGAGCTGGCTGTATTTCAAGGAATCCCTATTGAGGTTACAGGGACAAACCATCCCGATGTGTCGAAAGAATAGTAAATATGGCAGGCGACCAGCTTGGCTTAACGGTGAAATCCTTGTGGATCTTAAACATAAAAAAGAAGCTTACAAGAAGTGGAAGATTGGACAAATGACCCGGGAAGAGTATAAAAATATTGCTCAGGCATGTAGGAATGAAATCAGGAGGGCCAAATCACACCTGGAGCTGCAGCTAGCAAGAGATGTTAAGAGTAACAAGAAGGGTTTCTTCAGGTATGTTGGCAACAAGAAGAAAGCCAAGGAAAGTGTGGGCCCCTTACTGAATGAGGGAGGCAACCTAGTGACAGAGGATGTGGAAAAAGCTAATGTACTCAATGCTTTTTTTGCCTCTGTCTTCACGAACAAGGTCAGCTCCCAGACTGCTGCACTGGGCATCAGAGCATGGGGAGTAGGTGGCCAGCCCTCTGTGGAGAAAGAAGTGGTTAGGGACTATTTAGAAAAGCTGGACGTGCACAAGTCCATGAGGCCGGACGCATTGCATCCAAGAGTGCTAAAGGAATTGGCGGCTGTGATTGCAGAGCCATTGGCCATTATCTTTGAAAACTCGTGGCAAACTGGGGAAGTCCCAGATGACTGGAAAAAGGCTAATGTAGTGCCAATCTTTAAAAAAGGGAAGAAGGAGGATCCTGGGAACTACAGGCCAGTCAGCCTCACCTCAGGCCCTGGAAAAATCATGGAGCAGGTCCTGAAGGAATCAATTCTGAAGCCCTTAGAGGAGAGGAAAGTGATCAGGAACAGTCAGCATGGATTCACCAAGGGCAAGTCATGCCTGACTAAGCTAATTGCCTTCTATGATGAGATAACTGGCTCTGTGGATGAGGGAAAGCGGTGGACGTGTTGTTCCTTGACTTTAGCAAAGCTTTTGACACGGTCTCCCACAGTATTCTTGCCAGCAAGTTAAAGAAGTATGGGCTGGATGAATGCACTATAAGGTGGGTAGAAAGTTGGCTAGATTGTCGGGCTCAATGGGTAGTGATCAATGGCTCCATGTCTAGTTGGCAGCCAGTATCAAGTGGAGTGCCCCAAGGGTCGGTCCTGGGGCCGGTTTTGTTCAATATCTTCATAAATGATCTGGAGGATGGTGTGGATTGCACTCTCAGCAAATTTGCGGATGATACTAAACTAGGAGGAGTGGTAGATACGCTGGAGGGGAGGGATAGGATACAGAGGGACGTAGACAAATTGGAGGATTGGGCCAAAAGAAATCTGATGAGGTTCTACAAGGATAAGTGCAGGGTCCTGCACTTAGGACGGAAGAACCCAATGCACCGCTACAGACTAGGGACCGAATGGCTCGGCAGCAGTTCTGTGGAAAAGGACCTAGGGGTTACAGTGGACGAGAAGCTGGATATGAGTCAACAGTGTGCCCTTGTTGCCAAGAAGGCCAATGGCATTTTAGGATGTATAAGTAGGGGCATAGCCAGCAGATTGAGGGACGTGATCGTTCCCCTCTATTCGACATTGGTGAGGCCTCATCTGGAGTACTGTGTCCAGTTTTGGGCCCCACACTACAAGAAGGATGTGGATAAATTGGAGAGAGTCCAGCGAAGGGCAACAAAAATGATTAGGGGTCTGGAACACATGACTTATGAGGAGAGGCTGAGGGAACTGGGATTGTTTAGTGTGCGGAAGAGAAGAATGAGGGGGGATTTGATAGCTGCTTTCAACTACCTGAGAGGTGGTTCCAAAGAGGATGGTTCTAGACTATTCTCAGTGGTAGAAGAGGACAGAACAAGGAGTAATGGTCTCAAGTTGCAGTGGGGGAGGTTTAGGTTGGATATTGGAAAAAACTTTTTCACTAGGAGGGTGGTGAAGCACTGGAATGCGTTACCTAGGGAGGTGGTAGAATCTCCTTCCTTAGAAGTTTTAAGGTCAGGCTTGACAAAGCCCTGGCTGGGATGATTTAATTGGGGATTGGTCCTGCTTTGAGCAGGGGGTTGGACTAGATGACCTCCTGAGGTCCCTTCCAACCCTGATATTCTATGTTTCTATGATTGATTCTATGATTCTATGTCTGGGGCTCTGCCCTCACGTGGCCGTTTGCCTCTCTGGTTTTTTGGTAGGCTTCCCTGAGCTCCTTAAGTTTCATGCAGCACTGCTGCGGGTCCCTGTTATAGCCTCTGTCCTTCATGCCCTTGGAGATTTTTTCAAATGTTTGGGCATTTCGTCTTTTGGAACGGATTTCTGATAGCACGGATTTGTCTCCCCATACAGGGATCAGATCTAGTACCTCCCGTTTGGTCCATGCTGGAGCTCTTTTGTGATTCTGGGACTGCATGGTCACCTCTGCTGATGAGATCTGCGCTCACCTGCAGCTTGCCACGCTGGCTAAACAGGAAATGAGATTCAAAAGTTTGCGGCCCTTTTCCTGTCTACCTGGCCAGTGCATATGAGTTGAGAGCACTGTTCAGAGCGGTCACAATGGAGCACTCTGTGATAGGTCCCGGAGGCCAATACCGTGAAATTGCGACCACACTACCTCAAATTCGACGCAGCGATGTCGATTTAAACGCTAATCCCCTCGTCGGGGAGGAATACAGAAATCAATTTTAAGAGCCCTTTAGGTCGAAGTAAATGGCTTCGTCGTGTGGACATGTGCAGAATTAAATCGATCTAACGCTGCTAAATTCGACCTAAACTCGTAGTGTAGACCAGGGCTAAGGCTGTAGAGCAGACTTATTAATTGCTCCCTAAGTGGTCTCGATGCCACTAGATGGGACACAACACCACACCCACAAGGTTTGTGGGTTACATACTTCTCCTAGCTGAGGAGGCACATCCCAAGCTTCAGAATCTTCCCAGTTAAAATCGTGGATGAGCCCCAACTTGTAACACCCAACAGACCCTGTTCGTCGGCTGGCGGGATCGAACCGGGGACCTCTGGAGCTTAGTGCATGAGCCTCTATCACATGACCTAAAAGCCAACAGCCTGTTAGCTAAGGCTGTGGAGCGTCTCATTTAACTCTCTCTAAGTGGTCTCGGTGCCACTACACAGGACAGAACGCCACACCCAGGAGGTGTGTGGGTTGCACAGGCACTCCCATTAGGCATTAGCACGGAGTCCTGGTGCTCCTGGCCCTTTGATCCCACTCCCTCCTTTTTGGCTGGGGTGCATCAAATTTTCTGGCTGAATAGCATCTGCTTCCAGATGTGTGTGGACTCTGGTATTTCACTGCATGCTAATAAGTGCAGTGGAAATCTGCACTTCATGTGCTGTGCTGGTAGAAAGCCTGTCAGTAGGGTACAGCTGGGATTGGCTCCCTCTGTGCTGAGCACCAGGGGGTTCCCGATCCAGCCCCAGTCCCTCCCATAGGGAAGGTTTGGAGGGAGCAGCAGGGGTTCATGAGGCAGAGCCCTCAGCCTTCCATCATGCTGCCAGGACACTCCTGCTGTTTGTTCTACTTGCAGCAGTGGTTTGGGGGTGGGAGGTGGGGTTGTTTGCAGTCAGCTGAGGCCCAGCTGGGCAGCTGCACACACACCCGGGCTGCCCGTGTGAGGCTGGCACACTTGGTGTGGGCCATGCTGCCCCTCCTGCTTTTGGCAGCCTCCTGCAGTTGCCTATGTGGACCAGGGATGAGAGTTTGGGCAGTTGGAAAGCTTGGCTCTTTACTTACTGGTCACATGGGATGTAAGAAGCCACCTCAAGGTCACCTCTATTGGCAGGACAGAGTCTCCTGAGGGTAGTTCTGACCTTGGGCTGTAGGACTATAGATGACAGCAACCTTTTCCCATGCGGCTTGGGGGTTAAGCTATGGCCTGTGCATATCAGCTCAGAGAATCCAGGGCCCACACTCCCTCCTGCACGGAGATACAAACTGCTGGGCATGGGACAGGTTGAATAGTTGTGGAGAGTCGTTGTTTCAGGAGAAGGTGCTGAATGACACACTCCCTGGGTGACAAGAGGGAGCTTTTTAATGGTTGTTTGAACATGCTGTAGCGGTGGTCACACCAGTGCCAAAGATAGAGATAAAATCACCTCCCTACTCTTACTCAAGATTCCCCTCTCCATGCATCCAAGGATTGCATTAGCCCTTTTGGCCCAGAGCATTGCACTGGGAGTTCATGTTCAGCGGATTATCCACCATGACCCCCAACTCCTTCTCAGAGTCACTTCTTCCCAGGATAGAGTAAGTACAGCCTATATTGTCCCAGGTTAGTGTAAGTAAGTTTCCCATCCTGTCAGAATGGCCTAACTTTTGTTCCTCGATGTATGACTTAAAGTTTGGCCATACTGTAAAGCATGTTGCTTACTGTGACAGGGTCGAGCTAGATGGCTATGGGAGAGTAATAGAAGGCAGATATATTAGCCCCAGGCTAAGTAGGTCCCTTTTCCCTGGGTAAGGTAACAGGGAAGGTTTTTTTGTTTGTTTGTTTGTTTTTTTGTTTGTTTTTGTTTGCGGGGAAAAGTTGATATTTTATTTATGTAAATAAATTTTAAAAATCTACATACTGTGACAGGGTCAGGCCAGATGGCTATAGGAGAGTAATAGAAGGCAGATTAGCCCCAGGCTAAGTAGGTCCCTTTTCCCTGGGTAAGGTAACAGGGAAGGTTCCAGAACAATCAGGAACCTTCTGGAGACAATTAAGACAGGCTGATTAGAACACCTGCAGCCAATCAAGAAGCTGCTAGAATTAATTAAGGCAGGCTAATCAGGGCACCTGTGTTTTAAAAAGGAGCTCACTTCAGTTTGTGGTTTGCGGTGAGGAGCTGGGAGCAAGAGGCACTAGGAGCTGAGAGTGAGAACGCGGACTGTTGGAGGACTGAGGAGTACAAGCATTATCAGACACCAGGAGGAAGGTCCTATGGTGAGGATAAAGAAGGTGTTGGGAGGAGGCCATGGGGAAGTAGCCCAGGGAGTTGTAGCTGTCGCACAGCTGTTCTAGGAGGCACTCTAGACAGCTGCATCCCACAGGGCCCTGGGCTAGAACCCGGAGTAGAGGGCGGGCCCGGGTTCCCCCCAAATCCTCCCAACTTCTGGTCAGACACAGGAGGAGTCGACCTGGACTGTGAATTGAGAAAAACGGCCAAGCTGAGGGCTGCCGTGAAGCTCCAAGACGAGCAAATCTGCCAATAAGCTCAAGACCCACCAAGGTAGAGCAGGAACTTTGTCACATTACCTGTTCTCAGCTCACCAAGCGATCCAGATCGCTCTGTAGTGACCTGTCCTCTTCTTTATTTACCACTCCCCCAGTCTTTGTGTCCCCTGTAAACTTTATCAGTGATTTTATTATTTTCTTCCGGGTCATTGATAAAAATGTTAATAGCATAGGGCCAACCAATCCCTGTAGCACCTCACTAGAAACACACCGCTTGAAGATGATTCCCTGTTTACACTTACATTTTGAGACCTATCAATTAGCCAGATTTTAATCCATTTAATGTGTGCCATGTTGATTTTGTATCATTCCAGTTTCTTAATCAAAGTGTTGTGCGGTACCAAGTCAAATGCCTTACAGCAGTATAAGTATATTGCATCAACACTATTACCTTTATCAACCCAACCTGTAATCTGATAAAAAAATGTCAGGTTAGTGTGACGGGATCTGATTTCCATAAACCCATGTGATTGGCATTAATTATATTACCTTCCTTTAATTCTTTATTAATTAAGTCCCTTATCAGCCGCTCCATTATTTTGTCTGGGATCAATGTCAGGCTGACAGGCCTATAACTACCCAGTTTATCCTGTTTAAACAGTGGTACAACATTAGCTTTCTTCCAGTCTTCTAGAATTTCCTCAGTGTTTCAACAATTATTGAAAATCAACATGCACAGTCCAGCAAGCTCCTCAGCCAGCTCTTTTAAAACTGCTGAATGCAAGTTATTCAGACTTGCTGATTTAAAAATGTCTAAATTTAATAGCGACAAGGTGGGTGAGATAATATCTTTTACTGGATCAACTTCTGTTGGTGAGAGAAACAAGCTTTCGAGCTCACACACAAAGCTTTTCTCTCTCACCAACAGAAGTTCATCCAATATTACCTCACCCATCTTGTCTCTCTAATATCCTGGGACCAACACAGCTACAGCAACACTGTATATAACTTTAATAGCTGCTGTTTAACATCCTCCTCAGTTACTGCTGGAATGGAAAGGGTTTATACTTATGTTGTCATACGATATGGCTACATCATGTGGTCCCCCCCCTCCCCCCCCAAATGCAGAACAGAAATAGTTATTGAACACTTCTGCCTCGTCTGCATTTTTTATTGACAGTTCTAACATTTCCATCTAGTAATGGACCAGTACTGGTATTAGGATTCTTTCTGATCCTAATATGCTTAAATAATTCCTTATTATTCTTCTTAACTCTGCTGGCCATAGAGTTAGTCTTCTGTCCGTTTGCTTCCCTTATCAGTTTTCTACAGTTCTAGCGTCTGATTTATATTCATTCCTATCAATTTCCCCTTTTTCCATTTGTTATCTATTTTTTATTATTATTATTTATAGTTGCCTTCACTTCCCCTCTAAGCCAGGTTGTTGATTTTAACCAGTGTGGCCTTTTTTCTCAGTTGTGGCTTTTTGGGCGTCTAGTAAAGTGTTCTTAAGTGAGTCCCAATTATCATTCACATTTTTCTGTTTAAATTCATCCTCCCAGCTGATTTGTCTCTTAATTGTTTTCAGCTTTGTGAAAAACTGACCCTTGAAAACACCAAGTATATGTATTATACTTGGTGCTTTCAAAGGGTCATTGAAAGGGGAAAGACCATAACAGAACATGTGGTGGAAATGGCGGAAGTGCTAAATGACTTTTTTTGTTTCAGTTTTCACCAAAAAGAGATTGGACATCTAACAGTGAACGCCAGTGAAAATGAGGTAGGATCTGAGGCTAAAATAGGGAAAGAACAAGTTAAAAAATAGATAAGTTAGATGTCTTCAAATCAGCAAGGCCTGATAAATACATCCTAGAATACTCAAGGAGCTGACTGAGGAGATATATGAGCCATTAGCGATTATCTTCAGAAACTCATGGACAACAGGAGAGATTCCAGAGGACTGGAAGAGGGCAAATATAATGCTAATCTATGAAAAGGTAAATAAGGACAACCCGGGGAGTTACAGACCAGTCAGCTAAATTTCATTGCCTGGAAAGATAAGGGAGGAATTTATCAAGCAATCAATTTGCAAACACCTAGAAAGTAATAAGCATGGATTTGTCAAGAACAAATTATGTCAAAGCCACCTAACTACTTTCTTTGACAGGGTAACAATAACAAGCCTTGTGGATAGGGGGGAAGCAGTAGATGTGGCATATATTGACTTTAGTAAGGCTTTTGGTACTGTCTCACATGACCTTCTCATAAACAAACTAGGGAAATACAGCCTAGATGAAACTACTATAAGGTGTGTGCAAAACTGGTTGGAAATCTGTGCCCAGAGTGTAGTTATCAGTGGTTCACAGTAAAGCTGGAAGGGCATAAAGAGTGGGGTCCCGCAAGGATCGGTCCTGGGTCTGGTTCTGTTCAGTATCTTCATCAATGGTTTAGATAATGGCATAGAGAGTACACTTATAAAGATACCAAGCTGGGAGGGGTTGCAAGTACTTTGGAGGATAGTATTAAAATGCAAAATAATCTGGACAAACTGGAAAAATGGTCTGAAGACAATTGGATGAAATTCAGTAAGGACAAATGCAAAGTACTCCACTTAGGAAGGAACAATTAGTTCCACACATACAAAATGGGCAATGACTGCCTAGGAAGGAGCACTGCGGAAAGGGATCTGGGGGTCATAGTGGATCACAAGCTCAATATGAGTCAACAGTGTCACACTTGCAGAAAAAAGCAAACATCATTCTGGGATGTATTAGCAGGAGTGTTGTAAGCAAGACATGAGAAGTAATTCTTCCGCTCTACTCTGCGATGATTAGGCCTCAACTGGAATATTGTGTCCAGTTCTGGGCACCATATTTGAGGAAATATGTGGACAAATTGGAGAAAGCCCAGAGGAGTGCATCACAAATAATTAAAGGTCTAGAAAACATGACCTATGTGCGCAAATTGAAAGAAGTGGGTTTATTTAGTCTGGAGAAGAAAAGACTGAGAGGGGACATGATAACAATTTTAAAGTACATAAAAGGTTGTTACAAGGAGGCGGGAGAAAAAAATGTTCTCATTAACCTCTGAGGACAGGACAAGAAGCCATGGGCTTAAATTGCAGCAAGGGAGGTTTAGGTTGGACATTAGGAAAAACTTCCTAACTGTCAGGATGGTTAAGCACTGGAAAAAATTGCCCAGGAGGTTGTAAAATCACTGTCATTGGAGGTTTTTAAGAACAGGATAGACAAACACCTGTCAGGAATGGTCTAGTTATTAAGTAATCCTGCCATGAGTGCAGGGGACTGGACTAGATGACCTCTCGAGGTCCCTTCCAGTCCTACACTTCTATGATTATTGGTGTGGACTGTATTGTGTTTGCAGATAACAAACGCGATCAAATCAAGATAGGCAATTACTAATTTTTAGGTCTGTGATCAATTTCTCTTTATCCATCAAAACAAGGTCTAATATAGAATTCCCCTGTGTTGAATGCAACAGTTTTTGAGTTGATAACTAGATAGATTCTCAGGGCTGAAAGCCTGCTGGGGCCAAACTAACCCTTGCCTCCTTGGCTGTATTTTGTGGCGTTCGGTAGAATCACTTATAGTGAAGAATATCCATGTATGTGGACATCCAGAGCAGCACAGTCTGGTGGGTAATGCTGGTGAGGAACAAATGCACCATGTTAGCTCAGAAAGCAATTCCCAAACTGCTATGGCTTTGAGGGCATCTGGTTTTGGAGTCACCAGCTCAGGTTTAGGGTTTGCGGGTTTAAAGCAAAGCCAGTTTTGAGTTACCAGAGTGTAAGAAAAACTCTCATTAACTAGAAACCCCTTCCTCCTTCAGATAGCTCAGATGGCTGGAGGGGCTTTCCACAATACGGCTATGGCAAGAGGTAGTAGTGGTTTGCATGCTAAGGGGGAGTTGATGTTTCAGCCCCAGACCTTCCTTAAGGAGACTGCATAGGTTCAAGCGTTCTCCTTTGCTGGGCAGCTGCAGATCTGGGGTACCTTTCTGTTACAAAGCAGTAGCCCTAAGGGAGGGTAGATGCACAGGCTCCCCTTTCCAAGCCATGGGGTTCTCAATAAGCAGCCTTGGGTGAGGCGGTCTTTCCTGGTTGTAAAGCCCAGGGGCTGGAGCAAGGCACTCCGTATTAAGCGGTGAGTTTTATGAGATCCCAGGAGAGTACTGGAGAGAGAGACAGACCAAAGATTGGGCCAACGCAGTGGCGCTTTAGCCCAGGTATCTGCCAGAAGAAGCTGTGCCTTTTGCTAGCACCGCGGTTCAAGGAAATGGCACATCAAGCACATGCTGTAAACACGCTGCACCAAGAAGAACCTGACTCCACGGCACCAATCTCTGCCTTCCTCATAAGGCCCCCACATCTCCTGCTGCCTAGCCAGGGGGCAGCAAAGGGGCTGAGAGCAAGCCTATGAAAGGTCAGCCCCACAGGGAACTCCTGAGAAGATGGATTTAGAGTGAACGTGCCTCCTCAGCACAGGGTGTGCCTCCTGCTCATTCTAGCCACGTTGTGGGGCATTGTCTCCACCCAGCTCTTTGTGGGCATGGCCCGAGGGAGTGGGCTGATCAGTAGCTCCCCCTTCAGCGTGTTAATGTGCTGGTAACCAAAAGCTGAAATGTGCTGGC
This sequence comes from Chelonia mydas, assembly GCF_015237465.2. Classification (NCBI taxonomy): domain Eukaryota; kingdom Metazoa; phylum Chordata; order Testudines; family Cheloniidae; genus Chelonia; species Chelonia mydas. The sequence continues at coordinate 3,175,904 of NC_057857.1, forward strand.
ACAGCTTGTGAGAGGCTGAGCTTGGGCCTGGAGTGCGTCCTAGCAAGGGGAAGGGGTGTCTTGAGGCCAGACCAGCACTTAGGATCCTTGCTGTGTTTACGTGATGGAGGGTTTGCATGACCGCTGAGGAACCAAAGTGCAGTGGCCACTGCTACGGGGAGATGATGGCTGGACTGGCTGAAACGGGAACAGAATCGAAAGGGAGGGGAGTTTGCGTAGAAATAGGAACCATGTAGTTACTCTCTAGGTTTGTGTGAAATCAGCCAGCTTCCATTAGATTGATGCTGTCTGGCTAGAGATGAGATGCAGCGGAAGCTCACCCCATCCTGGTCTGGATGGCTCAGCTTCAGGAGTGACAGGGTCACACCGTCTCCATGTCCATTCAGACTGTAGCTTCTCTGCTTTGACTGTGGTACAATGGCTGATTCATACAGAAAGCTCCTGAAAAAACCATTGTCAAGATTGCATGGTGTAGGCAGTGCCCGAAGTAGGTTGCTTCTGCCTGTTTGTGTCTGCTGCTTTGTCAAAGGGTTGACCAGCTCAGTGGGTGGATCACTAGTGCACAGGGCCTTTTTGTCTCTAGATTGTAGGTTCAGTTCCACCCTTGGATCAAAGTAGTTTCTAGCTGTCCAGTGGTGGCCTGTGTGAATTGCTGGTTTCAGTCCAGTTCCTCGTGGTCAGGTGTCTATAGCACAACAGACACCAATTAACTGCCAGCTTCACAGGCTGCATCTGCTCTGTAGGGCTCTCGGTCTGATACTTTCCAACAGCACTGGATGGAAACAGTGGGGGAAATAAAGAGATGTCTGTGAAGCCAGAGGGCAGAGTATTTTCTCCCTCTGGACCGTGCTTCTTTTGACCCCCCTTTCAGTGTCAGTCGCTGTGATTAAAGCTGCAGTAGAGGGTGAATACTGATCCCTGCTGAGTGCCCCGAACGATGCCTTGTGACTGTAGTGCATTCCCACTGTGATGTGCCCCAGAGGCTGCACCTTGAGACCACTGCGTTTCAGTGAGCACTCATGGCTGACTTTGGGGCTGATTGCCTTGCTCACTCCAAGAGGCTTCAGACTGGGAGCAGAAGCCTGTGCCTTTACTTCTTATTGCTGCTAGCAGCAAGAAACTTCATCCAACTCTTTTTATTGACAGGTCATTAAAAATGGCCCTGATGTGACAATCTGACTCTTATCTGATGTTTCTTTGTCTGCGCCTCACTCTCAACTGCTGGTTACTCCCCCTTCCAGCTCCACTGCCGCAGCCGGCCTTGGCGTGTGCTGAAAAGCGTTGGCTCTAATTCAGCAAAATGAACAGTGTTTAGTGTGGACAACGGGTCCTGGGTCCCTGGAAGCTGGTAGCTGCTCTTGAGTCATTGCAGTGAGTGTGTGAAATTCATGGCCATGAAAACGCCTCATGGACTGTGAAATCTGGTCTCCCCCCATGAAATCTCCTCTTTTGTGTGCTTTTACCCTATGCTATGCAGATTTCACGGGGGAGACAAGCATTTCTCAAATTCGGGGTCCGGACCCAAAACGGAGTTGCAGGGGGGTCACAAGGTTATTTTAGGGGAGGTCACCGTATTGCCACCCCTACTTCTGCGCTGCCTTCAGAGCTAGGCGGCCGGAGAGCGGCGGCTGTTGGCCAGGTGCTCAGCTCTGAAGGCAGCGCCCTGCCAGCAGCAGCACAGAAGTAAGGGTGGCAACACCGTACCAGGCCATCCTTACTTCTGCCTGCAGAGCTGGACGGCCAGAGAGCGGTGGCTGCTGACTGAGCGCCCAGCCATACCGTGCCATCCTTACTTCTGCGCTGCCTTCAGAGCCGCTCCCCCTTCCCCGGGCTCCCATCTCCTCTCCCCATCTCTTCTTTCACCTGGCCCCCGCCTCCGCTCCCGATCCCCTTTCACCAGGTCCCCACCTCTGCTCCTGATCCCCCTTCACCTGGCCCCCGCCTCTGCTCCCAATCCCCCTTCACCAGGTCCCCACCTCTGCTCCTGATCCCCCTTCACCTGGCCCCTGCCTCTGCTCCCAATCCCCCTTCACCTGGCCCCCGCCTCTGCTCCCGATTCCCCTTCATTTGGCCCCCATCTCTGCTCACCCAATCCCCCTTCACCTGGCCCCCACCTCTGCTCCGAATCCCCTTTCACTTGGCCCCCACCTCCGCTCCTGCTTCCCCTTCACCCAGCCCCCAACTCCTCTCCCCTCACCCACTCCCCTCTAACCCATTTGCCCCTCACCCAACCCCCGTCTCCTCACCCTGCTCCCCTCACCCATCTTCTATCGCCTCACCCCAACCCGCTCCCACCTCATCTGGCCCCTCGCCTTCTTGCTTGCCCCCCTCACCTGGCTTCCAGCCAGTGCCCCCCTGCCTCCTCACCTGGCCCCCCCACCTCCTTGCCTGGCCCTCCTCACCCTGTCACCCACCTCCCTACAACTGTTCAAGTGCACCTCTCTGGAGCTCTGGTGGGAAGTGGCTCGTTCAGGGGCTGCAAGGGAAGCTAAGAGCCTAGCAGGCTGGGTAGGGGAGGGCAGAGGTCCTGCCCAAGCACCGGGCACATGCGGGTCCTGGGGGTCTGCGTGAGGGGACGGATCTTGCTGGCCAGCTCATGCCCACTCTGAAAGGCGTGAAGAGCTCCATGAAAGCTTGGGCGCCCTGGTGAGCAGAGGAAGCAGTGCCCACCCGCTCCTGGGATGGTGAATTCTGCTCTCCACTGAATCCTCAGGAACAGTAATCACAGAGGCCTCCCTGATTATATGGCCCTTCTGCTGTGTCTGTGGCTGGCACTGGGCTCTTGTCAGAAAGGTGGCTGGCCCTCAGAAGCTCAGAATTGGGATCCCACCAGGGCCGCCTGGGGCCAACGAGGCAGTAACCTGTTTGTCTTCCAGTGATATCCAGTGGGCTTCCTGAGTACTCTGCTCTGAGTGCAGGCCAGGACCTGGGGGCCCTAGGGAGAGCTGACCCATTCCAGTGATCCTGGGGCGCCTCCCTTTGCAGGAGGATCCCATTTACACCTAGTGCATGCCAGAGGAGCAAAGCTAGGCACACACAGAGAGCACAGAGCCATGGAGAGAGAGCCCTCCACGGCTCAGCCCAGGGAGACCTGAGGTGCAACCTCCACTCTGGCCCCTTCTCTCCCCCACTAATGCAGTGACCCCATTGCACTCTCCCCCTCTGCTCTGCCCCTCCTTGTCCACCCCCCACCCCAGGCTGGACCATAACCCATGTTACCCAATAGAGCACCATGCTGATTGTGGAGCTGGGGAGCTCAGGGGACTGTAAAGGGAATTACGGACCCTTTATCCTCTGGGGTAGGCTCCCCCAAAGCAGCCTTTATCCCCAATCCTCCCTGCAGAGGAACCAGTGATAAATAAATCCACACAGCCATGGCAGAGTGAGCCCTGCTCATGGTAACATCCCCACTTGCTCACCCAGCCCTCCCCGCTCCCTGTGCCCTCTCCTGCGTTCGTCCATCGGCTGTCTACACTGGGCCAGGGACCTTGTCTCCATGTTGTCCTGGCTCCCCACCTGCTGTTGATGCAGCTGGGCACAGATCCTCTGAAGTGACCAACGGGCGCAGCCCCATGCTGGGGAAGGGTCCACATCCCACACCGGCACTGCCAGGCCCCACCCAGGGTGGGAGCTCAGGAGAAAGACCAAGAGCCGGGTAGGCCTTAAAGGAAACATCCAACAGCTCTGTTCCCACCCCAAAGATGGTCAGGGGTGAGGTCACTGAAGGGGTACTGGTCGGAGGGGCTCAAGGGGCTGCCTGATCTCTGGATGAAAGGAGGACCAGGACTGTCAGTCATGCACCTGACACCAGAAGCCAGCAAAGGTAACTGCAGGAGTTCGGCTGGAATCAACCAACTCCAGCAAAATCTCAGGTGTGTGGAAGTTGTGACCCTCCCCTGCCACGTGGTGCCTCTGCTCAGTGACAGATTGCAGATGTGATGCAAGCTCCTGGGACAGTTCCTGTTGCACCTTCCCCCTTACCGAGCCTCAGAGAGAAAAGCTCAAAGTTCTGCAAGTGGAGCTGAGCTTTGGTGTGTGAATGACAGAGCCCTGGAACGGCTGGGCTGTGCACCCCGAGCCGCTTGGATGCACTGGCTGGGGCTGGAAGCGGCTGGCTCTCTCTGAATCCCAAGGTATGCTGTGGTGTACGTTGGGGGAGATAACTCATCCTACTTGCTGTGCAGATCCTGGAACAGCCAGGGGCTGGAGAATTCTGTCTCCAGTTTCATCTGTATGTTTTCTTAGGCTGCTTCTAAAGTCATCCTGAAACCTGTTCTTTCCCCTCCGGCAAATGACCATGCTGTTTCCTTGGCACTGTCTGCCATGCTTGTGTCCAAGTCTGGAGCGGCACTGATCCCTCACACACTCCATACATGGGCTTGTTCTCTCCACAGGAAGAAATGGAAGCCTAGTGGAGACTGGAGCAGCCTCTGGCTCTCTCTGTTTCAGCCCCGAAGGAGGCATTTTTAAAACCTCAGGTTTGCTCCTATGAACCCTGGGAACGGGTGGTAATAGTGAGCCAGAGAAAGCGGTGCCCGCCGCACGGGGGGGACTGAGCCGCTCTGGAGTTCGGAGCATCATTTGAATTGGCTGGTTTCTGGCAAAGGCTGAACTGGTTTAATCCAATGATGTGATTTAATGAGGACAATAAAATCCTTCTTACGTGCAGCCCTCCCAGCAAAGGGGAGATGCTTGCCACAGAAAGGAGGGCTGGTCTCTCCTTTTGCTGCCTTCTGAGTCCGTTCTGAGGTATTTGCCAAAGCTTCTTTCTTTCTAGCATGCTGGTGAGGCAGTGGCGTGAGACTGGCCTGGCTCTGCCACCAGCAGGGATGTCCACCACCTCTCTCCCACTTTCTGCCTCAGTGACTCTCTCAGGTGCGCGATTGCCAGGCAGTGCCAGGGAGCTGCTCGACGCTGGAGACAGCACGGTGGCTATGGACAGCGGGACACGGGTCCCTGGGCCAAGCCCTGCAAGCATCCTCAGCTGTGTCCTGTCCCCTTTCTCCTGTACTCTGGGAAGGTGGCTGCAGATGCTGGTATGTATCCCAGCACGAGCAGTATTGCTGGGGGATTATTCCCAGGAGCAGGAGGAGGGTGGGACGTTGTCCGCTCAGTTGCCTGATGGATGGGAAGCTAACAAGCCACCTCTCTATCTAACTTGGTAGTAAACTGTCAGAACAGGGGCTGGGGCAGGGTATGGCTGTGAGCAGCTGTGTTTGCTAGTGCCATCCGGCACTTCAGCATGAGCCCATGCTTGGTTCCCGTCAGGGCGTGTCCCGGTGGTACACCCTTCCCACCAACAGGGCTGTTGGAGCGGGCTGCAGAATCCACAGGAGTGCCGGCTCAGGGACAGGCCGGGTTTGCTCTGCCGCCTCTGTCGGCGCTCTGACAGGTGACGAGGAAACGAGGCAGTACAGGAACAGGATAGTAATGAGCAAACCTTGGGGACCCCCTGCTCTCCTCTGCAAGGCTGACTGGGTCCCCAGGATCCCAGTGGGGCTTGACTTCAGAGTACTGGAGGGCTGCAGAGGGCAGTGGGTAGCAGGTAGCATGCAAGGTGGGAGTCGGGGACCTGACTTTCACAGATTTCCTGTCTGCCTCGGGGCCAGACATTTTACGTCCATGTGCCTGAGCTTTCTGCTGTGTAAGAGCAGGCACTTTGGCGACATGCGTTGGGAACGTGGCTTTAGGGCACATGCCAAGCGCCAGGCTTACAGTAGCTTTGGGCCCTGCCCTTGTTCTTTCTGCCTGGTGATGGCTCCCCTTATTCTGGGTGGTGGTGGGGTGGGGTCCCTTGTGACAACAGCTCCATGAGATACTGCACTGAGAGCTCTGCCCTGCTTCAAGATGGTTGTGTCCTTGTTTTTCCTTGCTGCGCTCTGCCCTGGCTGTGGTCCCAGCGCTCTCCTGGTGCCATACCTGCACCTTGTGAATAAAGCTCGGGGCGTGACGCTGCATCGCTGCCCGATGGCACTGTATTGTAACGCACTGACCCAGCATCCTGCCCTGCGTATGGGAGCTGCACTACTAAACATTGTGACATCTACAACTTTCCCACCTGGCCTCGTTCAGCTCCTGTGACAGACACTCCACGGCCAGGCAGAGCAAGCAGAGCAGTGAGGGGGTGCTGGCAGCCAAGTATCATAGACTGAAAGGTGTTTAAGGGAATTGAGCTTGGCAGTCTCTGTGTGCTCCGGGGTGCTGAAGGTGGGAGCCTGTGGTCAGACATGGCGCTTGGGTGGACAGGCTAGTGTAGTCAGCCTGAAAGGGACAGACTCTCCTGTGTCTCAGTCTCTGTGTGTGCATGTGCACATGTGTGCATTTCCCTGATTCTGCACATGCTTTTCAGTTTCCTGTGTGTATGTGCGTATGTGTGTCTCTGTGCGTACACATGACTACAGTTCTCTATGCACACATGTATATGCATGTGCACTTCCCAGTGTGTATACACGCACATATTTCCCTGTGTGTACACATGTGCCTTTCACTGTATGTATGCACATGCGTGTTTCCCTGTGTGTGTGTGTGTGTGTGTCCATGCATATCTTGGTGTACATATGTGTGTGTTTGTGCATTTCTCTGGGTGTATATACATATGTGCATTTTGCTGTGTGTGTACACATTTGTTTATTTTTCTGTGTGCACACGTGTGCATTCGTGTGTGTTTTTATGCATGTTCCTGCGTGTTCTATGCATTTCTGTACGTGCGCATTTCCCTGTTTGTGCATTTCCCTGTGTGCATGTACGTGTTCATTTCTCTGTGTGCACATGCGTGCGCATTTCTCTCTCTATGTGCATTTCCCTGTGTGTATGTGTGAGTATTTCCATATGTGCACGTGTGGGGACTTACCACACACACACGCACTATTAGTATACCGAAAGTTTTGGGTGTGCAACGACTCTGTTGTAAACAGGTACTTGTTATTCAGTGCTCATGCAGTGTCTGTTCTGGCATTTACAACCCAAAGATTGGAAGGGGCTAGGGTTTGCTTTGGGATCAGGGGCTGTAACGCTCAGAGCTATAGTAATTGCTCCAGTTCATGCCTTGAATGCCCTAAGAGCAAAGCCAGCTTGGAATCCTGTACCCTGCTCAGCTCAGGTTACAGCCTCCAGCATGCAGTGAGAGCAGCAAGTCCCTGTCACGGCGCCCCCCCCCCCAATAGCAACCCCTTCCTCTTCCTCCCGTGGAGACTTCCACGCTCCCCCAGCCCCAAGGGGCGAGCTGAGTTTGGTTACTGATGATAGGGCCACACACTCTCCAGTTCCTCTTTTCCACCCCGTCCTTCCCACCTGCACAGAGCAGCTAGGGATATTTATCACCCAGTCACTGTGTTCACTAGCACCAGCTTTCAGACCTAATGCAATCACCACAGCCAGGCCAGGTTAGCCGGATCAGGAATCGGTTTGTGGGTGGTAGCTAGCTGCCTGGCTTTGGCAGAACTCCCAGGAATGTCTCCAAAAGTGCGTCAAGAGGAGCAAAGCGGGGCCGGAACGGATTCTGGATTTGGGGCTAGGCTCCCGTGAGCTTTCTAGTGGCAGGTCTCTAGTCTGTGTTGTGACGAACAGGCCTACGGCGAGTGCGTCAGGCTGTCCTGCAATGGCTCAAGAGCAGGAGCACCACCGCGGGGCAGACTGTGAAGACCCAGGGCACAATCCCCCGACAGACCGAGTTCTGAACCTGGAGTTCACCAACCAGTTATCATGTGTAAACTCCTCAGGCACCATAACAGCCTAAAAGTGGGGTCACAGACAGTCCCCTTGGGCACTCTGATCTGTCGCACCACCCAGGTGATAGATGGTCCCTTACACCACAAATCACAGCAATATTCAGGTTACTTCCAATGCCAAAGGACCAGTTACTTACCCCAGGTCAATTCCACCTTAGATCTCATGCCAAAGACAAGGCTTGTAGCCAATCCTGTAATAAACTACATACAGATTTATGAATAGGAAAAGGAAAGAGAGTTATTTATGAGGTTAAAGCAGGTAAATGTACATGTACAAATGAGTTACAATCTGCAGTTTCAAAAGGTAATAGAAGTTTCTATAATAAGCAAGCTCTAGATGTCCTTTAGAGCTAACCCAGGTTAAGCACCTGGGATCCTTTGCTTATGCATAGAAACCTAGCCCCCCCAAGAGTCCAAGCAGCAATAAGAACCAGTTGCCTCTTGTTAGGGGTTTTTATTCCCTTTCCCCTTTATGCTTTGAGCTGCAAACTCAGCTGATGGGAGGAAAACACTTGCAAGACTCATCTTTTTTGGGGCGATTAGAAGTAAACAACAAAGTCTTTTGTCCTCCTCAACGTTTCACTCTAGTCCGCCTGGCATCAATAGGCCTTCCTTGTCAGGCAGAACGTAACCTCTTCTGTTGGAGCTCCGTGCTTCACGTCCCTCTCCTGGCTGGTGATTTACACAGCCCAAGTCTACATGACAAAATTAAGTTGACCTGAGTTACATCGACGTACAGCCACTGCATGTCCACACTACACTCCTTCTGTCAGCGGTGTCCGTGTCCTCACTACCAGGGCTTGCCTCAATGCAGAGAGCAGTGCACCGTGGCAGCTGTCCCACTGTATAACTTGCCATCAGCTAGCAGTGTTTTGGGAAGGGTTTGCAATGCCTCCTGGGGTAGGGTGACCAAACAGCAAGTGTGAAAAATCGGGACAGGGGGTGGGGGGTAATAGGAGCCTATATAAGAAAAAGACCCAAAAATCGGGACTGTCCCTATAAAATCGGGACATCTGGTCACCCTATCCTGGGGACAAACGAGTTTCGCAGGGGTGACTGGGAACATGGTTTCAACATCCCTTGATGAAGTTTTCTCCATCCCATAATTTTATCTGCATCCTATAATGTTTCGCGCCCCATTTCAAAAGCCCTGCAAACCCCCATCTCTGTGTGAAGCCTGGATCCTGCACAGCTGTGCTCTGTTGTGATGAGTGTTGCGAGCATGAGGCACCTGATCCTGCAGTATTTGCAGAGCCACGAGAGGAGCTGCAGGGAACTTGACGATTCCTTGAAGGCTAGCTTGCTGTAGGACACAGAAAGAAACAATTCAAGGTTGCTGCTGGCATCCATGGAGCAGCTGCAGACGGTGGAGCGCTGGCTTTAGGCCCGAGAAACCAGCACCGACTGGTGGGATCACATCATTATGCAGGTTTGGGATGACAAGCAATGGCTGCAGAACTTTTAGATGTGCAAGGCCACATTTCTGCACACATGTATGTGCAGAGCTTGCCCCAGCTCTCTGGCACAGTGACACCAAAATGAGAGCTGTAGTGACTGTGGAGAAGCGAGTGGCGATCACAAGTTGGAAGCTTGCAATACGAGATTGCTACCAATCAGTCGGGAATCAGTTTGGAGTTGGGAAATCCACCGTGAGGCTTGATGTGATACAAGTGTGCAGGGCTGTTAATCGCATCCTGCTACGGAGGACTGTGAGTCTGGGCAAAGTGCAGGGCATAATGGATGGTTTTGCAGCAGTGGGGGAATAGACGTCACACACAGCCCTATTTTGGCACCAGACCACCTCGCCAGAGAGTACATCAACAGAAAGGGCCACTTCTCTGTGGTAATGCAAGCATTGGTGGATCACCAGGGATATTTTACTGACATCAGCATGGGATGGTCAGGGAAGGTGTGTGACGCATGCATCTTTGAGAACACGGGCCTGTTCAGAAAGCTGCAAGCAGGGACTTTCTTTCCAGACCAGAGGGTTACCATTGGAGATGTTGAAATGCCAAAACTGATCCTGGGAGACCCAGCCTACTCCTTACTCCCGTGGCTCACAAAGCCCTACACTGCCACCTTGACAGCAGAAAGGAGAGCTTCAAATACAGGGTGAGCAGGTGCAAAATGATGGTTGAATGTGCTTTAGCCTTTTGAAAGGTCACTGGCACTGTCTACTCACAAGATTAGACCTCGGTGAAAAAAATATCCCAATGGTTATAGCTGCCTGTTGTGTGCCTCATAATATCTGTGAAGCAAAGGGGGAGGCATTTCCGCTGGGGTGGAGGGTGGAAGTGGAACAGCTGGCTGCTGATTTTGAGCAGCCAGATAGCAGGGCTATAAGAAGAGCTCAACAGGGAGCAATATGGCTCAGGGAGGCTTTGAAAGACCATTTTAATAGTGTCAAGTATCAGGGGGTAGCTGTGTTAGTCTGTATCCACAAAAACAACAAGGAGTCCGGTGGCACCTTAAAGACTAACAGATTTATTTAGGTATAAGTTTTCGTGGGTAAAAAAACCACTTCTTCAGATGCAACATCTGAAAAATATTAGTCTTTAAGGTGCCACCGGACTCTTTATCATTTTAATAGTGAGCCACAGTAATGTGTGTCGCTGTAGCATGCTATGCCTGGCATTGTTCTTTGCACCCCAGTCTGAACCTTATAATGAGTACTCTGTGTGTAGTAATATAACATTGCAAATGCACTTATTGCTGTTATCTGTGACTGTCAGCCCCAGCCAGCATATCTTGTGAACAAATAAAGATGAATTAGGTTTCCATAAATAGACTTTTATTCCAAACCCAGGTAAACAGACATATTTATAACTGAATGAAACTCGATAAATACAGGGGAAAAGAACCTTTAAAGGGGAAGAATCCCATGCACGACTACAGGCTGGGGACCGACTGGCTAAGCAGCAGTTCTGCAGAAAAGGACCTGACCTGGGGATTACAGTGGATGAGAAGCTGGATATGAGTCAGCAGTGGCCCCTCGTTGCCAAAAAGGCCAACGGTATATTGGGCTCTATTAATAGGAGTTTTGCCAGCAGATCAAGGAAAGTGATTATTCCCCTCTATTCAGCACTGGTGAGGCCACACCTGGAGTATTGCATCCAGTTTAGGTCCCCCCCACTACAGAAGGGATGTGGACAAATTGGAGAGAGTCCAGCGGAGGGCAATGAAAATGATTAGGGGCTGGGGCACATGACTTACGAGAGAGGCTGAGGGAACTGGGGTTATTTAGTCTGCAGAAGAGAAAAGTGAAGGGGGATTTGATAGCAGCCTTCAACTACCTGAAGGGGGATCCCAAAGAGGATGGAGCTCGGCTGTTCTCAATGGTGGCAGATGACAGAACAAGGAGCAATGGTCTCAAGTTGCAGTGGGGGAGGTCTAGTTTGGATATTAGGAAAAACTATTTCACTAGGAGGGTGTTGAAACACTGGAATGCGTTACCTAGGGAGGTGGTGGAATCTCCCTCCTCAGAGGTTTTTAAGGCTTGACAAATCCCTGGCTGGGATGATTTAGTGGGTATTGGTCCTGATTTGAGCAGGGGGTTGGACTAGATGACCTCCTGAGGTCTCTTCCAACCCTGATATTCTATGATTCTATGAAAGAACAGTCCTTTCCATTTCACAGACACATACACCAACCGTGCCTCTCGCAGGTCAGTGTATGTGCGGCTGGGATTGCCTGTATTCTCCCCCGGGGTGCAGTAGTAGGGATAGTGCAGCGGCCTTGGACGCCGCATGGAATGTGTGTGTGTGTGTGTTGGGGGAGGGGGGTGGAAGGTGGTCTCAGAATGCAGTTCTCTATGGGCTGTCACTAGAAATGCTCCTGAAATGAGTGTCTGTGACCAGAGTATCTTGCTGTGGACACTGCAGCACAGCCCTGAGCTTGGCCCTGGGTTCCCCTGCCCATGGATCACAAGGAACCTGGGCAGTTGTCATGGCCAGCTCTCCAGGGTGAAGGGGAGCAGCTCCCACTGGCTGCAGCGAGACTTCAAACTCACTTGGGGCCTCAGTGCCCGCACCATGCAGGACCCATGTACAGCTCAAGGTGCCCCTCCCTGGGGCCAGGTTCTGCCTCTGACCCATGCCTGTCTGACATCAGGGAGCGTGTGTGAATGTGTGCACTGGCTGGCAGACACCAGAGCTAGTGAGATTTTCTGTTGGTGACAAGAGGAAGCCAGAGCTCCATGTTAGGTGCTGGACCAGGCTTGGCAATGAGGCATTTCATGCCCTGCTCTGCCATGCCACAGCATGGACCATCCCCGCTGTCCCTTTTGGGGGGGTGGTTATATGCACAGGCTGATGGCTGTGTACGGAGCTGAGTCTCAAGCATGCCCAACTCTGCCCCTTTCCAAGGCTGGAAATGTGTTTACATTCAAGTCGGGCTGAATGATAGCTGAGCGCACTGTGTAATCAGCGCAGCCAGGGAGGAGCAAGGAGCTAATGGGAATGGTGGCTCTTGTGCAGAGTGCTGGGTAAACAGCGGAAGTGGAGTGGCCTGTTGATAGCTGTGGTGTCAGTCCACAGCCTGTAGGGCAATGTGCCTATCCAAGTCAATACAACCTAATACCAGGGGAAGTAGATTTAGCAGAGGCGTTTGGAATCTGGCCTTGCTGTTAACAGTTATCAGCAGGTTGGGGGAGGGCAGTTCATCGGAGTGAGGGCTCTGCTCAGCTAGCTGCCACCCACTGCTTCCGCCTGGTTTGAGATGTGCTGGGCTCTGGTGCTTTCTCTGCCTGCCCAGCCAGCCAGAGGCAGAGCAAAGCCAGCCAGAAATAACTGTAATGCAGAAGGCTATGGAGGAGGAGTTGGCAAGGTGCTAGCTGAAGACGCACCAGCCTCTCCCCAGACAGCGCGCTCCTTTGTGCTGATGCACAGCACCAGTGCCACACCCCATGCCCGTGCTCTGGGACCGGGGCTGCTCAGAGTGGCAGTTCTAGCAGCATTTTGTGGGTGTGCACGTGTGTGCACCTGGGCGTGTGTACAGGGGTGTGGAGTAGAAGGGGATTGGGCTCTGCCAGCAGAAGGGAAACAGGCACCTTGTTTGGCAGCTGTGGCTCTAGGGCACATTAAACCATAGAAAATGTGAACACACTGGGCACTGCAGCTTTCTTCTCCCTTTGTAGCTTGTTGATTCCCTTGGGAATGGTGCTGGCTCGAGGGGGCCTAGAGTGAAGAATTGTGAGCGGGGCGGCAGTTGCACAGTGCAGGGACTGCTGGGGTTAAGGGCCTTCTGTTTGAGAGACTCCACACATTTTCCAGTAGAAAGTAGTCTGGAAACATAGCGGCAGAGTTTCTATTTGCAGGAAGCAGTAAAACTGGTCTCTTGCTTAGTGTCGCCTGAGGATAGAACAAGCTGGAAAAGCTGATGCAAGGAGTTTAAATATGATCTATAGATTTGCCTAGTGGCACCGTGGTCATCCACCTCCCTTTTCTCAGCAGGTAATGGTGTCTCTGGGGAACTCCAGCAGAGCCCTCAATAGAACAATGGGCACAAAGGAGCGCGCTGTCTGGGGAGAGGCTGGTGCGTCTTCAGCAAGCATTTGACATGGACATTAATAACTGCAGAAGCAGAGGCTGGCTGCCGCGCTAGCATCCCACCGAGGCTCTGATGTGGCCCACTGAAGCTCTGATGTGGACGTATATAGGGCACGGGCGCTGCTAGTTCTCATGCAGCGGGCGGAGCTGCAGGTTGGGTATTGTTGCAGGTAGACGTGGATGCTGCTAACTGGGATTCAGCTCCTTGCTGAGAGAACAGATTTGGTATGTGTTTCACTGAAAGTTTTGTGGGGTGTGGTTTGTGCCTTTGATCTGCTGTGAACTGGCTGGGGCTTGAAGTGTCCAGAGAGGCAGCATGTACCCAGAGTTTGGAGCAGGAATGTCATTTTAAATCAAAAGGTGTCAGGACTCCCTGCTCCAGTTCTGCTTTTGGTCTCTGATGGGGGAATCCGTTCTGTTTCACTGTTGCTTTGTAACCTTGTGAAGTGATGCCGAATGGTATCTTCTTTCACAGGATTAAAAAAGAAAAGTGATGGCATTACAGGGAGAAGTGAGCTGGGGTTTGTAGGGAGAGCGGCTGTTTGCAGTTTCCCCTCAAGTGCTGGGCTGTTCTAACAGGGCCCTTCGGAGAAACCATCCTCTGGCAAAAGTAACCGTTTACAAGGTGAGCCGCAGACAATGGGCTTTCTGCTGGAATGTGAAGCTGCTCAGGAAGGAGTGCTGGCGGGCTCGCTGCTTTTGCAGCCATTTATCAAACGTGTGTGTGATCTAGCAGCCAGCTTTAAACTGACCACTTCAACAAACTCCCCTTGAACACAGAGTTGTGGGTTTCAGAGTAGCAGCCGTGTTAGTCTGTATTCGCAAAAAGAAAAGGAGGACTTGTGGCACCTTAGAGACTAACCAATTTATTTGAGCAGAAGCTTTCGTGATGCATTCAGTTGTGTGTGCGCTTTATTAATCTCAGCTGGGAGAGAAGGGGAGGGTGGAGGAGTTGGACAAGGAAAAATGGAGCTGGGGCCAATAATCCATTTTCTTGGTGGTGTGTATGAAGCCAGCGGTTGGGGAGGGCGGGCTCAGGGCTGTGACTGTAGGTGACTGCACATGGGGAGATCTCTTCCTCTTAGTGTGTTTCTCTGATTGCTAGGAACATGCTGCATGCAGTTATAGCTGCCTCTCTGCTCCGCTCTGCTTGGTGCTGGGAGGGTGTTTGTACCCTGCTCTGATGTGTCCTGACACTTTCAGAAGGCTGGCACAGTCTTGCCTGCTTGGGTGAATTCCTCTGCTTTGGGGTTTCCAACTCCTGACAGCCCTGCGTGCCCTGTGAACTCTGGGCATATGCATCAGGTTCCATGCAATCCCATTCTGTGATTCTCCGAGAAGGTTACCCAGTTCATGGAGGCTACCTGCCCCCAGTTGCTTGTTTTCAAGGCTGTCTGGGACACTCCATCTCTTGAGCAGCAAGGGGGTTGCAGTTTTGGGAGATGAGAGAGGCATGGACTCTGTGTCACAATCCTGTCTAGTCTGGAATACGCTGCCCTTGTGATCGTCCCCCCCGATGGTTCAGTGCTGTGAGAGCGCAGGTGATGGGCACCCTGGCCACAGGGCTTGGAGCCTGGCTGCTCTCCGGGCACGTGCGCCAGGTGAGAGGCCGAGACAGTTTACAGATTAAAACCAGATGCCATGGCTACTGAAGAGTAACATGGCAAAAGCAACAAGGAAAGGAAGTGACTGAGAGACATGGCCCCTCTGAGCCCCTGGGCTCACAGCGGGGTGAGCTGAGCAGTGCCATGCCTGGCCTGCGAGCAGCGAAAGGCGAGGTTGCTGTAGTTAGCGCACTGACCTGGCAGGGAGCACGTTTCAAGGCAGCCGAGCACGCAAGTGACTCGATCTCACTGGGTTTAATCTAATTCTTCGCATTATTTCATTACATCAGCAAATCTCCCCCTTTCCCTCCCGAGTGGGACAGCATTTGTATGGTGCCCCTGGCATGGCAGGACAGGCGGGTGGCCGTGCAGGAAGGCGGCAGAGCTAAGCAGAAGCTCGGTGCCTGTTCTCTGCATGGCTCTGGCTGTCATGGTCTGTCTTAGGTTGATGAGCATACAGCCAGCCCCCTGGATCTACACAGGGAAATCCCAGGCAAGCTCCTCTTTCCAGGAGGTGAGGAGTGGAGTGCTGGCAACAAGGGCTTGTGTCATAAACCGTTGCAGCTTTCGCACACTCTGTCCCTCTCCCTGACACAGGCACATGGCCATGCACACTGCCCACCCCCCCTCCCAGCTTGAGATCTGACTACCAGTGACTGTCTCGCAGGGGCCTGGGAAGCTCTGGCAGGCTGGCTGCTCAGGGAAGGTCTGTTGTTGCTGTTTGACTGCGGCCGTCTCCAAGATGCCATCACTACGGGAAAGGATATTATTCCAGAGTTGAACAAACAAGCTTGTTTACAGTTCATTTCCAGAGCGTGCGGAGCCTGGTCCTTTTATGGACATATGGTGTGGTCACTGCAGCAGTGAGGGCTGTGTGAAACCCTATTAAGACTTGGTTTATCCAGAGCTATCAATTGGGGATGACAGTAATGGGGTAATGGGATTATTCCAGGCTGCTGACATAGGATCATTTCCTTCTGCAAAGGCCTTTGTCTCCTTCCAGGGCTCGGAGACATTTCAAGCAAGGCTGGCTTTTGGTTTTGTTTGCTTTTCAAGATCCAGACGGTTACAGTGGCACCCAGTGTCCTCGTTTATACATGCACCAGGAAAGCCCCCCAAGCCGATTGGACAATCCTGCTGGCTCTGATTCTACAGCACAGGCTGGTGTTGCTGGTACATTTATTGTTCTTCACCAGTTCAATAGGTTCAGTGCTGCCTAGATTCAATAGTTAAGCAGAGAGTTGCTGTGAGATCCCCCTGGAATGGGGCCAGCGCCTGATGTTGGCCTCTGCGCAGGTGAGTCTCCCACTCTGGCCCTGCACAGGGACAACCCATCCCAGGGGAATCCAGTGCCTGGATGGCAGTCCCCTCCAGGTGAGCAGCTGGAGGGAGCTGAGACGCTCAACATCCTTCTCAGCATCCTGTCCTGGCTGCCCCCGCTAGCCGGGCTACGGACACAGCACACAATCAACCCCACTCATGCTGGCCCGCCATGTTCTGGGCTGTGCTGTCCCAGTCACAATCCCAGGGTCAATGCTCAGTGTACAGAATGAGCAGAGGGAGTGGGGGAGACCTCTACTGTTGGAATTTATGGCAGAGTTTGGTGGGGGCCAGGTGCCCCTTTGGCCTGGGAAGAGGGGTTCCAGGTGCTGCTGTTGGCTGGCGTAGCTCCGGCAGGTTTCTGCGGTAGAAGTCCCTGTCATATCCCCTTTGCTGTCTCCCTTTCCCCCTGCCCCTGCTGATGCAGCCCTGGGCCTGGCAGGGGCACTCTCCTGCCCAGAGATGAGATGCAGGCAAGCCCTTCCCTTTAAATCACAGCTCTGGATAACTTGCACCCAAGAGTTGTGCTGTGGATTTTCGATAAGCCTTGAAACCCTGGGAAGTGCCAGAGGACAGGAAGAAAGCATATGTCTTGCCAATATTTAAAAGGGTAAATGGGATAACCCGGCTAGTTATAGGCCTGTCAGTCTGACATCAATCCCGGGCAAGATACATGGAGTGACTGATGCAGGACTTGATTCATAAAGAATTAAAGGAGGGTAACAGGGTAGTTGGCCCACTAGAGGAAACTGGGCTCAGCTGTCCTGTTCCAGGCCAGGTGCTGCTAGCTGGGCCAGTGACGAGGGTGGGGCAGCTCATGGGGGACCAGCGGAGGCCAGGTGAGATGCAGTGATTCTGTCAGGAAGAGCAGGAGATGAGAGCTGCCACAGAGAGAAGACGGTTCCTGGGAGAGGGCTGAATGCAGGAGAGCAGCAAGGGGGTGCTGGCTGGAGTCCCCAGGCCAGAGAGCCAGGGCTGGAGGGCTGGAGGACGGCGAACGGGGCAAGTCCCGGATGACTGGAAAAAGGCTAATGTAGTGCCAATCTTTAAAAAAGGGAAGAAGGAGGATCCTGGGAACTACAGGCCAGTCAGCCTCACCTCAGTCCCTGGAAAAATCATGGAGCAGGTCCTCAAAGAATCAATCCTGAAGCACTTACATGAGAGGAAAGTGATCAGGGAACAGTCAGCATGGATTCACCAAGGGAAGGTCATGCCTGACTAATCTAATCGCCTTTTATGATGAGATTACTGGTTCTGTGGATGAAGGGAAAGCAGTGGATGTATTGTTTCTTGACTTTAGCAAAGCTTTTGACACGGTCTCCCACAGTATTCTTGTCAGCAAGTTAAGGAAGTATGGGCTGGATGAATGCACTATAAGGTGGGTAGAAAGCTGGCTAGATTGTCGGGCTCAACGGGTAGTGATCAATGGCTCCATGTCTAGTTGGCAGCCGGTGTCAAGTGGAGTGCCACAGGGGTCGGTCCTGGGGCCGGTTTTGTTCAATATCTTCATAAATGATCTGGAGGATGGTGTGGATTGCACTCTCAGCAAATTTGCGGATGATACTAAACTGGGAGGAGTGGTAGATACGCTGGAGGGGAGGGATAGGATACAGAAGGACCTAGACAAATTGGAGGATTGGGCCAAAAGAAATCTGATGAGGTTCAATAAGGATAAGTGCAGGGTCCTGCACTTAGGATGGAAGAATCCAATGCACCGCTACAGACTAGGGACCGAATGGCTAGGCAGCAGTTCTGCGGAAAAGGACCTAGGGGTGACAGTGGACGAGAAGCTGGATATGAGTCAGCAGTGTGCCCTTGTTGCCAAGAAGGCCAATGGCATTTTGGGATGTATAAGTAGGGGCATAGCGAGCAGATCGAGGGACGTGATCGTTCCCCTCTATTCGACACTGGTGAGGCCTCATCTGGAGTACTGTGTCCAGTTTTGGGCCCCACACTACAAGAAGGATGTGGATAAATTGGAGAGAGTCCAGCGAAGGGCAACAAAAATGATTAGGGGTCTAGAGCACATGACTTCTGAGGAGAGGCTGAGGGAGCTGGGATTGTTTAGTCTGCAGAAGAGAAGAATGAGGGGGGATTTGATAGCTGCTTTCAACTACCTGAAAGGGGGTTCCAAAGAGGATGGCTCTAGACTGTTCTCAAAGGTAGCAGATGACAGAACGAGGAGTAATGGTCTCAAGTTGCAATGGGGGAGGTTTAGATTGGATATTAGGAAAAACTTTTTCACTAAGAGGGTGGTGAAACACTGGAATGCGTTACCTAGGGAGGTGGTAGAATCTCCTTCCTTAGAGGTTTTTAAGGTCAGGCTTGACAAAGCCCTGGCTGGGATGATTTAACTGGGAATTGGTCCTGCTTCGAGCAGGGGGTTGGACTAGATGACCTCCTGAGGGCCCTTCCAACCCTGATATTCTATGATTCTATGGAGAGGGCTGATCCACTGGCATCTCTTTGCCAGAGAGCTGGGTCCTAGAGGAACCATGAGAGACTCCCCGCAGAGAGGTTGTGGAAGCTCCGGCTGGGAAGAGCAGGGTTGTGCCCTGGAAGGAAAGCCTGGGGTGGCTGTTCTGGCCGGGGGAGCGGGGGGAAGGTCAGAGGATGACTGTTAAAGAGTCCAGGTCTGGCGGAAGACACTAGAGTGGTGGGAATGAAGCCCGGGTTTTAAAGCTGATTTGCACAGGTTGATATGGACTGTTGTGGGACAGCTGGTTTGGGACTTTTGTACTGTATTTTGGTTAATAAATTGTTGATGAACTAGAGAATAAGCTCGTATGGACTTTCTGGGAACCCAAGAGGGAAACAGGTGAGGGCCACTTGCAGGGCTGCCACAAGGGAGCGCCTGAGAGGAGGCCATTCGTTCGCAGAGGGTAATATAATTAATGCCAATCAACATGATTTATGGAAAATAGATCATGTCAGACTAACTTGTCATCCTTTTTTTTCTATGAGCTTACAAGTTTGGTTGATAAAAGTAATAGTGTGGATGTAATTGACACTCCTGTAAGGCACTTGACTTGGTACCACATGACATGATTCGAATGATATAAAATTAACCTAGTGGATCACTTCATGATTCCCTCTTTTCTTCATTTCCTCTGGGGCACCAGGCACTGGCCACTGTCAGAAGACAGGATACTGGGCTAGATGGACCCTTGGTCTGACCCAGTAGGACCATTCTTATGTTCTTAAATGAATTACAAATCGGCTAACGAATGGGTCTCAAAATATCGTTATAAACGGAATCGTCACTGAGTGGGGGTGTTTCTAGTGTGGTCCTGCAGATATCAGTTCCTGGCCCCACACTATTTAACATATTTATAATCAGTGGCTCTCAGCCTTTCCAGACTACTGTCCCCCTTTCAGGAGGCTGATTTGTCTCGCATACCCCAAGTTTCACCTCACTTAAAAACTACTCAGACATAAAAATACAAAAGTGTCACAGCCACACTATTACTGAAACATTGCTGACTTTCTCATTTTTACCAAATAATTATAAAATAAATCAATTGGAATATAAATATCATATTTACATTTCAGTGTATAGTACATAGAACAGTATAAACAAGTCATTGTATGAAATTTTAGTTTGTACTGACTTCGCTAGTGCTTTTTATGTAGCCTGTTGTAAAACCAGGCAAATATCTAGATGAGTTGATGTACCCCCTGGAAGACCTGTGTGTACCCCCGGGCTGAGAGACACTGTTATAAATGACCTGCAATACAACATAAAATCATCACTGATAAAGTCTGCAGATGACACAAAAATTGGGGGCATGGTATTGAAGAGAACAGGTGACTGATACCAAGCAATCTGGATCACTTGGCAAACTGCATGCAAGCAAACAATATGCATTGTAATGCAGCTAAATGCAAATGTATCCATCTAGGAACAAATGATGTCAGCGAATGGGGGACTCTGCTGGGAAGCAGTGACTCTGAAAAAGATTTGGGGATTGTGGTGAATAATCATCTTCCAGTTCGATGCTGTGTCCAAAAGGGCTAATGCAATCCTGGGATGCACAAACAGGGGAATCTTGAGTAGGAGTCAAGAGGTTTTTTGACCACTGGCGGAATCTGTGTCCAGTTCTGGTGTCCACAGTTCGAGAAGGATAGTGAAATATTGGAGAGGGTTAAGAGAAGAACCATGAGAGTGATGAAAGGATTAGAAAACCTGCCTTATAGAGAGAGACTCAGGCCTGGTCTACACTGGGGGTGGGGAATCGATCTAAGATACACAACTTCAGCAATGAGAATAGCGTAGCTGAAGTCGACGTATCTTATATCCACTTAGAATTAGTTACTTCGCATCCTCGCAACGCGGGATCAACGGCTGCCGCTCCCCTGTCGACTCCCCTTCCGCCTCTCGCTGTGGTGGAGTTCCGGAGTCTACGGCAGAGCGATCATGGATCGATCACTACCTGCCAATCCGGCGGGTAGTGTAGACGTGGCCTCAAGGAGCTCAATCTATTTAGCTTAACAAAGAGAAACATAGACTATCAGGGTTGGAAGGGACCTCAGAAGATCATCTAGTCCAACCCCCTGCTCAAAGCAGGGCCAATCCCCAATTTTTGCTCCAGATCCCTAAATGGCCCCCTCAAGGATTGAACTCACAACCCTGGGTTTAGCAGGCCAATGCTCAAACCACTGAGCTATCCCTCCTACCTCTGAGCTATTATTCCCGCCTGAAGGTTAAGGGGTGATTTGATCACAGTCTATAAGTACCTACATGGGGAACAAATATTTCATAATGGGCTCTTCAATCTAGCAGAGAAAGGTCCAACACGAGCCAATGGCTGAACGCTGAAGCTAGATAAATTCAGATTGGAACTAAGGCATACATTTTTAACAATGAGAGTAATTAACCACTGGATCAATTTACCAAGGACTAAGGTGGATTCTCCATCACTGACAATTCTGAAATCAAGACTGGATTTTTTTCTAAAAGCTCTGCTCTAGGAATTGTTTGGGGGCAATTCTCTGGCCTGTGTTACACAGTGGGTGAGACTAGATGATCACATTGGCCTCTCTGGCCTCAGAATCTCTGAATTTCACACAGGCACCCGACAGACAGGGCTTACTTTCAGCTACTCGTAGTCTGCTGATTTGAGCCCAGGGACCAGAGAGAAATTCTGCATCTGTTCTTTTCAGGAATCCCCTGAGCTGCCTAGGCCCCTGGGTGTTTCGTTTGGGGCCAATAAAGTTTCCTTTCAGTTTGGTGCACACAGAGCCAGGTGAGCTCAGGGCTGCCCCTCCTCCAGAGATCTCTGCTATCTCTGAGCCATTCTCTGCCCTGCTCTTGCTCTCACAGACTGGTTACGTTCCAGCAGGCCTCTCCTCGGGTGCTGACATCCCGCTCTACAGTGAACACTATGGCTGGAGTTGGGACTTAACAGTCTTCCTGATGATTCCGGCTTGAGATGGAAAACCTGCCGTGTGGCTCTGGAGAGGGGTGTCTGTTCATATCCTGCTCACAGCAGACCTTCTGATTGAATCTGCACAGAGATTTAATTTAATCCAAACATGTTTCTCGTCTTAAAGGAGCTTGTTCATTTCCTGTTAGCCCTTATCTGATGCGGGCATCCAACAATATTAAATGTAAGGATTGATCTGATAGGCAGCCTTCAGGCAGGAGAAGAGACTGCCACAGGGATTGCTGCGAATCAGGGAGCACTAGGGCAAGTCGCCTGTGTAAGTTTTCCCATCATTATTTCACGAGATGATAATACTAAGGAGTGTGATATCAGTATGCTAGCATGATTGCTGGGCACACTGGGTAGGATGAGACCACACAGCAAGTTTGGAAACATCCAACATTTGTACAAGAAATTGTCCTGGGGGTGTGAAATGGCTCCTGAAACTGAGATATGGAGCATTTTAGCTCCAGGTCTCTGGTTTGACTCCAGATCCGTACTATTCAAAATCCGAATGTTATGACAGTTGTCTGGGGGCCTGGGTCCGGGGGGTTCCAGAGAACACCAGCATAACTGACTCTCTGGGCTTGTCTACACTGCAGTCAGAGGTGTGACTGCAGCATGTGTAGACAGACCCCAGCTCGTTGTGATCAGGCTAGTGTGAGCAACAATAGTAGTGACTCCAGCGAGAGACTGTTGAATTGGAATTCATTTGCAAATTGGATACAATTAACTTAGGCTTGAATAGAGACTGGGAGTGGCTAAGTCATTATGCAAGGTAACCTATTTCCCCTTGTTTTTTCCTGCCCCCCCCCCCCCCCCCCCCCCCCAGACGTTCTTGTTAAACCCTGGATTTGTGCAGGAAATGGCCCACCTTGATTATCATACACACTGTAAGGAGAGTGATCACTTTAGATAAGCTATTACCAGCAGGAGAGTGGGGTGGGAGGAGGTATTTTTTCATGCTTTGTGTGTATAAAACGATCTTCTACACTTTCCACAGTATGCATCCGATGAAGTGAGCTGCAGCTCACGAAAGCTCATGCTCAAATAAATTGGTTAGTCTCTAAGGTGCCACAAGTCCTCCTGTTCTTTTTGCGAATACAGACTAACACGGCTGCTCCTCTGAAATAGTAGTGAAGCCACAGCAGCAGCACAGGCCACTGAAACATGTACCCAGGACCCTGGGTGGGAGGGGCTAGCCCATACAGCTGCCCATGATACTGCAGCTTCCCTGTGATTGTTACTTGAGCTGACTTTGCTGTAGCTGTGTCTACACATGCTGCACTGTAGGCACATCCCATGTTTGCGAGCTGCAACAGAGGCCAAGGAGTGGGTGGGTGTGTCTGCTCATTTCCCCTCTCATTGGAGAACCAGACTGCCCTGGTCTGGGGAGAGGCAGGCTGGCAGTGTACCTGCTCTGGATAAAGAGAGGATTTCAGGCTCCAGAGGTGTCAGGCCAGTCTATTACTAACTGCCCTTCCTTGCACACACAAGCAATGCCTTTGGCTGGCTTCTTGCATGGGGCAATTCTGCAGTGCCTCAGAAGCGTGAGCACCAACCTCAGAGCAGACTGGCAGGAACCAGGTCACAGACCGCCCCGGCTGTGAGTTCCAACCAATTATCACGTGTAAACCCCCCAGGCACCATAACAGCCTAACGTGGGGTCACAGACAGTCCCCTTGGATACCCTGATCTGTCACACCAGCCAAGTGAGCCTGCTTTGTGATAGATGGGCCCTTACACCACCAATCACAGCTATATTCAGGTTACTCCCAGTGCCAAAGGACCAGTCACTTACCCCGAGTCAATTGTACCTTAGATCTCACATCAAAGACAAGGTTTGTAGCCAATTCTGTAATAAGCTATCTAAAGATGTATGAATAGGAAAAGGAAACCAGAGTGTTATTTACAAGGTTAAAGCAAGTAAACAAAGGTACAGAAATGAGTTGCAATCTTAAGTTTCAAAAGGTAATAAAAACTTCTATGACTGGCAAGCTCTAGATGTCCTTTAGGGGGACCCCAGGCTAGGCAGGTGGGGATCTCTCGATTGTGCCTAGAAACACTTTGCTCCCCAGAGTCCCTCTGAAAACCAGACCTTACGACTTCCAGGAAAGGGCTGGGCTCTAAGAACAGATGTCCTGTTCAGGATTGGTCCATCCCGTGGCACCTGTTCCCAGGTGTTGATGTATCGCTCCAATCTCCCGCTAAGGGGGTAGCCATTCTAGAACCAGCTGGGGACTTGTGAAGCTTGGTGCCATTCTGGAATTCCCCAAGCTTCCTGCAGTGTAGGGATCTCTGGGGGCTCTGGGTCCCTTGACTGCAAGATGTCTCAATGGTGCACTGAGTCTGGCATGTGGCGTGCAGGAAAGGGCCCCAAAGTTGCTAGAAGACCTGATTGTTCTAGGACAGAGGCTGCTGTCTGTGCAGTGCCCAGGGCCCCCCGTGGCATTGCCCAGTACTGGCAGAAGTTTTATCGTTGCATGTGAAATCTGATGGTGTGCGATAATCGATACAAACTGGATCTGTGGGTGGAAAGAGCTCTTAGCGGCTGGTTCGTTAGCTCTGCAGCGAGAGGTTAATGATTTCCCCAGGGCGGAGAGTGTCCGCACTGAGGGAATTGCTGCTGCTTGGCATTTGTTTCAGAACTACCTTGTTCTTGGCTTTGTGAAGCAAAGGAGTAAATCCACAAACTTCCCTGGGAGACTCGCCTCTCGCAGGTGGTTGTTTGTCCTCCTCTGAGAGCAGGACACCTTATGGCCCAGCCTCTGCTTCACCTCTGCCCCCTGCTACCCAAAGAGAGAGCAGGAGAGCAGCAGTGAACCCCTGGGTCTAGCCAGGGCTCTTCAGCATTGCCTGGGGCTGGAGCACCCAGGAGCCATGTGGAAGACGAGGCTGTTCACACACATGCTCCCTGGAGTCCTTGTGAAACAGCTGTGAAAAGACATAGCACCTCAGACAGAGGGATGCGTGTGTATGTGTGTAGACATGTGTATGTGTAGATGTACACCTATGTATTGTCCTATCCTGATTGTAATACGTGGTGTAGGACTCAGGGGTGCGTGATGGAGGCACATGACATAGCAGACAGTGCCCCCCCGCACACACCTGTCCTCATGGGGTCAGGAAAAAGAAGGAAGGTCAGTGAAAGCCTTTGAAATGTCAAGTATGAATTAAAGCTTTCATTGGGACAACAGCTCGTCCTCCCTTTGCCTTTGGTTGCCTTGTATCAAGAGAGCCCTGGTGGACAGGATGCTAGATGATATTGAAGGTGGTGATAACTGCCCTGGTTGGGAAAAGAGAAAATCTAGTGGAGCTGGGCAGGAGCCACATTAAACACGGTCTGATGAGCTGCTCTGAGACCTGGCAAATTTGGACCAGCCTCTAGCGCAGTCACAGGCACTGGCTTCCTCCAGGCCCGAGGGTGCTCAACCCCAGCTGGCAGAAGAGGGCTAGTGTGGCATCCTGCCCACTGGAGGCTGGACAGTGGCAGCCAAATATGACCCAAACTGGGCAATTGGGATGGCCCCAGATGAGACTGTGTGAGGCTTTTTAAATGAGGTTTTGGTTGTGCGGGGGGTCTCTCAGTCAGGTCGCACTCACCTTCCCTGGCTCACTTCCACCCGCTTGCCCCATCCCCAGGGCCTTTTACTGCTGGGTCCTGATCCTGTTGGTGGCTGAGCCCCCTTCACTCCCATGGCCCTCCACAGGGGTGAAGGGGCAGGATCGGGCCCTTCCTCCATGATACAGGGCTCAGTGCTGGAGCAGCAGGTTCATGCTGGTGCTTCCTTTGGCATCTTCCCCAGCTGTCCCGCTCTCTCTAGGCTCCAGGTCCCTGTGTGGGGGCGGTTCCAGGCGGGGGCTCTGAGGAGGTGACTTACATTCTGGGCGGGTCTCTGGAGGGGACAGAGTCAGACCTTTGCTTTGATACAGGGGGCACCCAGCAGACTCGTCCAGCTGTGTGCCCCAAGAAGAGATGATTTCTTAGTGCCTGCAGGCTGCTAAGGGGCAAGCTCTGCCCTTTTCCAAGCAATGTCTCATCCAGGACCGGCCTGGAGCACTGCTACGCCCAGGGAAGGTGGCACTGACTGACCATGTCCACGGGGCATGGGTTACCTCAGTGTGGCCATGAGTGCTGGGCCCTGGCTCAGAGCCAGCCAGCAGCGTCAGGAGCAGCAAGCGACCTTAGTGCTGCCCGCTCTCTTGCTGTGATCACAGATCTCGCTCTATGGGGTGTTTGTCTCAAAACCCCAGCTCCAAGCTGTAGTTCCCTGAGAATCTCACCTTCCCCGTGGGAAAGAGAGCCCGTGTCTGGCCCTGGCGGCTGCAGAACCAGGTGGCGGCCGGGTCTCAAACACCGGAAAGCAAAGAACAAACCTGACAATGACATTTTTTTCTGGGGCCTGCCTCATGAGAGCCCCATGGCACTGCAGGGGGGTGGGAACATGGCGCTCCAGAGCAAGGGTAGCCCCAGGCAGCAGGGGGCTGGGATCTGGGAGCCCCGAGTAAGCGGCATGCAGCCAGCCCAAGGCAGGCCATAAGTGCAGGCCCAGGCTGGGCTGAGCCTCGGGCAATCAGCAGATGAACGGGGCCGGCACTTCCCCTTTGCTTTTTGTTCCTGTGGCGCAGGAGGGGCAGGAGCTGCCAGACAAGTGTGTCTGGTTTCACTGCCTGCTTCTCCCTGCTGCAGCCTGGTCCCTGGTGCTCAGAGAGCCGGGCTCAGCTCTGCAGGATCTCCAGGAGACTGAGCCAAGCCACAGCGGGTGCTGGGGTGCCATGCAGGGTAAGGACAGTGCCCTTTGGTCGTGGGCTCTGGCTGAGCCCGTCTGTGTCTGGAACCTGTGCCAGGTGCCTGTAGCCAGACTGTGCCAAGCCGGCCTGGCCTCGGACACTTGCCAGTGCCTCGTCCCCACCACCCCAGGGACCGTGGCTGCCTGTGTTTGCAGCTCTCTGAGTGGGGCTGCCGTGCCCAGGGCTCTCAGAGCTCGGAGCAGCAGCCCTGCCGGTAACATAACTGCTCTTGGCACTCCGGGGGGACCCGTCAGAGAGCTCTGATTCAGGCGGACCCTGCCATGCAACATAGGGTGCTCCACTTTCAAGCAGCCCAAGTCCTCTGGTGAGGTGAGGCTCATGGGACAGACTGGGAGGCCGGTCAGCGGGCACAGACTGGGGCTGGTGGGAAGCCCTGGGTTCTGGGTGGGCTCTGCAAGGGTCCCTCCGGAGCCACGTCTCCATGAGGGCTACTGGGCCATGCACGCTGCCAGCAGAGGTCCCTAGTTTGCGCCTGGTTCTGAGGGTGAGGGGATGTGTAGGTAGTCCATACCTGGATGCAGTCATGCCATCGTCTGTCCCTCCTCCTTGGCACCCTCTCCTGAGAGCCCTCAGCAGGGACGGCATTGGGGGGCCCGGGCTGGCTGTAATGAGGATAATAAAGCAGCATTGCCCCTCGTTCTGTGGGTCAGTGGTTGGGGCTGGAAGGACATTGCCCAGTGCTGCCTGCCTGGGCAGCAGACAGGAAACCTTCCCCGGCACCAGCAGAGGGCAGTATGCCCCAATCCAGAGCTGTCAGAGCTGCAGCCTGGCCCAGCCCGTTGTGGGCAATGACCCAGCAGTGGGGCTGAATCGACATATTGGGGGATTAGAAATAGAGAGAGACCTCGGTACGCGCCCCGGGACACTGGGGGATGTTCCTGATACCCCTTGGCAAAGGGCCTCCTGGGACACTGGGGGATGTTCCTGACTCCCTTTGGCACAGGGCCCCCGGGACACTGGGGGATGTTCCCAACTCTCCTGGGCTTATCATTTCCCCCCTTTTGTCCTGTCTTTCCCTGGCAGATGCTTGAGACGGACACTGAGGAGCTGAGGGTGATGCCCTCTGAGGAGGAGAAGGTGGCAGGGGGTGATGCCTGCCTGGCCGCAGTGGGGGCAGCGGAAGGGGCATTGAAGGAGGCTGTCCCGGCTGCCCTGGGGGCCCCACTGGAGGAGAAGAAGGTGGTGATTGTGGCCGAGTGTGTGGAGGAGCAGCCTGGCTCCAGACCAGCCTTTGTGATCCCGGAGCTGCGGCTGGACAGCACGGCGGACAGCCCAACAGACGAGGAGGAAGACGAGGAGGAGGAGGACAGCGACCAGCACTGTCTGGAGAGGAGTGAGGTCAAGCGCTGCAGCATGATTGAACCGTCGGTCTGCGAGCCGACCTACACCCTGACAGTGCAGGGCTCCCTGCGGCGCCGCACGCACAGCGAGGGCAGCCTGCTGCAGGAGACGAAGGGCCACTGCTTCACCTCCGACACCACCCTCAACTGCCTGGACATCCAGGGTCCCCAGACCCACTGGGCACTGCCCTCGCCCAGGACCCTCAAGAAGGAGCTCACCAAGAACGGGGGCTCCATCCACCAGCTCGGCCTTCTCTTCTCTGGGCACAGGAAGGTACGTGAGCCAGAGCGCCCCCGCTCCCTCCCCATGCCGGGGCTGCTCTCCCTCATGGTGGGGAAGAGCTCGGGGGTGCCCTCCCTGGCTGGGGGTGTCCTGCTGTCAGGAGGGCTGACGGCTATCTCGGCAGGGTCTGACCTCCTCTCCCTCCCAGAGGGGTCCCTCTGCGCTCCAGGGGATACAGGCCTGGAGCCAGAGAGAGAATGGGGGAGGCCAGACTAATGCCTTCCTCATCTGCATGGCCCTGGGCAGATCCAGTCCCTGGCCACAGGGGTTGCGGGGTGCACAGCTGGGAGGTTGGCATGGGTCTCCAAGCAGAGAGGCTGACAGGCCTGTGTCCCTGCAAACCAGCCGCCGGGGGGTGACGTGTGCCCGCCCACCAGTCCTCACCCTGCCCACGGAGGACAAGTCACTCAGTGAGCCCAAGTGCCAGGCCCCAGCCCAGTTGTCTCCAGTGCCCAGGCACGGTGGGGCCCACCACCAGCATCCCCAAACTCCCACCCCCACTGCAGGGCTGTGGCTGTCCCCCTGCTGCGCTCCAAGCCGCAGCATGGCAGATGGCACCTTGGGTCCCGTTGTGGTGCCGGCGGGATGGGCGGGCAGCATTCATGGAGCTGCTGTGCCTCTCCTCCAGATTGGGCTGGTTTGGGGTGTGTTTTTGGTGCCCCTTCCAGGCAGCCCAGTGCAAATTCTGCCCCCATGTCCATCCCTGGGCTCTTAGGACCCAGACCCTCCACCCCCAGCGTCAGTGCTACCAGTGCCTCTGCAAGGCAGGTGATGATCCCCTCGTAGCTCTGGGAAACCAGAGACCCCAGCCTAGAGCCCCATCTCCCCAGCAGATAGATGGTGCCTGGCACGGGGGAGCTGAGCCCTTGCCCACGGAGAAGGGTGACCCTGCCAATGGTGTCATTGCCTGGCTCCTCTGGCAGCACCGTCTGATCCCCTCCCCTCGACAGCTTCCTCCCCAGCCGGATGTTTAATATTCCGTCCTGTGCTCACACAGCGTACGTGCCTGGGGGAGGTGCCCCTGGCAGCCCCACTGCTGCACCCACCCGGGATTTTCTGCTCCGTGTTGCAGGGGTGCGCACAGCCCTGCCACTGTGCCCTGCAGAAGTGCTCCTCCTTGATCCAAACCTTGGCAACAGCCGGGGGCACATCCCCTTCATATTGGTGCACATAACAAAATTCATAGGATGTGGGTTGGGCCGAGGGGTTTGGAGTGTGGGAGGAGGCTCAGGGCTGAGGCAGAGGTTTGGGGTGTGGGGGGCTGACGGCTCTGGCTGGGGGTGAAGGCTCTGGGGCGGGGGCGGGGATGAGGAGTTCGGGGTGTGGGAGGGGGCTCAGGGTTGGGGCAGAGGGTTGGGGTGTGGGGTGGGGCTGGGGATGAAGGGTTTGGGGTGCAGGCTGCACAGGGGCTATGGTGGGGAGAGAGAACTCCCCCCAGCCCTCTCACCGCAGCAGCTTGGGGCCGGGGGAGAGGCGCCTCCCCCGGCCGTGGCAAGTCCGGGGCAGCTCCGCGCCGGGGCCCTGAGCCCTGCGGCTGCGCAGCTTAGAGGGAACTTATCCTGGTGCCAAAGCACTTCCTGTGGTGGAGCCTTTCAGATTCTCCACTGGATTGTCGCAGGCATTGGCTTGCCCCGCCCCCCCGTTCCTGGGCTCTCATCCTGCACCCGAGTCCCACGCTGGGTGGGTCCCATCAGTGTTTTGCCATGGAAACGAGGGTGATGTCAGCAGTATCTTATGATTTCACTGCTAGATGAGTAGAAGGAAAGACCATGTTCAATCAACTCTTTGCTAGTGGCCCCAGATAGAATAGTGGTCAGGAGTGAGGGGCACCAGCAGAGCCATGTGGGGAGCCCAGCGCTGGGCTAGCAGGAGCTGTGGGTTGGAATTGAGGGGCACCAGCAGAGCTGGGGGGAGCTCAGGGCTGGGCTAGCAGGAGCTGTGGGTTGGAATTGAGGGGCACCAGCAGAGCTGTGTGGGGAGCCCAGCGCTGGGCTAGCAGGGGCTTTGGGTTGGAATTGAGGGGCACCAGCAGAGCTGGGGGGAGCTCAGGGCTGGGCTAGCAGGGGCTGTGGGTTGGGATTGAGGGGCACCAGCAGAGCTGGGGGGAGCTCAGGGCTGGGCTATCAGGGGCTTTGGGTTGGAATTGAGGGGCACCAGCAGAGCTGGGGGGAGCTCAGGGCTGGGCTAGCAGGGGCTTTGGGTTGGAATTGAGGGGCACCAGCAGAGCTGGGGGGAGCTCAGGGCTGGGCTAGCAGGGGCTGTGGGTCAGGATTGAGGGGCACCAGCAGAGCTGTGTGGGGAGCCGAGGGCTGGGCTAGCAGGGGCTGTGGGTCGGGATTGAGGGGCGCTGGCTGGGCTACATTTGAGAGCTTGTCCTGTGCCTGTCAGAGTAGAGTGCAGCAGTTGCCAGGCGCTGTGTTCTGTTGCATAACAAATACTTACAGGAAAGAACCTGCCCTTGGCAAACTTTTGTGCAAGGGGCTGGGAGACCTTCACAGCGCTCTCCGCTGGGGGCACGTCCCGCTGGGAGCTGCCAGCGAATGACTCACTCCAGGCCTCTCTCAGGTTAATCCCCAGAGGTTTAGTGCTGAGATGTTGCCCCTGCTCCAGCCCTCCTGGCTAGGTCTCCTGTGGCCCTGTCAGCGTGGGCCTGCCTGGGAACAGCCATGGAGCTGACCTGTCCAGAGGGCAGTGGGGCGGGGGTCCCAGACCCGCAGCGCTCGGCTCCTCTGGGCTGGCTCAGAGTAGAGCAGGGAGCCTGGGGGCTGGCAGGCAGATGGACTCCTCTGGGCCAGGGCAGTGCTGTGCTCTCTGTGGGATCTCCATCCATTTAGACTCAGCCAATGTTCTGGGCAGCTCTCAGGCCAGAGGGTGAGCGTGGGTCTGGGTGCCACGGGGGTTCAGGAGAAGCAGCCTGTTCGCTCCAGGTCCCCCCCTTCGCCAGCCAGCCCAGGAGCGGCTCTGCCCGGAGCCAGCCATAGGGCGCTGGGAGTGGGAATATGGCAGAAGGGGTGGGGCTCCTCTGCTCACAGGTCAGAGGCTTGCTGGCAGTCAGGGCCCACCTGTGCTGAGGAAGGTCCTGGTGTCACAATGCCGGCTTCCCCCAGGAGATGCGCTGGCTCGGTCTCGTGAGAGCCTGCAGGGAGCCAGCTCGCGTCGGCCACTTCTGGGGCTGGAGTGACTCTGCTGCCCCCTTCTGGGCAAAATGAGGAGTGCTCCTCAGACAGGCAGCTACTGGCCATTGGCCTGTGGCTCCCGTGATAGGGTCTGGGCTCCTGGAGCAGGAGGGGTCACGCTCTGCCCCTGCTGTCACCAGGGCCCCCCGTGAGCCCAGGCATGACCGTGGTCCCCCGGCACGGCTCAACACTGGGGGTTTGTTACAAGGTCCAGCCTTGCCTGAGAGCTGCAGCTTGTCCGACTGGGCAGGGCCCTGGTGTCACGCTCCTGAGCCGAGGTGCAGCTGTGACACAGCTGGCTGCAGGAAGTGGGGCTCCCTGTGCAGTTACCAGGCCAGCCTGCGCCAGGCTCTGCAGGCAGCCGGTCTGTCCCTGCTGGTTTACTGTCCGAGCCAGGGCTCTAACGCCGAAACTGCCTCCCGGAGAGCATTGGCAGCTCACTGCTGCCCCCCAGTGGACTCCGGCAGCCTACACCAGAACCCCTCTGTGCCACAGGCCAGCACCTCCGGGGTGTGACACACCTGCCTCCTTGTCGCCACCAGGTATTCAGGAGAGACCCCATCCCTCCTCTCCTTGGAGCCTGACTCCTTGCTTCACTGGCTCACTCCGAAGCTCGGTTGGCCGTTCCTGCCTGGGCTTCGGTCTGCGCCACACAGCGCCGTGCTCCCAGCAGATTTGCCGGGTGACTGCAGAGCGAGTGTTCCTGGACCAGGCAGGGCAGCACAGTGCCAGCGGAAAGGGGCCTCAAGGCTGAGAGACGAATGGCGCTGGATGTGAGAGCCCCTGTGTGCGCTGTGGGGCTAGCTAATGTCAGCCACGAACGCAGCAGCAACCTCTGCCTGTGGGGAGCAGGATCTCCCAGTCTGGCTCACGCGGTTGCTCTAGTCGCTGTCATCCTGTTTCCAGCCCAGCACCACCATTCTGTGTATGCCAGGGGAGATCAGCCTGGCTCAGACACCGCCTGCTTTACTGGTGGGGCTGGCGGGAATCCCAGGCCAGTCCCAGCAGGGATCTCCAGTGAAGTTGCTAGGAGCAGTGCAGAGGGGAGGGCCAGGGGTCAGCCTGGTGACCTGCTCCTCATGACTGACTGGACCTGAGCGCCCCAAGAATGGGCTGGGCCATGCAGGGCTGTGACTGGACAGTCTCCGGCTCTACTGCTGTGGCCTGAACCCCCTGCTGCCCACCCACCACCCCATGCTCAGAAGAGCTGCTCTGGGCGAGGGCCGCTCCCAGCAGGGAACAAACCCCAGCCCGGTGCCGAGGGCCCTGCTTCTGACAAGCCACTCAGGAGAACTGCTGGGCCTGGGTCAGAAACCCCCATCCTGCTTGCTCAATGCGAGAGCGCCCAGTGATGGGCAACTGTGCTAATCAGCAATGGCCTCCCTTGCAACTCTTGGGTTGGGTGGGGCCTATGGCACAGCGGGGCAGAAAGCACTGTGCATTAGCCAAGCTATCACCACAGCTTAGAGGGGGGGACACAGACAAAACAATCAATAAAAAAATGGAGAGCCGGGGCAGGGGGCACTGTAAGCACCCTTTCCCCCCCGCACAGTTGATCTCCATTGCTCGCGGCTCACTCTGTGGTGTGGGTGTGGGTGGCAAGGTGAGCGCTGCCCCCCCCGCAGGATCTCTCCCCTGGCTGCCCTGGAGGCGGTGGTGTGCAGGCCTCAGCAGCAGCTGCTGCAGGCTGGTCAGTGCCCCTGTGCTCTGCCCCCACGCTCCTTCCACCCCAGAAGATTTGCTCTGAGTGTGTCTGGAGGCAGGGGCCAGGGTAGCCTCTCAATTTTTCGGTGACTCAGTCAGCCGGGCCGGGCAGCTTTTCTGCTGGCTTTGCCCCCTCTGCCTCGGTAGCTGCGCGACAAGGGGGAGAGGAGGGTGAGGGAGGGCAGGATGGCTGGGGCGCCCCAAGGCACTCTCAAAAGCCTGAGGGTGGCACTCCTTGCCCAGCCCAGATTCCCTAGCATGCCTGTTTATTTCATTGTCAGCAGAGAGGCCCAGTGTAGCGTCAGTGCCAGCAGACAGTAAAGGAAACTGCCCGCTCATAGCACCTGTCCTTGCAGTCCCTTCTCACTTTCTGATTCCAGCAGCAGCCCGGTCACCCTACAGACCCAAGCCCAGGGGACCTGCCCCAATCTGAGACACCCCCCCGCTGGTTCATGGTGGGGCTGAGGGAGGTCATGTGGGGTGCAGGCCAGGGAACAATAATGTAGTTGAGGGGAAATGCGAGGAAATGGAGTTTGAGGATTATGGAGTTATGCTTGGGGTAGTTTACTCACTTCTTTTCTTACCGCTGACCCTCCTGGAGACTGCGCAGGGCCTGGGGAACAGCCACCTCGCATCTCCAGCTGCTAGCCACCCCACAGCCTGCAGGCTGCCATTCCCTGCCCCCATGCCTCCCAGCTGCCTCTCAGGGGACCTTCAGTGGCTCTGGGCAGCTCCCCAAGCTCTGAGCTTGTTGCTCTCCCTTCTACACAGAGATACAGCAGGGAGGATGAGGCCCATCTCTAGCCAGGGGCATTGGCATGAGATCGTCATTGCTGCCATGCCGCCGGGGGAAGCCACCCTTCCTATGGAAGCTGACGCAAATTGTGGTTCCTAATAGGGATGAATCGCTCTGAGGGGCTGACCAAATGCTGCCGCTGGAGGTGGGCACACTCCCCGTTTGAGGGGGCAGATGTGGAGGAGAAGGGAGACACCCAGGGCCCTTGTAGCAGCTTGTTTGGGGGTATGTCCTGCCCACTGCTGAGGGCTTTAACAGGGACTAGAAAACCCCGTGTAACCTGCCTATGGAGTGCCCTCTAGTGGTAGTTCTAATTATAATACTACCAAGAACAGGAAATGCCTCTTGGACTGCACTACCCAGAATCCTCCACAATGGGAGGGTGGGGTGTCTCTATCTGCACATTGCTACCAGAAACCTCAAGGTGTTAAATCTTTG
Organism: Chelonia mydas; assembly: GCF_015237465.2. NCBI lineage: Eukaryota > Metazoa > Chordata > Testudines > Cheloniidae > Chelonia > Chelonia mydas. The sequence continues at coordinate 3,210,076 of NC_057857.1, forward strand.
TATGCGCAGTGTGCACAGGACCCTTTTAAGCCTTTTGTGTCTGGTTCTCTGGAGCTCTCTCGTTCCCCTGCTTAACTGGTGCTGGGATTCAGAGGTGGTTGTTTGAAGACCCCATTGTGGGTGGGAGCTCTGGGAAGTTTGGGGCTGAGATTAGGCTGCTGTCTGCCTTTTGTCTCCATGCGGAAGTGGAGGCTTTTCCGACAATGGAAGGAAACGTTCCCAGGGCTGCAAGTCGCCTTGATTGCGGTCACTCGCCAGGACCATATTATCAGAGGGCTGCATTGTTCAGGGCTGATAAACTCCGGAAGCACAAGCTTAGAATGGAAGGAAGTCCCGGGGCTGCTGGGCTGGGAGGCATGTTCCCACGGTAGGGCCAGGGTGCCGGGAATCCTGGAAAGCGTGCACTAGTCCTGTGTGGTGCTGGGCTCAGCTGGCATGGAAAGCCAGGGAATGGTGCTGGGGCGACAGGCTTAGCCAGCCCACACTGCCGCTGGCCCTGAGGGGGGCAGTCTCATGGCACAGCCTCCTACCCAAGCCATCCTTTCTGTCAGTGCAGACGCGGGCCTGGCTGAGGTTTGCAGTTTGCTGCAGTCAGTGCTGCCGCTGTGAGCACGGAAGGGCAGGAGACGGACACCCTGCTTGCTGGGCATTGCCCCCCCTCTGGCCCTAAGGCCACATTTCCCCGGGTGGTGACTGCTGCTGGGGGCTGCATTTGTGGGCACCCTGGCCGAGGCAGCTGGAGCCTGGTAGGAGGAGGTGCTGGGCTAACATTAGTCCGGGGCTTCCACAAAGCGAGCTGCCAGGACCAGGGGCAGATCTGTTCACATGGCCGGGAGGAGCTGTATCCTGCTCAAAGACTGAGACAACTGGCAGGGCTCAGTGGGCCAGACACAGGGTGGTAGGGTTGCCAATCCTCCAGGATTGGCCTGGAGTCTCCCAGAATCGGCATCAATCTCCCGGTGACTATTGAAAGCAATCTGGGAGATTTTAATAGGCTATTTTAAGAAAATGAAATTACATCATGTTGGGGAAAAAATCTCCCGGAATAGCTTCAGCCAAAGTTGGCGACCCTACGCAGGGGCCCACTGGGGGCAGCGAGCTCCCTGTCCCGCCGGTTCTGCCCACAGTCCCACCCACACTCTGCCCCAGGCCCCGCCCTCTCCCCCACTCAGCTCCCCTGCCACCACTTGCCCAGTCCCTCCTCTCCTCCCCTGCGAACTTCCCCCACCCGCCATGTCCCTCCACCCCCGCAGGGTGGGGGAAGTGAGGAGGAACGCAGTGGGGGGGTGTCTTGCAGAGTCAAGGGGGTGAGGAGGGATGTGGGTGGGGTCTCGCGGGGAGGTACATCGGACCTCCGGAGTGGGGGGTGGAGTGGAGAAGAGGAGGGACAGAGTCATCAGGCAGCGGCTGGTGGTGGAGGCCTCAGGGAAAGGGTGGAGCAGGGATGGGAAGAGGCGGAGCACAGGCCAGGCATACACCAGTGGAGGCTCAGCCTCCCCACCCGTGTGCAGGAAAGCTGCTCTGAAGCTGCTCCAAGATTTCTGGGAAATGCCAGGCCAGGTGCCCCTAGCTCAGCGTTCACTGGGCGTGGTAGGGCTGGACTGCCCCTTGGAAGCATGGGCTTCCCTGTGCCTTTCCCAGGTCTACATCATGAGACCCTCCCTGATGTGCCCACAGCTGTGGCCAGAATCAGGCCCTGGTTCCCAGACTGCCCTTTGGGAAGAGGAGCCACATGGCCCTCCCTGCAGCATGGATTAAGAGCCACTTCCCAGCAGAGCATGCGGACTCCTAGATTTTCAAGGGCAGAACTGTGCTGTCGTCTTTGAATTCATTATCAATGTGTCCCGTGGCCTGGGGTTACCCAGGCCATCCCCCTCGCCCTCTTAAATATAGACACTTTAGCTTTGCTTGTCCTCTGGGACTTGCCCCATGTTCCAAGATTTATTAAAAGTCACCTTTTAATAAATTGGCAGCCAGCTGTTGGCAAGTCCTGTGGTCCTGATGGCTGCTACACCCCATCCCCTGCCCCCCTCTGGGCACACATGCCAGAATGGGATGGCTGTACATCAGTGCTCTGCGCCAAGCTGACATGCTGAGGGGGAGAAAGGCAAAGCCAGCTCCCTGGGAAAGCCCAGCTGATCTTCAGAGAGATCCCCTGGGACTTCCAGGGCCCTGAGTGACAGGAGCTCCTGCAGAGGTGGCTGACCTTCACCAGCGTGTTGAGGCTGGGGAGGGCTGGGCCTTGTCCTAGGTCTGGCTTGTCTGACACCTCCAAGCTCTGCTAGCAGCTGGACCTGCCTCTCCGACCGACCGCCTCGCCTGATGCAGCTGCAGGCTCCCTAGGCCCATCTGTGCCCCTGCCTCAAGCTGGGCTGCTGCTGGCCAGGCTTTGCATGGGAAGAGCTAAGTAGCCAGAACCTGGCCGGGGCTCTATAGATTTCACAAGGGAGGAGCCAGCCGCCATGGGGAACCAGGCCCCTTTCATGTATGTGCCTCGCTTTGAACATATGGGCCATTGCTTCAGTCTCAGAAATAGCCGAGCCGGGAGAGGGCTCGGCGGTGAGTTCTCCAGGGTTCCTGGTTTGAAAAAGGAGGTTTCTACAACGGAATCCCTCAGACTAGTGCCTGTGCACCTGGGACCCTTCAAACAGAGACATGTGCCAGGGCCCAACCCTGCTTCTGTGGTCAGCTGGAGTCTTATCACTGGCTCCAAGGGGAGCAGGATTGGGCCTCAGTGCGCTTATTCCAAGGCAAATTTAAATACACGCAGGTTCCAGAGCGTGCTGCTCTTGCCTTTGCCTCAGGGGGAGGGCAGCAGCACCAGCATCTCCTCTCTCCTCTCTGCCCAGGCTGGGCTGGGAAGAGCCCTGCCTCTGGGCTTGGTAACGCAGCCGCAGAAAGCAGGCCGGGTGGACTGCTGACACGCCTGGGCTTTGGCTAGTTTGGCTGTGTCTGCACAGACAGGATGGACTGAGTGCAAGCTCTGCTTCCGCCATCTCCTTCACACCGTGTAACTGTGGCTGTCAGCACAGGGCTGGACGGCGGGGCAGCATGCTGGACCTAGGCTCACTGGAACTTTGGGGCCCCATTACCCCACCCTGTTGCCATCCTTAATACAAGCCCAAGCCTCTACTGTGCCATGACTGTTCGGTCGTTCTGGCTGGGGTGGATCTGCCTGGCTGGCCCATGTGAGGCTTTGCAATGCAGCATCTCCTTGGAAAGGTTTGGGGACCTCTCGGGGCCCTGACGGAGGCTGAGCCGGGGAAGCCTCGTTCCTTTGTTCTCCCTGCCCCCCGGTATTCGGATAAAATCAACACACACGGGACCTACAGCTCTGTTCATCACGGCTCCCAATGCTGAAGGGCTAGTCTGGCTGTATGTGATGAAGCTTCTCAGGGGTTAGATACACCTGGCCTGATGTGGTGCGGGGATGGGGCAGAGGTCTGTTCGGGGGGAGACAGAGGCCTGTTGTGGGGGTGGGGGGATCAGGAGGCCTGTTGTGGTGCGGGGGTGGGGCAGAGGCGTGTTGTGGGGGGGGGGGTCAGGAGGGCTGTTGTGGTGCGGGGGTGGGGCAGAGGCCTGTTGTGGGGATGGTGTCAGGAGGTCTGTTGGGGCGTGAGGGGGCAGATGCCTGTGGTGCAGGGGGAGGAGGGGGACTCTGACGTGTTGCCCCTCCAATGGCTGGCAGGGGCTGCTGCCATTCTTTGCCAGTGGTTGCCCCTCCCCAGACCAGTAAGTGGGGGCAGTGGGGCTGGCATCCCCAGCCCTGTTCCACCTCCACCCTCTGGGCGCTCCCTGCCAGCCAGCATCGCTCAAGGGCAGCCCCTTCCCAGCGTGGTGGAAAGGCCTGTGGAGCTGAGTAGGGATGAAGCCAGCCAGGTCTGGGCAACCAGATGAGCTGCGAGCTGAGCTTTGCACCCCTCCCGGAGGATGCTGGAGCTGGCAGGGACCCTAACTGTGCCTGGGACAGCCGTTGGCCCAGGCAGCCTGCACTGTGGGTTTGATCTGCGCCCCTGTCTGAGGAGTTGGCCCTTGGCCCAGTGGCCTTTGGGACTGGCCAGGGATCTGCACAGATCTCATGCTCATCTCCCCGTGGTCACGTGGTCTCTGCTGGCAAAGGCACCTTCCCCCTGCCTGGCTAGAGGAGCCTCCAGCCCATGGACTGCAGGCCCCAAATGCCTTGCCAGTGGGAGCGGAAGGCAGACGGCGCCACTCAGGGGCGCAGGGCTCACACTGGCACCATGATGCAGACAGTGTTTTTGTATTTCCCCCTGCAGCTCAGCGGAACAGACAACGAGTGCGGCTGTGAGGATGGGGACGAGGCCTCCTGCAAGAAAAAGAGCAAAAACTTGTAAGTGGCACGCGAGGCCAGGGTTAGAGCGTTGTCCCACCTGTGCTGCGTGGCTGCACTGCCTGCAGGATCTGGAGACCTGGCTCCACTCAGGTCTCATGCTGTGATCGGGAAGGGAGGGTGGTCCGTCTGTGTCTGAAATAAGGAGGCTGTGCTCTGTCTGGGCTGGGTCCCTGGTGGGCCAGACAGAGCTCTGTGCAGCTGTATGACCATCGCTTCCTTGCCCTCAGTAACACTGGGGGAAGGGAGTGGTAAGGACAGAATGCAGTAAGATCTCGCTTTAGATTTGTAGCTAAAGTCTGGCTATCCTTGAAGGAAACTGGACCTCCCTCAGGGAATGTATGGGAGTGCGTACTGGAGGCAGTTTGCAGGGCCAGTAGCATACAGCCAGGGTAGGAATGGAAGATGTTAGGGGCTCCTTTCTTTCTTGATGGGTTTCTAATAGGCCCTCTCTCTCCTGGGGCCATGGAACACAGGATTCCCTGGGCTGCAGGGAAGTGGAGGTCAGAAAGAGGACATTTAGAGTGAGTGAAACTTGAACTGGGGCCTCCTTCCTACTGGCCCCAGGCAGGGAGAGGAGCAGGGAAGCTTGCAGCTGCTGATGTTTAATATCCCAGGGAAGGACCCAGGCCTGTTAGAACTGCTAAGCACTCCCAGCAATGAATCCTCTGACTAAACAGAGGAATGAGGCCAGTGCGGGAAGCTTACCAGGATGGTCTCTTTCTAACTGCTCAGATTTGGTCTGTGCTGACTTTTGACTGCGTCTAGAGTGGAAATCCAGCCCCGCCCCACACACACACACCTACACCTTTTCAGGTTTGCAGCCATGCTGCAATTCGGGCTGTAAGTGTTACACGTCACACAAGTGTGCCCTGAGTGTGGACTCTTGCACAGAAGCATTGGTTACAGATCTAGTTCTGACATGTGCAGACAGAGTGTCGTGGGGAAAGAAGCCTAGGAAGCACCGATGATCATCACCATTACAGGTTTGCTTTGGGAAAACTGCCTTGCATTTGAAAAGCAAAGGTGTGACCAGTTGTACCTGTTACAACAACAGGCCTGGCAAATGGGCTCTGTCCTCCTTAACCATCACTTGGGGCAGCCACAGAAACCTGGGAGAGGGGGCGATTTATTGTTCTATAAAAATAGGTGCTGAGTGTGGTCTGGATGGAAAGCTACTGTGTAAACAGCCACAGGTGGGGCAGTTATCTGCCTGGTTACAGGATGTGTGTACAGCGGGTGACTGACGCAGTCATAAGGGGTCACTTCAATGGGCAGTGCTCCTATCCCAGGGGTGCCCATCTCTTCGCGGGGCCCCCAGAGGTAGGGAAGTATCATCAACCACTGGACCCTCCTTCCTCCCCTGCAGGCTTGCACCATGGGGACTTGGCTAGTTGTTATTGTGCAGTGTGGTTTAAATATAGCAGTACATGGGAGTGCCACTAGGGGGAAATGTTGCCACATGGGGTGGGGAAGCAGGCACTGCTGTGGAAGGGTTCAGGTTTTTGCATTTTTGATTATTTCCTCCTGACAGTTTAATTTAAAACCAGTCCTTCACAATCTGCTTTTCATGCTCCCCGCTCTGCGTGCAGAGCAACGGGACCTTGCCCCACCGCTTTGCACAGGCTGGGAGAGGCCAGCTCAGATGAATCAGGCTGGGAAGGAAGAAGAGGATTCAGACTAGTGAAGCTTCCCATTTTAGATGAGTCTCAAGGGCAGTTGCAGAGCCATGCATCTGTTCCTCACCTTGGGACAATAGGGGACAGCGGCAGATTCACTGTGGAGCGTCTCAGCGCTGTGCTGCCCTGCTATTGGCTGAGCAGCTTGTTTGCAGTCAGTCCATGTGGAGTATTTCTGGTGCCTGCAGCTGAGAGCTGGCACTCTGCTCTCTTCCCCAGACCAGTGCACACCTCCAGCCATCGCTCGCCACAGACGCGTCCCAATGTACCACACGATGGTGGACTTTTCAGAAAAGTACCTGGAAAGGTAGGATTTCTTGCCCGGTTGTGGGTTGTTGCCCAGAGCCCAGGAGGGCAGAGGAATTGATGTGATGCTGTTTGCTGTGGTCTTTGTGTGTGTGCGGGTGCTGGAGGTGGCATTGCAGCAGTGCTGGGCAGGCTGGCATGCAGTGGTGTGGCTGCACTGCACAGGCACTGAGAGATGGGGTGTAGGGCTGCTGTGAGGAGCTGAGAGACGCCCATGCAATGAGAATCTCTGACCCCTCTTTCTTTTCCTTCCATGAATGGTTGAACTTCACTTTCAGACTTGCGAGACTGTCCTAAACCAAAATATCTGGGGCATGGCTGCTTCTAGGCCCTCGTGGTTTTGAAGAGTCGCTAGCCCCAAAATCAAAGAGAAAAGAGTTTTTTACCAGCTGTCACTTTTGCTGCTATGTTCCATAAGGCAAATAATCCACTGGGGACCAGGCAGCTCAGTTCTGTGGATTTCTCGAGCTGATGCAGCCTTGGTGATGGTGAGGGCTGTTTCTGTCGTTTGTTTGCAGTTATGTGCAAGGAAAACAAAGGACAGTTGTCTCTTGCAGTTAGTAAATGTAGAATCTCGTCAGGTGTTTCTTTGCATGTGATTGATACAAAAGTCATCTGGAGCTGTCTCGAACTGCTTAGTCTCAGGCAGGAGATACAGAGCTGTTTATAGCCAGAAATTTGCACTGTGCTGATATGTAAGTATTTGTGCATGGTTATGTTCACATGCTCTCTGTATGTGTGCTTGTAAATACCAGAGTGCTTGTAACTTTCTCAAGTACACTGCCAATGCAAACAGCAGGGGATGATTTTGCAGAGGAATAACCACTGAGTTGCTAAGTTAAGAACATGGCTACAATTGTGGGTTTGAGATGTGTAGGGCTGTGTGGCTTTCTCTTGGAAAACGGCACTCTGGCATTAGCATTCCTGGGGCTGCTGTAATAGGAGACAGATGGTGTCTGAGGGCAAGATTCCTTGTTTAGACCCTGTTTTCCCACGTTGCTTTCTGACTGATACTTGGCAACAGACACCCAGCATCCGAGTCACTGCCCAGCCTTGGTCACTGTGGGCTCCATTCAGCAAGGCAATGAGCACTTTAACCTCAATCCAGCAAAGTATTTAAACATGTGCCTAGCTTTAGGTGCCTGACGAGGCCTTTGAAGTCAATGGAACATCACAGGAGCTTAGAGCCAAGTATGTACGTACATGTTTGGCTGGATTGGGGCCCAAGTGCTCAGCACCTTGTAGGGCTGAGCGCTAAACCACCTGTCATTCAGACAAGAGAACCATTTTCTAGGAGAGTCTCTTCTCCAAGCCCCTGTCCTGGGGTGCAGAGCCTGTGGATTGGGCGGTGGCCAGGTCCCCACCAGGCCATTCTGTGCCGTGGTCCCCTGAGCATTGGATTCTCTCTTCCATTGCCTAGCCACTCTCTGTAGATGTGCTGCTGCTTAGTGGCTACTGTCCTGCGCTGCACCCAAGCTGTCCTCTGCACAGCTAGACACCTGCACCATAGTCACTGCTTGGGAGACTGTGGGAAGAGAGAGTGTGTCTTGGAGAGCTCAGGAGATACGGTGCTGATGGGCGCTGTGCAGAGCCTTTGGACACAGCCCTGGCTCCAGCTGCTCGGTTACTTACCTTTTGTTATCTGTATGGGACAAAGACATACCTTGTGCCTTGTCATGAGGGCAGGCAGGTGGCAGAGAGATGCGTGGGGAAAGTGTCACAAGGGCCTGGATCTCCTCCACTGGCAGGGACGGCCTTCACTTCAGCTCCAACAATCCCCTCCCTGAGCCACACTGCAAGTCAGACCAATACCCGGGGCTGCGCAGTGTGCCACGTGACCAGGCCATGCTGGGCTGGGCCTGGAGATACAGCATCACCCCCCACCCTGGGCTAGCGCTTCCCACTCCATGCCCTCCCCAACATGGCTGCGTGGGCCTGTCAGCTTTAACTGGACAGTCCCAGCAGTAGCTGGCTAAAGCCTGTTCAACTCAAGGCTGCCTTGGCCTTAGTTTAGAAACTACCAATCAATGTGTTTGGGTAAATGGCTGCCAAAGTCCTCTCTGGCCTTCCTAGGGCAGAGTGTATGTAAACCCCTGTGGCCCATGCACAGCTGCAGGCCCACCAGCTCTGGGGCTTTCCCTGTCTCTCTCCCGTGGGGAGGCTACATAAAATCATAGAATATCAGGGTTGGAAGAGACCTCAGGAGGTCATCTAATCCAACCCCCTGCTCAAAGCAGGACCGATCGCCGACTAAATCACATTGGCCATGCAATGAACAGCTGGGAGGTTTAGCTGTTTTCCCTAGCCAAGTCCAGCAGTTCTGCACTGGCTCCCCATGTCCCTCCCTGTGATCTACCCAGCACCACGGTGAGCTGAGCCCCTGGCTGCCCTGAGGGCTTGTGTAACTCAGGCAAGTCGATGCCTGAGTAAGGGCTGCAAGATCAGGCCCTTTTACACAGACCGTGGCTGCACCAAAGCCCTTGTGGTGTTCCCGCTGGAGGCTAACACCACATCTACATCCCTGTCTCTGCCCGTTGTGGGTGCAGGGCCCTGTGCTCTGGTCCCCCTGGCATTCCTGAGGATGCCTGCACTCTATAAATAGCTCCTTGTAAATCCCTGCCTGCCTTTTCCCCTGCTCTTGCAAAGCCCCACTATCCTGCCGCTGGGCTGGTTTTTCCACCTTCCTTTGGTTGCCACAGCAACCCGGCGTGGAGTCTTCATAAAGAGCTGCAGCCCATGTGCAGGGCTGTGCACAGCTGGAGCACGGCTGTGCTGGTGCTGACACCGCCCTGACTCACACATGCCTCTGTCACTCCATGGAGCACTCACAGCTCCTCCGGCCCGGTCCCTCCCACTTCCTGACTCGCTGGCCCAGAGCAAGAGCACAGAGCTGGGAGGCAGAGCTCCTGCAGCCTCTGGCCAGGCTGGTCGCTCGCCGACCTGCTGCCAGCCAGGGAGCTGCGCTCCAGGCTCAGGGTCCCTCCGTGGGCTCGCTGCCTGGGGCGGGGGACGCTGCCTGAGCCATGCCCTTCTTCCGAGACCTCTCCAAGCCCCAGCCCCTGGAATTCCACTCGGACATGCTGCTGGGCATGCCCCGGCCACACAGTGGGAACCTGCAGCGCCGGCACACCATGAAGGAGTAGGTGTTGGTGTGCGCTGGGGGGAGCCCAGGGACGTGCAGCGGAGGGCTGCACCTGGCTAGGCTGGCCCCCGGCTACTCCGTCTCTCCCCTGCTTTGAGCCGTGCAAGGAAGCTCTAGCACTGGGCCCTAAAGTTGCTCAGGTTCTTGATCAGTCAGCCACCCTCCGGCAGCAGGTTCCAGAAACAACGGCCTTGAGTGAGAGCCTGGGGCCGCTGCTCTGGGTCGCTCTCCCCAGCCCTCACCACCAGAGCTGCCCACCTGGGCACTAAAACCTGCTCTTCTCTCTAGGGCCAAAGACATGAAGAACCGACTGGGGATATTTCGACGGCGAAATGAGTCTCCAGGAGCCAACCCCATCAGCAAGCTGGACAAAGCAATGAAATCCCTCAAGTAGGTACTGGTGGTGGGAGGCACTGGGCTGCCAGAGCTGCTCTGCTGGGCCCTCTCTGAGCGAGGGGGGTGGGCTGTGGGTGTGCACGCAGCTCTGTGACACCACCGCAGCACAGGGGGGTTAGAATACGGGCTGCCATGGGAGATCTGCACTGACCGCGTGTCCTCAGGACACCCAGTGCCCAGCCAGGAGGGCAGGAACAGCCCCACTGCCCCGAGTCCCAGACCATATCCTGACCTAGAGCGCTAGATTTTCAGCTTTTGTTCTCTGAGTGAATGCACTAGGGCCAGATGGGTGCCAGCTGCTGTCCCCCGCCCATGACAGCAGGGGGCAGGATGCCTTGGCTAGCCAAAAGGTATAGATGTTAAGGCCCCAATGGACCATTCTGACCATCCAATCTGACCTCCTGCCTCACACAGGCCAAAGAACCTCCCACAGTGCGTCCAGCTCCAAGCCCCATGACCTGTGGCTGAGCTCCACGCAGCCTTCCAAAAAACAGCTCAACTGAAAGCTCCTGCCCAGCTGCCCCACATGGATTATTGCCCACCCATCAGAGCACAGGGCAGGGTCTGTGAGCCGGGAGGGGCAGGTGCCCCTTTCACAGCACCCCCTGGTGACCGCTCAGAGAACAACTCCTTCTCCTGCCCTACTCACTCATGGCAGGGCTCCCCAGGAGAAGCTGTGTGTGCCCAAAGCCCTGGCTCTGGCGGGCTGGCCCCTGGTATCCTGGGCTCAGTGCAGAGTGACTGGGAGCTGGTCCCTCGCTGACCCCAGCCCAGGGCACCAACACATGCTCAGACGCGCGGGAGGACCCAGCTAGTCACTGGAGCACTTCTTGTGTCTGATCCTCTCCTGCCCCACCCTGGGCTGGCAGAGCACCTTGCCAGCAGCCCAGTGTCTGAGCCTGAGGCTGGGCTGAGACAGGGCGGAGAGAGGCTGCTTAGCTCTCCCCTGCTCAAAGCCGTGCTGAGTCTCTGCATGCTGGGGGGCGGTGATGTCTGGGTGTCAGTGCAGCTGCTGCTGTTCAGCCAATGTGAGCAGCCCAGGAGCCAAGAGCACACATTTGCCTTTCCAATGAACGGCCCCTTCCATTGCAGGCCGACCCCGGAGGAAGCTCTCAAGTGGGGGGAATCTCTGGAGAAACTGCTGCTGCACAGATGTAAGTGTTTGCTGCCCCCCTCCCCCGCCCCAGGGTTCGGGGGATCATGTGCCACTCCTGAGCTCTCCGCTGGCCAAACAGGATTGTCTCGCTCTGGCCTCATGCTTCACGAATGCGATTCCCTCTGGGGGCTCCCAGGCCAAGTGTTCAGCGTGGGGTTGAGACACTCCCCTTCCTTCTGGTCCCTGTGGGGCTGGGGAGCAGGCCTTGTCCTGGAGGGCACCGTGTTCTCGAGGGACAGCGCTCCAATTACATCCAAATGAGCCGAGTAGTTACTTGATTCTTCCTCTTTGGAGAACTGGCAGTGCTAGAAATTCCACCTCCTCCCTTCACGGGCCGGTCGGGCTATGTCCCAGTGCAGAAGCTAGGCTAGAGGGAGATGGGTGTTACTGGATGGGTTGGGAGTGACAGGGTCTGTGGGTCCTGTGATCTGTGCCCAGCTCTGTCCCCCTCCACTCTGTGTCTCAGGTTCCCCTATGGAACGGGAGACAGGGATCTCTCCCCACCTCCCGTCGGAGTTGGGAGGGGAGGTCAGTAAAGTGTGTAAAGCACTTTGAGATGTTTGGATGGAAGGTGCTCTAGGAATGCAAACTTCTGCCGTTTCCTGCCCTAAAATGGTGACACAGCCACAGAACAGTCCCTGCGTTCCACCCCAGAGGTGGCTGTGTTTCCACATACACACACCTACAGACACCACACCTCCCCCACACAGTGCTTGGGTGGGCCCTCTCAGGTGAAGGCACTGTCTGATGGAAGGAGGCCCCTCTCTCTCTGGGCTCAGAGGAGATGCTTGTTGCAATGCCAGTCCAGTCCAGACACCTGGCTGTGGGCACAGTGAACGTTACCGCGCGTCCCGGGTTCCCTGTTGACTTGGAGCAGATCAGGCCAACGCCCAGACCAGTCTGTGGTTCTCCGCACTGGGATGAGGCGCTTGCCTCAGTGCAGAGCGGCAGCCTGATAGGGCTGGTGAAGGCACCGCTGCAGTGACACTCGGTGTGCTTCTCGCATCAGACCAGCCGCAGCCGCAGCCTTCCCATCCCCGGCAGGACTTGGAGGGGCAGGAGACATTACAACTGACCCTTCCCCCAGTTCCCAGGCTGCGGTAGCAGTTCCAGCTCAGAGTGTAGACATCAGGTGGAGGGACTGGAGCAGAGGATGTCTCCCCAGGCATCTCTTTCCCCCAGGGCAGAGGGAAGAGTTTGCCAGGAGGGGATGCCAGGGGGATTCCAAAGGGCCTGTATTTTAAGCAAGTCCCTGCTTTCTGAGGGTGTCTGGCGGAGGCTGGCTGCTGGGGCCTGGCAGTAGAGCCGTGTCTCTGCTCCCCACAGATGGGCTGGCTGCCTTCCGGGCCTTCCTGCGGACGGAGTTCAGCGAGGAGAACCTGGAATTCTGGCTTGCGTGCGAGGAGTACAAGAAGATCAAATCCCAATCCAAGATGGTGTCCAAGGCCAAGAAGATCTTTGCCGAGTACATTGCTATCCAGTCATGCAAAGAGGTAACGGGAAGCGTTTGCTGCACGGCCCGCTGCACCCAGAGAGGGACAGTTCCCAGCTGTGTATTCTGCACAGCGCAGACATTGCTCGGAGCCCCGGTGCATCCCACTGCAGTGCTGGGGCCCCATGATGCCAGCTGTCAGAAGGGCAGAGAGCACGGAGGACCATGCAGTCGGGGACTGCAGACGGCGCTACTCTGTGCTGGGGGACGGAAAGGCGCCAGTTGGTGCCTGCTCTGGAGATACTAGCCAGTGCCCGTTGGCAGGTGCAAGGCCCTGGGGGCAGGAAATGGGCATTCATTCAGTCTGAGGCTGGAGGCTGGCTTCAGGGTGGGCTCAAATTCCAGGGAACCTCAGTTTGCCAGTAGACACCCACACCGGCCAAAGGGTAGCGTCCAGAAACATCCATGGCTTGATGTCAGTGCTGCTGAGTCAGCTATGGGAGGACTTGGGGAGCACTGCCACTAACCCCTCCTGTTAGCAGCACCTTGTCGCCCTGTGAAGTGGCTGGGAGGTGCCCTAGTGACACCCATTAAATGATCCCTCCATGGCTCCCATTTGGGAGAGATCCGGTGCCCTGGTCTGTGCCTGGGTCTGCCCTGCCGAAGCCCTTCCCAAGTGGGTGACGGTGCCCTTTGGAACGGAGATTGACTGATGCATAGGCCAGGCTGGAAAGGCTGCAGCATCTGCCGTCGCTCCCCGTTGGGAGCCCGGTGTCTGCTGTGCCTGGCTGTATGGGGACGTAGCTGACGGTGACTGTCCCTTGTTCCTCTGCAGGTGAACCTGGACTCCTACACGCGGGAGCACACCAAAGAGAACCTGCAGACCATTACCCGGAGCTGCTTCGACCTCGCTCAGAAACGGATCTATGGGCTCATGGAGAAGGACTCTTACCCCCGCTTCCTCCGCTCAGAGTTGTATTTAGACATAATTAACCAGAAGAAATCCAGCCCCACACTGTAGATCCCAAGGACACTGTCTGGGGCAGACTGGGAGCTGTATGTTTACATGAAATCGACTGGGGAGGTCTTCCCTGAGCTGGATGAGGGGAGCATGCCTTTCTGCTGGGATTCACGCCCATGGAAGCCATATCTCTGTAGCGAACAGACACATGGACAGGCAAAGGCAGAGAGCTAGAGGCCAAGGGGGCTGGAGAGCCGAGCAGTCTGGTACTGTTCCAGTGTACCGTTCCTCAGGATCTCGCCATCTCATCGGTACGACGCCCTTTGCCAAGGCTCGGGTGTGAGTTTTAGCCAGGAGGGAAGCTCCCACGAGACTACTGTGAAGCACTGGCCTGAGCTTTGTCTTTTGTTTTGGGGGCCATAAGTCAGTGGGCAGTGAGTCGGTGGGCAGGGAGGCTTTGGGGAGAGGGGAAACCAGCAAGAACCGGCTTCTTGCCTCTGCTGAACTGGACCAAACCCCTTTCCATGGCCTTGTCGTGCTGCCCTGGCCCTGCAGAACTCGCACCTGCCAAACTGGCTAACAAAAGGCCCTGATCGTGGGATAGAATGGCACTTCTTTTGTCTGTCTGTGGTGATGCGCCCCTCAAGCAGCGAGAGCCAGTTCCTCCCCCACGCCCACCACACACCTCTCCGTTTATTTATTGACCTCCTGTAGCTGGATGCGTTGCTGTGTAATAGGAACTCCTTGAATCCTTTCCTTTGTTAATTTACAAGTGCAATATTTCTGCGTGTCTTGGAGTCCCGCAGTGGAATGGACGGCCATCTCTTCCAAGAGTGTGTACAACATTTTCTAACTCGGTGGGTTTTATTTGACAAACTCTGTGCTCCAAGCAGCAGGCCGCTGGGAGAGCCTGGGTGTATATATAGTTCTGTGACAATGAAGGGTTTGATTGTGTAGATAAACAGCTGTGTGAATCAGACACTCTCACTGCTCTGGATAATGATGTCGTGGTCTGGGAAACGTGGCTTAGTGCTGGATTTGACGGAGTTGGAGAGAATGTCTTGCGTCTAAGTGCCCGGTTTACAATGCAAAGCATCTCTGCAGCTAACAAAAACATGTTGACGTCATGGTTATAGTGTAAATAAAAGGAGAATATTATTTCTTGTACCTGCCTTTTCTTCATGGGTTGTTTCTTTAAACAGCTGGCCAGTGTAATATTAACTGGGACCACAAACCCACGCGAGCCTGCTCTCTTTTCCCAAACAGTGGCTCCAAAGGCACCAGGGCTGAGTTTCCTCAAGCATGAAGTTCCTCCAGGAAGGACCCACTAGTGTTTCCACCTTGTTCCATAAGACTCAGCATCTTTTCCATAGGTGTGAAAAATTAATCCACACTGCAGGCTGTGCAATCCACCTCTCCGTGGGCGTGGCCTAAACAGACCAATTGAACACTGCTTGGGTGTAGCCTAAAGGGACTAACCTGGGTCCAGATTTAGCTCTTGTAAAAATACAAGCTTTTCCTTCCAAACCCCCAGGAGCAGTAGGGCCGTTTCCATGAATTTTTTTTAAAACCAAACTACTCCCCTGCAGTGTTTGTAACCCAAACATTGCAGCACAGGGCCAGGACCTGAGACCTGGAAAGTGGAAACGACCAGACACACAAGGGGATTAGAGTGTTTTCATTATCCAGTGAAACACCAAATGTGAGCAGGCAGTACCAGCAGTGACAGGTAAATGCGGCTGGTTTGAAGCCTCACTGTGCTGTTCGGAAGGATTATTCCTAGCACTGCAAAGAGCGTTTGTGTTTGAAAGTTCGGTTTTTAACCACAGTTTTCCTTTGATCTGGGCTGGTCCATTTTATTCCTTGCATTTGATGGTTTTATTAAAACCTGAGATCTCTACAAATCACTCCATCGCTTGGAGCCTTTAATTTGATTTAATTCAACATGTCTCTGTCTAATAGCTCTGCCAGAAGGCCTAGACTCAAGGCAGGAATTGCTTGGTGGAATTCACTGGCCTGTGCTGTGCGGGAGGCCAGACTGGATGATCTAATGATCCCTTCTGACCTTAACACCTATAAATCTATTACAAATGTTCCAGCTTTACAGACGGGCTCTGTTACAATCCCTTACCCGTCTGGGTCTCTTACACTGACCATGCTGTTAAACATGTCTGATTTCACTCAGTGACACCCAATTTTACCTTCCAGTCTTGTTCAGCTTTACATGGTGCATGTGTTCTGGGCAGTACCAGTTCACTTCACAGGGCCCCGGCTCCTTTCCTGATCAATCCTGTGTATGCCAGGGGTGCCTGAGGACCAGCCGAAATGGGCCCTATTGTGCTAGGTGCTGCACAAACACAGACAGCAGACGGGCTCTGCCCCAAAGAGCTGACAAGCTAAACAGCCCAGCCCACCACAGAGCGGCTATGGAAGGGGTAGAGCATACCAGCAGAGTGACCATGGCATGGTGGCAAAAGGCATGGCAGTGCCATGCGTTGTGGGGCGGAGGAGTTGTTAGGAGGGACGAGCAGAAGGTAAAGGGGTGAGAGGGACAGGATGGGGAGGAGAGGGGTTGGTGGGGAGTGATGGGGAGGGAAGGGTCGGGGTGGGTTGACGCAAACAACCCATCAGCGCAGGGCAGAGAAAGTCCAGTCACGACTATGGCTTCTGGGCCCTGCTCTGGAGTCTCTGGCTGGCTCCACTCTGTGTGGCTGGGGGGAGGGGAGGCACTGCCTGAGTCCTCAGAGGGAGGTCCTGGGGGGTGGCCCCCCAACTGGGCCCCATTTGGCTCCCCCCAGTGCAACAGTTTTTCAGCTGGGGGTTGATTTGCTGGCAATGACCATTATGACACTGCTGCCCTGGGACAACAAAGTGATCCAGCTACTCTATGAACTCCTCCCCATCGCCTGGGGGAGGGACCAGGCCTGACTGGCTAGTGCCCACCGGGCGCTGCAAACTGCAGCCGAGTGGCGCCTCGCAGGCTGACCTCCATGGCTCCTGACCGGCGACCAAGCCAGGCATGGGCCCGGCGCCCTGCCTGCTGGACCCGCCTGCTCCAGGGCATTTATCAGTGGGAACCAGCGAAGGGAAGAGGCTATTTCCCCCCAGTGCAGTGCCAGGCAATGATGTCGCCTGCCCCTCGCCCAGCCTACAACCCCAGCCCTGCCCAGGCCTCTCCGGCTGTCACAGCTGGGCTTTGCCGAGCAGGTCCCAGGCTTTCCAGGTGCTCTGACCTACGGCAGCCCTCCAGCGCCAGCCACGCGCAGCAGGAGGGTCTCTGGGCCCTGTGCTGCTGTGCGGCTGGTGCAGCGAGGGGAGCCAGGAGCACCAGCCCCAGACCAATCAAACCCAATTTTTTCAATCTTCCCTCACAGGTCAGGTTGTTCAGGCCTTTAATCATTTTGTGGCTCTTCTCTGGACTTTCTCCATTTTCTCCACCT
This sequence comes from Chelonia mydas, assembly GCF_015237465.2. Taxonomy (NCBI): domain Eukaryota; kingdom Metazoa; phylum Chordata; order Testudines; family Cheloniidae; genus Chelonia; species Chelonia mydas. The sequence goes on from NC_057857.1 coordinate 3,226,939, forward strand.
CTTTATTGAAATGCGGCGCTTAGTACTGGACGTAATACTCCAGCTGAGACCTAATCAGCGTGGAGTAGGGCAGAAGAACGACTTTTCGCGTCTTGCTTACAACACTCCTGCTAACACATCCCAGAATGATGTTTGCTTTTTTTTTTGCAACCGCGTTGCACTGTTGGCCATATTTAGCTTGTGATCCACTATGACCCCAGGTCCCTGTTAAGGCAGTCATTTCCCATTTTGTACGTGTGCAACTGATTGTCCCTTCCTAAGTGGAGTACTCTGCATTTGTCCGTATTGAATTTAATCCTATTGATTTCAGACCATTTCTCCAGTTTGTCCAGTTCATTTTGAACTATAATCCTCTCCTCCAAAGCACTTACAACCCCTCCCAACCTGGTATCATCTGCAAACTTTATAAGTGTCCTCGCTATGCCAGCGGTCGGCAGTCTTCCACAGCGGGTAATCCACTGGTGGGCGGCAAGGCATTTTGTTTACGTTGACCGTTCACAGGCATGGCCCCCAGCATCTCCCTGAGGCTGCAGTTCGCCATTCCCGGCCAATGGGAGCTGCGGGAAGTGGTGAGCCACAGAGACGTACTGGCTGTCGCTTCCCGCAGCTCCCATTGGCCGGGAACAGCGAACCGCAGCCATTGGGAGCTGCAGGGGGCTGTGCCTGCGGACAATCAACATCAGCAAAACGTCTCGCGGCCCACCAGCGGATTCCCCTGATGGGCTGTGTGCTGAAGGTTGCTGACCCCTGCTCTATGCCGTTATCCAAATCACTGATAAAGATTTTGAACAGAACTGGACCTGGAACTGATCCCTGCAGGACCCCACTCGTGCACTTCCAGCTTGACTGTGAACCACTGAAAACTACTCTCTGTGAACGGTTTTCCAACCAGTTATGTACCCACCTTATAGTAGCTTCATCTAGGTTGTATTTCCCTAGTTTTCTTATGAGAAGATCATGTGAGACAGTATCAGAAGCTTTACTAAAGTCAAGATATACCACATCTACTGCTTCCTCCCCATGCACAAGGCTTGTTACCCTATCAAAGAAAGCTATCAGGTTGGTTTGACATGATTTCTTCTTGACAAATCCATGCTGACAATTACTTATCACCTTATTATCTTCTAGATGTTTGCAAATTGATTGCTCAGTTATTTGCTCCATTATCTTTCTGGGTACAGAAGTTAAGTTGACTGGTCTGTAATTCCCTGGGTTGTCCTTGTTCCCCCTTTTATAGATGGGCACTATATTTGCCCTCTTCCAGTCCTCTGGAATTGTTCCTGTTTTTCGTGACTTTTCCAAGATAATTGCTAATGGCTCAGATATCTCCTCAGTCAGCTCCTTGAGTATTCTAGGATGTATTTCATCAGGCCCTGATGACTTGAAGACATCTAATTTATCTAAGTAATTTTTAACTTGTTCTTTCCCTATTCTAGTCTCTGATCCTACCTCATTTTTATTGGCATTCACTATGTTAGATGTCCAATCGCTACTAATCTTTTTGGTGAAAAACAAAACAAAAACGTCATTTACCACATCTGCCATTTTCACATTTTCTGTTATTGCTTTCCCACCCACATTGAGTAATGGGCCTATGCCATTGTTTCTCAAATGCGGCCACCAGGAGTTTTCCCTGCAGCCATGACAGCTTTCTGGGCAGTGATGGGGGCGTGGCATCAAAACATGTCTCCAGAGACAGGTGGGGCACAACGCTGAAGGAGCAAGGTGAGTTCTCTACCTGGGGAGAGGAGGCATGAGGGGAGGGGGGGCTTAGTGGGGCTCAGACTTCAGCTCTGGGGTAGATGGGCAGCGGGGACTTAGGGAGCCTGGCTGCAGACTAAGGCTTCAGCCATGGGGCTTCAGACTCCAACCCCCTGGCCATGCGGCAGTGGACTCCGATCTCTGGTTGTGGTGCTGACCATGTGTATACCTGCATATTTATTTGTTTTTCCTAAAGTTAATTAAGTATTTTAGGAAAAATTGTCAGAGCGGCCACCAGCAAGAGTTAGCTGGAGTGCCTCATCTTGCACTTCGTAAGAGTGTTAGCGGTTCTTCATAGACCTTTGTTCTGCCTAATCTGTACATAGCTAATAGTAGTTAGTTTTGTAGTGTTAAGTAGAATATGTAGAGTCCCGACTGGGACCTTGTCCCCGAGCTGGGCATGCCCCGCTCTCCTGGCTTCAAGCCATGTGCATCATGCAGCAGGCTGATGCCGATTAGTGACCCCCATGACAGCTGCCCGAAGTGTTTGGGGAAAGCCCATGGAAAAGACAAGTCTCGCATCGTCCTCGTACACAAAAGGAGCGGGATATCCACTTGAGGGCCCTCCTCATGGAGGCTGCGCTTTGCCCAGCGTCAGAGTCCCCCTGCTCCCGGCGCGACTGTCAACCGGGGCGGACTGTCCTCAGTGCGCCCCGACCGCGTCGTGCCGCCGGGCGGGGAGGGCCGCGCCAGGGTGCCCGGGGTCTGCGGCGATGTCGGCAACCCACCCGACCCGTCTTGAAACACGGACCAAGGAGTCTAACACGTGCGCGAGTCACAGGCTCGAACGAAAGCCCATGGCGCAATGAAGGTGAGGGCCGGCGCGTGCCGGCTGAGGTGGGATCCCGAGGCCACCAGTGCCGAATAGAGGGGAATAATCACTTCTCTTGATCTGCTGGCAATGCTCCTCCTAATGCAGCCCAATATGCCGTTAGCCTTCTTGGCAACAAGGACACATTGTTGACTCATATCCAGCTTCTCGTCCAGTGTAATCCCCAGGTCCTTTTCTGCAGAACTGCTTCTTAGCCAGTCGGTCCCCAGCCTGTAGAGGTGCATGGGATTCTTCCATCCTAAATGCAGGACTCTGCACTTGTCCTTGTTGAACCTCATCAGATTCTTTTAGCGCAAACTTTCAATTTGTCTAGGTCACTCTGGACCCTATCCCTAACCTTCAGTGTATCTACCTCTCCCCTCAGCTTAGTGTCATCCACGAACTTGCTCAGGGTTCAATCCATCCCATCATCATCCAGATCATTAATGAAGACGTTGAACAAAACTAGCTCCAGGACCCACCCCTGAGGCACTCCGCTTGATATTGGCTGCCAACTAGACATTGAGCCATTGATCACTACCCGTTGAGCCCAACAATCTAGCCAGCTTTCTATCCATTTTATAGTCCAGTCATCAAATCCATAATTTTTTAACTTGCTGGCAAGAATACTGTGGGAGACTGTATCAAAAGCTTTGCTAAAGTCAAGGTATATCACGTCCACAACTTTCCCCATATCCGCAGAGCCAGTTATCTCCTCATAGAAGGCAATCAGGTTGGTCAAGCATGACTTGCCCTTGGTGAATCCATGTTGACTGTTCCTGATCACCTTCCTCTCCTCCAAGTGCTTCAAAATAGTTTCCTTGAGGACCTGCATCATGATTTTTCCAGGGACTGAGGTGAGGCTGACCAGTCCATAGTTCCCCAGGTTCTCCTTCTTCCCTTTTTTAAAGATGGGCACTATATTTGCCTTTTTCCAATTGTCCGGGACCTTCCGCAATTGTCACGAGTTTTCAAAGATAATGGCCAATGGCTCTGCAGTCACATCCGCCAACTCCCTCAGCACCCTCGGATGCATTAGATCCGGCCCCATGGACTTGTGCGTCTCGAGACGCCGTTTCCGGTACTGCCAGTACTGGCGAACTCCCGGCCGCAGGTCGCTTAGACCTGGGTCACCCTCCCCCAGGCTGTGTCCTAGATGTCGGTCACCATCCTGGAGAGGCTTATCAGGATCAATGCACCGGTCCTGGTCAGCCCAGCACCGCTCCCACAGCAGGCGTCACTACTTGCCTTCGCCTCACCGGTCACCCACCCGACTCAGCAGGCAAACCCAGGCCTTGACAGCTCCACTGTGGTCACCAGAGGGACAGTGATCCAGGTCGGACCAGGAGTTTAGCCCTTTGCCCCACAAGGGGAACTCTCCACCTATGCAGGAGGCTGGCACAGCAGTGGTCACGGGGACGTTACAGCAGGGACAGTGGCCCGCCCGGTGGCCTTACTGGAACCCATGGGGGGTGCCGGTGATGACAGTCGTGTATTCCCAGCCCTCCCTGGCCGCCTCGGACAAGCTGGCCACGGCACTGCTGGCACTGCAGCTGGAGCACAGCCCCGAGCCAGATGCGGGCACAGCACACCAAACCCCGGCACTGAAGGAGCCCTCCCTCAACTAGGAGGGGAAACATGCTCTTCCATTGGGAGTACAGTCCTCGTCATCATCCCCTGACGAGGCGGTGACCGGGCCGCCCCACGCCAGCAGTCCCCCGGATGGCTTGAAGGAGCACCAGGCCCTTTTTAAATGGGTGGCTGAGAACCTGAGCCTGCAGATCGAGGAGGTTGCAGAGGAGACCGATGACCTCTTCAATGTGATTTCGGCCAGCATCCCTGCCTGGATTGCATTGTCCCTCTGCCCAGGGGTCCCTAAGGTTGCCAAGTCATTGTAGCAAACACCCTTCTCTATTCCGCCAACCTCTAAGAAGGCACCTGTACACTCATCGCCCTGCAGCATCACTGGTCGTGTCTGCAGTGAATGAAAGGGACAGACAGGGACAAGTTAGTGCAAAAGCCTGGACTTGTTTGGCAGAAAAATGTATTTGACTGATCATCTACAATTCAGGGTGTCTAATCATCAGGCCCTGCTTGGCAGATATAACTTCAATCTGTGGGGCTCCCTGAATAAATTCAAGGAGGCCCCCCCACGGGACTGTGTCCAGGAGTTCACTGCTCTGGTGGACAAAGGCACATCAGTCACCAGGGGAGTCCTCCAAATGGCCTCGGGCGCTACTGACTCGGTGGCCAGGGTGGTCACGTCTGCGGTGGCCATAAGACGCAGCTCTTGGCTGCAGTCCTCTGGTTTGTCCCAGGAGATGCAGGCTACAATCCAGGACCAGGGTATGGGCTCTTCTCTGAGCTGATGGGCTCAAGGCTTCATGGCCTTAAAGACTCTTGAGCCACCCTCCATCCCTGGGCCTTCACACACCTCAACAGCCCAGGAAGACTTTCCATCCTCCGCCTCCTCCCCTGCAGCAGCCTAGGTCCTGGGGCACTCCCAAGGCGCGCTCCTACAGGAGAAAGGACAAAGACAAGGGGCATACGCGGTGATACCCATTGTCTTCTCACCTGGCTGCTCAACCTGACCCTATGGAGACCACTAAGGCAAAAGTCATTCGGTCCCTAGTCTGTAGCGGTGCATTCGATTCTTCCGTCCCAAGGGCAGGACTCTGCACTTGTCCTTGTTGAACCTCCTCAGATTTCTTTTGGCCCAATCCTCCAATTTGTCTAGGGCCCTCTGTATCCTGTCCCTACCCTCCAGCGTATCTACCACTCCTCCCAGTTTAGTGTCATCCGCAAACTTGCTGAGGGTGCAATCCACACCATCCTCCAGATCATTAATGAAGATATTGAACAAAACCGGCCCCGGGACCAACCCTTGGGCCACTCCACTTGATACCGGCTGCCAGCTAGACATTGAGCTGTCGATCACTACCTGTTGAGCCCGACAATCTAGCCAACTTTCTATCCACCTTACAGTCCATTCATCCAGCCCATACTTCTTTAACTTGCTGGCAAGAATACTGTGGGAGACTGTGTCAAAAGCTTTGCTAAAGTCAAGGAACAACACGTCCACTGCTTTCCCCTCATCCACAGAGCCAGCTATCTCATCATAGAAGGCGATTAGATTAGTCAGGCATGACTTTCCCTTGGTGAATCCATGCTGACTGTTCCTGATCACTTTCCTCTCCTCTAAGTGCTTCAGAATTGATTCCTTGAGGACCTGCTCCATGATTTTTCCAGGGACTGAGGTGAGGCTGACTGGCCTGTAGTTCCCAGGATCCTTCTTCTTCCCTTTTTAAAAGATGGGCACTACATTAGCCTTTTTCCAGTCGTCCAGGACCTCCCCCGATCGCCATGAGTTTTCAAAGATAATGGCTAATGCATCACATCCGCCAACTCCTGTAGGACTCTGGGATGCAGCGCATCCGGCCCCATGGACTTGTGCTCGTCCAGCTTTTCTAAATAGTCCCAAACCACTTCTTTCTCCATAGAGGGCTGGTCACCTCCTCCCCATGCTGTGCTGTCCAGTGCAGCAGTCTGGGAGCTGATCTTGTTCGTGAAGACAGAGGCAAAAAAAGCATTGAGTACATTAGCTTTTTCCACATCCTCTGTCACTAGGTTGCCTCCATCATTCAGTAAGGGGCCTTGACTTTCTTCTTGTTGCTAACATACCTGAAGAAACCCTTCTTGTTACTTTTAACATCTCTTGCTAGCTGCAACTCCAGGTGTGATTTGGCCTTCCTGATTTCACTCCTGCATCCCGAGCAATATGTTTATACTCTTCCCTGGTCATTTGTCCAATCTTCCACTTCTTGTAAGCTTCTTTTTTTGTGTTTAAGATCAGCAAGGATTTCACTGTTAAGCCAAGCTGGTCACCTGCCATATTTACTATTCTTTCTACACATCGGGATGGTTTGTCCCTGTAACCACAATAAGGATTCTTGAAAATACAGCCAGCTCTCCTGGACTCCTTTCCCCCTCATGTTATTTCCCAGGGGATCCTGCCCATCAGTTCCCAGAGGGAGTCAAAGTCTGCTTTTCTGAAGTCCAGGGTCCCTATTCTGCTGCTCTCTTTTCTTCCCTGTGTTAGGATCCTGAACTCGACCATCTCATGGTCACTGCCTCCCAGGTTCCCATCCACTTTTGCTTCTCCTACTAATTCTTCCCGGTTTGTGAGCAGCAGGTCAAGAAGAGCTCTGCCCCTAATTAGTTCCTCCAGCACTTGCACCAGGAAATTGTCCCCTACATTTTTCAAAAACTTCCTGGATTGTCTGTGCACCGCTGTATTGCTCTCCCAGCAGATATCAGGGTGATTGAAGTCTCCCATAAGAACCAGGGCCTGTGATCTACTAACTTCTGCGAGCTGCCGGAAGAAAGCCTCATCCACCTCATCCCCCTGGTCTGGTGGTCTATAGTAGACTCCCACCACGACATCACCCTTGTTGCTCACACTTCTAAACTTAATCCAGAGACTCTCAGGTTTTTCTGCAATTTCATACTTGAGCTCTGAGCAGTCATACTGCTCTCTTACATACAGTGCAACTCCCCCACCTTTTCTGCCTTTCCTGTCCTTCCTGAATAGTTTATATCCATCCATGACAGTACTCTAGTCATGTGAGTTATCCCACCAAGTCTCTGTTATTCCAATCACATCATAATTCTTTGACTGTGCCAGGACTTCCAGTTCTCCCTGCTTGTTTCCCAGGCTTTGTGCATTTGTATATAGGCACTTGAGGTAACCTGCTGATCGCCCCTCTTTCTCAGTATGAGGCAGGAGCCCTCCCCTTTCACGCGCTCCTGCTCATGCCTCCTCCCAGTATCCCACTTCCCCACTTACCTCAGGTCTTTGGTCTCCTTCCCCCGGTGAACCTAGTTTAAAGCCCTCCTCACTAGGTTAGCCAGCCTGCTTGCGAAGATGCTCTTCCCTCTCTTCGTTAGGTGGAGCCCGTCTCTGTTTAGCACTCCTCCTTCTTGGAACACCATCCCAAGGTCAAAGAATCCAAAGCCTTCTCTCCGACACCACCTAAATAGCCATTCGTTGACTTCCACGATTCGATGGTCTCTACCCAGGCCTTTTCCTTCCACGGGGAGGATGGACGAGAACACCATCTGCGCCTCAAACTCCTTTATCCTTCTTCCCAGAGCCACGTAGTCTGCAGTGATCCGCTCAAGGTCATTCTTGGCAGTATCATTGGTGCCCACGTGGAGAAGCAGGAAGGGGTAGCGATCTGAGGGCTTGATGAGTCTCGGCAGTCTCTCCGTCACATCGTGAATCCTAGCTCCTGGCAAGCAGCAGACTTCTCGGTTTTCCCAGTTGGGGCGGCAGATAGATGACTCAGTCCCCTTGAGGAGAGAGTCCCTGACCACCACCACCCGCCTCCTTCTCTTGGGAGCAGTGGTCGTGGAACCCCCAACCCTAGGACAGTGCATCTCATGCCTTCCAGTCGGCAGAGTCTCCTTCTGCTCCCTTCCCTCAGACGTATCATCTGGTCCACTCTCCACATTAGTACCTGTGGAGAGAACATGAAAACGGTTACTTACCTGTATCTGCCCTGCTGGTACATGGACGCTTCCCTTTCTTCTTCTGGAGGTCACATGATGCCAAATTTCTTCACCATCCTTCTGTCCCCAATGTGCAGCCTGCTCTGAATCTTCAGAACCTTGTGCCCGTAGAAGCCTATCCTGACATTCGTCCAGGAAATCTTCAGTTTCTCTTATGCAACGCAGGGTCGATACCTGTTGCTCCAGACCTTGAACCTTCTCTTCCAGTATGGAGACCAGCTTGCACTTTGTACAGACAAAGTCGCATCTGTCCTGTGGAAGAAAGACAAACATAGCACATCCAGTGCAGGGCACAACAGCTGAACACTCCCCATCCATATTACCTTCCTTCCACGAGCTTCCTCAGGATGCGGCAGTTGGCAGAGCGTCCTCCAAGCAGTTGTTCCGTGACTCCTACCCCCCTCCAGAGGTAAGCTTGTGATTCACCTAATGTGGAATGGACGTGACCAAGCACTCGAAGGAGAAAATCCGGTTACTTACTTTCTCGTAAATGTCGTTCTTCGAGATGTGTTGTTCACGTCCATTCCACCACCCACCCTCCTACCCCTCTGTCGGCGTTGCCAGCAAGACGGAACTGGAGGGGGTCGGGCTGGCGAGGGTATATATGCGGGGCGCAGTGGCGCCACTCGGGGAGCCCGCCGGCCTGCCAGGAGCCGCTAAGGGAAAAAGTTTCTGATGCTCGTGCACGCGGCACACGCACACCTAATGTGGAATGGACGTGAACAACAGTTACGAGAAAGTAAGTAACCGTTTTTTTTTACCAGAGTCCCCACTTTATTGATACTGATTTGCAGAACATCCTTTTTTTTCTATTAAATGTTTACTATGTGCTCTCCGTAGAATGAGGCATTTAGCCATGATTTGACAGAAGGTCCTTGGGCTCCTTACATTGAGAAGAGGACAGGAGAGAAAGGAATGGGGGAGTTCCCATGCTAGAGTGTCCAGTGGAGCAATGTTAAGAATGCTGCCATGTAGTGTGGGGCTCAAAATATTGGGTCAATAACTAAATAACATGTAATTTACCTATTAGCTAACCTCATGATCATGGGAACAGCTTGACAGCGAACAGCAGTACCACTAGCTTACACATTCAGAAACCATGAGTCTAGCCCTTCAATTACTTCCTGAGCTTTGGACTCTGAGGCTGCACTTGGTCATGTTTTCATGCTTTTCTTTGCAACCATGAGGGATAGAAACATACCATTTTCTTCTTTAAATGAAACTGCAAATCTCATAAAATCACTTGATTCCAGGGGCTTCAAGAAATACTTCAAACCCCCCCCCCCCCCCCCCCCCGGAGGCTTGTGATAAAATAGCAAAAGTTAGCAACAATGACCCAGCTAATGCCCTGAGCTGCCAGATCGATCTTTGAAGTGTGTGCAAGAGAACGGTGGGGTTGTACTTCGAGGATGAGTTGCGCTGTCGGAGCTGCAAGATTTGTACTTCCTGCTCCCGTTTGTGGTGCAGAGCGACTTACTGCAGGACACAAGTGTTCTGAACCTTGCATAGGCAAAATGCAAGCACAGGTCTGGTGCTGATGCTATTCTTACAAGAACTTTTAAGGCTGAAGTTTTGTTATGGGTATACTAAGGTGTACAAAATCAAAATGCTTGACTGTAGAGAAGACTATTGTGATCACTATTCCATGATCACTTAAAGAACTTGCAAGAAATTTGGCTTATTCTGTGTCCAGTTTCAAAGGGCCATGAATAACAAGAGCTTCACAGTGCTTTGCCCAGATTTACTGTCTGGGAAGCTCAGTCCTTATAGGCACAGTCCCCAATACCACAGCTGTTGTGCCCTGGGCAGGGGTCTGTTTGCTGCCCCCTCACAGGCCATGTTTTGTGGAGGGCTTGGAGGGGGAAATGGAAAGCTTTGAGTGGAATTTTAATTCTCATCAGCAGCCTTTTCAGATGAAGGCTTGGCCATTCTGGCAACTCTCATGGTTTTATCACCAGTCTCGTTCGGTGTTTTTCTTAAAGCCCCAGTCCCTTGATTCCTGTTTTTGTGTGAGAACGCCAGTGTTCATAGATGAAAAGGCAGTCTCTCAACCTCGAGGTTGAGGGAAAAGCCTAAAAATCTTCAATTAAAGGCTCAGACACCAGAGGACAAATAAAAAGAATCTTAAATGTATTATAATGAAAATCTCAACGTTTTTTTAAACCAATGTCATGAGTTTTCGGGGGCCTGCCTGACTCCCGAGTTTTGAACACTTGGGGCTGGGAACACTGGTTTTGGTGCCCCTGTGAAAAACACCTGAAGCAGCAGCACTGCATTCGTGGCTCAGGTTCTCAGCAGATACAATCCAGTGCATCAGGGGAGCTCCTTTCAGTGGTGCTGATTTGCAGCAGCTGAAGAGTGGCCCCATTCAATTGCAACCTGACTGCTCTGAGCCGGTTCCATTAGAGCAGAATGAGGAGAGTTGCTTGGAGTCAGCAGGTTTCTTGTATTTTGGAGCCGCTCACAAACCAGAGATTCCTCCTGGATGAGAGACTCCTGGGGAGGGGAAGTTAGAGTTTTCCATGTGAACTCGCCAGCTGGCACTTTGGATTCACTTCAGTAAGATTTGGTATTTTGAAAGCAGCTGGGTTAGTAGCTAAAATTAAATCCTCTGTTTGATTCAGTTAACTACTTCAGAGACCAAAGGGCAAATCTAACGGCCAGTAACATCCTCCAAGAAGGGAGACAAACCCCCATTTGGCACTGCAGCTTCCCCTTTCCTACCAGATGGCCTGACTGGCCCATCAGGTGCGTGACTAGTGCATAAAAGGCTAGGAGAAAGTTGCAAGCAGTACTGGGAAGGACAAACCGACTTAAGGAGGTATCAGGTGTGCTTCTGTAATTAAGGTAGAGTCTACACTTCCATTCTTTGTATATACATTTCATTAGTACTGTTTTTAACTCCTTTAACTTTCGATTAAAGCAACCAAATTCCTGGCAAATCAGACACTAGAAATAGGGTTGGAGTGGACTATTTCTAGTGACTTTTTTTGAAAGTTTACAATTAATTTAATACCTTTTATCATCAGAACTCTCTGGTTTGGAAATTATTCTGTCTCCTTCTGTATAGGCCAGTCCTTCACATTCTGCAAGTACACAGACATTTTCCCATGCTCAGACTTCAGTTAATTGTCTTATACATTTGAAATATTACTGGAAATATTACTGGATTCATAGATCATAAAGCCAGAAGGGATCACTGCGAGCATCTAACCTGACCTCCTGCATAATACAAGCCATAGGATGTCCGTGAATTAATTTCTTTTGAAACTAGAGCAGATCTTTGAGAAAAACATCCAATGTTGATTTAAAAACTGCCAGTGATGGAGAACCCTTGGTAAATTATTCCAGTGGCTAATTCCCCTTCCTGTTAAAAATGCGCATCTGATGTCTAGTCCGAATTTGCCCAGTTTCAACTTCCGGATCTTGTTAGACCTTGGTCTGTTAGGCTGAAGAGGCCATTCTCAAATTTCTGTTCCCCATATAGGTACTTACAGACTGTGATCAACTCACCGTTTAACCTTCTCTTTGTGAAGTTACATAGATTGAGCAATTTGGAAAACATGCCTTATAGTGACAGACTCAGTCCTTTAATCATTCTTGTCTCTGACCCGTCTCCAATTTATCACCATCCTTCTGGAACTGTGGACACCAGAACTGGACACAGGATTCCAGCCCCAGTCAAACTAGTGCCAACTATGAGGTAATCCAACCATCCTACTCACTGTCTCCCTGGCTCTATAGACAATGGAGGCCCTTGTCAGCTCTCAGAGTTTGCTTCCACCTCTTTCTGTCAAGGGCAAATTTTCCCCATTGATGGTAATTCACATTAAGAGCTCTTAGGTATTGCTGAGTAGCATCCTCCATCTTCTCCTGGGTCAGCCATATGGTCGGCCACCACAAGCATGTCCTCCTTACCTCAGCTGTCATACTAACCACATGTCCTGCCTGCTGAAGTCACTGGGATTTCACTACATTTACTATATACTCCATAGTTCTCCATGGGCCTACCACACTTCCTTCTTAGATCTTCTTCTCCACACATTGTTCTCCCTTACTGGCCCCAAAATTTGTCTCAACACTTTATTTTCAAAGGAATTCAGAGTCTTTTTTTCTTTGTAGTAAGTGCCCATAAAAAACAATTTTCAGAGTAACAGCCGTGTTAGTCTGTATTCGCAAAAAGAAAAGGAGTACTAGTGGCACCTTAGAGACTAACAAATTTATTTGAGCATAAGCTTTCATGAGCTACAGCTCACTTCATCGGATGCATGCTCAAATAAATTGGTTAGTCTCTAAGGTGCCACAAGTACTCCTTTTCTTTTTATAAAAAACAATTGTTCTTATAATGGTCGTATCTGTCTGAAGCTTGGTCTTTCTTAGTAATTGTTTGGAGCTAAAAATTCTCTGCAGAGAAAAGTAACATTCCTGCTCTGTAACTGGGCTTTAATTGCCTCCCTCAACAAACTGTTGTGGGTAATTAATGCTCCTAGGTATTTAAAACTGTCTAGTTTGTAGATATCTACAGCCATCAACCGCTCAGTAAACTTGTCCAAGATCCTCCCATCTTCTTACAACCGCAGAGTTGGTTTTATCTTCATTGCTCTGACTCCCATTTTTCTTGCCACTTCCTTCAAGCCTCCAGTCAGCCTGTGTAACGTGTTCCCTGTCTCTCCTCTACTAGCTAGGTGATCAGCATCGCCAAGGTTTGCTTTGGGCCATTTCCATTCACCCATCCTGATTGTGGCAATGACGATATCACTTGTTCCACAGCCGCATTGAAGAGTACTGCGGACAAGGCCTTTTCCTGCCTTCATCTAGTATTGATGTCATGGGGGACAGAGGTTTCACTCCCTGCTCGCAACCACAACCACACATTTATACCATCCTAATAATTTTATTATGGATTCCAGCCTACTTCTACCTGAGATTACCAGCCTATGTAGCCAAGGATCACTTTAGCCTTTTTGGTCACAGCATCACACTGGAAGCTCATGTTCAGCTGATTATCCACCATAACCCCCAAGTCACTGCTCTCCAGGGTAGAGTCCCCCCTTCTGTGGGTATGACCTACATTCTTTGTTCCTAGATGTATTAAAACATATATTGTCTGTTTGCGTCCATTTTACCATGCAATCCTGATTGCTCTGTATCAATGACGTCTCCTCTCTGTTATTCACTACTCCCCCAGTCTTTGTGTCATCTGCAAACTTTTTCAGCAGTGATTTTTGTTTTCTTCCAGGTCATTGCTCAAAATGTTAAGCAGTGAAGATAGTGTTAAAAACAATTCCTGAGGCACCCCACTAGAAACATACCTGCTAGATAATAGTTCTCCATTTACATTTTGAGACCTGTCAGCCAGTTTTTAATCCATTTAATGTGTGTCTTGCCTTGTTAATTTTGTATTGTTCTGCATGACATTTTGATTAAAAACTAGTACCAAGTCAAATGCCTTACCAAAGACTAAGTATAATACATCAACACTACTCTCTTTATCAACCAAACTTGTAATCTCTTCCAAATAAAAATCACATTAGTGTCCTAGACCAGGATGTAGGTGCTCAGACCGGGGGTCAGACTAGGAGAAGGGCCAAGAATCAAGCCAAAGGTTGGAGCTGGATTCAGTAGCATGGATCTGGAACAAGACAAGAACAGGACAAGAAGGCAGGAATCAGAAACAATACAGCGTACAGGAGTCTGGCCAGTAGGCTGGGTCCAAAGCAGCAGCCACCCAGGGATTCAACTAGTTGCTCAGACAATTTTCTGTGCCTCCTTCTGTCTTAAATAGTGAGTCTGAGCCAACTGGTGAGGTCAGATATCTCCTCCACTTGGGAGCTTTCTGGGCAGTGCCTATGGTGAGCTAGGGCCCCCCAGCCCACACTCCCTACTGGTACCAGAAAGCTACGAGGTGATGTCTGCAGGCTGAAGCTAGCCTGGGGATGCAGATCATGGGTTTCAAACCCAGGTCTCTCTCACTATTAGTTTGACAGCATCATCTTTACATAATCTCATATTGATTGGCATTAATTGCATTATCCTCCTTTAATTCTTTATAATCAAGTCCCATATCAGCTGCTCCATTATCTTGCCCAGGATCGGTCAGGCTGACAGGGCTATAATTACCAGGTCATCCAGGTATATTTTAGAAATATTGGCACCACATTGGAAGAAGGCTAATCTCTGGAACTTTCTCAGTGTTCCAAGAATGACTGAAAATTAATATTAATAGTACAGTCAGCTCCTTGGTCAGCTCTTTTAAAACTCTTGGATGCTGATTCTGGCCCCTTTGTGTGGAAAAGCATGGCAACCAGCAAGGGGAGAATTCCCCCAGCACAGCAATGGCTGTACAGGGGTAGCATAGAGCCTCTCTCAGCCTCTAGTGCTGTGAGGTTACCCCAGTGAATAGCAAACACTAGCACAGAGCTTTTCCTTCGGAGGTCTCAGTTAAGTGATGACTCTAGTAGCAAGCACTGCAGAGCTCTATAGTTGGCAACAGCAATAAGTCACTCCTAGGAAAAGTCAGTGGAATTGAAAGACACGAGAATAAACACTCCTGTAATTAAAAAAAAAAAAAAAAAAAGGGAAGTAAAAATAAACATTACTTCTCTCCAGTGTTGAATCAGGCTCCTTTGCTCTCTGTTGTCAAGGCCATAAGCCTGACTGGCCAGGTTCCAGGGCAGGAAATCAAGTGGTAGTAGCAATCCCCCGAGCATAGAGAACTAATTCCGGAAGCATTATGGGCATCTCCCATTGCTCACTGTCTGTTTCAACCCTGCATTAGGTCATTATGATTCCTTGGCCCATCCAACTCTCACATTCCTTTGTCTTTGAGGGAAGAAGGCAAACAAACCCTTGACTCTCTTGGCTGGCCTTGGGGAGGTGGGTCAGTCTGGAAGGAGGGAAAGTGAAACATGCCTTTCAGTGTTTCTAAAGAGCCCTGCAGTGTAATAACACCCCCAGCGTGGGCTGGACAAATGTTGGAGCATCTGGAAATGTAGGAACTGGTTCCAAAGCAGCAAACGGTTCAGCAGTTTCCAAGGTTGTTCCTTTTAAGAAATGCAGTTTCTTACTAACCCTTGCACATAGGATCTGTGTATAACAACTGGCTCCGAATCACTGATTCTTTTCTCAGCTGCTCAAGGATTCCCAACCCTGCACTGCTACAGTTCCAAGCTGTGTGATCAGTACTCCAGCCTCCTCCTCCCCAGGCTGGGCCTGCTGCACAGCCATAGCTTGTGTCCTAGCGTGTGTTAACCCTGGAGCTCCCTAAGCAGCTGTACGCTCAGGGTGGGTCTGGTTGGTGCAGCCCTTGGGATGCTAAATGGGTTCACTTGCCTGAAAAGTTGGGGCTGAGTTTTCCAGCTCCCTGGTTCCTCTGCTGTGGTGTGTGCATCGCACTAGAAGTCTGCTGTCACTCTCACGTCTCAGGAGCTGTTGGGATGGGAATGACAAGATCAACAAGTAACATACCTGCAAAAGAACGTGGCTCACATTTTCAAAGGCGAACGGCAAAGTAAAATGAACGAGGTTGTTCTCTTTGCTGCCTCCTGCGATGCCCTTTCCCCAAACCCAATCCCTCCATCGTATTTTTTTTCTGCTTGTTTTCTGAATTAGAACTATCAGGAGCTGGCTGTGGCCGACTGACAATATCCTGCACAAGCCATATGGAATCAAGATACCTGTTATTGAATTAAATTAAACCTCTTGAATTAGGGGTAACACCTTTGGAGTTCATTGTATTGCACCCTTAGTTGCGGCACCCCTACTTAGCCAAGTGAATAACAGTGCTATGGAGGTCAGTGGGAAGGGGCTGAAGGTCTGGGCTCATGGGCTGCACTGGCAGGTATTGCTTGACAGGTTTTGTTTAATCAGTCAGTTGTCTGAATGCCAACAAGTGCTTTATTCACTAAGCTATTCTTTGGGGAAGCGGGGGAGGAGAGGGTGTTAGGGGCAGCAGTCTTGATAAGTCAGTATAGCCCAGCCCTTCCTTTTACACAACCTACACAGGGAAAGGGAGCTCTGAGCCACATTTCAGCTCAGTATGATTTTTTTTTAATGGTTGAGCTATAATAAGCTCCTGAAATGCTGACTCAGCCTTAATCAGAGCAGCATTATGAATAGTCATTACTGGAGCTTCATTACAGCCCAGGAACTGACTCTGGTTAATGAGAAGAGCAGGGTCTGCTGTGACTGTGCTAATCTGCAGCCTGTATGCCTGGGTGGCCAGGAAGAGACTGGCAGACTCCAGTCACTGTGCAGCGAATTCTCGCTAACAGCAGCTAGGGTCCCCTCCTTGCTGGCAGATGCTGGAAGGAAACATGCATGTAGCATCAGGGGAGGGGGCTGCTGCATGGTGCACATCAGCCCAAGTGACTGCACCAGGGATCTTTGCCTGAGGCAGCTCCGTGGTACCTCCCCTGTACCCGGGAGCTGCACAGCAATGAGGAGCAGGTGGTGCCTGTATTAGGGGGGCTCAGCGTAAGAGCCATGGCACAGTCATCACAGGAGGCCAATCTCAGACTCCTGGCTCCTTCCCCTTAGCCACAATCTCTTCCAGGGCATGGCCCCAGCTGTGCTCGAGGGAGGGAGATCAGGGGAGCTGCTGGAAAACGTTGTGATGTTTTTAATCAGTTAGCAATGGTGTCCAAGCATGCCCTCTTCTGTCAAGGTGTCATGCACCAAGGGTTCTCAAGATTTTTCTTTCTGAGGCCCCCCCAACATGCTATAAAAATTCCACGTCCCATCTGTGCTGCAATAACTGGTTTTCTGCATCTCCATAGACTAAAAGCCATGGCTGGCACTGGGGGGTAGGAAGCAGGGCAATTGCCCAGGGCCCCATGCCACAGGAAACCCTGGGAAGCTGAGCTGCTCAGGCCCTGCGGAGGATCAGCGCCTCCCTCTCCCGCCTGCCACAATCAGCAGTTTCATGGCATGCAGGAGGCTGGGGGGGGGGGGGGGGGGAGGAGGGAGGATGCAACGCACTCGGGGGAGGGGGAGGAACAGGGCGGAAAGGGGGTGGAGCGGGGGCAGGAAAAGGCAGGGTAGGGGTGGGGCCTTGGGGGAAGGGACGGAGCCTGGGGTGGAGCTGGGGATCGAGCACTCCCTGGCACTTTGGAAAGTCGTCACTTGTGCCCTTCTCTGTTCTTCTGTGGCTGGATTGTGTCACACACCCCATATTCGCTCTTTGAAGAGTTCTACCACCAGCCACCTTTTCCTCTCCACGAAGCTGCTGCACTGACACCTTTACCTGTGGGGTCTCCTGCTATATCAAACTGCAATTCGCTAACATCTGCACGGGGTCTTTTTCTCCTGGAGAAATCCAGAGTGCTTTACTGACAGCACTGACTAATTCTGGAGGAAGTTACCCAGACTTGTGTGTATTCCCAGGAGTCCTTCGTCCTCAACTAGATTATCATCAATAGTTTGTATTCAATGACATTGTCTGGGGCTCTCAGTATAACGATGTCTCACTCAGAACTGTAGAGTCACTGCGGATGATCCAGGATGGAAAAGGTGGGAGTAGGAGTGAGCCATGCTGGGGAAAACGTGGATTTCTTCATGTTCATGCTTCAAAGACCCCTTCAGGTTTCATTCTCCAGCTGTTACAAGCTCAACATTTTCTGCAGGTGCGATTTCAGGTTGGGCCCAGAATTAGAAAGCAAAGGCAGCAGCTCCTGCAGCAGCATTGAGAAAAGCAAAGCAAATAACCTTGCAGCTGGATGTTGTGCTGTGTCAGAATGGGCTGCAAGGCTTGCTGAGTAGAGCAACCTCAGTGACACCACAAGTCCATTATGTCAGAAATCTGCATGGAACAAATCAACCACTGGGTTAT
The DNA here is from genome assembly GCF_015237465.2 of Chelonia mydas. Classification (NCBI taxonomy): domain Eukaryota; kingdom Metazoa; phylum Chordata; order Testudines; family Cheloniidae; genus Chelonia; species Chelonia mydas. The sequence continues at coordinate 3,244,911 of NC_057857.1, forward strand.
GGCGTATGCCTCTCTAAGTCACCTTCTGATGACAGATCCCTGTCATTATTCCATCTGACTCCTCTATGCACGACTCTGTTGACAGATTTGACTGAAAGGTTTGTGCAACCCCATACAAGCGGTGGGAAGTGGAAATGCATTATTACAACATGGTGTATCATACTAACGCCATTCATCTCTGCTGTCTCTCTAGGGATGCGTAGTTACTCCTGAGGGAATTCGGCACCAAAAAAATTAAAAGTTCTGTGCACAATATTTTAAAATTCTGCAAATTTTATTTCTCAGTAAAAGAATGTGGGGACCACAGGCCACTGGCCGCATGGAGGTGGGGGTCACCCTGCAGCGCCCCCTCCCCCAGGATATGGACTTGGCAGTGTGGCTGCACCTGACCCTGACACAGCACATGGGTTGGGTGGGGTCTGTCCCAGAAACACTCTGGGGCCCTGACCTTCTGTGCCAGGAGGACCAGGTGTGGGTAGGCAGGCTCCACCTGGCAGGATCTAGGTGTGGGATGAGAGGGTTCTGTGTGGGGCAATCTGGGTGTGGAAAGCTCAATAGGGGGTCTGGGTGTGGGGGCCATGAGACTCTGCAAGGTGGTCCAGGCGAAGGTGGTTGGGGCTCAGCAGGGGGGGTCTGGGTGTGGGGGAGTGGGGCTCAATGGGATGGGGGTCTGGGTGTGTGGGGCTCATCAAGGTGTGGGGGGCTCCTCAGGGAGGGAATTTGAGTATGGGGGGGCTCAGTGAGGAGTGGTATGGGTGCTGGGATGGGTGTCTGGATGCAGGGAGGATGGGGGAGTCTCAGTGGGGGTTGGTGGGGCTCGACGGGTGGGGGTTTGGGTGTGGGGGAGCTGGATGGGGGGGTTCTGGGTGTGTGGGGGGTGAGGCTCTGTGGGGGTGTCTTGTATCGGGGGTCTGGATGCACGGGGGTCAGATGAATGGGGAAGTAGCTCCCTGTACAGTGCGCCCTCCCCCTGCGGCTGAGGAGTGATGTCGGGTAGGGGTGGGGGTGGGGGTTGTGGAGTTTTCTGCAGCCAGGGGAGGATTTTTTGGGGGTGGGTCTGAGACAGCCCCAGCCCCTCTTTTCAGGGGAAGAGGAAGTCCTGTCCTCAGCCCAGCCGGGACTAGCAGCTGAGCTCAGTGCAGGGTAGGAGACACCTCCTGGGGTGTCCCCAGCCCCCTCCTCTGTGATGATTTACGTCTCCGTCAGCTGTTCCGAACACCCAAAACAACACGCCCGCACTGCTGGGGAGGGACGTGTGACCGCTTTTGTGGCTTCCCTTTGCTTCCCCGGCCGAAAGTCATTTTTCTGCAGAGAAGCAAAGAAATCTGTGGAAGACATGAATTCTGTGTGTGTGCAGTGGCACAGAATTCCCCCAGGAGTAGGCAGTGTACCCATCACTGTGCTGTATAGACATCTGAGACTACAGAACTGAGACACACATATACTTGTTATCCATAAAGGACCATATTCCCCACTATTTGGTTAATCAACAGTTTAATTCTAGGATGAGATTTTAAAAAGCTCTGAGTGTTCACCTAACTCTGCTCGCATTGAAGTGGTAAAACTCCCGTTGATTGAAGATTGGAAAAACTGGGTTTGTTTAGTCTGGAGAAGAGAAGACTGAGAGGGGACATGATAACAGTTTTCAAGTACATAAAAGGTTGTTACAAGGAGGATGGAGAAAAATTGTTCTCCTTAACCTCTGAGGATAGGGCAAGAAGCAATGGGCTTAAATTGCAGAAAAGGCGGTGTGGGTTTGACATTAGGAAAAACTTCCTAACTGTCAGGGTGGTTAAGCACTGGAATAAATTGCCCAGGGAGGTTGTGGAATCTCCATCATTGGGGATTTTTAAGAGCAGGTTGGACAAACACCTGTCAAGGATGGTCTAGTTATTACATAGTCCTGCCATGAGTGCAGGGGACTGGACTAGATATCCTCTCACAGTCCCTTCCAGTCCTACGATTCTATGATTTCACTGGAGCGAGTTAGGCCAATGCTAAGCACTTTTGAAAATCAGACCCTTCATCTTAACTTCCCAGGAGCTGCCAGTGTTTCTTCAGACCTTGTTTTTGAGGGATGGCTTGTGCAGCAAAATAGGTCTTGCATCATGTTCTGTAAATGGTTGGCCTCAGGTTCATTCTGATCTATGGTGCTAAGGAGTCCCACACTTGGGGGATTCTCCATTGAGAATGCTCTGTCCTTGATCCGACGCTTCCACCCTAGTCACCGTCAACTGCAGTATTTCCGCTGAGTGAAGGTCCTTGGTGGGGTATGCTTGGAATTCCTCAGGAATCAGACACAAACAGGAAGCCAGTGGAGTGTGCAGAGCACCAGCATGATGGACCCTCAGCCATGCTTTTGCTTAAAAGATGATGTTTCCAGGTGGCCTTCACAACGTCCCCAGGTAGAATGAAATGCAGCAAACTAACTTGGCAGAGCTGAAAGCCCAGATCACAGTGGCTAGCTTTTCAGCCAGTCTTTTGATTAGCCAAAGATGTAAGGAATGTCTTGCCACTGTGGCTGGGTTATTCACGTTCATGTCTGTATTGTTCCAGAGCTTCGCCATTATGACATAGTAGTGATGATTGTCTGTCTTTTTATGGCAGAAGCAATGTTTGCGGTGCACAGACATTGACCATGCATGTTCATCTCGAGGTAAAATGAGGTGGATGAGAATCAGCCCTATATGTTCTGTTTAAACAAACAAACACACACCAAAATAACCAGCTTGCTCTTTTGAGAGTTCTAAGAATCGGAGCGTATGCCTGACAATGTGAGAGTGAAATAATTTAACACTTTATTCCCTGCTCTTATTAATGTAGAGTTGTATCATATTCCCAGTTAAATCTGCGAGCTACTCACAGAATAGGGTAGTATTCAACATGAGTGAGAAGAGCAGAGGCCCTTAATTTGTATAGAGTTTGCTCCTCCCTGAGCTCAGAAAAGGGTGTTATGGGGCATAAGACTCACCTTGCTTGTCTGGAGACGTTGTGAAGCAAACGCCATCATGTCACAATGCTTTTGCCTGCCAAACCTGCAGTAGCAAACCAAGGTCAGGCTTGGCAGGCTGGAATGTTGCTAAGGTCCATCCAGAACCATTGGTCCACAAGTACCATGTTGCTGTGGATGGAAGTGACTGTAAGTGAAATTATGGGGCTGCACCTGCATAACTGATCCCTTTCTTAATCAATTTGGTTCTGTTTTATATACTTGCAAACACCAGTGAGGACAAAAACATTATCTAAAGAGACCTTGCAAGGATCAAACACATAGCTGGTGTGACCAGTTTGATTTCCTGAAGTCTGCTCTGTAAGTTTATTAATTTCTTAGTTCTTTGAGACTGAAACGCCCACGAAAAACTGGGAGGATGGTAGAGCTTTGTCTTGGAAAGTGCTGTGCTGAGGAAAGAGGAGGACCATTTAAACAGCAACGAAGGAATAATACCTGAAGCCACAGTGGGGCAATCAAGTTTGCTGTCGACAAAGACAGCGGTGACTCAAATCTCCTGGCAGGAACAGAAAGGCCTTTAATCTAATGAGTGCACTTCCCAAGAAGGGGTGGATCCACGATGAGGTAATTTTAAAGTAACCAACCACCAACTGAGAGATTGGTCCACCTGCTGGGGAGAAGTTTCTTACCAAGAGGAAAAGGAAGTGCACCTAAAAATGAAGACGGTTCTGACAATGTAAAAAGAAAAGGAGTACTTGTGGCACCTTAGAGAGTAACCAATTTATTTGAGCATAAGCTTTCGTGAGCTACAGCTCACTTCATCGGATGCATACTGTGGAAAATACAGAAGATGTTTTTATACACACAGACCATGAAAAAGTGGGTGTTTATCACTACAAAAGGTTTTCTCTCCCCCCACCCCACTGTCCTGCTGGTAATAGCTTATCTAAAGTGATCACTCTCCTTACAATGTGTGATAATCAAGGTGGGCCATTTCCAGCACAAATTCAGGGTTTACCAGCAGGAGAGTGGGGTGGGGGGAGAGAAAACCTTTTGTAGTGATAAACACCCATTTTTTCATGGTCTGTGTGTATAAGAACATCTTCTGTATTTTCCACAGTATGCATCCGATGAAGTGAGCTGTAGCTCACGAAAGCTTACGCTCAAATAAATTGTTTAGTCTCTAAGGTGCCACAAGTACTCTTTTTCCTTTTGCGAATACAGACTAACACGGCTGTTACTCTGAAATCTGACAATGTAGTTCTCCTCATCTCTTAAGTGCTCACAGATAGGCAAGCAGACAGCATCTATGGCTAAAAGGCAAAGCATGGCTACTAACCATAGACACAGTACATCTAGCTGAGCTCATTTCATACTTTCCTTTTTTCATAGATTCATAGACTACAAGGATAGAAGGGACCACTGTGATTATCTAGTCTGACGACCTGCACAGCACAGGCCATGGGACCTCCCCGAGTAACTTCCTGTTCAAGCTAGAGCAGACCTTTTAGAAAAAACATGCAGCTGTCATTTAAAAATTGCCAGTGATGGAGACTCCACCATGATCCTTGGTAAATTGCTCCAGCGGTTAATTACTCTCCCTGTTAAAAAATATACACCTTATTTCCAGTCTGAATGTGTCTAGCTTCTTGTTATACCTTTGTCTGCTGGACCGAGGAGCCCATTATCAAAATTTTGTTCCCCATGTAGATACCTGTAGGTTGTGATCAAGTGACCCCTTAGTCCTCTCTGAAACAGTGGCTTTCTGATATTGTCACTAATCTACTAGCTTTGTGGTAGCGCAGTTTTGGTATAGTGCCTTTGGGCCTCATGGATACTGTAAAATGAATCCAACAAGCCATATGCTGACCCGATGTATGGGGATGCAAATCCAGACTTCCATGGAATTGAATTTTGACCCATGGGTAAACATTTTTTAAAGGACCCAATAGCTATACCTGAGGCCAGACTTTCCACAGTCCAGTGCACTAGGTGCATCCTGGGTGCTGAGTTTGGGGAAAATCTAGCCCCAGGTGTGGGGGCTGAGCATGACAGATGTGGGGCTGCACTGCAAGAATTGATGAATAATGGATGTTGACCTGGTTTGGGGGACGTTTTACTGGAGGAATATAGTGGTGTAGTTTAATAGGGGGATCGTGGGGAAAACAAGCAGGAAGAGAAACAATGGCTCAAGATAAACCACCAGCCCCGGTAAACACTGCAGGGTTGTAGAGAGATGGTGCCCAAACTAATAGCTGTAAAGATTCTACTCCCGGGCTGTAGCCAAGTTACAAAACTGGCTTTGCTATACAGCGCCAAGGCTGGGAGCCCAAAGAGCAAAAGGATGATGGCGGGATACAAAGAGTCTCTTTCTTTCTTGAGGGGAGTCATTGGGAGCTGTTCAGAGTGACACAGGCACTGAAGAAGCTAGGCCTGCCTGGGCTATCATCAGGGGATGGTTAGCCTGTAGGTGAGACAGACGTGCGCACAGACTGTTTATTGTTTTACAGTCCTTTTCTCTCTCTGTTTTGTTGCTACTGTTAAGATTAAACAATACTTTGGTTTAAGAAGGCTGCCTGGTTGTGTTATTCCTCACTGGTCACAGACCTTGCAGTGGGGAAAACCAAAAGTGCAGAACCCCTTTGGAGCTGCAGGGTAAGCATGATGGATACACAGGGTGTCGTACCCTAGGGCCTGGTATGAGAGTGGGAGAACTGCAGAATTGCACCCCGCAACAGGGAAGGGCCGGGGGGGGGGTAAGGGGCACTGGGAGAGACTAGAGAGGGGACGGAAGTGCAGCTAGCCCAAACACTGAGCACTTGAAAGCCTGGCCCTGCTCTCTTTTGAAGAACTGGCTGTAACGTGTGGTGGTGCTGCAACCTTTTGTGCTCCTGGCACCCCCACAGGACGTTGCCCTCACTAGGTGGGTCTTCAGTGACTCAGCCTTCCGGCCAAGTCACACTGTTGTTAAATGGACGAACCCCTTCCGGGGTACTCACGTCCAAAACAAACAAAAAAGTCTTCCAATTCCCTGGCTCAAGCTGGGCTCAGCCCCTCCTTCCTGAGGGGGCCTTCTCTCCTTAGCTCCTCTTGGGCTCCCTTAAGTCCAGCCCTCTGCTCAGTCTTCTAAAGGAAACTTCTCCCCTTCTTGGGGCTTAAGCCACTTCCCCAGTGACTGGTGCGGGAACCCAGGCCCACCCACTCCTCTGGGTCCCAAGCCAGGGACCCTATGAACAGGGGTCAGACTCCACTGCCTTTAATATCATCCATTAGCTGCTACTGTTTTCCCCAAGCTTCTTCCCACTGGGTCTCTTTAGTTTCACCCAGTCTCATAGGATTACAGTTCTCAGGTCCACTCTCTCCTTGTGGACAGCAAAACAGAGCCAGCACTCAGCTTGTGGTTCTCTCTGACGCTCCTGTGGCCAGCACAGAGTCACTTTCCTTCCCACTCAGGTTCCTGCCAGGAACTGACCTCTTCAGCACCTGTGGCTCCTTTTTATCCGGGCCTGCTGCGCTCTGATTGGCTGCTTCTGTGCAGCTTTTCTAGGCGGATCTGGAGGACCCACCCTCACTGCTCTCCTGCTGGGGTGGGGTGTAGTAGGGTCTGGGGCCTCCAGCAGGGGGCCTCGAAGGGCCAGGTGTGTCCCATCACGCTGGCCCTATGTTTATATTCCACCTTTTACGGGGGGTTAATTCTTGGCTTCTCTTTAAAAGGCATGTGGCCTCATTAGCCAGAAAAAAAGAAGGGTGGATTGCAATCCTTGCACCTAACGGATGAACTGGTGGTGAATTCAAGCCACGTCATGGCATAATCTTGGGAACCCCTGCAAGATTTCAGGCTGCAACTTAGTGGTGAGTGCTGAAGGGATGGAGGGTTGGGGAGTTTGAAAAGAGAGGCCGCAAATCCTGGAGTCATTTTCCGCCCGTTTGTCACCAGTGTGATGAGAGCAAGGAGCAAATATAGTCCTGTAGGGTGGGGATTTGGTATTAACTCAATTACCTCCCACCACTGCACATGTCCTGGAACAGGCCCGGCATCAGGCTGGTTCCCCACCTCGTGACACAACAAGCAATATTCTTCGAGCTTCCGCTGAGGCAAGGCCAGGGCCTGGTTGTCATAGCAGCACAACAGACACAAGAGCACTCCCGGCTAACGCGGAGCAGAATGGAAAGGACATGCCAGAGGGGGCCCTCTCCGGGCGCATGCACCAATGGCTTACAAAGGGGATGAGGGTTTTCTTCCTGCTCTTTAGGTGAGTGGCTTTGGGGGTGGGCGAACAGACAGACACGGCGCTCAGCGGCTGGGTAAGCTTCGCCCACAAACAGCTCCGGGCACCACCTCATTCCTGGAACAGGTCTCGGGGGGTGGCTCACACCTTTGAGCCCACATGGACCTGATCTGGCACAGGCCTCAGTGAAGGTACCCAGCAGGACCCTGGCATGGGATAGGCTTCTCTGAAGCGATTCAGGCCTTGTGCCCTGGTCCAGGCCTCTGGGAATTCATCTAGCAGCGTGATCTCCCTTCTCCCCGGGCCCAGGCTTCTGAGAGGGCACCCAGCCCTGGCCCAGCCAGCCTGCCTGCCACTGGCTCAGCCTGGCAGCACTGCAGAGCCACCCTCCTGCCAGCACAGGCCGCTGTGAGGGGCTCACAAGCAGGTCTGTGTGAGCCAGGGCTGCTAGCTCCTACTGCCCTGAGTGGCATGGTAAGAGGGGTTGGATAAGGAGTAGGGGGTTCCGGGGGGCAGTCAGGGGACAGGGAGCAGGGGACGGTTGAATGGGGCGGAGGTTCTGGGGGGGACAGCGGTCAGGAGACGGGGAACGGGGGGGTTGGACAGGTGTGGGAGTCCTGGGGGCCCTGTCAGGGGGCGGAGGTGTGGATAGGAGTCGGGGGGGGGGCAATCAGGGGACAGGGAGCAGGAGGGTTGGATGGGGGTGGGATCCCGGGGGGCGGGGGCGGATTGGGGTGGAGGGGTCCAGGGAGCGGGCAGTCAGGGGACAAGGAGCAGGGGTGGTTGGAGGGGGGCAGTCAGGGGGCAGGAAGTGGGAGGGGGCAAATAGGGGGCAGGGGCCAGGCTGTTTGGGGGGCACAGCCTTCCCTACCCCGCCATCCATACAGTTTCGCACCCCGATGTGACACTTGGGCCAAAAAGTTTGCCCGCCCCTGATCTAGGGCCTGCATCTTCACAGAGTCCAGGGCTGTGAAAGCAGTCAGGCAGAGTAGATGGTCGGAGTGATCTCCCAGGCCGGTGCCCAGGGAGGACCCTGAAGGTTTCGGCTGCTTTGCAGAGCCAGGCTGGGCTCTGCAGGGGCCAGGAAGAGCAAATCATCATGAGCTCCTTGTGGCCCTTGTCATGTAGGTGACCTTGTAGGTTGTGATGCTCCCTAGCTCTCTGGGGAGGGGATGGCGCCATAGGGGGCAGGGTGCCAACCCTTTGAGGGGGGGGGGGGAACCAGTGACACTTACTCGTTGCCATGTAGACTTTTTTTTGTTTTACAAATTATTTGATCATCTTTTTTTCATGCTTGCAACTAATTAAAGTCTGACTAGAAACATCAGCTCCCACCCGCAGTGTGTGCTGTGCATTCAGTGCTTCTGCCAGCCTTGGGGAATGAAGCCCTCCGCAGGTCAGCAGCAGGACCAGCTTCCAGCCTGATCTGGGGCGGTGTCCTCATTGGGTAGGGGGAACAGGGATCATTCCATCCCCCAGGCAGTTCTTTTCTGACTCTGCTGATCTGTGCGTAGCACAGTGATGGGTTTGCGACATGGGAGCAGGAAGCCTGGAACTGTCGCCCACCAAACTCATCCGAGATCGGGGCGATGAAACATCAACTTCATGGGAGCAACGTTCCATCCCTGCAGAGCTGGGCTGAATTTAAACTGGCGACCTACATGGGACTGGTTCAGTGGCCTAGTAGCAGCATGCTGGGGCACCCAGGCCCACACGAAGCGCTAACTTCAGAGAATCCCACAGCAAATAATGTCTGGGACCACATAGTGAATAATGATGAGAAAACACAATGCTGGACAACTGTTCATTAACTGAGCACTGCACACGCTGGGCATTGAATGAGACAAGGGTCCTGTGGCAAAAATAGTAGCTGATCATAGTAGCATATGCTCTAGGGGACCAAATTAATATTGCACAGGCAACCTTAATTCTGGCATTTTCTATCTTTTCAGTGCTTGGCTTTGCAACCTTAAGAGTTTTCTTTTAACATCACTTTTGTGTGTGTAATCTCCTAGCATTTTAAAAAAGCAATCTGAAAAAAACAAAAATTCCATCACGTGGCATCACGCTGACATCCACATGGGTCATCAGCAGGATTAGACCCATTACACAGACCTCTCCTGCTTGAACTCATGGACTAACTGATAGCAGTAGTAGGTAGTCACCGTCTATGTAGACCAGCACTCGAGAGGTATATGACATTTTGCCAGTGAGTTTCACAGGTATTTGCTGACAACATAGGAATAGTGAGACTCTGAACTCCTGGGTTCCATGCCAGACCTCAGTAGGGGAGTGTGGTCTAGTGGGCAAAGACTCTGCCCATTCCTCCAAAAGTTTGACCCCTACTGCCACATCCCCTCCAACCTGTTCACCCCTTCTAGTCTCCCCCACCCCTGCTCCCAGTCTCAGTCTCCTTTCCCAGCCATTCCCAGTCTCTACCCCAGTCTCCTTGTTCCAGTCTCCTTGCCCAGCCAGTCCCAGTCTCCCTCTCCCGGTTCCTCATCCTTTTTGCCACCTCCCCCCACCCCAGTCACCTGCCCCATTCCTTGTTCCCAGTAGCTCCCAGTCTGAATCGCCCACCCTGGTTCCTCTTTGAATTTCCTTCCCCTGGCTCTTAGTCCCACTCTGTTTGCTGAGCCAGGCCCAGTTCTCCCTCCATAGCCTGATTCTTCATTCATTCCCCTTCCCCTCCCACTCCCTCCTTCCTCCTGCCCCATTGGTTCTTGGTGAGTCTGAGATCAGATCTGATGCTGTGCCACAGATTTCTTTGACTCTACCACAGCATCCACAAAGATGCAATCCATAGAAGAGTTCCAGGTGGAGCCTAGGGTAAGGTCAAGTGATATAGCTAAGTGCATCAGTCAGATAAATGAATTCCATTCTAGTGGAAGGGTCTTCCTGTGTGGGAGGCCCCAGTGCTGCTCTGGCTCGGGATGATGGTACTTCTTTCCTGATTGCTCTAGCTGATCTAAAATGAAAGTCACCAAGGTGATATTTTGCTCTTTCTTCAGGGAAAAAAACAACACCTGACATGAGCCCTCTGCCAGGGGACTCAGCTAATGTAGGCCAAGTAGTGTCATTCACCCCTGGTCCCTGTTGGGCTCTGGGATGTCTCTCTCTGCCATGCTGCTAAGCTGACACAGGCCTATGTGAGGCCACTTTGCTGAGCAGATACCACAGTGACGGGTGCAGTATAAAACCCTAGAAAGACAGCCTGACAGGCCTGTTCACATGACACAGGTCTTGGGGAGACCACACAGGCCACACTGGTGCATAAAGCTTGGCACTGAAATCTGAATGGCCCAATTCCAAGATGCCTGCAGTTCCCATGGGCATCAAGTTTGTGCCTCAGTTAGCCCTGCTCTAAAATGGGCATCATCCTGTTTACCTGGTTCTTAGCTAGTTGTGAGGATTCATTAATTAATGTTTGTCAGCTGCTAAAGCTCTTTGGATGGAAGGAGCTAATGAAAGCGAAATACATCTGCCAAGCTGCGCAGGCCAGGCTGCATGGACAGGATAATAGGAATTTGTTTCACTGCAACATGAGAGGAACTGGAAAAAACAGGCCAAGAGCCATGGGAATGGGATATTGAGAGCTTGGTTTGGCTGTGCACATTGTGTAGCTCTTTTACTGCAGTCAGTTATTTGCAGCTGTGGCTTTTGGAACCCTCCTATACATTTGCCACTTTTAGCTTTCATGGCTCTGTGAGAGCTAGAGCGAATTCTTGCTCTGTACTTCTTGGAAAATCTGAAAGCACTTTCAAAGGGTGAAAATACCAGCCAGTCAAAAACCATTTTCCAATAAGATTACAACACTTTTGAGAAGTATGACTGTATTCTTCAGGGATCATACCAGGCCATGCAATCACACATTTTCCTGTTGCTCTGAACTCCTAAAATAATTGCGGTGGTTACAGATGTATGTATTACCAGAAATACAGCACTGTGAGAAACACTTTTTTTTCTGTTTAATCAGCTAATCCCGATGATGAGTTACAGATCCCCAGTCTGGGCTGCAGATTTTTATGGGAGCAGTTACTGCTCTGTTCAGATAGCAACAGCATTGTTTCACCAAGATTGTAATCACCAAAGGGTCTGTATAAATCAGAGCAATATTATGTAGGTGGGGCAAATGCTTGTTAGATGAGCCTGTCTGTGTGGTCCCACACAATGTAATCTCCTTGGTGAAATGATAGCAGGGCTGATTCGAAGCCGACCTACAGCCACGCCGTCACAGAGACTGTGAATTTTCCTTTTCACAAGGTATGAACATTGTCTTGTATAGTAGCAGTGACAGGAATTGACTGACGGCTCGTAGTGATTGACAGACACTATGTATTGCAGAACCTTTCAACCTAACAGCACATGCAGCTTCCCACCGGTCTGCCTCAGCCCTGGCCTGGAAGAGGGGAAGGTAATTCAGTCACCACTGTCCCGTTCGCTCCCTGGACCCTCCAAGGGTACATCTGCACTGCAAGAAAAAGTTGTGTTCTTAACTGGGGTTAATTAACCCATGGTCACTAATTCATGTTACAATAATAGCAAAGGCAGAGCACCTTGGTTATTAACTCAGGTTAGCAGCTTGAGTCCAACCCCAGGCTCCCCTATAGACTTTACCTTGAGCTACTAGCCCAAGTTAAAAGCCAAGTGCTACGTCTTCACTGCTCTTCTAACCCGAGTTAGCTAATGCATGAGAAGAATACACTTTTCTTTTTTTTTTGCAGTGTAGACATACCATGAGATTAATCTTTTGAAAATCTAATCTTTAGGAATTTATGCCCACTGACTTTCAAGTCACTTACACTCTGTGATAGACTCAGGCTTCTAAGTCACTTTGGTTCTTTTGAAAAATTTAACCTAAATGTAAAGGTCCTGCCTTGCTCTTATTTCAGTTCATTCACTGCAAATATTAGCTCTCCCAAAGGAATAAGAAGAGAGGCAGGGATCTATCAGCAGTAGGAAGTGTTATTAATAGGGCTGTCAAATGAATAAAAATAATTGCGATTAATCATGAGATTTAAAAAAAAGTCACAATCACGGTTTTAATCACACTGTTAAACAATAACAGAATACCAATTTAAATTTATTATAAATATTTTGGATGTATTTCTACATTTTCAAATATATTGATTTCAATTACAATGTAGAATACAAAATGTACATTATTCACTTTATATTATTTTTATTACAAATATTTGCACTGTAAAAAAGATAAAAGAAATACAAGTACTGCAGTGCAATCTCTTTATGAAGAAAGTGCAACTTACAAATGTAGAATTTTTTTTACATAACTGCACTCAAAAACAAAACAATGTAAAACATTAGAGCCTACAAGTCCACTGAGTCCTACTTCTTGTTCAGCCAATCGCGAAGACAAACAAGTTTGCTTAGATTTGCAGGAGATAATGCTGCCCATTTCTTATTTACAATGTCACCTGAAAGTGAGACCAGGCGTTTGCAGGGCACTGTTGTAATTCTTCCAAATTCTCAGCTGGTGTAAATCTGCAGGGCTACATCAAAGTCAATGTTGCTAGGCAGATCTGCCCCACTGATGAGCTGGTGACTATTTATGAAGCAGTGGATCTCAGAGCCAACATAAGCTAGGAGAATGGAAGAGAACATAACAAAGGGGTGGAGCAGCCCCAGACTGTTGTGTGAGCAGAGAGAATGGCTTCATAACAACTCGGTCAGTGCCATAGTTCCCTGCTGCACAACGCTGCAGAGTCATCGTGCAGGGATGGCTGGAACCCTCCCCTCGCAAGCCATGGGTTCTCCAGAGACAATCTGGCCACTGAGTGTGGCAGTTTGAGCCCATGCAGGCTGAGGGGGAGCATTCACAGCTGCTGGACCCAGCAGGATATTCAGACACTGGAGGTCATAGTCAGGCCAACATCGAGTGAATATGATTCTGCTCCTTAGATGGCGGTGTTCATCTCGCCAGGGCTCCAGTATATCAGCACAGGCACCAGGATTGAATCTCACCTTTTCTGGAGGCAGCCAGCTGCACCATGGACAAGGCAATGCCACTGCTTCTTCCTTGTTTCTAGTGTGCTGCTCAATGCAAACATCATCAGAGTCTGACAATGGCTTAGTGTTCGGATCCTACCCTAAAGGGCTGGCTGATTCACTCTCAGAAGCCAGCCACATTGTCTGGCCTCAAGTGAGCCACAAGCGATGCCTGTCTCTGGGCAGCAGACCAGAACGAGGTTGCCTAAGGCAGGCCTTTCCTGAGAGCTCCTTGCCTCTCCTAGCGTATGTGGGAGCTAAGCCCATGTGCCATTTGCTGTCAGCCCCTGGTGTTCGCCCTGAGCTGCCAGTCTGGTGCTGCTACAACTCAGGGGCAGTGGGAGGCTGGGGGCATTTTGGTGAAAATGGCCAAAATCCCAGCACTCCTTCAGCAACTTCTCCATGCCGATCTCCAGTGAGCAGAGCTTCTCACACAGCTGGCCCTGAGGCCCAACTACCTACTGGAGTCATGCACCCAGCCCCAGAATGTGCTGTCTGCTGAATCGCTCATGGGCCAGTGCTCCAGCATGGTGCCAGGGGCCCTGTGCTGCTGGCTGTGCCCATCTGCAGGGCCTTTCCTCGTGGAGTTAGAGATCTCTGGTGCCCTGCTAATTCCCAGGCTGGACTCCCCTGCCTCAGTGGCCGTGGGACACAGAATGCTTCACATGTGTTGTCCTCAGGCATTGCCGCGTGCTGTACACAGCAGCCAGGAGCAGGTGCGGGGTTCCTGTTACACAGACACTCGAGGCAGCTAGCTTCGCTCAGCATGTGCACTGAAAACAACTAGCTCTTTCTGACTGATCAACAGACATCCAGGATTGGACAAAACGCCCTCCTTCAGGCCAGGCCCTGCCTGGGGTGGGGGATGGAAAGGCAGCTTGGAACCACCACCCCTTCACCTCCCGGGCTCTGGGCTCCTCCGGCAGCCCCTACCAGTGTCATTTACAGCAGACTCTGAGCCTGCTCTGATTTGCATAAGAAGGAACTAATTAGCTCAGCCCAAGCCTTTTGCATCCAGTGGCAGCTCCTGGCAGGGAAGCTTCTTGTGCCAAGAGCACAGTCGTGGTTGTTTCCAAGCGGACACAGAACAACGGCACATTTCACTGTCTGTGTGTTGTGCTTCCCACTCACCCTCTCCTATCAGGACTCGCCCTCCTCCCAGGTGCAGCTCGTTCTGTTCTGGCTCTATCTGCCTCCCTTTGCTGGCTGCGTTAGAAGGTGTTGTTCCCATGTTCAGGCTGAATGGGAGCGCTTGGGGGAGATCACAGGCTATCTCCCTGCCCATTATTAATCTCTAGTGAATACAGCACAGCATGAGCTCTGGCTTCACAAAGTGTTCCTGAGGTGTTTTCATTTCTCTGTGAATCTCGGCTACAGCTCTTTCTTGGGCTGGCACTCCTCCTGCCTCACCCTACGTAGCTCCCGTGGCCGGGGACCAGCTGAAGACAACTGTGGGTGGGTAGTGGCTTTAGGCTCCTTTTCTCCTCTCAGACTCTGGGGCTGGTCTGAAAGCTGCTCTAGCTGTTGCCTGGTGCCAGGGACCCAAGGGGCTGTTGCACAGTCAAGCATTGCCAGGGAACGGGGATGATCCAGCCATGCCCCCTTCCAGTGGCAGGAATGTACCTTCAGTGCCTAGGCCTATGTGGGCATGTCTACATTGCAGCGAGGGGACGAGCTTCCCGGCCTGGGGAGACAGACTCTTGCTAGCAGGGCTGGAGCTAAAAGAACCAGAGTGGCCACGGTGGCTTGGGCTGCAGCTCAGGCTCTCCAGCCCACCCAACCCCCAGTCTGAGTTCAGGTGCCTAGCCGGGGTCACAGTGACCACACTGCTATGTTTGGCAGGCTGGCTTGAGCCCGGCTGGCGTGAGCCTGCCTACCTGGGCTGGGAAGTGCACTACCAGCTGCAGCGTAGACCTGCCTCCTGTGGGGTGTGGAGCTATGGCAGGCACAGAGTGCATGGGGGTTGTGCATGCTGCACACTCGGGACAGTTCAGGGGGCCAGGCCCCCTTTCTCCTTCCTGCTCCTTCTCGGAGGCTTGCCCCTCAGGAACCATGAGGAGGATGCAGTCCCTGCTTATGAGCCTTAAACTGTGATTCTGCCTAGCCCTGAAACAATTGGTACTAGAACTGTTCCTTGCCCAGGCCAGGGCTGGGCAGAAATTGAAAGCAACAACAAGAAAACCCAACTGCTCAAAAGCTTGTCTGCGCTGGAAAGCGGGAAAGGGCTGAGCTGAGGTCACAGTTTGGGGCAAAAGCACAGGGCCATTTTATTTTAACTTCGTGTAAGGGCAAAGGCTCCTAGCTCCACCCCAGGCTGGGAGCAGTGGGGAAGGATAACAGTAAAAGGCCCCAGACTATATCAACTGGTAATAGCCAAATGCTAAGCGTCTGAAGCTGCAGCCTGCTGGCTGATCCCCAGAGAATTCCCAAGCAATTTGGCCTGTGGACGGCCCCTCCCTCTTATGTCCATTTGAAATGCATTTGTGATGCTTTAGGAGCCCTTCTGAACAAACCATCCCTTTGGTGCACTACATCACTGTCTTGGGCAGAATGCCTCAGGCCCATGGCTCCATAGCCAATGGGGCGCCCAGCCCAGGAATTGACATGAGGAAGCCAGAGGGGCTGTGCACTGGCTTCACCTTATGGCTATCCTCGTTCTTGTCAGCAGGTGTTGCAGAGCAAATGTATCCAGTCTTCAAATACTGCAGTACCTGGAGAATGCCATTCAAATGCCCAGGAGCAGCCACCAGGAGCTCAGGGGGAATCTTGCATGGAGCCCTGCGGGGCCAGGGCTCCTGGACTGTTTGAGATACATGGTGTGTGTGTGGGGGGGGTTGCTGTATGACACTGGCACCTTGTCTGTGTATTGTACTTTTAAATGGGGGAGAATATTCGTGAATTTAGCAGGTGTTTGGCTCTTTGCAGAGAGCAGCGGCCAGGCTTTCCCATGGACTTGGCTTGCGGGCTTTCTTGGGGATCAATTATTTCTTTGTAAAATAGGAAAGGAATCATGGTCAGGGGAATGGGAGGCAGAGGGCCTGTGTTTCTTGGAGGGACTGTTATTGGCGGTGGGGGGGGGGGGGTTCACCATTGGAACAGAGAATGTGGAAGAGAAGCCCAGCCACATGAACTGAGCAGTACACAGGGGTTACTAAAGCGTCACTTGTTCAGCTTACCCAGCATGCAGATTCACTCTTTGCAAATGAAAGTGCAGGACAGATTCTGCTGCCCCCTGTGTGTTCCCACAGAGGGTATGTCTACACTACAGAATTAGGTTGAATGTATAGAAGTTGATTTTTTAGGAAGTGATTTTATACAGTTGATTGTGTGTGTCCCCACTAAGCACATTAGGTCGGCGGAGCGCGTCCACAGTACCGTGGCTAGCATCCACTTTCGGAGCGTTGCACTGTGCGTAGCTATCCCACAGTTCCCACAGTCTCCGCTGCCCATTGGAATTCTGGGTTAAGCTCCCAATGCCTGATGGGCAAAAACATTGTAGCGGGTGGTTTTGGGTACATGTCGTCAGTCGCCCCCTCCCTCTGTGAAAGCAACGGCAGACAGTCGTTTCGCTCCTTTTTTCTCTGCGGATGCCATACTGCTTTCAGCAGACGGTGCAGTAGGACTGCTAACCGCTGTCATCCAACTACCGCTTCCGCTGCAACTCTGCTCTCCTGCTCTTATCTCGATAGCGAATTTCTCCATGTTGGCTCTCATGGGCTCCCGCTTCAGCTGCAACTCTGCTCTCCTGCTCTCATGAATCCACCTTGCAGGTCCTCTCGTCGTTCTCTATAAATATCTATTCTCGTGGTATCCGTCGTCAGCCACCGTTTCCGCTGCAACTCTGCTCTCCCGCTCTCCTGCAGACGCCATACCACGGCAAGCATGGAGCCTGCTCAGATCACCGGGGCAGTTATGAGCATTGTAAACACCTCACGCATTATCCTGCAGTATGTTCAGAACCAGACCCTGAAAAGGCAGGCGAGGAGGCAATGGCAGCACGGTGATGAGAGTGACGAGGACATGGACACAGACTTCTCTCAAAGTACGGGCCCCAGCAATTTGGACATCCTGGTGGCAATGGGACAGGCTCATGCTGTGGAACGCCGATTCTGGGCCCGGGAAACAATCACAGACTGGTGGGACCGCATAGTGTTGCAGGTCTGGGATGATTCCCAGTGGCTGTGAAACTTTCGCATGCGTAAGGGCACTTTCATGGAACTTTGTGACTTGCTTTCCCCTACCCTGAAGCTCAAGAATACCAAGATGAGAGCAGTCCTCACAGTTCACAAGCGAGTGGCGATAGCCCTGTGGAAGCTTGCAATTCCAGACAGCTATCGGTCAGTCGGGAATCAATTTGGAGTGGGCAAATCTACTGTGGGGGCTGCTGTGATCCAAATAGCCAATGCAATCACTGAGCTGCTGCTATCAAGGGTAGTGACTCTGGGAAATGTGCAGGTCATAGTGGATGGCTTTACTGCAATGGGATTCCCTAACTGTGTGGTGGGATGATAGACGGAACCCATATCCCTATCTTGGGACCGGATCACCTTGGCAGCCAGTACATAAACCGAAAGGGGTACTTTTCAGTGGTGCTGCAAACATTGGTGGATCACAAGAGATGTTTCAGCAACATGAACGTGGGATGGCCAGGAAAGGTACATGACACTCGCATCTTCAGGAACTCTGGTCTGTCTGAACAGCTGCAGCAAGGGACTTACTTTCCAGACCAGAAAATAACCTTTGGGGATGTTGAAATGCCTATAGTTATCCTTGGGGACCCAGCCTACCCGTTAATGCCATGGCTCATGAAGCCATACACAGGCACCCTGGACAGTAGTCAGGAGCTGTCAACTATAGGCTGAGCAAGTGCAGAATGGTGGTAGAATGTGCATTTGAACATTTAAAAGCACGTTGGTGCAGTTTACTGACTTCGATTAGACCTCAGCAAAACCAATATTCCCATGGTTATTACTGCTTGCTGTGTGCTCCACAATATCTGTGAGAGTAAGGGGGAGACATTTATGGCGGGATGGGAGGTTGAGACAAATCGCCTGGCCACTGATTACGCACAGCCAGACACCAGGGCAATTAGAAGAGCACAGCAGAGCGTGCTGCGCATCAGAGAAGCTTTGAAAACCAGTTTCATGACTGGCCAGGCTATGGTGTGACAGTTCTGTTTGTTTCTCCTGGATGAACCCCCTCCCATCTTGGTTCACTCTACTTCCCTGTAAGCCAGCTGACCTCTCCACTTCGATCACCCATTGCAGAGGCAATAAAGTCATGGTTGTTTCAAATTCATGCATTCTTTATTAATTCGTCACACAAATAGGGGGATAACTGCAAGGTAGCCCAGGAGGGGAGGAGGAGGAGGGAAGCACCGGGTGGGGTGGTGGAGGAGCGGAGGAGGGAAGGACAAGGCCACACTGCACTTCAAAACTTATTGAATGCCAGCCTTCTGTTGCTTGGGCAGTCCTCTGGGGTGGAGTGGTTGGGTGCCTGCAGGGGGCCCCCCCACTTCTAGGGCATCTGGGTGAGGATGCTATGGAACTTGGGGAGGAGGGCGGATGGTTACACAGGGACTGCAGTGGCGGTCTGTGCTCCTGCTGCCTTTCCTGCAGCTCAACCGTACACCGGAGCATATCAGTTTGATCCTCCAGTAGCCTCAGCATTGCATCCTGCTTCCTCTCATCATGCTGCCGCCACCTCTCCTCTTCATAGAATCATAGAATATCAGGGTTGGAAGGGACCTCAGGAGGTCATCTAGTCCAACCCCCTGCTCAAAGCAGGACCAATCCCCAATTAAACCATCCCAGCCAGGGCTTTGTCAAGCCTGATCTTAAAAACTTCTAAGGAAGTAGATTCCACCACCTCCCTAGGTAATGCATTCCAGTGTTTCACCACCCTCCTAGTGAAAAAGTTTTTCCTAATATCCAACCTAAATCTCCCCCACTGCAACTTGAGACCATTACTCCTTGTTCTGTCATCTGCTACCACTGAGAACAGTCTAGAGCCATCCTCTTTGGAACCCCCTTTCAGGTAGTTGAAATCCTTATCAAATCCCTCCTCATTCTTCTCTTCCGTAGACTAAACATCCCCAGTTCCCTCAGCCTCTCCTCATAAGTCATGTGTTCCAGTCCCATAATCATTTTTGTTGTCATCCGCTGGACTCTTTCCAATTTTTCCACATCCTTCTTGTAGTGTGGGGCCCAAAACTGGACACAGTACTCCAGATGAGGCCTCACCAGTGTCGAATAGAGGGGAACGATCACATCCCTCGATCTGTTGGCAATGCCCCTACTTATACATCCCAAAATGCCATTGGCCTTCTTGGCAATAAGGGCACACTGTTGACTCATATCCAACTTCTCGTCCACTGTAACCCCTAGGTCCTTTTCTGCAGAACTGCTGCTGAGCCATTTGGTCCCTGGTCTGTAGTGGTGCATTGGATTCTTCCATCCTAAGTGCAGGACTCTGCACTTGTCCTTGTTGAACCTCATCAGATTTCTTTTGGCACAATCCTCCAATTTGTCTAGGTCCCTCTGTATCCTATCCCTACCCTCCAGCGTATCTATCTCTCCTCCCAGTTTAGTGTCATCTGCAAACTTGCTGAGGGTGCAATCCACACCATCGTCCAGATCATTTATGAAGATATTGAACAAAACCAGCCCGAGGACCGACCCTTGGGGCACTCCGCTTGATACCGGCTGCCAACTAGACATGGAGCCGTTGATCACTACCTGTTGAGCCCGACAATCTAGCCAGCTTTCTGTCCACCTTATAGTCCATTCATCCAGCCCATACTTCTTTAACTTGTTGGCAAGAATACTGTGGGACAAGAATACTTGCTCCCGCCACCTCTCCTCTCGTGTGTCCCTCCTGTCCTCGTGTTCATTTTGTGCTTTCTTGGACTCTGACATTGCTTGCCTCCACACATTTTGCTGAGATCTTTCAGTGTGGGAGGACTGCATGAGCTCAGAGAACATTTAATCGTGAGTACGGTTTTTTTCATCTTCTTATCTACGCTAGCCTCTGGGATGGAGATGATGGGGGAGCATTGAAACATTTGCAGCTGCGGGAGGAAAAAAAGGGAGAGTAGTATTTAAAAAGACACATTTTAGAGAACAATGGGTAGACTCTTTCACAGTGAACCAAGCTGTTAACATTACATAGTACATGTGCTTTCGGTACAAGGTTGCATTTTTGCCTCTTATATTGAGGGCCTGATGGTTTGGTGTGAGAGATCACACATGCAGGGCTGGGCAACAGAATTCAGCTTGCAGGCAGCCATGGTAAGCCACAGTCTTTTGTCGTCTTTAACCTTCATAACATGTGGGAATGGTTTCAAACAGCAGCACCCTCCTTTCCCATACCAAGCACCCCTTGGGTTGGCCATTTAAAAGGAGGGGCTGCAGTTTTCGGGTTAACGTGCAGCACAAACCCAACTAAACCCGCCCACACACCCAATTCTCTGGGATGATCGCTTCACCCCTTCCCCCACCGCTTGGCTAACAGCAGGGATGATTTCTTTTCAGCCACAGGCAAACAGCCCAGCATTAACAGCCACCTCTGAATGTCCCCTTAATAAAATTCCCCTGTTTCAACCAGGTGACCATGAATTATATCACTCTCCTGAGACTAACACAGAGAGATAAAGAACGGATGTTGCTTGAGTGCCAGCCGGAACAAACGCTGCCATGCTTTGTTATGCAGTGATTCCAGAATACGGGCTACTGGCCTGGCCTGGTAAAGTGTCCTACCATGGAGGACTGGAATAAGGCTCCCCTCCCCAGAAACCTTTTGCAAAGGCTTTGGGAGTACCTCCAGGAGAGCTTCATTTAGATGTCCCTGGAGGATTTCTGCTCCATCCCCAGACACGTTAACAGACTTTTCCAGTAGCTGTACTGGCCACGAATGCATCCCAAGTCTTCAGGATAAATTAATCATTAAACACGCTTGCTTTTAAACCATATATTATATTTACGAATATTATATGCCTTCTCTGCCTTCAAGGTCCGGGAGCCTGCCTTGGGAGGGTTGGAAGGGTATTGGATCCAGGGTGATAAACAGTTCCTGGCTGTCGGGGAGAACAGTTTCAGCCTCCTCCTCATCGTCATCTTCCTCGTCCCCTAAATCCTCATTCCTGTTGCATGAAACTCCCCCCTTGCAGGAGTCCACGTACAGGGGTGGGGCAATGGTAAGGGCACCCCCTAGAATTGCATGCAGCTCATCATAGAAGCGGCATTTCTTGGGCTCCGACCTGGAGTGGCCGTTTGCCTCTTTGGTTTTTTGGTAGGCTTGGCTGAGCTCCTTAATTTTCACACGGCACTGCTGCGGGTCCCTGTTATAGCCTCTGTCCTTCATGCCCTTGGAGATTTTTTCAAATATTTTGGCATTTCGTCTTTTGGAACGGAGTTCTGATAGCACAGATTCATCTTTCCATACAGGAATCAGATCCAGTACCTCCCATTTGGTCCATGCAGGAGCTCTTTTGTGATTCTGGGACTCCATGGTCACCTCTGCTGATGAGCTCTGCATGGTCACCTGTGCTACGCTGGCCAAACAGGAAATGAAATTCAGAAGTCCCCGGGTCTTTTCCTGTCTACCTGGCTAGTGCATCTGAGTTGAGAGTGCTGTCCAGAGCGGTCACAATGGAGCACTCTGGGATAGCTCCCAGAGGCCACACTACCTGTCGAATTGCGTCCACACTACCCCAAATTCGACCTGGCGACGTCAATTTCAGCGCTAATCCCCTCATCGGGGAGGAGTACAGAAATTGATTTTAAGAGCCCTTTAAGTCGACAAAAATGGCTTTGTGGTGTGGACAGGTGCAGGGTTAAATCGATCTAACGCTGCTAAATTCAACCTAAACTCGTAGTGTAGACCGGGGCAGAGGAACCTTTGTTAATCAAGGGTCATTTTCCAGGTAGCTCCCATCTGCGCTCTCCTGCTGGGCTCTGGGGTTTCAAGTCTTGGCAGCCCGATGCACCCTCTGGACCCAGGGAGGTTCAGTCCATCTCAGCTAGGAAAACTGACTTAAACCCTAATTGCAGCCAGAGGGACGGAAGGACCTGAGCAGTCATGGCTCAGAGCCCCCAGGGACCAGAATGCCCAAGGGCCAAAATGACTGATTGCTGGAGCACCTGACTATCCAGTGGGCCCAGGGCCAGGGCATCCAGTGTCCAAGGGCCAGCGTATCTGAGCATCACAGCACCCAACAGCTCTGACAACAAGCAGTGCCACAGGGACAGAACGGAGAGTCTGTGCTCATCCTGGCAGAGTGTGTGCATCCCTCTAACACTGCTCTGTAAAGAGCGCTCAGCCCACTGTCTGATCCCAGCTCTGGTACTTTGAGTTGCTACCCCTACGCTCCCCACTGCACACTGGCCTCACTTACTGGAAAAACCGAACCCCCACAGCTGCTGATTGTACTCAGCACATGGAAAAACGCTCCGGCCCTGTCATAACCATATAGCTAAGGGTAGCCTGGAATTCCTCCTTACCTGTAAAGGGTTAAGAAGCT
The DNA here is from genome assembly GCF_015237465.2 of Chelonia mydas. Taxonomy (NCBI): domain Eukaryota; kingdom Metazoa; phylum Chordata; order Testudines; family Cheloniidae; genus Chelonia; species Chelonia mydas. The sequence goes on from NC_057857.1 coordinate 3,267,616, forward strand.
CAGATAACCTGGTTGGCACCTGACCAAAAGGACTAATGGGGAAAGAAGATACTTTCAAATCTTGGGTGGGAGGAGGCTTTGTTGTGTGTGCTCTCTTGGGAAGCAGAAAAGCATCAGGTCAGAAAACTCCTTCTCCTATAAACCATCCTAAAAGTCTCCCATATTACAAAAATTGTAAGTAAAAGCCAGGCAAGGCGTGTGAGATTATCTTTTGTTCCGCTTGTGAATTTTTTCTTTGCTGGAGGGAGGTTTATTCCTGCTTTTTGTAATGTTGAAACTAAGCCTAGAGGAAGTTCTGCTGTGTTTTTGAATCTTTTGTTACCCTGTAAAGTTATTTTCCATCCTGATTTTACAGAGATGATTTTTACCTTTTTTTTAAAAATAAAATCCTTCTTTTAAGAACCTGACTGATTTCTCTATTGTCCTAAGACCCAGGGGTTTTGGTCTGTGATCACTTTGTAACCAATAGGTTAGGATATTATTCTCGAGCCTCCTCAGGAAAGGGGGTGTAAGGGCTTGGGGGGATATTTTGGGGGAATAGGAACTCCATGTGGTCCTTTCCCTGATTCTTTGTTAAATCACTTGGTGGTGGCAATGTACCGTCCGAGGGCAAAGACTTTGTGCCTTGGGGAATTTTTAACCTCAGCTGGTAGAAATAAACTTAGGGGGTCTTTCATGCGGGTCCCCACATCTGTACTATAGAATTCAGAGTGGGGAGGGAACCCTGACAGGCCCTTTTTCTGGTACTAAGCATTGAGGGGGATATTAAAAACATTCCCTTTGCCAGGTCAAGTGAGACAAAAGGTGTAAGCAATGGCAACCAGTGCAGGCACTTAGCAGCCCAGGATCACGGTGCGTCAGCAGTCCTGCCGAGGGACTGGCATCGACAAGGGGAAAGGAGTCGGGCTTTCGGTCCCAGCCAGTCACACTGTAATGCTCCTGCAGACAACAGTGTGCTGAGGAGCAGGGCCTGAGATGCACTGACTGGGTGGGAATTGCCCGAACATCCCCAGAGAGCTGGGGGACAGCCAGTCAGGCTGATGGGGGGATCCTCCCCCTCTCTGTTTAGAAGACTCCTCCCTTCCCATGTGAACACAGCCCCCTTTGAGTTCCGGCATGGTGTGCACCCACGGCTTGCTGCGGGGTAGGACTCAGGCTCTTAATTGCCTAGGTGCTTTTGAAAATTGTCCCCAGCCTTCCAGGTGAGAGTGTCCTCATGCTCGTTGGGCAGGGCCTGGCTTCTTGTTCTGCATCTGTCCATCTCTTTGCCCAGTTGGGTCTTGGCCCATGATGAGAGCTCTGGCAATATAAATAATGAGATTTTCTATCCCTTGCTTAGTGACCCCTAGCATCATGTGGACTTGCCTGAACACCAAGCTCTCCACAGTGACAAAGCCTGCATCTTTCCCCTGAGTGGTTTAGAACTCACCAACGTACGAGTAATGCAGCTGAGCCCGTACAACATGCAGCACCATGGTCTCAGCTCCATCACCTGCTTGCTATTCCCCTACTGGCTGTTACTGCCTCTGCTTTCTGCTCTCTTTCTTCTCAGTTCCACGGGATCTCGTCCCCCAGGTGGCTGGAAAATGGACACTGTCCTCACTTACTTCCAAACACACCTGCTGAATCACTCAGACCCAGGTGGTCCCTTATGGAAATGTGACTCGGGCTCTAGGGGGAGTTTTTAGGGTGCATATTTTTAAAAATCCTTTCCTCCTATTTTGCTGTTGCCAGTTCGCAGGGCTGACTTCCAGCCTCAGAAGGTGAGCTTTGTGTTTCTTTGTTCCCTAAGCAACCTAAACCAGGCCAAATAGCATTGCTTTTCCACAGCAACATCTGGTAAACATCCATTCTCAGCTGTCCCTCTACCTGCGGGGTGTGCTTTCATCGAAGTACTGGGCTCTGCTTTGAAAGGTCCCTTGGGAAGCCAGTGTAGTGACTGTGTCCTCGCTCTGCTGCCTGCCTGTCTCAGGGTTTGGACAGGGCTTCGGAAAGTAGGTTTCCATTTATAGATGACTGAATCCGAAATAACTAACCTGGACTGTGTGGTTATGGGGTGGGGAGGGGGCTGGCCTCATGGGCAGAGAGTGAGAACTGAGCTGTACAATACAGCGTGCTCTGGAATGCTGCTGTACTTTTAGCAGAGTTGGAGGAAGGGCAAGATGTTACCCACAGTCATTTCAACAATGGTTGTGTTTGCCATTTCTGTGCCCCCTTTGTAGTCATTTCTCAGGACGGCAGTTGGAGTTCTGTTCAGATCGGTTTTCAGAGCAAATAAACTAGGGCTCAGGTGCCCAGATCTGTTTAATCAGGAAATTCATTTTTGGAGAAAACCAGCCCTGGCATAGGGCAAGCACAAGATCTCGGCAATGCTGAAGCTGCACTGATGCCCTAGGTAGCCCTATTGGGATGTCAGTGGGGCTGAGGCCTGATGCTGGCTCGCTGTGTGGAGGTGCAGTTTACCCCGTGTGTTTTCCCAATTAGAATTGTAGATGTGTCTCCCTGTTTACAGCTGCCGGATCTTTGTGTCCTTGGATTATGTCTACAGCAGGAAGAGAGGTCAGAGATCAGGACTAGGCACCAAGGGACCTGCTTCCTCTGCCAGTTCTGCCTCTGACTCACTATGTGAACCAGAGTAAGTCACATCACTAGTCTGTGCCTCAGTTTCCCCATCTGAGAAGACAATAATGAAGAGAGGGCTAGTGTAGTCTAGTGAAATGAGGTGTCAGGTGTGCCTGAGCTCTAACCCAGGGTGTGGCTGAGTTGTTGTCTGCCCAGAGGCAAGTCACTGACACTCTCCTGCTCAGTTTCTTCAGCTGTAAGATGAAGAGAGGCTATCTGCTGGCTGCATACCTGGGGGGGCGGGTAGGATGCAGGACTGGGAGGTGCTCCGTGTTATTGGTAACACTGTTCCAGCCTCCCAGGAATGCGGGATGGATCCATCCAGGAATGAGGAAATGTTTGTGGAGTGCCCTACCCATAGAATGATTGATTGTAAGGCTGGAAAGGATCTTGAAAAGCCATCTAGTTCAGCCCCGTGCGCTGAGGCAGGACCAGGTAAACCTAGACCAGCCGTGACAGGTGTTTGTCCCACCTGGTCTTAAAAACCTCCAGTGATGGGGGTCCTGCAACCGCCCTTGGAAGCCTGTTCCAGAGCTTCGCTACCTCATAGCTAGAACGTGTTTCCTAATATCTAACTTTAATTCCCCCTTGCTGCAGATTAAGCCCATTCTTCTTGTCCTCCCTTCAGTGCACCTGGCGAACAATTGATCACCATCCTCTCCGTAACAGTCCTTAACATATTTGAAGACTATCAGGTCTCCTCCCCGTTTTTGTTTCTCAAGACTAGACATGCCCAGCTTTTTTAACCTTTCCTTATAGGTCAGGCTTTCTAAACCTTTTATCATGATTTGTCGCTGTCCTCTGGGCCCTCTCCAATTTGTTCACATCTTTCCTAGGGTGCAGCACCCAGAAATGGACACAGTATCCAGCACTGAGCAGAGCAGGACAATGACCTGTCGTGTCTCACATACAACACTTCGGTTAATACACCATAGAATGACATTGGCCTTTTTCACAACTGCATCACATTGTTGAGTCATATTCAATGTGTGACTCACTATAGCCCCCCAGATCCTTTTCAGCAGTACCACCGACTCGCCAGTCATTCCCCACTGTGTTGGTCTCCATTTGAGTTTTTTCATCTTGTTGAATTCATACTAATTCTCCAATTTGTCAAGGTCACTTTGAATTCTAAACCTGTCCTCCAAAGTACTTGCAATCCCTCCCTTCTTGGTGTCATCCACAAATTTTATAAGTGTAAGCAGAGTCAGAATGAGCTCTACCCTGATATCTGGTGGTGAACTGTGGAAAAGGACTTCAGGAGCTGATCTCGTTTGCATGGGCACTCTCGTTTGCATGGGCACACCCACCCTGCCTAGCATGATGGACTGCTTGCCCAAATGGTCACTTTTGCTGCTGTGGGATCCCCAGTCTCTCTGTTATTGGGGCAGGAGTAATAAAGGGTTGTTATCCTGGTTATGTGAATCAAGGACAGTAGAACTGTACTTGACATTTTATGACGGAGGGACTCGCCCTCAACTAAGTAGCACTCGCTAGGCAAGGGACATGGGTTCCAAAACCCAGGGTATTGGGAGAGGTTGGAAATGCTACTTTAGTCCTGTTTGTCTTCATAATGTAATAATAGAGCTAATTTTAGATCTGTTAGGAGTTTTGTTATATGCTGCAGAGCTGAAATCACTGATACCTAGGTCTAAGTATTAGACCTACTTTGGGCTAATGGTGTACCAGCACTGAGGCTCCCTGGGGGCAGGGGGGGAATAGCTCGGTGGTTTGAGCATTGGTCTGCTAAACCCAGGGTTGTGAGTTCAATCCTTGAGGGGGCTATTTAGGGATCTGGGGTAAAAATTGAGGATTGGCCCTGCTTTGAGCATGGGGGTTGGACTAGATGACCTTCTGAGGTCCCTTCCAACCCTGATATTCTATTCTATGATTCTACTACCAGCTAAAAATCACTGAGAACTGAAGTTGCTGAGAGCTGTGTTAAGTAGGGGGCCTGAAGACAAGTTGGTGAGTGGAGTGGATAGCTGGGTAGCTGGTGGAGAGGAGCGGACAGCCGGACAGTGAGCGGAGAGTGGAGTGGAGCAGATAGCAGAGCAGCTGATGGAGAAACGTGGCTGGTGGTGAAGACTGCAGCAGAACCCCATGGAGAGGCATGGCACTTGGCCATTGACCTGAGCAGCAGAGCATGTAAGATGCCTCCCATACCTCCTTCCACTTCCACCCAGGCTGGGATGTAAACTCTGCAGATGAACTTCTGAAGTCTGGGGGGCTGCACTGACCAAGGACAGAGACTGTGTGTGTGGGGGGGTGACTACTGGGTTGCTGGACTTAAGACCCTGAGGGGAAAAGGACACTGCCAAACTTACTTGGGGGTGGGTCTTTTGCTCATGGTTGGTGTTATGAATCCTGTTTGTGGTGTTTCCCCAACATAATGTTGCATTGTTTCCCTCCTTTATTAAAAGGCTATTGTGACACTCAGACGCTGTGCTTGCGAGAGGGGAAGTATTGCCTCTTAGAGGTGCCCAGGGGGGTGGTATGTAATTGTCCCAGGTCACTGGGTGTGGGCTCGAGCCAGTTTTGCAATATGTTATTGAAACGGAACCCCTAGATACTGAACCCGGCCCTTGTTGCTGCCCACTCTGACGGGCAGAAGGGTTACATAAGCATACTCTCCACTCCATTACCCAAGTCATTAATGAAATATTGAATAGTACCAGACCCAGGACTGGCCCCTGCAGGACCCCACAAACTACAACTCTCCCAGGTTGACAGTGAACCATTGATAACTATTTTTTGAGCATGTCTTTCGACCAGTTGTGCACCCACCTTATAGTAATTGCGTTTAGACCACATTTCCCTAGTTTGCTTAGGTGTATATCATGTGGGGTTGTGTCAAAAACTTTACTGTTAAAGTAGAAAATTAGGTTGGTTTGGCATGATTTATTCTTGACAAATTCATGATGACTATTTCTTACAACCCTGTCATCCTCTAGATGCTTACAAACTGATTGTTTATTTGTTCCAGTATCTTTCCAGGTATCAAAGTTAGCCTGACTGGGCTATAATTTCATGGGTCCTCTTTGTTCCCCTTTTTAAAGATAGGTGCTATGCTTGCCTGTCTCCAGTCCTCTGGAACCTCACTCATCCTGCAGAAGTTCTCAGAGATAATGAGTCTGAGATTGCTTCAGCTACTTCCTTAAGTACCCTAGGATGAATTTAATCAGGCCCTGCCACCTTGAATACATCTAACTTATCTAAATATTCTTTAGCCTATTCGTTCCCTGTTTTGGCTTGTGTTCCTTCCCTGTTATTGACAGGTTTCAGAGTAGCAGCCGTGTTAGTCTGTATTCACAAAAAGAAAAGGAGTACTTGTGGCACCTTAGAGACTAACAAATTTATTTGCGCATAAGCTTTCGTGAGCTAAGCTCACTTCATCGGATGCATTCAATGGAAAATACAGTGGGGAGATTTATATACATAGAGAACATGAAACAATGGGTGTTACCTTACACATTGTAACCAGAGTGATCACTTAAGGTGAGCTATTACCAGCAGGAGAGCGGGGGGAAAAAACCTTTTGTAGTGATAATCAAGGTGGGCCAATTTCCAGCAGTTGACAAAAACGTCTGAGGAACAGTGCGGGGTGGTCAGTAGGTTCACTACCACTTCCTCCCCATTGGTTGGATTCTAATCTAAAATGAGTGTGCCCCTGGTTACTTCCTCCACCTTCTGAAACAAAGAGTTGTCTCCAGCACATTCCAAGATCTTACTGGCAATTTTGTGTTTTGCTGTATCACTTTTCCAACAGATGTCTGGGTAGTTAAAGGCCCCCATTACTACAGAGCTTGTGTTTTGGATATTTGCATTATTTGTTCTAGAAATAATTCATCCACTTTTTCTTCCTGATTTGGGGGTCTACAGTAGATTTGGGCCCCACGCTACAAGAAGGATGTGGAAAAATTGGAAAGCGTCCAGCGGAGGGCAACAAAAATGATTAGGGGACCGGAACACATGACTTATGAGGAGAGGCTGAGGGAACTGGGATTGTTTAGTCTGTGGAAGAGAAGAATGAGGGGGGATTTGATAGCTGCTTTCAACTACCTGAAAGGGGGTTCCAAAGAGGATGGCTCTAGACTGTTCTCATTGGTAGCTGATGACAGAACAAGGAGTAATGGTCTCAAGTTGCAGTGGGGGAGGTTTAGGTTGGATATTAGGAAAAACTTTTTCACTAGGAGGGTGGTGAAACACTGGAATGCGTTACCTAGGGAGGTGGTGGAATCTCCTTCCTTAGAAGTTTTTAAGGTCAGGCTTGACAAAGCCCTGGCTGGGATGATTTAGTTGGGGATTGGTCCTGCTTTGAGCAGGAGGTTGGACTAGATGACCTCCTGAGGTACCTTCCAACCCTGATATTCTATGATTTTATGATTCCTACCATGACATCAAGCCTATTTTTAACCCTTTTATCTTTATGTACCGACTCTCAACAGGTCTGCCTCCCACTGCCTTCTGTACCTCAGAACAAGTGTATGTATTCTTGATGTACACTGCAACCCCTCCTCCCTTTACCCTGCCTGTCCTTCCTGAACAAGCCGTACTCCTCTCTACCAATATTCCAGTTGTGACACTTGTTCCACCAAGTCTCTGTGATGCCAATTAAGTCATAATTTAGCTTATGTACTAATATTTCCAGTACTTCCTGTTTATTCCCCAGACTCCTTGTATTTGTGTATAGACATCTAAGATGTTGAGCAGATTCCCCCACTGATTTCCATTTTGTTGTTCCTATGACCATATTGTAGTTTTCTGTGTCTGCCCCCCATTCCACTATCTAGCCATCTATTAAAGTTGCCTTTTTTTATGCTTACCTGTGGATTTTTGTTATCTGCCCCCTTTGAACCTAAATTAAAGCCCTCCTTGCTAGATTGGCAAGTTGCTCTTCCCTTTTTTGGTAAACTGGACCCCATCTCTTCTCAGCAGAGCTTCTCCTCAGAACAGCATCCCCTGATTGAGGCGGCCCTCCTGTAGCCACTGTCTGTGCAGCCCTGCATTCATCTTCAGGATGCGTGTATCCCGACTGGGCCCTTACCCTGGGAGGATGGATGAGAACACAACCTGCCCCCCGACTCCTTCACCCTTGCTGCCAGAACCCTGTAGTCACTGCTGATCTGCTCAGGGTCAGACTTGGCAGTATCATTAGTGCTCATGCAGCTGGACAGCGTGGGGCAGTGGTCAGAGGGATGGATGAGTCTTGGCAACCTTCAGTAATGTCTCAGATGCGGACTCCCAGGCAGACAGCATGCCTCCCAGGACATCCTGTCAGGTTGGCAGATGGATGCCTCCATCCTCCTCAGAAGAGTGTCCCTAAGTACCAGCCCCCTGCACATCCTCCTCTTGGGTGCAGTGGCTGTGAGCCTCCCAGCCTTGGGGGCATGTGAGTCCTCCTCCTCAGCCATTGGTGTCTGCTCCTCTCCTTCTGTTGCCAGGTTCTTCACTTCCATGGACGGAGGACCTGAGCATGGGGTGGAGCACTCTCCTTCCCGAGGTGCCAGCAGCCAGGCCCCTCGCCTTCTGCAGAGCTGCTGTTCTCCCCTGTAGTTTGCTAATATCCTCCATCCCAAATGTTTCTGTGCGTGTCCTGTCAATGAAGTCCTCAAGCCACCACCTCCTGCAGCTCTCTTACCTGCTTCCTGAGGGACTGCACCAACAGACACCTCTCACACTGGGTGACTTTAGTCAGCGGGGGCATGCAGGCCACATTCCCAGCAAGTCAAGACCAGGGCCTGAGTGGAAGCCTCCAGGGTCAGGCTGCTTCTCATTCTGCCCACCGTTCTGCTGGCAGTGGGAACAGTGTTTTATTTGTGAAACCCTTAAGCTGGTCAGCCACTCCACACTGTGCTGGGAAGTGGCAGCCTGCAGTGCCCAGCGCAATGGCCAACCCCAATTCTATACACAGAGGAGCAGGAAGGGAAGTGTCCATCCCTGGGGCTGGAAGTGATTGAATCGTTAGAGCTAAAAACAGAAAGCTTGGCCCAGGGGGCACGGGGTAGTTTCCCTGGCTCCTCCTCAGAAGTGTAGGAGTGGGCGGGACTTCACTAGGGCATCTAGTCCGATCCTCTCCTGGGTAACTGCCCCTCGCTGCACCACTGACTGGGCTCAACATCTAGGAACGTGAGTGTTGCAGCTGGGCCTAGGTTGAGAAGGGAGGTTGCAATAAGGTTGTCAGCTGAACTTAGGCCAGGAGACAGGCCTGCCCTGATGGAGGCTGCTCTCAGCCCCTTCCACCCCGCTGGGTAAAATTCCCCCGTTCTGACTGTTTGCACACGGCTTGGACAGTCATCGCAGCTGTTTACAGCCACTTGGCCTCCCTTCCCCGCGGCCGGCGTGAGTCGTGGCAGGCAGGACATTAGAACTGTACAAAGCAGTGCATTATGGGAAGGGCGCAACAGGGCTGTGAGGCTGTGAGCTTCTGACTTCTCATTTCTGGGCTCTGCCCTGTGGTATACTCACCTTCCTCGCTCTCCACACGCCTGGGGACCTGGGGTCTGTGTCCACCCCAGACTGTTGGCAGCTGGTATCAAGTGGAGTGCCCCAGGGGTCGGTCCTGGGGCCAGTTTTGTTCAATATCTTCATAAATGATCTGGACGATGGTGTGGATTGCACCCTCAGCAAGTTTGCAGATGACACTAAACTGGGAGGAGAGATAGATACGCTGGAGGGTAGGGATAGGATACAGAGGGACCTAGACAAATTGGAGGATTGGGCCAAAAGAAATCTGATGAGGTTCAACAAGGACAAGTGCAGAGTCCTGCACTTAGGATGGAAGAATCCCATGCACTGCTACAGACTAGGGACCGAATGGCTTGGCAGCAGTTCTGCAGAAAGGACCTAGGGGTCACAGTGGACGAGAAGCTGGATATGAGTCAGCAGTGTGCCTTTGTTGCCAAGAAGGCCAATGGCATTTTGGGATGTAGAAGTAGGGGCATTGCCAGCAGATCGAGGGATGTGAGAGTTCCCCTCTATTCGACATTGGTGAAGCCTCATCTGGAGTACTATGTCCAGTTTTGGGCCCCACACTACAAGAAGGATGTGGAAAAATTGGAAAGAGTCCAGCGGAGGGCAACAAAAATGATTATGGGACTGGAACACATGACTTATGAGGAGAGGCTGAGGGAACTGGGAATGTTTAGTCTTCAGAAGAGAAGAATGAGGGGGGATTTGATAAGGATTTCAACTACCTGAAAGGGGGTTCCAAAGAGGATGGCTCTAGACTGTTCTCAGTGGTAACAGGTGACAGAACAAGGAGTAATGGTCTCAAGTTGCAGTGGGGGAGGTTTAGGTTGGATATTAGGAAAAACCTTTTCACTAGGAGGGTGGTGAAACACTGGAATGCGTTACCTAGGGAGGTGGTGGAGTCTCCTTCCCTAGAAGTTTTTAAGGTCAGGCTTGACAAAGCCCTGGCTGGGATGATTTAGTTGGGGATTGGTCCTGCTTTGAGCAGGGGGTTGGACTAGATGACCTCCTGAGGTCACTTCCAACCCTGATATTCTATGATTCTATGATTCACCCTTCCTTGTGCAGTCAGGCCTGGTGAGCAGCCTTTTCCCTCCAGCGTCCACGGCTGCCAAGCCTGGGTAAAAATCACCCTCCTGCACCCCCTGCCAGCTCCCGGCTGGGTCTCAACAGACTCGAGGGGGGCTGTCCGTCCCCATCCCCACTGTATCTGATATTCACAGTGGGTGAGATGCCCCCTGTGCACAAGGCCTGTCTGTAACCCACTTCTGCCTGGGGCACTTCCAGTGGCTGGTCCCCAGAGGGGGCTACCATAACTGCATCACATGAGTCCTACTCATTCCATATGGTCTAGTGCTGGCCCCTGTCCCGGGGCTCAGCCTTTATGCTTAAGCAGGTTGAACACCTGAGGAAGTGGCTGGGGAAAAGGTCCCACTAGCTCAGATCCCTTGGTGACCAAGGTGCCTTGTGCGGATGTGCCTCCGAGTTCCATTCACACAAGGCCCTTTCATGTTAGCCCCACAAGAAGCTTGTGAGCACCAGGGTTTGCTGCACAACCCCAGAAACTCAGTAAAGCCTGAGCCTCAAACAACTTGTTGCCACCCGTTTCCATGCAGTGCGGAAACAGCCCCTTTCCTCTTGTGGTTTCAATTTCTGACCACATGGGAGCCATTCACAGCATAGATCCTGGGCTGCTGGAGCTCCAAGACTGAGGACGTGAGGTCACTCCCATCTGCTTTGTTCCCAAAGTCAGGAACCAGGAGGTGGACCTGGCCTCACTCTGTTTCTGTATCAGACTGGGGGCAGAAGCTGGCCGGGAAGAGAAGCGTGTGCCCAGCTTTGCACAGAGGGATGGAGCAAGGCAGCAAACCCCAAGCTCAGCTTTGGACCCACCGACAAAACTGTTCATTAGCAAGGGATGCAATTGGAGGCCGGTGCTGGGCTGGGGGTGTAAAGCCTGCAGAGCTACGTGCTTCCCCCTTCTCCTCAGAGGGGGGCAGGCTGGAGCCCGGCGGGAGCATGCTGTGCCAGCCCAGGATCCTTGGAGCAGAGTGGAATCATCCCAGCTAGCGTAAGTAGAGAAGCTCTGTGGTTTAATTCACAGTCCCAGAGAGTCCCTCGGTCTGCTCTCAGTGACAGTCATTACCAGCCCTTGGCGGCTCAGAGGGGCTGCAAGTGGTTTCCTTTCCCTGGAGACAGGCTCAGCTTTCAGAAGACTGACACCCCCTGCTCTAATCTCCTCTCCCCTGCAGTGTGCGGTGTCTGGCTGGCGGGTATAACTGCAGATGCTATTCCTAGCCCCAGCAGTGTCTGCCTCAGGTGAGAGGCACGTGGCCCAGACACTGCTCTGGGACACACCTTGGGCCCATCCCTTAGGATCCAACTGCCCATCGAGCTAGACGTGCAATGTCCAGGTCTGCACGGCCTCTGTTGAACTAGCATGCTCAAACCAGAAGTGGGGTGTGAGGGGCTAGCCAGACATGTACACACCTTGCATCTCAGACGGGGAGGTCCCTGGGGCAGCGAGCCGTCACGCCACACAGCCACGCTCTGCTAGCACAGGTATGTCTCTGCGACCTGGAAATGACACCTCTGCTCAAAGTGCAGCCACTCCCCAGCCGGACGTGAGCTCCCTAGCAGTGTGGGGAGGCTATGCTGGTGAATGATGGGGAGACACTCAGACACTGAGGTGAGGGGAGCCATAGAAGTAGGGAGCTGGGCTGAGAATCTTACTGAGCTCTTGCTTCTATCCCAGGGCAGTGAGTTTACCTCCGTGACTCAGCGCACGAGTCATAAGCTGCAGAAGGATCCAGAGAAAGTTGGCCCTAATCACTGAGGTTTCATATCACTGAGCTGAGTTTTCAGCACTGCCCCAGGACTGGCTCAGCCTCCGTGACCTGAGTCTGGGCTGTAGGCTCCTGGGGAAGCATCTTGGCTTTCAGACCAACTCAGGTGAGCCTCAAAGCCAGCCTGATTTGCTCTTTGTTGGAAGTGGGAGCATGCCCATCATTATACAGCCTTGCTGCGTCTTCACGCAGTACACTGAAGACTTGGCTGTTTGCTCATTTGTGCCCTTCTGTTCCCACAAGGCGCAGCTGAACAAAGACATCTGCTCAATAGCATCTGACCCATTACCCATTACTGGGCCACCAAATTCTGCTCTCAGTGACACCAGTGTAAATCCAGCTTAACTGCACGGAAGTCAGTGGAGTTACTTGGGATTTACACCAGGATAAGTGAATTGGAATCTGTCCACTGTGCCAGCTGCATTTTGACATGCTGAAGCAGCTGGCAATGACATCGGCAAGGCAAAGATTGCTCTCATCCGGCCCCTCCATTCTACATAAACCTGCAACTATCTCATCGCAGATCAAGCCAAAGGAGGAGGCAGCGTCCGTGTCCCACCTGCTGTGGCAGCTGCATACACCACTCCTTATTCCCCAATCCTCCTGCCTCAGAAATGCCCAGACCTGGAAATCTGGTGGAACATCCTTTGGAGATTGCATGCTGCCCAAGAACCGCAGCCTGTCTCTAGGTCAGTTCCCTCTGATGTTGTCTCCCTTGAAACCTGCTTAAAAATAGCCAAAGAGCAAAATTGTTTGTGGAAAAAACTCTTGTCGCCTACGTCAGCTCATCTGACCTGGTAATTGAATTTACTTTTGAAGCTGGGATGTGCTGGAGGAAACAATTTTGACTGACAGCCTCTGTAGAGAAACCAGGCCTGTAGCTAACTGCATTAGCCCACTTTCAAAGCAGGATTCCTCAGGAACCTTGCAAGGACTGAAATCTTCTAACACCTACCTTCCTGTAAGCAGCATCAGGATGAACTCCACCCTGACATCTGGTGGTGAGGTGTGGCAAGTTGTGGAAAAGAACTTCAGGGACCGATCTCATTTGCATAGGCACACCCACCCCACCTAGAATGAGGCCATAGTTGCCCAAATGGTCACTTTGGCTGCTGTGGGATCCCCAGTGTCTCTGTTATTGGGGCAGGAAGAATAAATTGTTATTACCCTGATTATGGGAACTGTGCTTGGAACTGTACTTGGCCTTTTGTTATGATGGAGGGACTCACCATCAACTAAGTAGCACTTGCTAGGCAAGGGTCATGGGTTCCAAAACTCTGTGAATTGAGAGAGGTTGGGGATAAGTATTAAGAGTTGGTGGTATGGTTCCTTGGTGAGGGCCTTACATGCTAATTGCACTTCCTTCTCTCTTTAATGTGGAATATCAGAGCTAATTTTGATTCCATCGGGAGTCTAGTTACAGGCTGCTGAGCTCGCTTTGGGCTAATGGTGCACCAGCACTGGGGCTCCCCTACTACAAGCTAATTCACCTAAGAGCTGAAATCACTGAGTGTTGTGTTAAGTAGGGGGGGAGCCTGAAGATATATTGTGGAGCAGTTTGTGGGATGGCTGGAGTGCCTTGTGGACAGGCTGGTAGAGCAGTTCATAGGACGGCGGGAGCTGCTTGTGGGACGTGGAGCGGAGCAGTTCGTGGGGCGGCGGGAGCTGCTTGTGGGCCGCGGAGCGGAGCTGAGCGAAGCAGTTCGTGGGGCGGCTGTCTGAGCGGAGCGGAGGCCTATGGAGCTGTGGGGCGGTCAGCTTCAGATCATGTAAGGTGCCCCTTACCCTCCCCCCCCCCCATCTCCACCCAGGTTGGGAGGTAAAGCTCTGCAGATAATCTTTCGAACTCTGGGGCTGCCCTGACCAAGGACAGAGACTTTTGGGTCATTGGACTTTTGGGACTTTGGGTGATTTGGGGTTGCTGGACTCAAGAACCAAAGGGAAAGGGCATGCCCCAATTTGCTTGGGGTGGGTTTTTTTTTTTTTGCTCATGGGTTGTGTTACGAATCCTGTTGGTGGTGTTTCCCCAACATAATGCCACATTGTTTCTCTCTGTTATTAAAAGGCTTTTTGCTACACTCAGACTCTGTGCTTGTGAGAGGGGAAGTATTGCCTCTTGGAGGCGCCCAGCGGGGTGGTATATATTTGTCCCAGGTCACTGGGTGGGGGCTCGAGCCGATTTGCATTGTGTTATTGGAATGAATCCCCTAGATATTGAACACGGCCCTTGTTGCTGCCAACTCTGACGGGCAGAAGGGTTACATTCCAAAGAGAAGCTTGTAACTGCAGTGAGCTCGTGTTGAAACTGGAAGGACAGAAGCACCGAAGGGGAACAATTGCAAACACTTAGCCCCAGAAATGCTGGGGCTGTAAAAAAGAAATTACCATCATTTTCACTGGGCTCCCTCCCAAACTCCGGGAGTGAGATTAGCCATCACAATTACTTCTGCATGTTCTCTGAACAAACTGTGCAAGTTCTCTCATTCCACAGGGAAACCACGGAAGATAAGAGCTGTGATCTGGCACAAGATCCAATGGAGCAAAGGAGGGAAGTTTCCAAAGTCTAATTTCTCTGTTCATGGCCTTGGCAATGTGAGGACCGTGAGGTGGTTTGAAACTAGCACTTTTCATGGCTGCCAGGTGAAGGCCTGCCTCTTCAAGCCACGTCATTTTGCTAGTGCCGCCTTGGAGGTGTCATGCTCAGGGAGCCTGTTGAACAAGTAATGGAGGATCTGCTAGTGCTCACTGGGCTTTGTCACTGGGAAATACAGGCTCCCAGGTGGACTTGCAATGTGGGTGACCCTTCTTTCACGTTTCACGCAGCTCTCCTCTCAGTGGATTGCAGCAGCCCAAGGAAGGGCCATTCTGAAGGTGGAAGCCCTTTGCCCATTCTGTGCAAAGTGATTCTGTGAAATTGGCCCCTTGTCCAGTGGATCATCAACAGGATCATTAACTAAATTCCATTGCAGGACCACCTGTGCCATCCAAGTACAGTGATGCCCTCGATCCCATCTGTGCAGCCCCACGCAGTGCGCTTTGGAGAAGTGTCAGAATGCCCCATGAAAGTGTCTCGCAGCAAGACCGTCTTTTCCCAGCTGGTTAATGGATAAGAAAAATACCTGGGCCTAATCTGTGTCCCGACCAATAAACGCCTGCAAGCTGCCAAGTGACTGTGGAACAGATTATTTCATAAATCTCTCACAGTCAGAGCCTCTGAAGGGTTCTCCTCTGATTGTCCAACTGCCCCCCCGAGGAAGAGTCAGTGCTCCTGCCTATAACATTTGGCCAGCACATGTCGTTGTTCATCTGCTTTTTGTGGATTTCTTTTTCAGAGAAAACATCTTATGTAAGGCCTTGGAAACTCTATCTCACAACGTCCTTCACGCTTCAGAGGGGAGATTTAGTCACATATTCCATATTTTTCATCTGAACTAGGACAGCGTTCTATTTTAAGATCAAAAACACTGGAAAGATTCTGCCTTTCAACCTTTTACCTCCAAGAACCTTTTTTTCTTTTCAGCACAGGAGAGACACGTTTCTTTTAGCTAATTAGTGTTTTAAGATAATTTGCGGATGTTCGCTAAGCCTGCAGTCATTTCACGTAATGGTACCCCATTGTGTATTGAAGGCTGTCGAAATTATTGTACCAGATGATATTGCAGTAGCTGAATACTAGTGTGTGACCATGTGTCTTAATGCAGGCATGCAAAGTGGGGCGGGAAGGTAAGGTTTTGCGTGAAATCTTTTGTAACAAAGCCCCTGTTCTGACGTTACAATCCTTTAAGTCTCCACTCGGCGGAGGATCATGTCCTTAGGCCCAGAAACCCTACGTTCAATCCCTCCAGCAGATTCCATGATGGGGGACAGCAGCAGTCAGGCTAGGATCCACGAGGCCTGTGTGCGGGCACCATGCAGTTCCTCCATCCTGATTCCCTTTAGCAGCCTCTGTCTGTCCTCTGGCCCAGCAAGGCAGACTGGCTCTGCAGCCCAGAGGATAGGGCACTTGCATAGGATGTAGCAGACCTGGATTCAAGTCCTTGTTCCAAATCCGGCAGCTCAGGGATTATCTCAGCTGAGCAGCCTACCTAGTGGATGCAATCCCCATTGTGATCTGCACTGAGCTTGCCTGCCAGCCAGGCCTCACTCAGGAGATAGGCGGTGGACACCTAGCTTGAGAATCTCACTGGGGCTTAGGCACGAGCCAGGGCTGCAAGCAGCCCTGGAGCTGTGGGGTGGCGTCAGCACGTAGGTGCTATTGTGCATGCCCATTGGTGGAAAGTGAGGTACCCTGGGGATGTCAGGAAGCAGCTGCGTGGTGGTTTTGTGAATGTCAATGGAGCTTAAGTGTTGGATTTAGGTAGGGTGACCAGATGTCCCGATTTTAGAGGGACAGCCCCAATTTTGGGGTCTTTTTCTTATAGGCTCCTATTACCCCCCACCCCCATCCCGATTTTTCACATTTGCTGTCTGGTCACCCTAGATTTAGGTGCCTAAAGAGGCAATTAAGTGCCTAAGTCTCTTGGTGACTCTAGCCCTAGCTGTTTAACAGCCAGCACTAAGAGAACAAGTGAGATCAGGAGAGTGGGGGGTCGCAGTCTCTGATTTTAAAACCACAAGGTGTATTTGTTAAACTGGGGAATGCCACAAAACTCAATCTGCCCCAACTGAGCAGATTCCCAGGCAGCAGCCGAGCCAGATTGTAAGAAATTTCACCTGAAGATCACATAGAAAGGGCCATTCAGGGCTGAAAGGTCTTTACCCGGCATAGCCACAGGGCATAGCCACAGGGCCCCTGCCATATCCCAATGAATAAAGGAGAATGTTTAAATGTGATTGGCTGCTATTTAGAAGAACTATTACTAATACGTGGAAGTATGGCAGAAGCTTTGGGACCCCCAGAAGTGGTTCTGAAAAGGCTGCAAAAGGAAGGGGTTGAGAGAGAAACGTGTGCTTTCTCCTAGACCCAAGTTGCTGATTTAGGACCTGATCCAGCAAAGTACTTAAGCATGCAAATAACACTAAGAACAGCCATACTGGGTCAGATGAAAGGTCCAGCTAGTGCGTGAGCAGTCCCTTTGTAGTCAAAGAGGCTACTCGGACGTTTCAGGTAACAAATGTGTTTAAGTGCTTTGCTGGATCAGGGCCTTTGGACATAGCAGAGAGGACAAGACATGCTTGAGATCTGAGATCATTTCTGGCCACGTTACACTGCTATAGTAGATTCGTCTGAAATTTGTTCATACTTGGGGTCTTCCTTGCTCCAGAAAAATGTCCACTGGGTTTGTGCCAGAAGGCAAAAATCAGCGTTTTGAAGAAGCAAAATGGAGCCATTCCAATGTTCTGGTCCATTTTAATAGAGAGTTTCCTTTTCCATGGCCATGTGATGCTTCTCCAGCCAGGCCTGGAGCTGAAATTTTGCACATATCCACAGACAGGAAGAAAACACCCATAGCATTTGCTTCCAGACCATTAGCAGAAACTGGGGATTGTTTCAGTCATTACATTTCAGTAATAATTATCTGGAAGGAAATGTGCCTTGCTCACTGATCACAAACCTCACGTAGCAATGATACCGAGCTAGTTTTCATCAGTGGGTCTTAAAGAGCTTTATAAAGCAGGGCCGTATCGTTATCCTTCCTATCTATAATAGGGAAACTGAGGGACATAGACTTGCCCCAGATCACCCAGCAGAGCTGTGACTGGAACCGAGGTGTCATGAGTCCCGGGGCACTGTCCCAAGACAGTGCCTCCAAAGGGAGGGGTTGCCCCTCTGGGGGTGCAGAGTGGGCTTTAGTCTTAGCTGCATATTAGTGTGATAGCCAATAACAACCCAAGTGCAGCATGCTTCCACTGCTGCGCTACCCCCAGCCCTGCTGACGTTAGAGATGCCAGCAGAAGTGGACTCAAGCTATGGGTCATGGGTGGCCAAACGGACTGACCTTCTGAGCCACATATGACAATCTTCAGAAGCTTGAGAGCCAGGGCGCACGTGCCGGGATTCAGGGCTTCAGCCCCGCAGGGTGAACCTGCCAGGGCTTGGGACAGAAGCCCCAACCCGCAGCAGGCACACCCTGCGGGGCTAAAGCCCCAAGACCCCCCACCCCACTGGACAGAAACGCCAACACCCAGCAGTCACCCCCTGTGGCGCTAAAACCCCGAGCCGCCCCCAGGGCCCCCACCCCACTGGGCAGAATCCCCAAGCCCCGGCAGGCAGGCCCCGCAGGGCTAAAGCCCCTAGACCACCCACCCCGCTGGGCAGAAGCCACAGCCCCCGACAGGCACGCCCCACGGGGCTAAAGCCCCGAGAACCCCCACCCCTCTGGGCTGAAGCCAGAGGCAATGCATGGGGGGGTCACGTGCCCCCCAGATTTTTGCCAGGGCTTGATGGTCCTGCTCAGAAACACGGTGCCACCCGGGCCCGCTCCCTGCACAACAGCTAGTTGGGAGCTGCGGCCATGGGGAGAGGCAGTGGCAAACAGCTGGGCAGACGACCCAAGCTCTCCAGTCTGGTAAGCAGAGAATGGGGAGGGAGGGCAGGGGGAGTGCCACGAACCACACTGTAAAAGAACTGCATGTGGCTCACGAGCCGCGGTTTGACTGCCCCTTGTGCTCTTTTTCTGAGGAGCTTCCTATTATGGCAGAAGCGAGAGCTTCAGAAATGAAAAAGGAGCCTGTTTTGGTAGAGTAATAGAGTAACTGCTCGCTACACAGGGAAGTTACTCTGTTCCCAGCCAAGTTTTGAGTGGTGGAGGAGGCTATCTTATTCCTCTTGAACAAGTGACTTGTCAGCAGATGCATCACAGCTACCGACCACAGGGCCCCGGCTGGCATGTGCTTTCAAATGCCTGTTCCCAGAGGGAATCTTTCCACTTTGGGCATGCCTAGAGTGCAAAAATGCCCTGCAGCCACGTGTCTCTGAGCCCAGTGTAACTGGCTCGCTGGGTTTCAGAGGCTGGGCTCCAGGCCGAGCGGAAATGTCTATGCTGCTATATTTAGCCATGTAGCGAGAGCCCCGCAAGGCCAACTCTGTTGATCCAAAGAAGTATGGGCTGGATGAATGGACTATACGGTGGATAGAAAGCTGGCTAGATCGTCGGGTTCAACGGGTAGTGATCAATGGCTCCATGTCAAGTGGAGTGCCTCAAGGGTCAGTCCTGGGGCCGGTTTTGTTCAATATCTTCATTAATGATCTGGAGGATGGTGTGGATTGCACCCTCAGCAAATTTGCAGATGATGCTAAACTGGGAGGAGAGGTAGATATGCTGGAGGGTAGGGATAGGATACAGAGGGACCTAGACAAATTAGAGGATTGGGCCAAAAGAAATCTGAGGAGGTTCAACAAGGACAAGTGCAGAGTCCTGCACTTAGGACGGAAGAATCCCATGCACTGCTACAGACTAGGTACCCAGTGGCTAGGCAGCAGTTCTGCAGAAAAGGACCTAGGGGTGACAGTGGACGAGAAGCTGGATATGAGTCAACAGTGTGCCCTTGTTGCCAAGAAGGCTAATGGCATTTTGGGCTGTATAAGTAGGGGCATTGCCAGCAGATCAAGGGACGTGAT
This sequence comes from Chelonia mydas, assembly GCF_015237465.2. Taxonomy (NCBI): domain Eukaryota; kingdom Metazoa; phylum Chordata; order Testudines; family Cheloniidae; genus Chelonia; species Chelonia mydas. The sequence goes on from NC_057857.1 coordinate 3,287,116, forward strand.
CATTCCCCTCTATTTGACATTGGCGAGGCCTCATCTGGAGTACTGTGTCCAGTTTTGGGCCCCACACTACAAGAAGGATGTGGAAAAATTAGAAAGAGTCCAGTGGAGGGCAACAAAAATTATTAAGGGGATGGGGCACATGACTTATGAGGAGAGGCTGAGGGAACTGGGCTTATTTAGTCTGCAGAAGAGAAGAGTGAGGGGGAATTTGATAGCTGCTTTCAACTACCTGAAAGGGGGTTCCAAAGAGGATGGAGCTAGGCTGTTCTCAGTGGTGGCAGATGACAGAACAAGGAGCAATGGTCTCAAGTTGCAGTGGGGGAGATCTAGGTTGGATATTAGGAAACACTCTTTCACTAGGAGGGTGGTGAAGCACTGGAATGGGTTACCTAGGGAGGTGGTGGAATCTCTTTCCTTAGAAGTTTTTAAGGTCAGGCTTGACAAAGCCCTGGCTGGGATGATTTAGTTGGGGTTGGTCCTGCTTTGAGCAGGGGTTGGACTAGATGGCCTCCTGAGGTCTCTTCCAACCCTGATATTCTATGATTCTATGGTCCAGGGGTAGAATGAGACCATTGTGGAGCCTTCAGGTTCACATTTTGCTTCCATGACTGGCTATGTGGATGCTTCTCACAGGATCAGATACACCTGGCAGCCTGGCACTGGGAGGACCCTGAAAGCCACAGGGGGAATGTTTGCTAGGGATGCATTCTATTGCAGAACATGTCAGGCCTGGGACCTGGGCACCCTAAGTGCACAGCCATGAAGTGGGTAACGGGAGGATGGTCTCGTATTTCCTGCTTGTGCGAGCGTTGGCGGAGCCAGTGCTGCCATGTGGCGTGGGGCTGCACAGGGAGGGCAGGCATCTGCGCAGTCACTGTGCTTCGTTGAGCAGCCCAAGCAGTCTGTGATTATTTGCAAAATTTCTATGAGCCCCCTGTGGGGCAGGGGGAGCTGGACTCAGGCAGTGACAAGGAGAGCCCAAGACTCACCGCATGGCTTGCAGGGGGGTTGCCCAGATGCAATCCATTCCAGTGCCCAGCTCTGGCATGGCTGGGAAGCCCTAATCAGCACTATGCAAGCCAAGGCTCATTTGCTATGTATCCCCTGGAGCCCTCTTGTGCCTCTGTTCTTGGGTCAGGCCGCGGTGTCACGTGACACAAGTGTGGTGAACAGCAGAGCAGAATTCCCCACTCGCGGTGGTGACAAAGCCCACGGTGAGCTCGCCGAAATCCCAGGCACGTTATTCATTGTTTATTAGCATTCACTCACGGCCAGGCACACAGGGCCCTGACGGAGCCAAGCCAGTGTATGGTGAACGTTCCTGGGCCAGCAGCATCCTGCCTGGGCTTGCCTGGGAGAAGGCCTGTGGGAGAGCAACACAGCCCTGGAGGGGAGGGAGGGCGGGGGGGGGGGGGTTGGGAAAGAAGCACAGTCTGTGGCCTAGTTTGAGGGTAGGAGCAGGAATGGCTGAAGCTCCCCTCTTCCCTTGCCAGAATGGGACAAGGCTGGCTCACGGCAGACCCCACCCCGCCACTCTGAGATCCTGGGCCTGGTGAGCAGGTTTGCTGGGAAATGAAGCCCCTTCTAGCAGCCATGTCTGTAGTGCCAGCTGCTGGCATGTCCCAAACCAAAAACTCCATTTGGGCATTGGCACTGGCCCTCCTCCCTGTGCTGTACAGAGGTGTGAGGGCACCTGGGGTTTGTGTGGCCCCTCACTGCCAAACTGCTCTATGCTGGCCGGGGGCCCAGCCAGGTGAGATGCCGGTGCTGGGCAGCATTCCAGACCGTGGGATTCTGGCGCCGGTGAGGGGCATTTATGCCAGCTGAATGTGTGTACAGGCACCAAATGATCAATGACTTTAGACAGAGACAAGCGCAGCTTGTCCCAGGCCACATCCCCTGCCAGAGCCAGGATGCTCCCCACAGCACATTTGTTTTGTTCAGCCCACACTTGCTTTGCTTTTCAAATGTCATCCCATTGCTCCTGCTTTACCCTGGGGACCCGGCTAACTGAACGGCTGCTCTCTATCCATGGGGGTTACGTCATTCAGGTATGTGGCAACACCTCCCAAGCACCCAGCCCCCCCCATCAGTCACTGACGACGTCAACATATTTCCCTCAGTTCCTTAAAAGAGAATCCCTTCAGCCCTCTGCCCTTCATTGTTCCGTGTCTCTGAATGCCATCCGGTCCGTCTGCCTCCTTCGCATACAGCAGTGCTCAGAGCTCAGCACAGGCCAGAGGGGACCAGTGTGATCATCCAGCCAGCCTTGCTGCATCACACAGGCCAAAGAACTTCACCCTGTGATACCCCCGAAACCTTGGGGTGGAGCGAGAGCCAATTTTTGGAATGACACCCAGTCTGGATTTAAAGATTTCAGTTGAGGAAGAATCCACCACAGCCCTTGGTAGTTTGTTCCAGTGATTAATTTCCCTCGCTGTTAAAAATGTCTGCCTTAGTTCCAGTTTGAATTTGTCTAGATTCAACTTCCAGCCACTGGCTCTTCTTCTGCCTCTGTCAGAGACTAACTAGCCCTCTGCTATTCGACTCCTGACAGACGCTATTCCAGGTATGCGTTTAGCAGAGCCATGGCAAAGAGGGACCATCTGGGCTCCATCGCATGACTCCTCTGCCTGTGCACCCCAAACCCACACTGGCTTCTTGCAAACGTGTCATTTGCCATGCTCCTCAAAGCCAAGGAGGCATGTCCTGCTTTAGCTAAGGAGGGGAAGCTGTAAACACCCGCCCCCCCCCCCCCACTGCCACTTGTGGGCAGGGCTGCAGGGAGGCTAGGAGAACTGTCCGGTGTGCGGCCTGTGGGCTTTGCCAATAACCTTGCTGCACCGTCTGCCTCAGCTCCGTGTTTCACAGCCTTTTGCTCCAAGGCATGTTTTCAGCCCAGAGCTACGTCTAGTCATGGCCACAGCTTCCCTTGTGACTCCTCTGGTGCAGATAAGGAAGCAGAAAGGAAACAATAACAGCTTTAGTTATTTTTGGCTAGCGGAAGATCCTTATTACCAGCATGACTTTCCAACAAACAAAATACCCCTTCATTCAAGGCAAAGGGGAAACAAGCAGCCCATTTATCCCCTGCACTAACGAGGTCATGGAAAAGAAGTTAATGGGAACTCAGCTGACGAAGCAGTTCAGACGAGGCCAATTATATCAGGACTGCAGCCCAATAGATCTATTTTGGGCCAGGCAGGAATGGCCTGTTGAGGAGAAGAGGGGAGAAACATGTGTATGAATTTCCTCTCTCCACACAGACAGCCTGTTATTCCAAGGCCTTTGTTCTCATTGGCCAGTGCATCTGCTGTAGCCAGCTGAGAGAGAAGGTGGTACCTGGGTAAGGAGGCAGGTGGGCTCCAGCCCAGCCTGGCCACAACCTGCTCCTATGTTCAAATTAGGTTTGGGAGCTGGGGGCTCTCCTAGTAGGCAGCTGCATCTGGAAGCAATTTCTCCTGGGGTTAGACATTGTCCAGAACATAGGGAGGTCTTGTGCCTGTCTCTGGACAGGTGTCCTAAGCTGCTCTCGTGCTGCAGAAGGACGTGTCGTGTGCTGGGACACAGAGCTGGCTCTGATGTAAGTCCTGATGGTGATTGATTAGCCATTGGTTCCAGCTCCTTGTTTTGGTCACATGCTGGATCCAAAGTGGATGAAGCTAAATGGGAAAGAGGGACTCATGTTCTGGAATAAGAGTGGCCACATGACAGCTTATCCCAAAATAGCTGTTTGGAAATAATTATCCCAGAATAGCTGTTTTGGTAGATCAGTCCTCAGTGCTGCCCGTGCAGCTTCCTGTCCACACCGGGACATGGGAACTGGACTCCCTCTAGCCCGGTGTCCTGGCTGCGGCCAGCACCAGCTGCTGCAGAGGAAGGTGTAAGAATATGAATAACACATATACTGTACATCCACGCAGACACTCATACTGTATACACCCACAGCCTCACCTACTGTACGTGCACAGACACACACACTGTATACATACACAGTCCCACGTACTGTACACACACACTCCCACGTACTGTACACACCCGCAGCCCCACGTACTGTACATACACAGTCCCACTTATTGTACACACACAGACACACACACACTGTATACACCCACAGCCCCACATACTGTACACCCACAGACACACTTATACTAGACATATACACACCGACACACACATACTGTACACACTGTGACCCTGGCAGACCAGGTGCCAGCTCATGCCAAGGTCCCCATGTCTCAGCTGAACACTGACAAACACCCAGCTGGGCTCAATCTGACACCAGGGTATTAGGATTGTTAAAGCAGGTATAAGAATGTGTGTAGATTTTACTGAATGCTTTTACGTTGCTGCCTGTATTAATCTCACTTGTAACACCTGTATCCCGTCCTGTGAGGTAATATGGGAAAGGGTTGTATCGGGAGCTTCTGTGACTGTGTAAATCACCAGCCAGTGGTGTAGTCTCAGCAGGACACAAACCTGTGTGTGAGACCCCAGTGGATGTCAAGTGTTGTGCAGTGACTCAGGGACATGAGCACCAACCTCAGGCAAAAAGAAAAGGAGTACAAGTGGCGCCTTAGAGACTAACCAATTTATTTGAGCATAAGCTTTCGTGAGCTACAGCTCACTCATCAGACGCATCACGAAAGCTTATGCTCAGGTAAATTGGTTAGTCTCTAAGGTGCCACAAGTCCTCCTGTTCTTTTTGTGAATATACACTAACACGGCTGCTACTCTGAAACCTCAGGCAGACTGTGAAGAACCAGGGCATAAACCCCATACTGGCTGTGAGTTCTGTACTTAAATTTCACCAACCAATTATCACATGTAAACTTCTCAGGCACCAGAACTGCCTAAATCTGAGGTCACAGACAGTTCCCTTGGGCACTCTGATCTGTCGCACCACCCAGGTGAGCCTGCCTTTGTGATAGATGGGCTCTTACACACATTTTTATAATCCTAATACCTATGTTAACAATACTAACACCCAGGCGAGCCAGATTGGTTCCAGCTTGGGATTTATCAGTGTTCAGTTGAGACAGGGGGACATTGGCATGAGCTGGCACATGGTCTGCCAGTACTACACACACACACACACTGCACGTATACACCCATCTATGAGCACACACAAGCATGTAGAAGTGCACCTCCCCCCCACACCCAGAGTAACTGCTGTTTGACAGGTGCATCGCTCTGCTGTTTTTGTATGCAGTGCAATGTCTCAGGGTCTGCTGATGAGGTTTAGTCTGGGGTGAGTTTGCTGGTATTGCTGAATGATGGGACTCATTGACTGTGAAGCCACTGAATCGCTGACCTGGAACCCAGCTGGATGTTGGGGTTCTCTCTCCTTTTGAGGATGAGGGCTCTGACACAGCCCACAGGACAGCAGCTCTTCCCAGCCTTCCTTGCAGCCCTGATTGTTTTAAAACAAATCCTTTGTTATGATCTCAGGCCGTCTATTGTTCCCTATGGTGGAAAAGCAGCCCTGTATACTGTATGGTGGTACCATTTGCACACAGTGCTTTGGATGCCCTCTAGTGGCAGTTCTAATTACAGCACCTAGTACCCAGCATGCAGAGAAATATCTGGGGCCTGATCCTCAGCTGCCATCAACGAGCCAGAGCTCTGGGAGCTCCAGCAATACATGGCCACTGAGAATCTGGCAGTGGTGTTGCTAGAGCAGGGTATGCAGAAAGGACAGAGCTGTGCACCACCTGTGTGTTGTTGGCGTTTGAACCCTCAGTGTCACCAGTTCTCCCAGCGGCTGCATGTGACTATTGAACAGCCCAGGGAGAGAGCAGAGCCCTGGGGGGTTGCACGGGGCAGGCCACGGCGGGGAGGGGGCACAGGGGCAGCTGCCCCTCACCACCCTCTGGGTGCCCTCGAGGAAGGATTCAGGCATTTCCCTGGGCCCTGTCTCCTCTCCAGCTGGGACAGTTTCATCCTGTCCTGAATGGTCCACACTTTCCTTTCTTGCAGGTTGGAAACACCTGCCTTCTTTGGCAGCCCTGAGGAATTATATTCGTGCTCCCAAAAGGCTCCCTCTCCAAATTTCTCCATGAAACTGGAGCTGCATGGCCTGGCTCTGGGTGGCAAAACAGCATGGATCATCACTAGATAGACAAGGATTGAGATCCAGGATGCCTGGGTTCGCTACTTCCTACTACCAGAGACTCTTTCGGTGACCTTGGCTGTGAGCCACTTAACTTTTCTGTGCCTCAGTTTCCCTCCCCTTAAAATGGGAATACATAACAAGCACTGACTGATGCACCGCATGGGGTGGTGGGAGGCACAGACTCTCAGTTGTACAGCACAGCTTGAAGCTTGAAAACTAGGCATCGCCTGGAAAGATGAAAGCTGCCTGAAGGGAAATGTAACAGGGTGACATGCCCATGGGCTGGAGACCCTGGGACTAAGCCAGCCCTGTTACATTGGGTTGGGGCGATCCCAGGGTCAAACACAGCAGAAAGGTGCAGGGATGTGGCTCCTGCAGGCACAGAGGGTCTTCTGCTGGGGTTCCCAAGGAAGGAACAGTTCCTCAGGGGGGGCTGTGCCCAGAGTAATCCTGAGTGGGAGATTGTTTTGTGTTTGTCCGAGAACTTTGTTAATTTAATAAAAACCCCAGACCTAAGAAGGGCTGGGAGTGAAAGATACTGTGGAGTTTGAGGGAAAGCCAGTGACGGGAAAACAGGGGCAGGGCACAGCAAAGGCACCCTGGCCACGAGGGGGCGCTCTGGTGCGGCCAGCCCAGTTACAAGAAACAAACGTGTCAACAATACAGAATCTAGAGGGCGCTACAAAGAGACTGGTGACCTGTCACTGCCACGGCTCAGTACAATCGTTGTCAGTCGCTGCCACGGCTCAGTACAAACGTTGTCAGTCGCTGCCACGGCTCGGTACAATCGTTGTCAACAGGCAAGCCAACAGCAGTTCCAGGCCCCAGGGCAAAAGAGTCAATGGGCCCCACGCACGCACAAGCCATGCCCGTGCGGACGCGGTGGCCCTGACATTTGGGCGGTGCTCTGCCTGCACTGCACTGGCTGCTGGCTGCGCTGCTGGGCGCACTCTTCCGGCACGGCCAGGGCTTCCACGTGCCCGCCCGGTAGGGCTGCCAACTGTCTACTCGCACAAACCCGGAGACCCTTGCCCTGTCCCTGCCCCAACCCCTCCCTGAGACCATGCCCCAGCCTACCCCTTCTCCGAGGTCACACCCCATGCTCACTCCATCCCCCCACCCTCTGTCGCTCACTCTCCCCCACCCTCGCTCACTTTCACCAGGCTGGGGCTGGGGGTTGGGGTGCAGGGCCCAGGCTCTGGGAGGGAGTTTGGGTGCAGGAGCTGGTGCAGGGTCGGGCTCTGGGAGGGAGTTTGGGTGCAGGAGCTGGTGCAGGGTGTGGGCTCTGGGAGGGAGTTTGGGTGCGGGAGCTGGTGCAGGGTGTGGGCTCTGGGAGGGAGTTTGGGTGCGGGAGGGGGTGCAGGCTCTGGGAGGGAGTTTGGGTGTGGGAGGTGGTGAGGGGTCAGGCTCTGGGAGGGAGTTTGGGTGTGAGAGGGATGCAGGGTGTGGGCTCTGGGAGGAAGTTTGGGTGTGGGAGGGATGCAGGGTGTGGGCTCTGGGAGGGAGTTTGGGTGTAGGGTTTGGGCTCTAGTCTGGGGCAGGGGGCTTGGGTGCAAGAAGGGGTCGGGGGTCGGCGCTTACCTTGGGCATCTCCCAAAAGCGACCAGCACGCCCCTCTGGCAGCAATGCCTAGGCAGGGGATCAGAGGGTCTCCGTGCACCGCTGCCTGCAGGCACTGCCCCCACAGCTCCCATTGGCCAATGGGACCCGCAGAGCCGGTGCTCAGGGTGGGGGCAGCACAAGGAGACCCCCTGCCCCCGCAGGGGCCGTATGGCCGTTTCTGCCACTTCTGGGAGTGGTGCAGAGTGAGGGCTGGCAGGAAGCCTGCCTTAGCCCCGCTGTGCTGTCAGTGACGGTGGCTGGGGCCCCCCAGAGACTTTTAAATCTCTCAGGCCCCTGGGCTATTTCCCCCTTTGCCCCCCCCCCCCCGGTTGGCGGCCCTGGTTGTCAATCACTGCCACTGCTTGGTACAATCATTGTCAATCACTGTCACTGATCAGTACAATCATTGTCAGTCACTGTCACTGCTCGATACAATCGTTGTCAATCACTGTCACTGCTCGGTACAATCGTTGTCAATCACTCTAACTGCTCAGTACAGCGGGCTGAAAAATGGGAAAAGTTCATAGGAATTTCCAACCTCTTCAATCATCACTGCTGGTGTAATATGCTTGGACTTCAGTAAGGCACCTGACAGAGTGCTGCATGCAAAAGTCAATGTAGCACACATTAGGTGGACTAAAAACAGTTTAACTGACAGCTCTCAAAAATAAGTGTTGATGAAGAATAATAATTTCTCGTGGTGTACTGAAGGGATCTGTTCTTGGGCCAATGATCGTGGCTATTTTTATTAAGGGTATGGAAGAAAATCTAAAACCATTGCCCATTAAGTTTGGAGATAATATAAACATTGGGGGCATGTGTCCCTAAACATCCCTATATTCACACCCTACCCACTGTTGTAATAATCTTTGTGTAAAATGTGCCTTGTGCGGTAGCATTTGCACACTAGTAACCTGCTGATCATTAAGAGTTTTGCATGATGTGTGTACGCAGCATATTCAGAACTATGGAAGTGTGCTGAACTTGTGACTAAAGTGTGGTTATGGTTATCTCCAGTTGATGTGTCAGGCTGGTGGGTTTCATCTCACTGATACTCAGCCTGAGGCTCGGGAGCTGCGAGCGGCCTTTAATGCATCTCCTGCGGCTCTTTGCAGCACACAGTATTAAAACACAGTGTGATTTAATTAACCAATCTAAGTTATTAACCAATCAGGATGCTTCTACTGTGTTATTAACCAATTGTAGTTGATAGAATAATAATACTTGGTTTTTGCTGTGAGAATTATATAGCTATAGATAGATAGATGCAGTAAATGAAACAATGAATTCACGCTGCTGTGGCTCTTTTGGGTAATGTTGATCACTAACTACTGAGGTCTGAATATCACCACCTTAAAGGAACAAACAGACTGTATTATTCCTCTGAATATTGCAGGAGGGGGCTGGAGGCAGAGCGGGCAGGTTTGGGGAAGTTCGGGTCTGGGAGCATGTTGGGGTCACCTGCTAACATTAACCAAGCCTGGTAAAGAGCAGCCCGTGTCCATCAGAGCAGCTGGCAGGCGGTTGGGTTCCGAGGGGTTGAATCAGACCTAGGCAGCATACAGAGCATGCTGGCTGGGTGTGTGCGTGTGTGTCTCAGGCAGGGAGCCACAGTAGCCGAAGCATTTGGGGGCACTCAGGGTTATAATACAAGTGGTGACACAACCTCTCACTGGTCTGAGTTGCCCCCCAGAACATTGGAGTGGTGCAGTGAGCAGGGTCTACACACAGCTTGCTATTTTAATGGAGATTTCCACTTTAAGTTCTGGTGTAATAACTTCAAGTGATTCTCCAGTGTGAACAGTCAGAAGAAAGGAAATAATAAAGCTGTAACCTATTTGTTTATTTCAGGCAAGGGAAATAGAACAAAACTAAAGCATAAACATAAGCAACTTCAAAGTTAGAGCAGGCCAGATTGGAGGATGTTCAATGAAGAGAGGAACACAACCACCAAAAATGAGTAGCTGAGCAGAAAGAAAAAGAGCATGAATACCGAAAGTGGGAAGCATGCTTGAGAGCCAGGGAGAGGGAGGTTGAAAGGCAGCAGCAAGAAGAAGCCCACTGGCAGGCCCTAGAAGCCATCCCATTAGCCATGGAGTTGAAAGAGAAGAAAACGAGAAGGAAAGGCTGCATGCCCAGAGCATCACGGACAGGCAGGGGCAAATCCCACAGTCCCCAGGTACTCCCTCTACCCCAGAACAGCCAGGGAGGGAAGGGTGTGCCCTGCTGAAGTTCCAGAAGACAAGACTGCAGAGTTGTCTGGGAAAGCACTGAACATATTTAATGAAATGTCGAATGAACAGGCTTTGAAATGTTCTGAGTTTTAAAAAGCTCCCTCAGTGTCTCCTTCCCAGAAGTCTCTGATAAAATATAGGGGGGGTCCCCCCATTTTCCTTCCATATAGAAGGTCAAAAGGAACAAAACCTGTAGACTCTAGGGGCACTTCCCTATAAGCAAATAACAAATAGAGTAACATTTCATCCCAATCTTGGGCCCGCCTGTGAGCATACATCCCCAGCATCCATTTCAGTGTCCCATTAAAGCCCTCCACCAGACCATTTGTCTCTAGACCCAGGTCTACACTAGGACTTTAGGTCAAATTTAGCAGCGTTAAATCGATGTAAACCTGCACCTGTCCACACGATGAAGCCCTTTATTTCGACTTAAAGGGCTCTTAAAATCGATTTCCTTACTCCACCCCTGACAAGTGGATTAGCGCTTAAATTAGCCTTGCTGGGTCGAATTTGGGGTACTGTGGACACAATTCGATGGTATTGGCCTCCGGGAGCTATCCCAGAGTGCTCCATTGTGACTGCTCTGGACAGCACTCTCAACTCAGATGCACGATTGTTTGCCGTTGCTGTGACACAGGGAGGGGCAACTGACGACACGGCTTACAGGGTTGGCTTACAGGGAGCTAAAATCAACAAAGGGGGTGGCTTTACATCAAGGAGTATTTCAGGCAGGACTTCACGGAGGGTTCCAATAAGAAATGGTGCACCTAAGTTATTGTTCTTATTGGAACAAGGAGGTTAGTCTGGCCTCTGATTGATACATGGCTAGATTTACCTCACTGCACCTTCTCTGTGAGTGACTGCAGTGTGACCTAGAGGAATGAGTCCCCTAGACGGAGGTGGGGCGGGGGGTTTGCAAATGAGTACAAAACAGATCTGGTCTATTTCTTGTTACACTCCATCTATCTTTTACATCTTTGGCTGGCAGCAGACGGTGCAGAAGGACTGCATGCCATCCACATCTCATGGCTGCTCGGCAGAAGATGGTACAATAGGACTGCTAGCCATCCTCATCTCTTGCCTGCCCGGCAGAAGATGATGTAATAGGACTGCTAGCAATCCGTATCGCCTGCCTGCTCACCATAAGATGGTTCAATAGGACTGACTGCAGGACTAAAGAGAATGACTCGATCAAGTCACTCCAAATTTAGTCCCTGTGCCCATGTCTGCCCAGGTGCTCCTGATCGACCTCACACAGGCAACCAGGAGCACCTCGGACATGACGAGGACGGCTACCAGTCCTATTGCACCGTCTGCTGCCACAAGGCAATGGGTTGCTGCTGCTGTGTAGCAATGCAGTACCGCGTCTGCCAGCACCCAGGAGACATACGGTGACAGTGAGCTGAGCGGGCTCCAGGCTTGCCGTGGTATGGCGTCTGCACAGGTAACTCAGGAAAAAAGGCGCGAAACGATTGTCTGCCCTTGCTTTCACGGAGGGAGGGAGGGAACGGGGGCCTGACGATATGTACCCAGAACCACCCGCGACAATATTTTAGCCCCATCAGGCATTGGGATCTCAACCCAGAATTCCAATGGGCAGTGGAGACTGCGGGAACTGTGGGATAGCTACCCACAGTGCAACGCTCCGGAAGTCGACTCTAGCCTCGGTACTGTGGAAGCACTCCACCGAGTTAATGCACTTAATGCACTTAGAGCATTTTCTGTGGGGACACACACACTCGAATATATAAAACCGATTTCTAAAAAAACGACTTCTATAAATTCGACCTAATTTCATAGTGTAGACATACCCTAGGTGATATGGGGCACCCCACACAACATCCATAACTTCCTGAATAGTTGAGACATGACATGTGACCCATGATCAGATAAACTTCACCATTATTTCCATAATTTTCCCAGACAGGACATCAGGGCAACTGATCAATAGGCATCCACTTGTGTGGATAGTTTGCCCGGTTTTTGTAGTGGAATTACTACTGCATGTTTCCACCCTACTGGGATCACTTCTTTTCCCCAAATAGTGTTAAATAATTCCAAGAGAACCCTCACACTGCTTTCACAGAGCTATTTAAATGTTATGTTACATATGTTAGCTTTACCTGAGGAATAGCTTTCTCAAGTTCTCATACACAAAACCATTCATTCAGTATAGTATCTTCATGTTTACCCCAACTACATAATAGACCATGATTCTCTTCAACAAATTGTCTTTTAATCAGCTGGAAAAGTTTACTTTGGTTTTCATCACTACTGAGCCTTGGAAAGTTTCTCCTAAACTTCTGCTTGCTCATAGTCAGGACTTCTATGTTGTCAGTCGCAATAAGACATGGGATGTGGCTACTCTTAGTCTGAATTCCATTCATTCTTCTAAGTTGCCTGTACATTTCTGATGTCTTGGTATCTTTTTTTATCTACCCAAAGTATTTCCTCCAACTCTCTTTTGATCTTTTTAGAATTCTTTGGTCTATTGCCTTACATTTATGCTTCATGAGTTCTTCACTATTCATTATGTTGTTACATTTGGATAGGCTTTGTTATTTTTAACTGCCATTCTGCATTCCTCATTCCACTATGAAAGTGAGTTTTTAGTTTGGGGGTATTTCAGTATCCTAGGTATGGCTGCAGTACCTGCTGCTATTAATTCCTTTGTTAGATTATTGAAATTCTCTATGTCACCGCTCATACCAGGATTATTCACAAATTCACTACACTTACTTGTAAATAGCTCCCAAATAGCTTTCTTAAAATTCCAGGGGGGTAATTTTCCATTACCTTCAACCTTACCCTGCCCTTGAAATGTAATAAATATAAGGAAATGATCACTTTCTGTTCATTCTTCTTTATATATTTCCAAGTTGTATTCACTTGCAGTATCTACTGTACAATTCCCAGTTCTAAACTAAAAAACCTACCATCTGCTGCATTAAATCTAGTTGGGGTGCCACCATTTAAAACCACTAGATTGCTTTCTCCAATGAACTTTTCTAAGCATGCACCATTATACCAGTTGTCTGACTTCCCCACAATTTATTATGACAAATTAGGTCACCACATATGATATATGGTCAATTAGCATCATCACTATTTCTTGAAGTTCTGAACTTTCTAATTTCCCACATGGTTTGTAGATATAAATCCCTAAGGAAACATCACTCTTCTGCATTGGGATCTTGACAGTATTATATTCTAGACTTACTTCTTCATTCTCGACTGCTGTGTAGTTTAATCTTTCCCTTATGAAAGTACAAACATCTCCTCTTCCTAGTTTTTGGTCTTGCCTAAAAGCAATATATCCTTGAATTTTAAAAGGAAGCTTTTCAACCAGGATACGTATGACATTTAATTTAGTTTTCACTTCCAGGATATTTTCTTTTAGTGTTTGACTAAGTGTTATCACACTGTGTGCATTCCAGCAAAAGACTGGGATTCCCATTATGAGGCATATTTCGTCATTAACTTCATTCAAAAGTGCATGAATATGGTCCATTGACAAGTTGCTAATTTACACGTATTTCCCCCCTGCCCTTTGTATAACTCATTTTTTCTGATTTTTTCAGTTTGTGATGTACAATTTAACACTTCTATCATAAATGCAATAACCCTCTTTTTTCATTACTAGTGTATCTTGCTAAGGCTATGGTTTAGACATATCTTTAGTAAATGTCATGGACAGGTCACGGGCAATAAACAAAAATGCGCTGCTCGTGACCTGTCCATGACTTTTACTATACGCTCCTAACTAAAACTTGGGCTGGGGAGCTGCGGGTGCTCTGGGGGTGGCATTCTGGGGACGCTGCAGGTGCTGGGGGGTGGCCTGAGACCCCCACTGGTGCTGGGAGGAGGGATTGGCGGGACTTGAGGGCTCCCTACCGGGCTCCGCGTGTCCCCGCAGCTCTGGCCCAGGGGGTCTCCATGCACTGCTCCCTCCACAATCACTGGCTCCGCAGGCTCAGCTCCCATTGGCTGCAGTTCCCGTCCAATGGGAGCTGTGGGGGTGGCTCCTGCGGGTGCGGGCCCCTCTGCCTAGGAGCTGCAGGGACATGCCAGTGGGAGCCAGGCACCCACACACACACACCAAGTAAGCACCCCATAGCCAGCACCGGGCCACTGCAGAAGTCACAGAGGTCACGGAAAGTCATGGAATCCGTGACTTCCGTGACAGACATGCAGCCTTAATAATCACCTATTCCTTCAGCAGAGTTTATTATAGTCTTTATAGAATGAGGCTGTCTGCAGTTCCTCTTTTCCTGTTGATTATTTCTTCCTCTTCACCTGATCCCTTGAGAGTCTCCTTACAGCTACTGCGTAAGATATGTTGTTAACAATTTTTGTCTTTTGCATCTCTTTAGCTTGCCTTGCTGCAATACACTCTCTATATGCCGGACTGTGATTACTACCAGTTACTACATTTGACCTCTGACCTTCCTATACAGTTTTCATAGGAATGCTCTCCTCCACCTTTACAGCATCTTGTTTTCCTTTTAAAAATAGCTGCTACATGCCCATACCGTTAGTACTTATAACACATTGGGGCAGGCGGATATATGGCTTGGTTCTGAATAAATTGGTTAGTCTCTAAGGTGCCACAAATACTCCTTTTCTTTTTGCGAATACAGACTAACATGGCTGCTACTCTGAAACCTGAAACCCTGCCGTTACTTTCTCAGGTAGAGTCATAACCCTTACATGTAATCGGTACAGTTGTTGATGGCTTGTTTTCTCCTCCTCATTTACTAATTAGTCACTCACTTACTAACACTTTATTTTCTCCCATGTGTTTGGTTCTCTTATCATTGGTCAATGCTAATGCACTCCATACCACCCCCCTTCATTTCAATCAAATACTTTGGTAGCTGGCAACTTATTTTGACTTTAATCAGAACTTTAGTTTTTAGCATTTATCAGCTTGCTATTTGTTTTTACATTCAACTGAAAGATCCCCATCTCGCAGCCTCCTCACTCTTACAATATCCCCTAGGCTTTTTTAAATCCAGTCAGCTACTTTCATGGGGTTAACATCACCTAAACTTGGTTCTTTGGCTTGGGATCTTACAAGTATAACATGTTGGTTTATTTCCTTCCTCAGCTTAGCTTTTATGCTGATATCATCGCCATCTGATCCTGCTTCTACTCTCTTCTTTTCTTCCTACTTTGTATCCATTCTCCCTCTCTAATAGACTCTTCTTCAGTTTCTAGGGCAGGGGTTCTCAAACTAGGGGTCGTGACTCCTCAGGGGGTCACGAGGTTATTGCGTGGGGAGTCACAAAGTGTCAGCCTCTACCCCCAAACCCTGCTTCACCTCCAGCATTTATAATAGTGTAAAATATTTTTAAAGTGTTTTTAATTTATAAAGGGTGTGGTCACACTCAGAGGCTTGCTGTGTGAAAGGGGTCCCCAGTACAACAGTTTGAGAACCACTGTTCTAGAGTGATTTCATTTGGGGTCAGAAAATCCTCCACCTCCTCTCTTCTCAGCCTAGCCCAGCTCATTTCTGCTCCCAGCTTCCTGGCTTAATAGCAGCCCCGCCTGTTCCTTCTCAGCTGGGCTCCATCATCAATCAGCCTTTCAATCCCTTGCTCTCCCCCAGATGCTTCCTATCAGGTTAGTTAACCCAATTGAACCTGCTCTGCCAAGTGTGTGGGTGTGTGTGTCTGTGTGATGGGAAGAGGGGGTGGACACCCCATCACAGCATGTCAAGAGGGTTTTGATAAATTGAAGAAAATCTTGTCTTGAATGCCTGTTTTGGCTAGTCCAGACTTTGACAAAATGTTTGAGATTTGCACAGACACCTCAGACATTGGGTTAGGTGCTGTACTAATGCAATTAGAGGGGAGTAACAAGAAACACCCTATTATCTTCTTAAGCAAGAAATTGACACCCACTGAGCAGAATAACTCTGTGATCGTGGGCAGTTAAATAGCTCAGACCCTGTATCTTTAACAAGAAATTCACTCTCCAGTAGTACGGTTGCATAAAACTAAGGGCTCCAATTCCAAATGACTACGATGGAGCACGACACTCCAGGAATATGATATGGAAACTGTACACATAAAAGGAAAAGAAAACAGTGTGTCAACAGTGTGCCCTTGTTGCCAAGAAGGCCAATGGCATTTTGGGATGTATATGTAGGGGCATTGCCAGCAGATCGAGGGACGTGATCGTTCCCCTCTATTTGACATTGGTGAGGCCTCATCTGGAGTACTGTGTCCAGTTTTGGGCCCCACACTACAAGAAGGATGTGGAAAAATTGGAAAGAGTCCAGCAGAGGGCAACAAAAATGATTAGGGGACTGGAACACATGACTTCTGAGGAGAGGCTGAGGGAACTGGGATTGTTTAGTCTGCAGAAGAGAAGAATGAGGGGGGATTTGATAGCTGCTTTCAACTACCTGAAAGGGGGTTCCAGAGAGGATGGATCTAGACTGTTCTCAGTGGTAGCAGATGACAGAACCAGGAGTAATGGTCTCAAGTTGCAGTGGGGGAGGTTTAGGTTGGATATTAGGAAAAACTTTTTCACTAGGAGGGGGTGAAACACTGGAATGTGTTACCTAGGGAGGTGGTGGAATCTCCTTCCTTAGAGGTTTTTAAGGTCAGGCTTGACAAAGCCCTGGCTGGGATGATTTAGTTGGGGATTGGTCCTGCTTTGAGCAGGGGGTTGGACTAGATGACCTCCTGAGGTCCCTTCCAACCCTGATATTCTATGATTCTATGAAAACATGGAGGCAGATGCGCTGTCCAGGAAAGAGGGCTCTAACGTGCTGCCTTTAGGTCTGCCAGTGGCTAATCCTACTGCAGCTTTGTAAGGGGGAAATTGTGACACTCAGCACCCCTGTATTCACCCTACACATTATTGTAAGAATCTTTTATAAAATATTCTTTGTGAGGTAGCATTTGAAAATGAATAACTCACTGATCATTAATATTCTTGCGTGATGTATGTACACAACGGGGATTAAGCATTATGGAAGTATGCTGGATTTGTGACTGAAGTGTGTTTAAATCAAGCATGTCAGGGGGAGTCGTTAAACAGATCTATGGTAAGCAAAGGCATCCGGATACCTCAATTTACATATAAGCAGTAAATAGGGCCATCAGACTAACTGGGAGGGGGGAAGGAGTGTCCAGTGTGAGTCCAATGAAAGCTATTACCTCACCCACCTTGTCTCTCTAATATCCTGGGACCAACATGGCTGCAACTCTGCATGTAAAAGAAAGTTCTAGCATTCTCCTGAGAAGACAAAGGAACCAGCACTTTGGGCTTCTAGAAGAGATCCTGACTGAGGACAGGTCAGTCACAACTTTGCACATAGGGCGAGGCAGGGGGTTGAGCACCCCTGGGGCCAGGAGGAAGCCGGCGCCTGTGACCTTGCAGGAAGACGGAGTGAGAAAAACCCTCTTGAACAGTGCCTGTGCCTTGCTAGGTTATTTTTTAGACTTTTAGATGCATGTTTTCACTTGTACCCATCTCCAACTTTTTCTCTTATCCTTGAACTCTCTTTAAATCCTATTTCCTTTTGTTAATATACTTGTTTTACTATTACTTTAAACCAGCTCAGCGCAGTGTGTGGTGGGAAGGAGGTGTTACTGCAGTTAAATTAATAAGCTGTGATGTGCTTTTGTATCTTTAGAGGAACAAACAAACCTTATTAGTTCTCTGACCTGTCCAGAAGAGGGCTGGACGTTACAGAGCACATGGTTATGGGGAAATTCAGGACTGGGAGTGTGTTGGGGTCATGATGCAGGTAGTCACCAAGGCTGTTGGAGACCAGGGAGTGTGACTGGTGTGTTGCTGGCAGTTTGCTGGGGTCAGGGTTTCTGGAGCAGGACTGCAGTTATACATAGCGACTCAGAGTGTGACCTGCATGCTTGTTGCTCACTGTGACTGTCCCAAGCAGGGAGTTACAGTAGCAAAGCATTTGAGGCCCCCAGGGTTAAAGGACAGGTGATGACTCATCCCCTCGCTGGTCTGGATTGCACCCTGAACCCCAGGACAAAGTGGTAAATAATGATAGACGGGTTAGTTCGGGATCCCTTGGTAAACTGGATACAAAGAAAGAACAGACATTTAAATACAGCCAGATGCAAGGTCAGACAGCTAGGAACAAAAACTCTAGGATGTATTTAAAAGATGAGGGAGGGTATCGGGGAATGCAGGATATCCCATACAGGGGGATATAATTTCCGTATTTCTACTCTATCTTCCCATTAATATGTGGAGATTATGTTACCCCAGCGTATGGCACTAGTGAGGCCACTGGTGGAGTGGTGTGTCCCGTTCAGGTGTTCACACTTCAAAAAGGATGTTGAAACATTGGCGAGAGTTCAGCAAAGAGGCACGGGAACGGTGAGATGTCTGGAAAACCTGCTTTCCAGCAGGGACTAAAGGAGTTCACTTATCAAAGAGGTGACTTGATTCTGGTCTACATGTACCTGCATGAGATTTCTGGTAGCCAAGGGCTCTTTCATTCAGTTAGCAGATGTGACAGGGTCGGGCCAGATGGCTATAGAAGAGTGGGTGGGCGAAGCAGATGGTAAACAGCCAGTGGGGGTGGTGGAGGGGGCAGCGGTGGTGGTAGTGGTGGGGCTGGGGGGTACAGATGGATCGGGGTGCAGGCTCCACGCCACACCCCCAGTGTCCCCACAAAAACAGTCAAGACCCTCATCACAAGAGCACAGTTCAGAAGTTACTCAGTCTTTGACAGCCCCCTCCACAGTGGTCTACAGAGTCCCTGAGCGCTCCCCCAGCAGCGGATGGTCCTCTTCTTCTCCTCCTTGGGGTTCCAGCAGCTCCTCAGCAGCAACCACAGCAGACAGTGGTCCAGACAGGCAGAAAGGACCCCTCTCAGGTGGTGGTGTCTGCAGCAGTAACGGCTGGGGCTAAGGTCCCTCACTCCCCCGCTCTGGGGAGCAGGCCAGCAGCCCCCCCCCCCAGGGGCTGTAGTTGGAGCACTAGCAGCACCCAAGGGTGGGGGGGTCCAGCACCGGCCAGCAACCAGGTAGCAGAGAAGGGGGCGGAGGGTGTCTGGCCCAGACAGGGGAGCAGCTGGAGCAGCAACAGCAAGGAGAGCCCAGGGCCTAGCAGCTGCAGTACCAGCAGGAGCAGCAGCCCTCTCCCTCCTGCCTCCCTCCAGGCCAGAGGGCTACAGGAGAGTGATCCTATTGGGATCTGGGAAGGATCCCACACCCCAGCCTAAGAGGGGGATCCACAGGACCTGGACACCAAATGAGTACGGGGGACAACTAATGAAATAACAGGGACAGGAATGTGGTCAAAGGGTCAAACGAAGGGAACTGGACGGGGACACTGAGCAGAGAACCCCGGACGGCGCCCACTGCTCCTCAAAGGCGTCAAGGGAGTCAGTGGACGCCGCCCAAAGGAACTCTGCCCGGATACGTGAATGGACGGAGGATT
This sequence comes from Chelonia mydas, assembly GCF_015237465.2. Lineage (NCBI taxonomy): Eukaryota > Metazoa > Chordata > Testudines > Cheloniidae > Chelonia > Chelonia mydas. The sequence continues at coordinate 3,306,502 of NC_057857.1, forward strand.
GGAAATAGGCCCCACAGTCACAGGAGACTCCATCGGCCAACCTCCTCACCCTGGTTTTATACATGGCCACTTTAGCCAGGGCCAGGAGGAGGTTGACCAGGAGATCAAGTGACTTTGTGGGGCCGTGGATAGGGAGTGAATAAATAAGAAGGTGAGGGGAAAAGTGCAACCAAAAGCGTAACAAAATATTCATGAGGAGCTGGAATAGGGGCTGCAGCCTGGCACACTCCAAGTATATGTGTGCCAGGGTTTTCCTCATGCTGCAAAAGGGGCAGATGTCTGGGATGGGGTGAACTGCACCAAGTACATGCCCGTGCTCTTGGCTCCATGAAGGAGCTGTCAATTGATATCCCCAGCAGGCCTTGGGACCAAGGTGGAGTATAGGCTGCCCCACCAGGGCTCCTCACCCTCCAGAGGTGGCAGGAGGTCCTGCCATTTTGTATCAGGGCGGGACGCGAGGGTGAGGATGTGAAGGGTGTGGAGCACGAGCATGTAAAGATGTTTCCTTGGCTTGGTCTGGAAGCAGACCTGCTGCAGCTTGTGCAGTTGACTCACGGTGAAGGGGCGGGAGGGTCGGTTGGGTCCATGGGGCAGGGGCCCAATTAAAAGGTCCGGCGGGCCTGGGGTGGAGGGTGGGCAGGGCACGCCCTCGTGCAGGACCTGGTCAAGGTTAACCCGAGCAGCGGGTGGCAAAGCGGCCTTCACCTCCTGACGTACACGCCGGGGAGTATGAGGTTTGGAGAGCCCCATGCGCTGAGTGAGTGTCAGGGGATGCAGTCAGTCTCCCTGGTCGTAGTCCAGGAGGTCTCCGACTCTTGTGACTTCTGCCAGGACCAACCTCTGGCGCACCGAGGGGGACTCTGCCACCTGCACGCGAAGCTGGGGGTTGTGTAGCAGGGGCTCCGTGAGGAGATCTGCCCCCTCGGTGGCCGCCACGGACCTGGTCATTGAAAGCAGTTTTCAGGTCTGGAGGAGGTCCTGGTAGAAGATCAGCAGCCTGGAGAGGTCTCGCGGAAGACCTCTCGGATGGAGATAAAGGAGCTGCCGGTCATATTATAGCCCTTGGAAGTAGCGCAGGAAGGCATGCGCCAGTATGCTCCACGCCGGACTACCTGCATCATAAAGGAGCCTCTGCAGGACCTAGAGGCAAAAGACATGGACCTGAGTGTGCAGACACTTCATGCCCTGCCCTCCCTCCTCCAGGGGCAGATGGAGAACCCCTGCAGGGACCCAGTGCAGTCCTGACCAAAAGAACTCCATATTGATGTCTGAAGGTTGGAGGGGCCGGGACCAGGATGTTGAGCTGGTACCAGAGCATGGACAGGACTAGTTGATTAAGCACAAGCGCTCTCCCTCGAAGGGAGAGGCACCAGAGTAGTCCTGTCCATTTCTGCAGCCGCTCTATCACCCCGCTCTCTAAATTGTGCCAGTTCTCCGGCGGAGAGGGATGCGTGGCAGAAAGGTAAACGCCGAGATAGAGCAGCAGACCCGCGCTCCACTGGATGGCCTAAAGCAAGGGTGAGAGGGAGCTTGCCTGCCGCCAGTCCCCTACCGCCAAGCCAGAGCTCTTGACCCAGTTGACTCGGGCGGAGGAGGCTGCCGAATAGATGGCCTGGCATGCCTCCACTCGCGCCAGGTCGCCCGGGTCCTGGACCACGAGAAGCACGTCATCGGCGTACGCCGACAGGACCAGCCGCAGCTCCGGCTCCCACAGCACCAACCCCGTCAACCTCCTGTGGAGGAGACAGAGGAAGGGCTTGATCACCAGAGCATACAGCTGGCCCGAGAGGGGCACCCCTGCCATACTCCTCGCCCGAAGCTGACCGGTTCGGTCAGGGTCCAGTTGAGCCTGACCAGACACTCTGCGGAAGCGTACAGCACCCGGAGAAAACCCACAAACTGGGGTCCGAAGCCCAACGCTCGCAGAGTGCTCAGAAGGTACCCGTGATCCACCCTGTCAAACGCCTTCTCCTAATCTAAGGACAGGAGGGCGAATGACAGACCATCCCTACACCCGAGTTCCAAAAGGTCCCAGACCAGATATAGGTTGTCAAAGATGCTGTGGCCTGGGACGGTGTAGGTCTGGTCTGGGTGGACCACGTCCGCCAGCATGGACACTAGCCGCAGCGAGATTGCTTTTGCTACGAATTTGTAGTCCGTGCTGAGGAGCGAGACAAGACGCCAATTTCATAAATCGCGGAGATCCCCCTTCTTCAGCAATAAGGCGAGCACAGCTCACCTGCACGAAAGAGGGAGGACCCCGCTCTGCAAAGACTCAACCCAGACGGTGACTAGGTCTGGGCCGAGGACGTCCCAGAACATGCGGTAGAACTCCACGGTCAGCCCATCCATGCCCGGAGATATATTGGTGGGTATGCAACGGTGGGCTTCCGAGAACTGGGCCAGAGTGAGAGGCAGCTCTAGCCAGTCTCGGTCACCCGTACTGACCATAGGGAGCTCCTCCTAGAGCACTCTGCAAGCGTTAGGATTGGTTGGATCCGGGGAGAAAAGGCTTGCGTAGAAGGCTCTCGCCCTCCTGCACATCTCCACCAGATCCATGAGGGGGGTGCCGTCTTCTGCCAGAAGGCAGGTGATGTGTTTCTTGGCCCCCCTCCTTTTTTCCAGGGCGTAGAAGAAGCGGGAGCCGCGATCCATCTCCCGAAGGAGGTGGATGCGGGACCGGACGAAGGCACCTCGGGCCCGGTGGTCCTCGAGGGCCCGAAGCTCCTCCCGCTTCTCCCGGCACGCTCCGCAGAGGGACGGGTCCTCGGGGTCGGCGGCCAGGCGCCTCTCCATCTCTAAGACCTCCCGTTCCAACTGCTCTATCGCCGCATTTCTCCATTGGCTGGTGCCCCGGGTGTAGTCGCGGCAAAAAAAAGCCGGGTGCGCACCTTCCCCAGGTCCCACCATCGCCGCGCCGAGCGAAAGGTATGCTGCTGCTCTCGCCAGGCCAGCCAGAATTCCTGGAAGGACGTCACGAAGCCCTCATCCTCCAACAGGCTGTTGTTAAACTGCCAATAGGCCGGCCCCGGCCTCTCCGCACAGAGGGAGGCTGTCACGGTGGCTAGGTGATGGTCAGAAAATGGGGCCAGCAAATGCTGGAGGGCTTGTGAGAGATGGAAGCGTGATAAATAAATGCGGTCCAACCGGGAGTGGCTCGACCGATGGGCTTCCACCCAGACAAAGGTGAACATGGAAGTGTCATCCGGGTGGTGGTCACGCCAAATGTCCACTAGGGAGTGATGTTTAACTATCTCCCGGAGGGTGTCTGCGGTGGCTGGGCTCTGCTTGGTCCCCGAGCGGTCTTGCTCCTCGAGGGTGGTATTAAAATCCCCTCCCAGGACCAGGCACTCCTGAGAATCTAAGGTGCCGAGGAAGGCAGACGCCTGCTGATAGAATTGCAGCCGCTCCGGGCCCGATGTTGGGGCATAAACGTTAACAAGGTTAACCACGAGCCCCTCTATACAGACCCGGAGATGCAGTAGGCGACCCGGCACGGCCTCAGCAACCCCTACCACCTCGGGCCATAGGTTGGGGGAGAACAGGGTCGCCACTCCAGCCAGCCGAACCGTGGAATGGCTAAAGTAGACCATGTCCCCCCACTCCAGTCGCCAACTGTCTTCGGCGGTTGGATCCGTATGGGTCTCCTGCAGGAAAATCACAGAGTACCCTTCCTCCTGAAGGAAGGAGAGCACCTGGGACCTGCGGAGAGCCATCCTACAACCCCGGGTGTTCAACGTTGCGATGGTGAGAGGTGTCATGGGGAGGGCCGGGGGGGATCCTCACTGGCAGGGATGCTCGTATCCCCCAGCGGGCTGCGCAACAGTCCTTGACTTGTCCCATAGGTGAGTAATTGGTCACGGAAGACGTGGACCCGCCAGTAGGCCGTGGCATCCTGCTTCCCCATCCCTTTACCTTCCCCCATGAGGGCCCTTGTGGCTCGGAGGATTTGAAAAAAGTCCCCCCATCGCTGGGGAGCAAGCTGTACCTTGTTGCAGGAGCCACGGACATCCTCTAAAAACTTCCGCAGCTCTCCTCGCAGCTCATGGGGGGGTGGGGTTACGGTTTCCTGTTGTTCCCCGGCGGGGCCCTTGGTGCAGCCCCGTGGCCCACTGAAACAGGCAAGCAGGGTGCGGACCCCCGACAGGGTACCTGATGGGCTGGAGCTTCTAGGCCCGCCTCAAGCCCTGGGGCGATAGGGGGCGGTGGAGGGAAAATAGCAGCCCCTAATGGGTCGGGGCAGGAGAACGCAAAGGCCGCTCCCTGAGGGTCATCAGTTGGAAAAGGGAAGGAGACAGCCCCGGGGGCGGCGATAACATCGCAGGAGGTAGACTGGATAGGGGTAGGGGCAGGGGCTGGGGCAGAGGCGAGATTCTGGGTTTTGGGAGGCAAGCAGTTGGTTGGTGGCGCCTCCCGATCAGGCTCGAGGGTTAAGGGGGTGAGGAGGGAGCTCTCAGTGATACCGGGCGCGGGCTCTATGGTGGATTTAGCGGCCACAGCATCAGGAGATGGATTATCTTCTGTTGGATCCCCGCCTGGGAAGGAAGTCGATTGCTCTGCACCAACGGGGGGTGCCCCGGTGACTCGTGTCCCGGCCGCGGGGTGCCGGCTGTCACCTGAGCAGGCTCGGTGGTAGTCAGCGGGGTGCCATCAGCGGCCGGGTCGATGAAGGAGTCCAGGGGCTCCTCGGAGGTGGGAGCAGAAGCAGCAGTTAGGGGGAGGGAGCATGGGGAAAAGAGGGGTGGAGTGAGATCACTCAAATCGAGGTTTGCTGGCAAAAGGTCGTCCTCCCCCTGGGTGACCGGGGTCAGATCTAGGGCCTTGATCTCGTCAAACATGGAGGAGAGGACACTTTCCGTCATCCCGGGGTTCTCCCCGCTGGCACCCCCCACGACGGTTGCCTCAGGGTTCACGGGGGCTTCGGGTAGTGTCAGAACAGAAGGGGCTTCCTCAAGGGTCTCGGAGGGGAGGGTCTCCCATGGAGGGGAGACACTACCCTCCGGTGCTGCCACGTCTTTCCCGGCTGACACCAGTGGATGGGACGCACTCGTGGGCAAAGCGGAAGGTTCGGCATCGGTGCCCCCCTTCCTGGTCTTCCGGGGGGCCTCCGCCTCGGGTAGATGAGGCGGAGCTCGAGCCTTCCGCTTGCCTCGCTTCCCCTGGACTAGGGCCCAGCCCTCCATGGCATCATCTGGAGGCTGGTTAGCAGGGGTCGTGTCAGGGGGTAAAGGCGATGGCTCTTGGGACTTGGTGCGGGGGGGAGACGGTGGGGCGGCATAAGGGAGGGAGGATTCTCCCTGGGGAAGGGAGGTGGTATCTCTGCCTGGTGGTGTCTCTGCCACACCCTCCTCCACAGGCCCCGCCAGATTGTCAGCAGTGAGGGCGGGGCTCTCCCGCTCATCTGGGCATTGTAGGGGAGGTGCCCCTTGGGCCTGAGCGGTAGAAGTGGTGGTCTGAAGAGGAGGGGGGGCGGGTTCAAGTATCGGGCGGCCAGGGGTGTCAGCAATGATGGGGCCAATGTCCTGCCGGGTCTCGGGGATCCCAGGTGCCCCTCCTTGCCGGGCTAAGGGGCTGTCCCTCTGGACATGCCCTGACGCCCAGCAGAGGTAGCACCGGGCTTCCCCCGTGGAGAAATACACCCGGTAACGGGCCCCCTGGTGGGGGACTAGGAAGGACCCCTCGAGCACCTCTCCGTCACGCGCTGCTGACGGCAGTAGAAGCTGCACTTGCCGGCGGAAGGAAAAGATGTGACGGAGGGTGGGGTCCTTGCAGCCCATTGGGAGAGGGCCGATGACAGAAACAGGTTTCCCCAGCGTGGAAAGGGCAGGTAACAGGGCAGCATTGGGGAGAAAAGGAGGGACAGAGGTCAGGACCAGGTGGACGCCCAGGTCTTCTAGTGGCTCCAGGGGGACAAATACCGCCCCCCCCCCACCGCCAGGCTCCTCTCCACCGCTTCCTGGGTGGCAGCCTCCGATGCTAAGAAGAAGACGACCTTCCTGTACATTTTGGAGGCCGCCCCAATGGCTGAGGGCCCCACCACCCTCGCCAACGCCTGCACGTAGGTCTCCACGTGGGGCAAGGTGGGCACCAGGAGGCATCGGACACCGTGCTTCCTTGTCATGGTGGGGAAGGGGCCCCGGCCGCTGTTGATGGTGGCGGAGGCGGTGGGCGGGAGAGATGATGAGGCGGCAGGCGGGGGGGCTGCCGCCGCCCAGGCATACATCCTGGGGGGTGAGGGAGGGACACCCGCAGAGCTGGTGGAGGGGGTAGTGGGGAAGGACGCCGTGGTCGGTGGTGGGGCCGCAACAGTGGGGGTGGCCCCTGCCACAGAGGGCCTGGTGGTTTTAGCAGGGCCCTTCCCCTTCTTCTTGCCCTGGCCTTTCCCGCCGGCTGGGGGGCTCCCCTAGAGTCTGGGGAGGCGGTGGGCATGGCAGCGGCGGAGGTCACCTCGGTGCCCTCCATTGCCGATGCCCCAGCGCGGGCGGTGGCAGGTGGTGAACAGGAGTTGGGGTCAGGTAAAACGGGACTGGCTGTGGGATGGGCAGTTTGGGCGGGGGGGGGGGCACATGAACCACCCTACACTTGTCCAGAGAGTCCTGTTTGGTTCGCTGGTGCTTCTGGCCCACACGGTGGAATCAGGGCGAGCAGCTAAGTCCAGAGGCAGATGTTAAACAGCCAGCAATGACGATGGAGGGGGCAGTGAGGAAGATCGTAGTGTGGGGGTTGGGAGCACACAGATGGATTGGGGGGCAGCTCCGTGCCACACCCCCTGTGTCCCTACAAACACAGTCAAGACATAGTCAAGGCCTCCCCCCCACACGAGAGCACAGTTCAAAAGTTACTCAGTCTTGGGCCCCCTCCACAGCGATTTGTAAATTCCCCCGGCGGTGTTCCTCCGATAGACGGCTGTTTCTCTTTCTCTCTGTTCCGGGCTTTCTCCGCAGCTGCAACATTCCAGGGATGCCGGAGCAGACGATAAAAGTTCCTCTCGGTCGAATACGGGTCCACAAACAAACAGCAAGCGGCTGGGGCTGGGTCCCTCCACTCCCCCCCTCTGGGGAGCGGGTCAGCAGGCCCCCCCTCTCTCAGGGGGGTTTCAGCTGGAGCGGCAGCAGCGTCCGAGGGTGGCCGGGGGGGAGCTAACAGCCAGCCAGCAGCCAGCCAGCACTCTAGCAACAGCAGAGAAAGAAAAAAAAACAAAAAGAAAAGAAAGGGGGAAGAGCGTCTGGCCCGATCGGGGGGGGAAGCCAAAAACAGGGGCAAAAAGCAAGGAAAGCCCAGGCCAGAGGGCAGCAGCAGGAGAGCAGGCTAAGTAGGTCCCTTTTCCCTAGGTAAGGTAACAGGGAAGGTTTTAGAACAATCAGGAACTTTCTGGAAACAATTAAGGCACACAGGCTGATTAGAACACCTGCAGCCAATCAAGAAGCTGCTAGAATCAATTAAGGCAGGCTAATCAGGACACCTGGGGTTAAAAAAGGAGCTCACTTCAGTTTGTGGTGTGTGTGAGGACCTGGGAGCAAGAGGTGCAAGAAGCTGAGAGTGAGAAGGCGTACTACTGGAAGACTGAGAAGTACAGGCATTATCAGACATCAGGAGGAAGGTCCTGTGGTGAGAATAAAGAAGGTGTTGGGAGGAGGCCATGGGGAAGTAGCCCAGGGAGTTGTAGCTGTCATGCAGCTGTTCCAGGAGGCACTCTAGACAGCTGCATTCCACAGGGCCCTGGGCTGGAACCCGGAGTCGAGGGCAGGCCCGGGTTCCCTCCATCCCCCCAACTCCCTACTTGATACTGGAGGAGTTGACCTGGACTGTGGGTTCCACCAGAGGGGAAGGTCTCTGGCCTGTTCCCCGATCCACTAGGTAGATCAGCAGAGACTACAGGGATTGTTCTTCTTTCCCCATGCTGGCCAGCGATGAGGCTAACTGAGTGAATAGCAGATTTAAGCCATGAAAGTGGCCAAACTGAGGGCTGCTGTGAACCTCTGAGGTGAGAAAATCCACCAATAAGCGCAGGAGCCACCAAGGCAGAGGAGGAACTTTGTCACACAGAATAAGATCCAATGACTGGAACCTGAAGATGGAGAAATTCACACTAGAAGTGAGCTGTACATTTTGAACCTGAGGGAACCCTTTCCAGAGGGATGGGGGGATTGTCTGTCACTTGGGAGCAGAGTTTTAAAAGTGTTTAGATGCCCAAAGAAGCAGAAAGCACCTAATGGGTTTCTCAGAAGCACCCATGTGCCCACATCCTAGGTGTTTTTGAAACTCCCACTAGTGGCTGTCTCTTTCTAAAAGATCTGCTCCAGGTCATCCCCAAGTAGGTTGGGCTGGATGCAGGAATGGCTGGGTGAGTTTCTGTGGCCTGTGATGGGCAGGAGGTCAGACTAAATGATCTAATGGTCCCTTCTGACCTTCAAATCTATGACTTGATCAACATGTTCTGGTTCCATTCACTTCCCAGTGGGACTGTTTCTTCATTCTCTGCTTGCTCATCTCTATCCTCCAGAGAGCGGGAGTCACTGGGATGCCATCGAGACACCAACCAATGGCCCAGTTTACCGTGTATCCCATCACAGGCAGACTTGCAGCCTGTGCTTCAGAGGATGGAAACTGACCCTCAGTGGTGCCCTCACTCTAATATGCATGACCTTGATTCAACATGACCTGGTGTAAGTGAGCACAATTCTCACTGGAATCGGGGGGAGTTTCGCCTGCTTATCTTAATGCTCAATTTGGCCTTGTGAGAGGTAACATGCTCTGTAGTGCGCAGTGCACCTGTGTTTGGATCATGAGCCTGGGTGTCAGGAGATGTGGTTTCTGTTCCCAGCTCTGCCTCAGACTGTGGGACCTTCATCAAGTACTTTGACCTTTCTGCTGCTCATTCCCCAGCTGGAAAGGAGGGACATGATCTACCTTGGAGGGGTGTTCTCTGGCATGGTTTGTGAATGCTCCAAAGGTCTCAGAACTGCTCCATTTGAAGGTTGCCCTGACAACTGATCCTTGTAGTCTGTGGCACGCACAGTTTTCTGAAGTGGTAATAACATATTGATATAACAGGCCACTTCTCCATGACCTCTGTGGTTGTCTCTGCACTGGGGGATGGATTCCTCATATTCCAGGGAAGAGTGCACACGGTCTTATAGACAGGAGCCATAAAACATAAGGCTTGCAGACCTACATGACTGTACATGCTGAGGGACATGAGAACAGAGGGGAGTTCGGGGACTGTCCTGGCTGCAGGGTTCATGGCCAGCCCAGTTTTCAAGCTATTAACATACGTATGTCATTTAGCAACAGCCTAAAGTAAACCTTCCTCTCCCTGATGCAGCTGAGGGAGCAGGAGCTAGTCAGAGACTGACAGACAAGACTGGATGATGGAGCAGAACCAAGGCCAATGGGGATTATTGTCAGAGTCTCTCAGGACCATGCTTCCTGCTCTGCACGGAGCTCATCCTCAGCCTCTGACATATTCCTTGTAAATATTTAGAATGCTCTTGAGGAATTGGCTGCAGATTGCAGTTCTGGGCACTCTAGAATGTTGCATTTTATTTCCTCTGGGATTTCTCAGTCTCCAGGTTAAGTGTTTGCAGCTGGGCGTGTGCTGTTATATCTGGCATCAACCTGCATGGGACCTTTGCGTTAAATTGTGACAACCGTGGGGATTAGACTAGATGACCCTTGCAGGCCCTTCTAACCCTGTGATTCTGATTCTAAGTTTCCAAGTTCTGTGACAGTGGCAGTGGGGTGCACTCTGTGTGGAACAGAAATACAGCATTTGCTGACAATAGACAGAGCCAGCCCGGTGCCAATAGAGTGGCCAAAGTAATCTTCCAGCATAATTCCACCCTGGAGCATCAGCCATTGCTCCATCGTTTACATGGCAATCAAGCCCCTTCCCCTGTAATAGTCACAAAAATAATCACATCAATCTCAAAATGATTAAGTTTGGTCTGAGGCTGAGGCAGAATTTTCCTACCAAATGTGAAGTGAATTCCTGAGTTATCCCCCACGAAGAGCAAAGCACTCACTCAAGTTCCAAGAGGCATCAAATGGTTTTTTGCTCCCCCAGCACCCACCCCAGCAAGGCGGATGGAAGTAAACTGCAGGGTACCAGACTCCTCTCCCCCCACTGAGTGCCAGGGACCAAAGGGCAGTTGGTTACAGTGTAACTTCAAAATGCATTGCCCTTTGAATGTGGAGCAGGGCTACAGGACATCGGCCCTGAGGAAATCAGCATGGGCTATGGCAGGGCTGCTGAGACCTCAGCTCTCATTAATGTTCAGAGCCAGGCTCTAGCCTCTTGTCTTCTGACAGCTCAGTACTAGGGCAGCCTTTTGTCCCTGGAAGAAAGAGACTTTTCCTTCCAAAAGGCTAGTGAGAGTATTTTCCTGTGCTCTGAATGCTCCTCAGGGCATTAGCCCCTACAGGCCTCAGGAGGGAGAAGGAAGCCTCCTGGACTTGCTTCTTCTCTTTCTCTGGGCCTCTGGGGAGCCCAGGGACAGGACTCACAGGAGGCCCAGCAGGTAAGAAGATCAGGAAGGCACCAGTGCTTCCCACTCCTGCACCCTGAGCAGTTCACCATGGCCCCCTGCTCTACCAAGCCCCTCTCTCTCCAAGCCCCTCCCCCGCAGCCAGATGGTTAGGGTCCCTCAGGGGCCAAACCAGGGAAGAGGAGGATGAGAAGGAGCACTCCCCTGTCCGGGGCACCCCATGAATCCCCTAGCTGGGACGCTCCTTTACTAACCAGACAAGGAAGGCAGGAAAGTGCTAGTGCTTTCCCCTACTGTCTTCTCGTGCACCCTGGAACTGCTCCTGAGCACCCCGTCTTGCTCTGCTCCCACCAGGGCTGCGTGCAGTCACCAAACATGCTGGGCTGGGTAAAACCACAGGGCGAAATCGAGAGAGGACAGGGCTCGCCAGGGCAGGAGGGATGGGCTTCCTGTCATGGTGGGAAAGGGGCCCCGGCCACTATAGCTGGTAGTGGAGGTGGCGGGCGGGAGAGATGACGTAACAGTAGGCGGGGGAGCTGCCGCCACCTGGGCGTACGCCCTGGGGGCTGGGGGAGGGACACCCACAGAGCTGGTGGAAGAAGTAGCGGGGTGGGAGGCCGCGGCCGGTGGCGGGGCTGCAGCAGTGGGGGCAGCCCCTGCCATGGAGGGCCTGGTCTTTTTGGCGGGGCCCTTCCTGCCAGCTGGGGGGGCTCCCCCAGAATCTGAGGGGGTGAGGGACGTGGCAGCAGCGAAGGTCACCCCGGTGCCCGCCGCTGCCGGTGCCCCGGCGGGGGCGGTGGCAGGTGGTTTGGCAGCGGCGGTTGAGGTAGAGGCTTGGGGGGGTGACGGAGGGGCAGGCGGGGGAGGGGTATCTGGGGCTGTTGGAGAGGCCCCACCCGTCGTGTCCCCCACCATAATGAGCAGGGAGGGAGGGGAGAAACACCACAGAGAGGAGGGGAAAGGGGAGGCAGGCCAACCACACCACCCCGCTAGGCTGCAGGCAGGGGAGGAGGGCGCCAAAGGGGTGGGCTGGACGGGGGGGCTATCAAGGGCTTGTGGGGGACAGTCACCGACTCAGGGTAGGAATCCGGCTCCGCTAGCTGCACTAGGGGAGGGGGGTCATAACGTTTGGGGAGTGCAGTGAGATCGGGGCAAACTCAAACAGGGGAAGGGCACAAGCGCATGGGAGGGGGCAGGGGCGCAGTGAGTAAGGGGCCAATCAGGGCAGGGGTACCACATGGGGAGGGGGGAGAACCAGGCTGGAGGCAGGGCAGGGAACCAAGGGGCTAGCTTCAGAGGCTGGGGCAGGGCAAACAAACAAGGCTGCGGAGGGAAAAAGGCGGGGCAGGCAAACAACCTGAAGCCAGCGAGGTGCTGGGGTAAAGGGGAGGGCAAAAAGGCTGCAAAGGGCAAAATGGGGCAGGTAGCAAGGGACAAAGCTGGGGGCTTGCTGAAGGGGGTCAGTCCAGGATGGTGGGGGGGGGGGCACGTGCGCTTGCAAAGAGTCAGTGCGGGCTGGCTGCTGCTTCAGGCCCAAAAGGTGGAGAAAGGGGGCGGCAGGCCAAGCAAGCAGCGGAGTCCCAGAGGCAGGAGCTTGAGGCAGATGGTGAGTGTCCACTGGGGGTGGTGGAGGGGGCAGCGCTGACGGTGTTGGGGGTCCCCCTGTGTCCCCACACACACAGTCAAAACCCCCACCACAAGAGCACAGTTCAAAAGTTACTCAGCCTTCAGGCCCCCTCCACAGTGGTCTGCAGAGTCCCTGTGCGCTCCCCCAGCAGCCGATGGCTTCGTCCCCTCCTCCTTTGGGGTCCAGCAGCTCCCAGGCAGCAAAGGCAGCAGCAGCCCGGTGGCCAGGCAGGCAGAGAGGACCCCTCACAGGTGGTGGTGTCCACAGCGGCAGTAGCAACGGCTGGGGCAGGGGTCCCTCACTCCCCCCCTCTGGGGAGCGGGCTAGCAGCGCCCCCCGGGGCTGTAGTTGGAGCAGCAGCACCCAAGGCTGGGTGGGGGAGTCCAGCAGCTAGCCAGCAACCAGGTAGCAGAGAAGGGGGTGGGTGGTGTCCGGCCCAGCCAGGGGAGCAGTTGGGGCAGCAGCAGCAGGAACCCAAGGCCCAGGAGCAGCAGTCGCCCTCCTCCCTCCAGGCTAGTCAGGTTCAGCAGAGGAGCCGAAGGCGGGTCTAGTGGCTACTGGATGAACAGATTTCTGTTTCCTGACTGACCAGAGCAGGGGCTGCTCCAGGCTAATGAGAACACCTGACTCCAATTAACCTGCAAAGAGTCAGGTGAGGCCATTAAGCTAATGTGACCACCTGACTCTAATTAAGGCCCCTCTGATAATATAAAAGGGCTCACTCCAGTCAGGCAGAGAGGAGTCTGGGGAGAGGAAGTGTGGCTGAAGGGCTGGTTAATGAAGACACCCTCAAGTCATTAGTAAGGGAGAAGCAGGAGAGCTGAGGGGAAGTGGCCCAGGGAAATGTAGCAACTCTGGCAGTGAAAGGTTGGCTGCCAACAGCTGCTACCATTAGGGTCCCTGGGCTGAAACTCGGAGTAGAGGGTGGGCCTGGGTTTCCCCCAACCCACCACTACAGAAACACCTGCTGGGAGTGGAAAACAGGCCTCTGTCAGGACAGGAGGATAAACTGTTTTGGCATGAGGCTGTAGGAGCAACAGAGACACCTGGAATTCTCTCACCAACCTCTGCCTGGAAGTGCAGGACCCACGGAGACAAGGTCAGAGCTCTACCACAATATGCACAAGGGGCCTAATTAATGTTGCATTGACAACCTTAATTCTGGCATTGCCTAACCTTTGCATGCTTGACTTTGCAATTTGAATGTTCTTTTAATGTTGTTTTTTGCTGCTCCTACTTTAAATGAGTGTTAAGGTTGCAAGGCCAGGTACTGAGGGGTTGGAAAATGCTAGAGTAAAGGTTTTCCACAAAATAGCTATTCTGATGGGATCTGCTTTCCAATCACATTGTAAAAAGCTGGTTTATTTAATTCACGCAGTGAGAAAAAACAGTTAAATAACATCTGTCACTTTTGGTGTGATATGCAACACAGTTCCATGTTGCATTCATTCTGCCACCCATTTGACTGGCTCGTGTCACAGATTGGCAGGTTTAAGGCTGGAGAAGTATGCCCAGCTTCCCAAGTCAGGCCAGGGAAGAGCAGGACTTCATTAGGTTTTGTTCTGTTCTTAGCAGATTGCCCTACTGAGATGCTCAAAGTGATTTTTCAACTACATAATTTTTTTAACAATAAGTAACAATACAGTTTCCCCCATGTTCCCTTTTGAGACCAGCCAGTGGAGGAGCAGGAGGTGACACATCCTTTCCCAGTGGGTTACACAGCTGTTTATAGTCAGTATTAGCACATGGGTGATCAGGGATTCTAGCCCAGCTCTGGGAGAGGAGTGTGGTTTATAGTGGTTAGAGATAGGGTAACTATTCTAAGTATGGCAGTGGAAAATTAGGGTTTGCTATGATAGAGACTTTGGGTCTGGGCCTCTGGGGACCTTGCATTAGTTCTTTGCTAATTTAATTAAGAAATGGAATGGGGTGATCAGCAGCTCTTCTAGGCTGGGGTTTGTGGCCTTAGCCAATCATAAAGGTAGTGAATTTAAACAGTACTTTTAAAAGGGTGAGAACTGAGCTCCTGGTTGGCTCTTTCAAGCCCAGGGAATTTTCTCCTAGGCTACAAGGTATTTGAGGTGCCTGCTCTCGCTCAGCAGTGAGTGAGGCTGTTCTTTCCGGGCCACATTTTTTGTTGAGATTGGCTCCCAGACTTACCATCATCACAGTTTCAAAAACCTTGGCATGCGCTTAGCTAACAATGCTGTTCTAGGAATCCCACCAGGGCTATGTGCACACCTGGCCATGTCTAGGACAGCAGTGTTCTGCGGGAGTGCAAAGGGAAAGGAGATGCTCCCCAGCAAAAAATGCCTCAACACCCATTTTTCAACTGTTTGCTATAAACTTTCCAAAACTGCAAATTGTACCAACCAACACCCAGCACACCAAACAATCCAGAGTGAGCCAAGGATTACAATCCTTTTACTAAAACTCACTCCAAAACATGAGCTAGTCACCACTTTCCACTATCAAAATGAAAATATTTACATACAGTCGTAGCTATGGTGTAATTACCGCTGCATCAGCAGCAGCATAGCCAGCAATAGTCCTCTTTTGGCTCCCAGCCCAAGCTACAAAATAGCTTATTCTATGGCCATGTCTGAGTCCTCTCCAAGGTGCCATGATCACACCCCAGCACCCTCCAGGCTGTCAGGGCCCACGGCCATCCCTATAACCCCTCCAACCTGCTGAAGCCAGGTCCTCAGCCCCTTCCAACTTGGAAGAGCCACACAAGCATCACTTCTAACCTTCTGGGCCTCAGGCCCATGCTAAGCCCTCTCCCACCTGCCTCCGTTCTGAGCCCCTTTCACCCCACTGTGGCACAGAGCAGGGAGCGGAGAATGTCCTCCCAATGTTGTCCGCCCCACAGCATTCCTGGCTTCTTCTGAATCACAGGACATTGCACATCATAAAGGGAGCATCTGCTGGCCTCTTGTTCACTATGGGATGTGCTTTTCCTTTGTTTCAGTGCATGAAGTTAACAAATGTGCTACTATTTGCCAGGGGCCTCAGAGCAATGATTCGTCCAGAAATCCTCAGCAGAGAGAAGGCAATGGACCTCAAGAAAGGATAAAGCTGCCTTTATATGTTAGAAGAAAATGGATTAATGTCCTACTCGTGATAGTGCTATTTTAGTCCTGAGCCTTCCTCCCAGCCCCTGGTATTCCAGTCCTGAGTCCTCACACAGCTCTGCCAATAACACCTCAATACTAGAATACTGCACCTCCTTCTATGCCAGTCCCTGGTCCCCACATGCAGCTCTGCTAGTGCACCCACAGAGTGGGAAAGGTTGTAGTGGGGGTCTGTGATGTAAGTCACCCCCTATTGTAGTAATCTTTGTACAAAATGTGCCTTGTGAGGTATCATTTGGAAGGTCATAATTTGCTGATCAGTATTGTCATGGTAAAATATGCATGGCAAAATTGTATGTGAAGTTATAAGATTCCCCTGTATGGTGTCATTAACATGTTCTTAAAAACCACAGCCCTACCCAGGCAGAAGTTGACAAACCGAAGGTCTGTCCTAAATAAAAGAATGTGCGCTTGCTTTAATTTGCATTTAAGCAGTAAACAGAGTAATCAAGCAGGAATAGAAACAAAGGACGCTCTAACAGGTGAGGAAAAAGCAGCAGGGAACATCCTTCCCTATTGACTCTGTCTTCTGAATCTCAGCTGGAAATGGTTTCTCAAGAGGGGGACTGACACTATAAAAATGAGGGAAAACACCCCAAGACACACACCCCGCCCTGGCATTCATTTGATTTAGGGACAAGCGGTCCTGACCTAAGAAGTCTGGTTAGTAAGGCTGCTGAGAGGACATGGTGGGAGAACATTTGCTTTGCATTTAACATAGATTGTTAAGTTAGGCACCAGTTATGTTTTATCTTTCTTGTAGCCATTTCTAACTTTTATACCTCATTACTTGTGCTCACTTAAAATCTCTTTGTAGTTAATAAACTTGTGTTACTGTTTCATCTAATCCAGTGTGTTTAAATTAGTGTCTGAATAACTATTGGAAACGATAAACTGACATATTATTCTCTTCAAGGAATAATGGATTTTAAATATTTGTACTATCCAGGAGAGGGCTGAGCAGTACAAGACGCAAATTTCTGGGGGAAATCCAGGATGGTGTATGTGTTGCGGTCACCCTGCAGTATAACCCAGGCTGGTGAGAGCCAGAGCATAACCCAGGTGTGGCTGGCAGGCTGCAGATACACACAGACACTCATGGCTTGCTTGCATGCTGGAAGGCTGTTTGTGAGTGGCTCAGGTGGGAGCTACTTCAGCAAGGCATTGTGAGGCACCCCAGAATGCAGGGCAGGGGTGACATAGCCCCCCACTGGTCTGGACTGTACCCTGGTATGTCACAGGATAAACAGCTGAAACTTGCCCATCAGTAGGCAGTGGCAGAGAGCTGCAAGGAGCCAGCACACTCTGCTCTCCAGCACTACTGGAAGGCACTCAGATGCCATAGAGATGGACACGGTATAAAAACCTATTTAGAACAGAAAAGAAAAAGAGCAGGCAGTGGTTCTCAGGGCAGGGGCATACTGAGGATGGCTGGCTTGTGTGTGGGTGTGCTGGTTTTAATATGACAGCTAAAGAGAAAGGGAGGATGTGCATTTCAATTACTAGAGCATTGGGGCAGCCGTAATAGAGCTGAGATTATGATCCTGTAACAATCAGTTGAATAGGCTAATTGGGCCTTGTTTGAAAAGCAGTTTCCTTCATCAGTTCTGAATTTGCCACCTTTCAACTTCATTGACTTTTTCTTGCATTAGGAGACCCAATGACTAGAAGTCCCAATCTCCCTTCCTTAGCTGATTCATTATTTTGTATATTTTTATCATGTCCCTTCTTCTCCATCTCCTCTCTAAGGCAAACAATCCCAATCTGTCCAATCTTTGTATGTCTGTTTTTCCACATCCCTAGTCATTCTCGCTGCTGCACTCTAAACCTCTAGTTCTGTAGTAGCCTTTTGGAGACGGGGTGCCCAGTGTCACATGCAGGATCCAGAGGAGGATGACCCATTGATTAATATAAAGGCATTAGAAGATTTTCAGGTTTATTCTCCATCCCATTCCTCTTGTATCCTGCATCTTGTTTGCTTTTTGGCGTGCAGCTTCATACTGAGCATGGGTCTCCGTTGAGTTGCACACAATGATGCCCAGGTCTGTTTCTTGGTGCTGTTATTGTTTCTCTTACAGTAGCATCTAGAATTTCCACTCATGGTCAGGCTCCTTGTGCCAGGCACTGCCCAGACACATGGCAAGAGTTGGTCCTTGCCCCTACAAGCATGCAATTAAAACAGAAGAGAGGCGGAAGGACGTGCCCAAGGTCACCCAGGAGGTCAGTGATAGAGGCAGGAATAGAACCCAGGCCAGTGCCCAGTCCACTGGGCCACACTCCCTCAGGGCACACGATGCTAGATGAGTCATTCAGATTCCTCCTCCCACAGTGCTTTACTTTACCTTTGTCACCCTGAATTCTAGCTGCCATCATGGTGCCCATCCCCCGGCCGTGGGGGGCCCTCTGAAGTTCTGTCTTCTCTGGTCTTGACTAATCTAAATAATTCTGGCATCTGCACATTTTGTCACCTCCCTGCTCTCCCTCTTTTCCAGACCAGTGACAACTATTAAACAACTCTGGGCCTAGAACCGGATCCTTGTGGCTCTCTGCTGCTAACCTGCCAATGAATGAAAACTGACCATTTGTTCCTAAATGAGTGTGTGATGTGAGCCATGCAGTACCAAGTGTGGGGGTGTGTGTGTGATATGTAGTGTGTATGGGTGTGATGTGAGCCAGGCAGTGCCAAGTGGGGTGTGTGTGTGTGCATGTATTTGTAGTATGAGCCATGCCATGCTCTGTGTGTGTGGGTACTGTGCGGTGCATGTGTGATGTGATCTGTTCTGTGCATTTCTTTTCCTTCTCGCTGGTTGGTGGAGGGGAAATCCCTCTCACCAGAACCAGCAGCTGACTGGGATCACTTTGCCAGCACTGCAGCTTTTCTCTGTCTGCTGCTTGACTTGGCTCTGGGCCCCTGAACCTGCCCCTATCACTCCCAGAGCTGTACTCTAGCAGCCAACAGACCCTGTGGCTTTGCAATCAGTCACCTCGGGGGGGTTCTACACCTGGACAATTTATGTTTTGCACAGGAGAACAACACTGGTTTGGTGGGTATCATGAAGGGAGGCGCCATGGGCTCCTGCTAGCGGGCGGGACAGCTCTGTGGTGGTGCAGGAGGAGACCTGCTGCCCTGATTTCCCAGACACAGTTGCTGTGCACACAGCAGGGTCCAGGGATGGGGCTGCTGTCCCCCTACTCTATGTGGCTTCCTCCTCCACCCTTGGGCTCTCTCATCCCACTCTCCATCCTCTCCCTGGCTTCCCCCAAGTCTCCCATGAATTCTCCCTATTCACAAACCCTCAAGGCCCCCCTTTGGTCTCCTTCCCCCCAGCAAGGCTAGACTTAAGAAATCCAGGACCCTCTGTCCCTATTACCTTGCCCCATGCAATACCCTGCTCGATGGCCCCACTACCAGAGTGGGAATCCTCCCCCACGGAGGCAGGGGGTGATATTAGCAGGGGCCAACCTCACAAATCTGTGTTTGGCTGGAGATGGAGCCTGTACCACCCCTCTGGCCAGGCCAGGACTTCCCCACTCCATGGATCAGTACTTCAGCCAGGCTGGGGTCTGCCCCTGTGTTCCCTCTAAGCTGCATTGTTGGGCAGCTGCCCAGAAGAGATTCAAATGCCCAGGAGAGAGTCAAGTGCCTTTCCCCAGGAGCTGTGTGGGGCAGCTCCCCCTCCCAGAGCGGTACTTCTAGGCTCTCTGCAGACATTGCTGCATCAGTAATATTCTCATCACATTTTCAAGCTTTTGTCCCCAGCCATGTGGGCTAGGAAAGAAATTATTTCTAAATGAAAGCTGAGACTCTGCTCTCATCCCATGACTTCAGCAGCTGGGGCCCAGACCTCTAACTCCCATTGATTTCAATGGAAATTGGGGACTAAATATCTCTGAGGATCTGGGCCTGGAGCCCTACACACAGATCTACAGTATCTGTGCCTTGATCTGGCCCTGCAGCACCTCTTTCCCTTGAGATTTGAGAGGAGCAGGAGGTTTCCTCCTAGGCATGTGCTGAAACTCAGGAGCCAGAATCTCTCCCCCTCCACAGCATGTGGTGGGGGAGGGGGGGAAGTGGCCTCTCCCCGCTGCACTGCCTGCTGTCAGCTCTCTGATCGTGCTGCTCTCTGAGCTGCTTCACCACAAGCACAAGAGGGAGGTGACTGAAGCTGTGCGGGGCACGGCAGTGGGCTCAGCCATCCCCTCCTTCTCCCTATGGCCTCTCCCTCTTGCCCCTCCACAGGGCTGAGAGGTGGGCTGGGAATGGCTCCCCTCTACAGTTTCATTTATGCCCACATGATCTGTGAGCTAGGGCTGCCTTTGCTACACGTCTCCTGGGAGCGGGGCTGGTTCTACCTCTCGGCATGTTTGGCGTGATGGCTCGTTGTCTCATTTCACCTAGGGCGGAATCATTTGACCCTGTGTGGAGACCTGACCCACGTTCTCCCTGAAACAGGCCACCCGAAACCTTCCCTTGCTGCCACGATTCCATTCCTAGCTCCCATTTCCCATCCCCAGCCACATCAGACTATGTGCAAAGCCATAGGTTACAGACAGCCGCCTCAGCACATGGGGCAGAATCACAGCTACTTGTTCACAGCCACACCGCCCTACGTAGGCCAAAGTAGTTTAACGGGCCTTTGAGTGTTTACTTCAATTTACATATAAGTAGTGAACAGAACCATCGAGACAGCAGCGGGAGGAGACTGCAGGAAGCCAAACAATTTGCATTTTAGCAAACATGAGCTTTGGGGAGGAAAGAGCATGGAGCCTCCTGTACCACTAGACTCCATGACACCTTCCTCACTGCTTGACTGAACTTTACTTTGAGAGGAAGTCTTCAGAAAAATCCATCTCAAAGGTTCACTGGACTATAAACGAAAGGGGCAAAACCCCCCAGTTTCTCTCCTTCACCCAAGAAGACAAAGGAACAAGCACCTTTGGGCCTCTGGAAGACATCCTGACCGAGAAGGTGGATCATCCACCATCTTGCTGAAAGACTGTGGGTGAGAAAAGCCATCTTGAACAAAGCCTAGAATCAAACCTTGCTAGATTGAGTTTAGCCTTTTAGATGTGTGTTTTCACTTTTATTTGCTTGTACCCATTCCTAACTCTGTCTCAGACTTGAACTCACTTAAAATCCTGTCTCCATTTGTTAATAAACTTGTTTTACAATTAATCAAAGCCAGTGGTTCTCAAACTTATTTGATCACGCCCCCCTTCTTTGTGTCTGTCGTAGTTCACGCCCCCTGCCACGCAAGTACATATGCCAATTTAAAAAATTAACATGCAACTCTCACTAAATATTAAAAAGAGTAAGGCACAGATTCAAACAGAGCCAATGATCCATTGTAATAAGAGCAAAAGCGAGATTGTGGTCGATGTTTACAATGAAATGTGCACACCGCATTGTAGCAAATGGATTAACAGGCAGATGTCAAAACCTTTGTCTAATGCTATGGAAGTTTAACAAAAATCTGTCAGATGCACAGCGCCATCTTGGGACCTGATATGTCTGGAGGAATCAGCTTTGCTAGTTGTTCGTTGCTGTGGGTAAAATAGGTGCAGTATTTTTTCCCCTAACGTTTCTCATGGGGGGCCCCCCCCAGAATACATTTCATGCCTCCCAGGGGGGCCCACCCCCCATTTTGAGAACCTCTGATCTAACCCACCACTGCTATTTTTTGAAAGTGAATGCCAACTCCAGTTAACATGGTAAGTCGGTGGGTTTTGTCTCTTTGAAGAAGCAAATGGACCTTATTCCTTGAATATTGCAGGAGAGGGCTGGAGGCAGAGCGGGCAGGTTTGGGGAAGTTTGGGACTGGGGGTGTGTTGGGGCCACCTGCTAACATTAACCAAGCCTGGTAAAGAGCAGCATGTGTCCGTCAGAGCAGCTGGCAGGCGGTTGGATTCCGAGGGGTTGAATCAGACCTAGGCAGCATACAGAGCATGCTGGCTGGGTGTGTGTCTGAGGTAGGGAGCCACAGTAGCAGAAGCATTTGGCGGCACTCAGGGTTATAATACAAATGGTGACACAACCTCTCACTGGTCTGAATTGACGCCCAGAAATGACAGGACTCCCTCGCTCTTCTGTTGAAGCTGTTCCCATGTGGATAACTAGGGACTGGAGCCCCCATCTCCCACTCGACCACAGAGTCATTCCCTCTCTCTGGCCCAATGACTATTTAAATATTTATCCACAGCCACTGGTCCAGAGGGAGAATGACCCTGAGGTCCATCCTTCACTATTTATCCAGTGGCACAGCCTCACTGGGAGAGTTTAGGGGACCCCCCACATCAGGAATAGCCAGTGGCTTGAGCACTACTGTGGGAGACTGTTAAAATCCCTTCTCCCTGAGACAAAGGATTGAATATAGGACTCCCACAATGCAGGTGAGCTCAAAGTTACACCAGCCCCCTGGCTCCTGTCTGTGAATTGCTAAGCAGAGAGAGAGGTGCTTCACGTTAAGAAAGGGGCAGGGCTTAGCACACAGCCTTCTCATCGGAGCACCTAGTGGGCTGGGTTTGGGACCCCTGTTCTAAGGCTGATCTCTCCCCTGTTCACTGTATAGGAGCCTCAGCACCTCCTCAGGCTGTGTGACTTGCTGTGTGCTCCCATAGTTCCCTAGAGGCCTTTGGGTTCTTCTGTCCCCCCAGGTATGTCAGAGACACCTGCCACTGGCTGCGCAGGGCATGGCCAGGGCTGCATGGCTGCATTCGGTACCTGGCTCCTTGGAGTGGTGGTGTTTCCAACTCTCTTGGCATGTTTGGAATTGCAGCTCTTGACGGGATCCCTGGGGTGCAGCCTTGGACTGTGGGACCACTGTGCCCCCTTAACTCTCCAGCCTGGGCTGTCTCTCAAAATGCTTTGCTAGTGACAAGCAGCAAACCCCTCCAGGTGCTGTTATCAGTCAGCACCACCCCATGTGGAGCCCTACATTCAGCTAGATTGCATGAATGCTCCCAGAGCCATTCATAAAATCACACAGAGAAAGGCCACCAGTCAAATCCCTGCCAGCACTATACTTCAGGAATATACCATCTTGCCCTGCTCAAGACCCTTTCTTGAGCAATGCAAGTTTATTAATTTGGTTCACCACTTCATCCATGGAAAGTGGATATACACCAGCCTTTGTAAACCTGAGCAGATTTACCAACCACTTCAGGCAAAGTCACTGGTAAAGATAAACAGTAAAACAAGTTTATTGATTACAAAAGATAGATTTTAAGTGATAGTTACCAAAGAAAATAAAATATAAGCACACAGTCTAAACCTTAACCCTTATCACACTAGACAGTATTTAGTTCAAGCAATGTTCTCACCCCAGTGGATCTTAGTCCTTAATATACAGTCTCTTAAACCTGGGCCAGTCTCCTCTGTTGAAGTCTTCAGTCTTCTGAGCGTTCTTGTTGCTTGCAGCCTAGGTGGGGGAAGGAGAAAAGGCTAAGCGTGGGCCCACTGTGTTCTGTTTTATACCCTTAGTACATGTGCTTGGAGAACACAAGTCCAGGCACGTCTGGTGGGCATTGCAGAGTCCCAAGGTGAAGCAATACCCTGGTGTGTCTCCTGTGAGTGAGTCATTGCATTGTAACTCCTCTGTTGGACAATGGCTGGTGATGTTTGTTCAGCACCCACCCAAGCATTGGTTACCTCCCTTGTCATTGTTTCTGGAGAGCTAGCATCTGGGCGCTTCCCAAAGCCACAGCATATTTTAGTGAAGACCACACAATACAATTCTTATAATTTCATATGCATTGATGATACACATATTTAGATGGAACAATGGCTTTTGGCAGATCAGAACCTTTCCCCTGATACCTCACAGGGCATGCTTTATGTGCAATATCACAATTATATATAAATGAGCAATATGGGGTTCCAGGGTGCTCCCCTGAGGTATAGAGTGTCACAGGCTCCATAGCTCGTTTGACCTAGGGCGGATTCATTGAACATCTTGTTGAGACCTGACATCCTTTCTCTCTGAAACAGGCCACCTGAAATCTTCCCTTGCTGCACTGAGTCCTTTCCTAGCTCTGATTTACCACCAGCAGTCACTACTATAGCACTTAAATAAACATGTATTATTCCTTTTCCCCTCCCCTGCTGCCCAGTTACAGGCTGGAGTCTCCTCTGGCTTTGCAGACATATGGGAATGGCAAACACATGGAGAATTTAGACCCACTGGTGGGGTATTATAAGAAACACACAGCCCCTGGCACCAGGCCCCTGGCAGTGACTTTCTGTGGGCAGCACACAGTGCTCTCTTTAAAATAACCATTCCCCAATACACTTCCTGTCTGAGAGGGCTGAGCCCTTGGCTGCAGCTAAAGATTAAATCACAAACAGAAGCACGTACCCAGACCCTGAGCAGGCCAGCACAACCTCTGTGGTGTCCCTCTCTTCCAGGGACTGGCTGGACTGTTCCAAACTGGTTTCTAGTTAATAATCAGACCCAATCCCTGCAGTTTATGGTTTATTCAGTTCTCCAAGCAGAGAAGCAAGGTAGGAAAAGCATCCTGGGGTTCCCCCAGTGTGAGATTGGGGTCAGCCCCCCTTTTAAATTATCAGCAGAAACTTCCGAGGCCGAATCTGGCACTGCCATATACCCTGGGGAACCCCACGGACCAGCAGAGTTCCACGGGGTGTAGGGATGGGCCTGGAGTTAATGAAACACAGAAGTTAAAGGCCAAACTCTGCTTTCAGTTACCTCAGTGTGAATTGGGTGCAACCCCAGAGCCCAAGCTGACACTGAGTATGTGAGAACAGCACAGCCCAAGGTTGGCACTGCCCAGTGCTGCTGCTTCCCCTCCGCAGGATTAACTAGCTGGCCTCGGTGCTGGCGTCTCCCCTGCACACACAGCCCCTTTGACGCTGCCAGAGAGCTGGAACCAGGCTTATCAGGCCGGCACACAGAGCATGGCGCCTGGGGTTTCCCCTTCCAGGGTCTCTCACTGGGCTCGCTGTCCAAGCAATGCCACTCCATCGGTGGCCAGTAGGAAAACTCCAGCCCACCCTCTACTATGGATTCCAGTCCAGGGTCCCTATAACACACAGCCAAGGTCTGCTCAGTCCCCTACCTTTCTGCTTTCTCCCTGAGCTGCTTCCTACCTGCCTCCTGCAGACTTTCTTCTCCACCCTTCTGGGAACACCCTTCCCACACGGCCAGGCTCCCAGGGTTTTACTCTTTCCCTCTCGAATGCACACAGGGTGGCTGCAGACTGCTTCACTGCAGCCATTTCTGGTCCCAGCTTCCTGGCTTTATGCTAGCCCAGCTCTCACCTGCTCAGCTAAGCTTCATCTTCTCCAGCCTAATCCCCCCATGTGTGGCTTCTCGCACTAACTGGCCCTTTCTCAGCTTTGTTAACCCTTTCAGGGCTGGTGTAGGGTGAACACCCCATCACACCCGGGCAAGAACAAACAATATTCCTAATGGAGCTCACCAATCTCACCACCCCAAATTCAGGGGCAGGGACTTTGGGAATCCCAACACAGATCTGGAGCTGCATTTTGCAAATGGCCCATATCTTTGCAAGGGGCTGAACCAAACCCTTAGAAATGAATGGCTCTGAGATTTGATTATTGGGATCTTGGTATGCTTATATTTAGCCATTGAAGTAGTGGTTCAGGTCCTTGACTGCACTCAGGTACTGTAGCTGAAACAGGATTTGGATCTGTCCATCTTGGAGCCCTCCTCAGGGATGATGCTGTTTCCTAATGTGAGGATATAGATGGAGAAATAAAGGGTATCTCTACAATGCACACTAAGCCTGGATCTGTGGGACTCAGTGTTTGCAAGCCTGTGCTTGAGCATTCCCACTGCATTGCAAAGCTGGGTTTACAGTTGCAGGACCTGGGTCTCACAGCCGTGCTAACACATCCATACTGCACTGCACAGACCTTCAGACTTGGATATTCAGCTTGACCTGAGTCCACACTGAAAAATGACAGGGCTTGGCCCTGAGTCACAGTGGGACTCGGGCTCTGCCCCACCCTCCTAGCCGGGTCCTTGGACCTGGGCCCTGAGGGCTTGCTGACCTGAGCCAGACTGATTTGTGTGTGGATGGAAGGGGGGTTTAGACACAAACCTGAGTCAGAGCATGGGCTTAGTGTGCAATGTAGATACAGCTTAAGATGTTACAGAGGAAGGAAAATAGCAGGCTGTGCATGTGAAGGATGAGGCTTTTCTGGCCAGTTAATATTGGCACCAAAGGCCAGATCCTGTTCTTACTAACATCAACAGCAAACTCCATTCACTTCACTGGTGCCGAATGGGCAGAGCTCAGTGCAGGATGGGCCCCAAGTGAGTGCAGCCACGCAGCTATGCACACAAACCTGGCCAGCCCTTGAGCACCTTGGAACCCCTCCATGACCTGGCAGGCCCCTGTGGACATCCCCTTCCATTACAGAGAGAGATCCACTGAGTGGCCAACAGGGCGGTCAACACTTCTGCTGCCCGGAAATACTGAGTTAGTTATTTTCTCACATTCTATGGGGAACACATGAGTTTGGAATGCACTGAGCAATGCTTGCAGTTCTTTCTTTCTTTCTTTCTTAAAAGAAAGGTAGAAAATTGCTTTATTGTGATTTTATGCTGTATTGTTTGAGCAGAGAATGTAAATACCTCCAAGTCAGGACAAAAGGAAGTTGTGGGGCTAAACTCTCCTCTTATGCTGGATGGTAAAGCCAGAGTGACTATGCAGAGCCACTGGAATCACTTTGCAATGCCATAGGTGTAAATGAGAGCAGAACCTGTCACAAAACACATGGCATAAATGTGAACTCCATCTGTGGTAATGCTTGGTCCTGTAACAAGGCAGCTCAGAATGTCTCTTGCATAGGGAATCAGTGGTTGGAGTAGATCCAGAGTAGCCAGCTCTATGCTGCCGCCTCCCAGCCTTCCCCCACCCCCAGTGTTGCCCCAAGGGGCATTTGGAGAGAAGATGATGGGCCAGGGGCTTCAGGGCTGGGAGGCTAGAATACAGTGTAGAATACTGTAGAATACACAAGACAGACCACTCACCTGCCCTGACCGCAGTAAGAATTTCAGGCAGAGTGTCCATGGTGCACGGCACCAGAGATCCCACACAGTGGAGAGACCGTTTACTCGTCCTGGCTGGATGAATGGCTTCAGGAGCCAGCACTCTCTGATACAGCACCAGAGACTCCAGGCACAGTAGAGAGAAGAGCACTTCTCCTGGGCCTTGAAGTGCCTCTCCCCGCAGACCCGTGTCTCTCCTTGGCCAGTCTACACTGGCAGTGAGCAGCGTAAGGCGAATGACTGTTCTCATCCCCTGCCCATCTCCACCTTATCAGTGGACAGGATTCTGGTTTGTGGTTCCTTGAGGAAGGGAGGCAGTGCTGTGTGGGTAAGAGGAGAGAGGCAGGGGGAGTGGTTATTGAGGTCTGAGGTCTCAATGAGGAAGCAGCAGCAGCCAGTCATGCAGAGAAATAGAAGATGTCCGTTGAAAAGCCATGTGGGTGACTGTCGGCCAGGCAGTTGTCAGTGGGGGAGGAGCCCCACAAGCTGGGAACAGCTGTTTTATTTTGTCCAACTGTGTGGCTCCAGTGCTGTGAATCCAAATGCTCTGTGGAGGGGCAGTTATTGGCCCTGCCCTAGCAGTGTGGCTGAGGAAGCCTTGGCAGGGCCTAGGCCATCTCCAGTGGGATCCTGGTTCCAATGAGTGCCTTGGGGGACAATCCTGCAGCAGCATGGCTAGTTATGGTTATGTACTCCTATTACCATCGCGCTCAGGATCCCCACTCATGGATTAGGAGCCCCACTGTGCTAGGTCCTGTACAAAGTAGGGGTGCCAGCTGTCCCAGGTCTCCTGGGATTGTTTCTCTTTTTTAGGTAGCTGTCCCAGGAAATCTGTAAATCTTCACAGGACAGTAAAGTCCCAGGTTTTGTCAAACTGTGGGGCATGTGGAAGAACATTCGGGGGGCAGGGGCACAACCAAACATTGTAACTCAAAGCCGGGCCAGCAGGTGGGGGTGGGGGGTTCAGCTAAAAATGTTTGAAAACTGCTGCTCTATATTAAAGGCAGAGATGAGTCATGGCTGCAAAATTCAAACCCAGGTCTGGTTTTGAAACCCCCACAATGCGGGGGTGTTTGCCCTTCCCTGCTCAGGCATTGTTCTGGGGAACTACCGTTATCTTCCTGCTGGGGTTGCCTTCAGGATAGTTTTTCTTCTCTAAAGCCCATTTTTATAGGGCATGGGATACTGTCCAAACCCACTGAGAATTTGACTGTCCACAACAAAAAACTCTGCCTAACCAGTGACGGGCCAAGTGTATAATCTGCCAAATAACAACACAGGAACACCTGTAGACTGCCATCCTGGAGGATGAAAGATGTTTTATAATGCATGCCTTTTTAGGAAAGACCATGTTTACCAGAGATTGCAGCTATTAGATGCTGATGCATCATTTGCCTGCTGTACATTATCATGTGTGATGCTATCAGTCCTGCACCAGCAAAACAAACCAGAAGCATTTTGAAGGTCAAGGAAGAAGCTCAAGTCCTAGATCTTCCAGTGATACTGATCAGTGTTCAAGCTCACAGAATAGGTAATCAACTTGCTAGCCTGTTAGCTGGAATTCATGTATAATATGCCAGAAGGTGTATCACAAAAAATATAAAAATCTATCACAGATTGTAACCTTCAGAGGGCAAGAAACTCTGCTTGGTGACGCCGAAGTCACAGAATCATAGAAGATTAGGGCTGGAAAACCTTCAGGAGGTCATCTAGTCCAATCCCCTGCTCAAAGCAGGGTCAACAATCATCCCAGCCAAGGCTTTATCAAGGCTGGCCTTAAAAACCTCGAAGGATGGAGATTCTTCCACCTACCGAGGTAACCCATTCCAGGGCTTCACCACCCTCCTAGTGAAATAGTTTTTCTTAATATCCAACCTAGACCTCCCCCACTGCAACTTGAGACCATTGCTCCTTGTTCTGTCATCTGCCACCACTGGGAACAGCCTAGCGCCATCCTCTTTGGAACCCTGCTATCAAATCCCACCTCACTCTTCTCTTCTGCAGACTAAATAAGCTGAGTTCCCTCAGTTTCTCCTCATAAGTCATATGCCCCAGCCCCCTAATAATTTTTGTTGCCCTCCACTGGACTTTCTCCAATTTGTCCACATCCATTCTGTAGTGAGGGGCCCAAAATTGGACGTAGTACTCCAGATGTGGCCTTACCAGTGCTGAATAGAGGGGAATAATCACTTCCCTCAATCTGCTGGCTATGCTCCTACTAATGCAGCCCAATATGCTTCTTGGCAACAAGGGCACACTGTTGACTCATATCCAACTTCTCATCCACTGTAATCCCCAGGTCCTTTTCTGCAGAACTGTCACTTAGCCAGTCGGTCCCCAGCCTGTAGCAGTGCATGAGATTCTTCCGTCCTAAGTGCAGGACTCTGCACTTGTCCTAATTGAACCTCATCAGATTTCTTTTAGCCCAATCCTCCAATTTGTCTAGGTCACTCTGGACCCTATCCCTACCCTCCAGCATATCTACCTCTCCCCCCAGATTAGTGTCATCCACGAACTTGCTAAGAGTGCAATTCATCCCATCATCCAGAGCATTAATGAAGATGAACAAAACCAGCCCTAGGACCGATCCCTGGGGCACTCCACTTGATACCGGCTGCCAACTAGACATTGAGCTGTTGATCACTACCAGTTGAGCCTGACAATCTAGCCAGCTTTCTATCCACCTTATAGTCCATTCATGCAATCCATACTTCTTTAATTTGCTGGCAAGAATAATGTGAGACACTGCATCAAAAGCTTTGCCAAAGTCAAGGTATATCACGTCCACCGGTTTCCCCATATCCACAGAACCAGTTATCTCCTCATAGAAGGCAATCAGGTTGGTCAGGCATGACTTGCCCTTGGGGAATCCATGTTGACTGTTCCTGATCACCTTCCTATCCTCCAAGTGCTTCAAAGTGGATTCCTTGAGGACCTGTTCAATGATTTTTCTGGGGACTGAGGTGAGGCTGTAGTTCCCTGGACTATCCTTCCCTTTTTTAAAAATGGGCACTATATTTGCCTTTTTTCAATTGTCCGGGACCTCCCCCGATTGCCATGAGTTTTCAAAGATAATGGCCAATGGCTCTGCAATCACATCAGCCAACTCCCTCAGCACCCTCGGATGCATTAGATCTGGCCCCATGGACTTGTGCATGTCCAGCTTTTTTAAATAGTCCTTAACCTGTTCTTTCACCACTGAAGGCTGCTCGCCTCCTTCCCATACTGTGCTGCCCAGTGCAGCAGTCTGAGAGCTGACCTTGTCTGTGAAGACTGAGGCAAAAAAAGCATTGTGTACTTCAGCTTTTTCCACATCATCTGTCACTAGGTTGCCTCCCCCATTCAGTAAGGGTCGCACACTTTCCCTGACCTTCTTGTTGCTAACATACCTGTAGAAACCCTTCTTGTTACCCTTCACATCCCTTGCTAGCTGCAACTCCAATTGTGCTTTGGCCTTCCTGATTACATCCGTGCATGCTCGAGCAATATGTTTATACTCCTCCCTAGTCATCTTTCCAAGTTTCCACTTCTTGTAGGCTTCCTTTTTGTGTTTAAGCTCACGGAAGATTTCTATGTTAAGCCAAGCTGGTCTCCTGCCATATTTGCTATTCTTTCTGCACGTCGGGATGGTTTGTTCCTGCGCCCTCAATAAGGCTTCTTTAAAATACAGCCAGCTCTCCTGGACTCCTTTCCCCTTCATATTAGCCTCCCAGGGGATCCTGCCCATCAGTTCCCTGAGGGAGTCAAATTTTTCTTTTCTGAAGTCCAGAGTCCATATTCTGCAGCTCTCCTTTCTTCCTTTTGTCAGGATCCTGAATTCAACCATCTCATGGTCATTGCTGCCTAGGTTGCCACCCACTTCTACTTCCCCTACCAATTCTTCCATGTTTGTGAGCAGCAGGTACTCCACCACTTGCACCGGGAAGTTGTCCCCAACTCTCTCCAAAAACTTCCTGGATTGTCTGTGCACTGCTGTATTGCTCTCCCAGCAGATGTTAGGGTGATTGAAGTCCCCCATGAGAATCAGGGCCTGTGATCTGAAAACTTCTGTTAGTTGTCCAAAGAAAGCTTCATCTACCTCATCTCCTGGTCTGGTGAGCTATAGCAGAATCCCACCATGACATCACCCTTCTTGCTCTTGCAGCTAAACTTAACCCAAAGACTCTCAACAGGCTTTTCTCCAGTTTCATACTGGAGCTCTGAGCAATCATACCGCTCCCTTACACGCAGTGCAACTCCTCCCCCTTTTCTTCCCCACCTGTCCTTCTGGAAGAGTTTATACCCATCAATGACAGTGCTCGAGTCATGTGAGTTACCCCACCAAGTCTCTGTTATTCCAATCACATCATAGTTCCTTGACTGTGCCAAGACTTCCAATTCTTCCTGCTTGTTTCCCGAGCTTCTTGCATTCATGTACAAGCACCAAAGAAAACTAGCTGATTGCCCCACTTTCTCAGTGTGAATCATGAGGCCTCCCCTGTTGCACAGGCCAATCTTCCCAAAGCCACAGAGCACCCCAAACATGGACAATCCCCCTGGACTGCCCATGCCCAGTGCCTAAAAGCACCTCCTGGACATCAGCCTTCTTTCCCTTGAGGATGAGGCTTCAGTGAAGGAGTGGCTGAGAGGGAAGCTTACTTGCTGCCTTTCTTATGCAACTTGAAAACGCTCTTCAAGCTGCTTGCTGCAGAAGGGGGAAAGGCATCCTTTCTTCAGTGCAGCTGAAAGATAGTGGCTCTCATCCTTCAGTGGCGCTGAACATTCCAATATCAAATCATGCTTCATTTGGCAGGAGGCAAAGGAGACACCTCCCCATCTCTGCAGTGAGTCCTTCTGGTCAGCTCCGGAACAGCATGGCTGGATTTCCAAGAGTGCTGTGTCCATGTGTCCTGCACTGGATTTTGGAGGTGACTGGAATAATGGGGAGCGCCAGAGTTTAGAGAACCCTCCAGGATGGTTAGGAGGAAACAAGGTCCCTTGCTGCAGAAACAGCTTCAGTTCAAAAATTGTATAACACATTGCAAACCAAAAGCAGTAAATTAGAATATTGCCCCATGGCCCTGAGCCACAAGCTCTGGTAGCACTAAGCAGGCTCTAGCACCATATGGCTCATGCCACAGAGAAATGAGATAATCTCTCTATTTTGCCAGACAAACTTTCCCATGTGGCAACATGTCTGTACATGTGTTCTGCTGAGGGAGTGCATGCACTCTATGCACCTGAGATCTCAGATTGTTTGCCAGAAGCATCAGTCTGTCCATACATGTGCTCTGACTATCTGCATGCCCTGTACTGATGATACAAAGGGCAGGGAGGACCAAATGCCACTCCAGTTCCTTCTCACTGCCTTTGGCCTGAGTTGGCACACCTCTTTGTGAGCATTATCATTCCAGTTTATAAAGCATTTATGGATAGTGTGACACTTTGTATATTGGGGGAACACCCTGCACCCCCATATTCATCCTTATAATATGATTGTGTGGTATCCAATGCAAAGTTTGTCATGTTGGGCATCTTCAGAAGACTCAAGATGCACTGAGCGTGGTTGTTATAGTGATGTTATAGGTTGTAATTTCACGTATACAATTATGCAGCTGAAAATGTGTCCTCATGGATTAAAACAAGCCCAGGCACAACTCTCCAGTAGCAGAGGAGCAGTTCACACCTCATCAGGGCATGTATGGGACAAACCCAGCCCAGCCTCACAGGAACAAAGGACACTGGCCTAGGCAGCAACAAAGGATCTGTTGGCCTCTCGAATGAGTCACCCCCCTTCCCTTGGTCAGTTTGGGACTATGATGAGGTAATGCTCACCTGACCCTGAAGTGGGGGGACAAAGACAAGAGGGAAGAAAGAACATGATGAAAGGGAGAGATGTTTGCCATGCTCTTCCTCTCTCTTCCACCTCCATCTACAGACATCACCATGAAGTGACTGAAGCACTGATCAAAGGGGACAGCTTGGCCGAAGGGCAGCCAGCCAGCCTGTGGTGAGAAGCATCTAAGTTTGTAAGAAGAAAAGGAGTACTTGTGGAAGCTTAGAGACTAACAAATTTATTTGAGCATAACAGAATAACACTGGAATAATATTGGAATAACAGAGACTTGGTGGGATAACTCACATGACTGGAGTACTGTCATGGATGGATATAAGCTGTCAGGAAGGACAGGCAGGGCAGAAAAGGTGGGAGAGTTGCATTGTATGTAAGGGAGCAGTGTGACTGCTCAGAGCTCAAGTATGAAACTGCAGAAAAACCTGAGAGTCTCTGGATTAAGTTTAGAAGTCTGAGCAACAAGGGTGATGTCGTGGTGGGGTTCTGCTACAGACCACCAGACCAGGGGAATGAGGTGGACGAGGCTTTCTTCCAGCAACTAACTGAAGTTACTAGATTGCAGGCCCTGGTTCTCATGGGAGACTTCAAACACCCTGATATCTGCTGGGAGAGCAATACAGCGGTACACAGATAATCCAGGAAGTTTTTGGAAAGTGTAGGGGACAATTTCCTGGTGCAAGTGCTGGAGGAACAAGCTAGGGGCAGAGCTCTTCTTGACCTGCTGCTCACAAATGGAGAAGAATTAGTAGGGGAAGCAAAAGTGGATGGGAACCTGTGAGGCAGTGACCATGAGATGGTCGAGTTCAGGATCCTGAGACAGGGAAGAAAGGAGAGCAGGAGAATACGGACCCTGGACTTCAGAAAAGCAGACTTTGACTCCCTCCGGGAACTGATGGGCAGGATCCCCTGGGAGAATAACATGAGGGGGAAAGGAGTCCAGGAGAGCTGGCTGTATTTTAAAGAATCCTTATTGAGGTTACAGGGACAAACCATCCCGATGTGTAGAAAGAACAGTAAATATGGCAGACGACCAGCTTGGCTTAACAGTGAAATCCTTGCTGATCTTAAACATAAAAAAGCAGCTTACAAGAAATGAAAGATTGGACAAATGACCAGGGAGGAGTATAAAAATATTGCTCGGGCTTGCAGGAGTGAAATCAGGAAGGCCAAATCACACCTGGAGTTGCAGCTAGCAAGAGATGTGAAGAGTAACAAGAAGGGTTTCTTCAGGTATGGTAGCAAGAAGAAGAAAGTCAAGGAAAGTGTGGGCCCCTTACTGAATGAGGGAGGCAACCTAGTGACAGAGGATGTGGAAAAAGCTAATGTACTCAATGCTTTTTTTGCCTCTGTCTTCACGAACAAGGTCAGCTCCCAGACTACTGCACTGGGCAGCACTGCATGGGGAGGAGGTGACCAGCCCTCTGTGGAGAAAGAAGTGGTTCGGGACTATTTAGAAAAGCTGGATGAGCACAAGGCCATGGGGCTGGATGCGCTGCATCTGAGAGTGCTACAGGAGTTGGCGGATGGTTGCGGGGGGGGGAGGGGGGGGAGAGATAGCTCAGTGGTTTGAGCATTGGCCTGCTAAACCCAGGATTGTGAGTTCAATCCTTGAGGGGGCCATTTAGGGATCTCGGGCAAAAATTGGGGATTGTTCCTGCTTTGAGCAGGGGGTTGGACTAGATGACCTCATGAGGTCCCTTCCAACCCTGATATTCTATGATTCTATGTGATTGCAGAGTCATTGGCCATTATCTTTGAAAACTCATGGCGATCGGGGGAGGTCCTGGATGACTGGAAAAAGACTAATGTAGTGCCAATCTTTTAAAAAGAGAAGAAGAAGGATCCTGGGAAATACAGGACAGTCAGCCTCACCTCAGTCCCTGGAAAAATCATGGAGCAGGTCCACAAGGAATCAGTTCTGAAGCAGGAGGAGAAGAAAGTGATCATAGAATCATAGAATCATAGAATATCAGGGTTGGAAGGGACCTCAGGAGGTCATCTGGTCCAACCCCCTGCTCAAAGCAGGACCAATCCCCAATCAAATCATCCCCCAATCAAATCAGGAACAGTCAGCATGGATTCACCAAGGGAAAGTCATGCCTGACTAATCTAATTGCCTTCTATGATGAGATAACTGGCTCTGTGGATGAGGGGAAAGCAGTGGACGTGTAGTTCCTTGACTTTAGCAAAGCTTTTGACACTGTCTCCCACAGTATTCTTGCCAGCAAGTTAAGGAAGTATGGGCTGGATGAATGCACTATAAGGTGGATAGAAAGCTGGCTAGATTGTTGGGCTCAACAGGTAGTGATCAATGGCTCCATGTCTAGTTGGCAGCCGGTATCAAGTGGAGTGCCCCAAGGGTCGGTCCTGGGGCTGGTTTTGTTCAATATCTTCATAAATGATCTGGAGGATGGTGTGGATTGCACCTTCAGCAAGTTTGCAGATGACACTAAACTGGGAGGAGAGGTAGATATGCTGGAGGGTAGGGATAGGATTTAGAGGGACCTAGACAAATTAGAGGATTGGGCGAAAAGAAATCTGATGAGGTTTAACAAGGACAAGTGCAGAGTCCTGCACTGAGGACAGAAGAATCCCATGCACCGCTACAGACTAGGGACCGAATGGCTCGGCAGCAGTTCTGCGGAAAAGGACCTAGGGGTGACAGTGGACGAGAAGCTGGATATGAGTCAACAGTGTGCCCTTGTTGCCAAGAAGGCCAATGGCATTTTGGGATGTATAAGTAGGGGCATAGCGAGCAGATCGAGGGACGTGATCGTTCCCCTCTATTCGACACTGGTGAGGCCTCATCTGGAGTACTGTGTCCAGTTTTGGGCCCCACACTACAAGAAGGATGTGGATAAATTGGAGAGAGTCCAGCGAAGGGCAACAAAAATGATTAGGGGTCTAGAGCACATGACTTATGAGGAGAGGCTGAGGGAGCTGGGATTGTTTAGTCTGCAGAAGAGAAGAATGAGGGGGGATTTGATAGCTGCTTTCAACTACCTGAAAGGGGGTTCCAAAGAGGATGGCTCTAGACTGTTCTCAATGGTAGCAGATGACAGAACGAGGAGTAATGGTCTCAAGTTGCAATGGGGGAGGTTTAGATTGGATATTAGGAAAAACTTTTTCACTAAGAGGGTGGTGAAACACTGGAATGCGTTACCTAGGGAGGTGGTAGAATCTCCTTCCTTAGAGGTTTTTTGAGGTCAGGCTTGACAAAGCCCTGGCTGGGATGATTTAACTGGGAATTGGTCCTGCTTCGAGCAGGGGGTTGGACTAGATGACCTTCTGGGGTCCCTTCCAACCCTGATATTCTATGATTCTATGATTCTATGATTCAGTCAGATTTGGTCAATGAAATAAAAGCAAAACGCATTCTAAGATGATCTTAACACTTTCAATGCCCTTACAAACTTAGGTTTCAGAGTAGCAGCCGTGTTAGTCTGTATCCACAAAAAGAAAAGGAGTACTTGTGGCACATTAGAGACTAACAAATTTGTTTGAGCATAAGCTTTCATGAGTTACAGCTCACTTCATTGGATGAAAGCAGTGGAAAATACAGTGCATTTTTTCCACTGCATGCATCCGATGAAGTGAGCTGTAACTCACAAAAGCTTATCATAGAATCATAGAATCATAGAATATCAGGGTTGGAAGGGACCTCAGGAGGTCATCTAGTCCAACCCCCTGCTCAAAGCAGGACCAAAAAAAAAAAAAAGCTTTGCTAAAGTCAAGAAACAATACATTCACTGCTTTCCCTTCATCCACAGAACCAGTAATCTCATCATAAAAGGCGATTAGATTAGTCAGGCATGACCTTCCCTTGGTGAATCCATGCTGAATGTTCCTGATCACTTTCCTCTCATGTAAGTGCTTCAGGATTGATTCTTTGAGGACCTGCTCCATGATTTTTCCAGGGACTGAGGTGAGGCTGACTGGCCTGTAGTTCCCAGGATCCTCCTTCTTCCCTTTTTTAAAGATTGGCACTACATTATTCATAGATTCATAGATTCATAGATATTTAGGTCAGAAGGGACCATTATGATCATCTAGTCTGACCTCCTGCACAACGCAGGCCACAGAATTTCACCCACCACTCCCACAAAAAAAAACCTCACACCTATATCTGTGCTATTGAAGTCCTCAAATTGTAGTTTAAAGACCTCAAGGAGCAGAGAATCCTCCAGCAAGTGATCCGTGCCCCATGCTACAGAGGAAGGCGAAAAACCTCCAGGGCCTTCCAATCTGCCCAGGAGGAAAATTCCTTCCCGACCCCAAATATGGCGATCAGCTAAACCCTGAGCATATGGGCAAGATTCATCAGCCAGATACTACAGAAAATTCTTTCCCGGGTAACTTGGATCTTACCCCATCTAAAACCCATCACAGGCCATTGGGCCTATTTACCATGAATATTTAATTACCAAAGCCATGTTATCCCATCATACCATCTCCTCCATAAACTTATCGAGTTTAATCTTAAAGCAAGATAGATCTTTTGCCCCCACTACTTCCCTCGGAAGGCTATTCCAAAACTTCACTCCTCTGATGGTTAGAAACCTTCGTCTAATTTCTAATCTAAATTTCCTAGTGGCCAGTTTATATCCATTTGTTCTTGTGTCCACATTGGTACTGAGTTTAAATAATTCCTCTCCCTCTCTGGTATTTATCCCTCTGATATATTTATAGAGAGCAATCATATCTCCCCTCAACCTTCTTTTAGTTAGGCTAAACAAGCCAAGCTCCCTGAGTCTCCTTTCATAAGACAAGTTTTCCATTCCTCGGATCATCCTAGTAGCCCTTCTCTACATTAGCCTTTTTCCAGTCCAGACTGGTTGTGCTTTGATTTATAATCACTTACAATCTGCCTTTTGTGGTTAATAAATTTGTTTGTTTATTCTACCTGAAGCATTGTGTTTGGTTTGAAGCATGTCAGAGACTCCCCTTGGGATAACAAGCCTGGTAACAAATTTCTTTGTTAAATTGATGGGCATAACTGGACACTGCAAGATGGAGGTTCCCAGGGTTGTGTCTGGGACAGGGGATATTGGCTAGTGTCATTCAGTTGCACAATCGAAGCAGCTTACAGGCGTGAACAGCCCAGGAGTGGGGGGTTCTCACAGCAGTGGAGGGTAAGGCTGGGTCCCTGAGGTGTGGATTGGGAGTGACCTAGCATATCACCGGTCTGGATAACACATGGGGAATGTCACAGATAGGTTTTAGATAGCATTAGGAGAGTAGCTTGCTATTGTGTAGTTTCTGGTAAGATTTGGCCCCTTGGCTGTATTTGTTAATAGGGTAGATTTATTCAGAGGTTTAACACACACACACACACCGCACACTGCCTTGGTTTTCTTTTAGTGAGGAGACTTATTTTAGTAAAGCCCAAATCCCCTGTCTTTAAATTGTGTCTCTTGCAGTAGAGGGTTTCCTATGAGATGATCACATCTGCTGTCTTTCTAGTGTAAGGGAGTCACACATTCCTGCTAAGGGCAGTGTATGTAAATCATTGTCTACAAGAACAAAGAAGTGCAGGAAAGCAAGTCTGAAGATATATTTGTTAGACTATTCCATGCAGGCAGCCTGGGACCACGGTCCATCTGCCCCCTTCCCCATGTGATGGACTGCAGGTTCTGCAAGATATTTGCTCCATACATGTATCCCACAACTTGCATTCCTTCCCCTCTGCTTCAGAGTCCCTTACTTCTCTTTTGAAATCCAGAAAGGTGAGGCAGTTGGTCCCGCACTGCCCTTTATATCCTTGGTACAGGGCACCAGGGCAGTGAGAGTGGATGTGTGGACCAGATGGACACTGCTAGCAAAATCACTCTGATATGGGGTGCATGTGTGCATAGCACAGAATACACATATAGACAGCATAGCTCAAGGACCTCCAGTTACTGTCTACATAAGTAAATTTTCTATCTTGTCTACATGCAGAAGATGCACTGCTTTGATGTAAAGTGTGCTTCTAAATCAATGTAATTAAAGCAGTGCAAACCTATCTGGACACACTTATTTTTGTTTATGGGTAGCTTATTTCAGGTCACTTAAAACTGTTCCTAGTTTACATAAACTAAACCAAAATAAGCCTGACTTAAACTGAAATAAGCATATCTATACAGCTGTTGGCATCAGTTTTACTAAATTAATTAACCTGGTGCCAGTTTCTTGTGTAAGCAAAAGCATGGATTTTGCATTTTACAAAGGAGAGCTCAGGGATTTCTTCTGCTTTGAAATAAAGCAAAACTCCATCTCTGCAACAAATCCCAGCTATTTACATCACTGTCCCAGAGGAGAACCCAGAGTTTCGAAACAACAAGCAACTGAGCAAACAAACAAACAAAGGAAGCAGGTTTTCATCTACAAAAGACAATCACTTTTGTAGCCATGAAGCCTGAGACAAAGTCATAAAGAGTTTCTCTTTTTGTGAAACCAGCTCAAACAGAATTTGCTTCTGGTTTTTCCCGCAGTGTGATTTCATCACATAGTATCAATGCCATGGGTAACAGCCAGGTGGTAAAGGGCGAGTTAAAATTTACTCATTCCTCACTGTAACCAGCAGTACAATATACTGGTGTTGCCTACAGAGCTCAGACAGGTCTGGTGTAATATTGTCATCAAACCAATCCACAGGTCTAGGTTCCAAAAAAAACATTTAACCAACTGGGAAATACCCACAAATAGCTGAAGGGGAAAATACACCTTAATAGAACATTGTATCATCAAAAACCAAAAAGGTCTGAAAGCTCCAAAGTTCAACTTACACTTAAAGAAAACTCCAAACTTCCCTGTAGGTGAAGCTAGAATGGAGTTTTTGCAGGGTGAAAGCAATGGTGTTTGTTTTGGGGTTTTTTTGTTAGGTGGGGTATTGGAAAGGGGCGTGTGTTGGGAGACACACTTGCCTTTTATTATGGTAGGTTATTGCTATCAGGTCTATGGTGCTGGAACTTACTGTCCGCTTGTTCTCTTTGATCCCCAGTGAGGGCTGTCACATAGGGCCAGCTTTAGGGCTGGGCAGGCTGGGCCTCCGTCCAGGGCATGGTACTCAAGGGGGCGCCATGGTGGTATCTCCCACCCACCTGACCCATAGACGCCAACTCCGTGGGCCAGGGCGGGGATTTAGGGAAGGAGTCGGAATAGAGGCAGGAAGGGGGTGGAGTTGGGGCGGAGACTTTGGGGAAGGGGTTGGAATGGGAGCGGGAGGGGCGGGGCAGGGGTGGAGTCGGGGCGGGGCCGGGGGCAGAGGAGGGGTCAAGCACCCACCGGCGCCAGTAGAAGTCAGCACCTATGACCTGACCTGCTGACAGCCAGCAGGGTTTAGCTGCAGGGGGGCAGTTGGATCAGCCAGGTAACTCCTTCAAAGTAGGGTGCACCTCCTCCCCCACCGCCCTGCTCCATGGCCGTCTGCAGCCGCCACTGCTCCTGCCTTCCCCCACCCATGGAGCTGCCCCTGGCCAAGCTCGGGACCTGGAGCCTGCCTTGGGACCTGGTACAGGGGGCAGGGGGATGTGCTGATGTTAGGGTGTCCCCCTGCGCCCACCCATGTACCCGGTCTCCGCTGGAGTGGGTGTCAGGGGGAGCGTGTCTGTGCTGGTACCTCTGGATCTGGTGTGGGTGCTGCTCACGCTGCTGTTCAGGCTCCTGCATGCTCTTCTTAAAGAGACAGTGTGCTGACACACTCACTCAGGTGCACACACATTCCCCCCAGAACTCAGAGATGGGCACCTGGCCTGCACTAGCTGCCCAGCCAGGGCTTAATTTGTGCTGGGTGAGCTCTGGCACCTCCTTCAATACAAATTGAGCATTCGGGGGAAGCAGTGGGGGCTGGAGATGGGGGGTCGGGGCGATTGGAGGGTGGGAACACACAGGAGTCATTGGTGGGGGGGCACCCACAAGGGCCAGGGATGCCAAAATACAAGTTCACCCAGGGGGCCGTTTTCCCTAAGGCCAGCCCCCACATACAAGATGGCAGGGAGAGAGCAGGCCAGAAAATAAAATGTCCGCTCCACAGGAATGCTTCAAAATTTTGAAATTTACCATAGAACGGAAATGCTGAAAAATTTCAACTCAGAAACACTGAATTGTTTCAATAAGGCTGAGCTGAGTAGTTTCAGTCACATAATGTGGAAACATTTGAATATAATATTAAATATTAAAATAACATCCTATGAAAATTAATATTATAATAAACATTAAAACAAAACGTTCAAGATTATTGAAGCAAAATGACAAAGTTGACGCAAATCTGTTGAGTTTTTCCTTGTCTAAATTGATACTTTTCTATGAAATGTTTTGATTTAGGTTCAACTGCATTTTCCAGTGGAAAACTGTTCCGGAGAAACTGTTTGGCCAGCTCTAGCGGGGATGTTTGACTCTGATCGCCCTTTGCCTGGTGCCACATTCCCTACTTTGCTACTCCACACAGAGGCATGAAGGTTTCCTGTGGATCCCAGGGGCTGTTGCTCTGCACAAACAGAAGCAGTGAGATGCTAAGCAACATGAATGTGGGGGAAGCAAGAGGCTCACTTCCTATTCTTTCCAGTACTTCTGCTCAGGGGAAAACATCACACCATCAGAAATGGCACTGAATTGAATGGCACCATCACAAACATCACACACACACATCTACCAATCATAAATATAAAGGGAAGGGTAACAACCTTCCTGTTTTCAGTACTATAAAATCCCTCCTGGCCAGAGGCACAAAATCCTTTCACCTGTAAAGGATTAAGAAGCTCAGGTAACCTGGCTGGCACCTGACCAAAAGCACCAATAAGGGGACAAGATACTTTCAAATCTGGGGGTGGTGGGGAGTTTTGGTCTGTCTGTTCTGTGTGCTTGCCGGACACAGATCAAGGAAGCAAGCAATTCAGCTCCATTAGAATCAGTAAGTACTAGCAAGGGAACGTGTTAGCTTATTTTTGTTTTGGCTTGTGATTTTCTCTGTGCTGAGAGGAAGGTGTATTCCTGGTTTTCTTTTTGTAACTTTAAAGTTTGACCCAGAGGAAAATCCTCTGTGTTTTTTAATCTGATTGCCCTGTAAGACTGTCTTCCATTCTAATTTTACAGAGGTGCTTCTTTTACCTTTTTTCTTTCTAATAAAGTTCTGTTTCTTTTAGAATCTGATTGGGGTGGGTTTTTTTGTGTCCTAAAAAAACCCAAGGTTGGTCTGTGCTCATCTTGTTTATTCTCAAGCCTCCCCAGGAAAGGGGGTGCAGGGGTTTGGGGGGATATTAGGTGGGAGTAGGAACTCCAAGTGGTCCTTTCCCGGAGTTTGTCTAAATCACTTGGTGGTGGCAGCGTTACCTAATCCAAGGTACAAGGGAGAATTTGTGCCTTGGGGAGTTTTTAACTTAAGCTAGTAGAAATAAGCTTAGGGGGTCTCTCATGCAGGTCCCCAAGTCTGTACCCTGGAGTTCAGAGTTGGGAGGGAACCCTGACAATCACACCATCAGAAATGGCACTGAATTGAATGGCACCATCACAAACATCACCCACACACATCTACCAATGTGATATATGCCATCATGTGCCAGCAATGCCCTTCTGCCATGTACATTGGCCAAACTGGACAGTCTCTATGCAAAAGAATAAACTGACACATTTGACATCAGGAATTATAACATTCAAAAACCAGTAGGAGAACACTTCAACCTCCCTGGTCACTCAATAACAAACTTAAAGGTGGCAATTCTTCAATAAAAAAACTTCAGAAACAGACTCCAACATGAAACTGCAGAATTGGAATTAATTTGCAAAATGGACAGTATCAAATTAGGCCTGAATAAAGACTGGGAGTGGATGGGTCATTACAAAAACTAATTTCGCCACACAAATTTCCCCCTACTGTTACTCGCACCTTCTTGTCAACTGTTTGAAATGGGCCACCCTGATTACCGCTACAAATGTGATTTTTCCTCCCTTCGTATTCTACTGTTAACTGAATTGTCTCATTAGACTGGCCCCCCACCTGGTAAGGCAACTCCCATCTTTTCATGTACTATGTATAAATATACCTGCTACTGTATTTTCCACTCCATGCATCTGATGAAGTGGATTCTAGCCCATGAAAGGTTATGCCCAAATAAATTTGTTAGTCTCTAAGATGCCATAAGGACTCCTTGTTATCTCTCTTTATCTATCTATGGCAAATTAAAAGAATTGCACATCTATTAACCCTCTGGTTAAATGGCACTGAATTGTTTAGCAAGGCGAAGTGCACCCACCTGGAGGACAGTTTATGCCCATGCCGTGTCATAACGCACACGTCTCACACCCAGGCCCCTAAAGTTTATAGGAGTAGGCACACTCCAGCCACACACAGCCTGGTAGCAGTGGCTTACCTAAGACCCACAAAGCCCACCCCCAACATGAGGCTCCATCCCAGAGTTCTGATTGGCAGAGTCCCAGAGCGTCTGATTGGCCCGCTGGCTCTACTTAAGCGATCAGCAGGCACAGGCTGCTGTCTGCACAACTGGGTTCCACCCTGCGTCTGCAGCTGGATTTCCTGGCATGGCATGACGTCTGGCATCTAACGTGTGATGCTGATCACCAATTTGTCTCCTGCCTCTTACCCCCTGATATGCTGACCCTATCTTGTATTCTATCTTGTGACTGTGGACTCTGGCTCGGAATACCAGGTCTGGTAGCCCATGACCTGG
Organism: Chelonia mydas; assembly: GCF_015237465.2. Classification (NCBI taxonomy): domain Eukaryota; kingdom Metazoa; phylum Chordata; order Testudines; family Cheloniidae; genus Chelonia; species Chelonia mydas. The sequence goes on from NC_057857.1 coordinate 3,349,283, forward strand.
CTGGGACAGTCTGTGGTCATTACTACTCACTGTCACTAGGCTAAATTGATTTGTTGGGGTATGGCCTGATAAATCACGTGTTTCTGAACTAAACGTAACATGGATGGGCAGCATGATCCCAAGGATTGAGGGAGCTGGGATCCGGATGTCCAGGCTGGTACCACCGCCCAGAACATGTGGCCAGGGGAGCGGTGGGTGCCATGATCAGGACAGCAGGATTGGGAAGTGCTATGATTGGGAAAGGGTGGCCATATGACAGCTTCCTGTAGGTTCAACAGTCAGACAAGCTCCCTCTTTGTTCTCAGCTATCCTGCCGTGGAAGAGGTGGTGGCTTGTATTTATTCAGGTCCCACTAACTGGAGCAGAAAACACGTTTAATAGACACAGGCTTTGGGGTACTTTATTTTGTTGCCAGTTTAAGAACCTGGGTTAAGCAGCCTCCCTCTCTTTGGGGTGTCTCAGTGCCACTCTGACATGGACCAGAGGCACTGCGGGTGCCCATCACCCTGCCCTCTAGCCAGGGGCTGAGACCTTGGCTATCTTTGGGATTCAGTAACTGTGGCTAGCAACTGGTGTAACTGTTCCAGTGCAACCCTCTGGGCAGACAAGGGATGCTGACACGGTCCCATTTGCTTGGAACTGGGGTAAACTGAACTGTGTGCCTTGTCTATGTTTGGGGGGCATTAGAACAGCTGGACGCTGCTGGCTGACTTGGGGCCAATCCCAGGTACAAAGCAGGATTGAATGAGCTGCCTCTGAAGCAATTGGTTGGTTGAGGAGGAAGAGACAAGATTCAGCACTAGAGCCTGGGTCTCTTGCACGGTAACCACATTGTCGCAGGGCTGGCCAGCCTTCTATAAACAACTTCACAGGCCCTGCTGGAGCCAGAGTGGCTTGTGGGTGTCTATAAGGACTAAAAATGGTAGCTGGCTTCTCAGAACATGATCTTATTGGCTGGTTTCCAGTGTAAAAATAGTGCCTGGAGATACCCATTCATCACGAAATACTTCCATCTTTTACAATCAGTAGCAATGTACACACAAGAGCAGCCATGAATTATCCAGCCACAAAACACTGCAGCTGAGGGATGTCAGGAGCCCAGCAGGGAAAATGAGAGCTAAGACTGGAAACCCAGTCCCTGCCTCTGCTCAGCAAAGGGCGTCCCAAAGGCATGACGTTCAGCGACAGCCTGAGGCCAGGCTTATGGTATTGGCCAGGCTTCCATGTCTCCTGTGAGGCCTCCGTCTCTGCCCCTCTAGGCCCTGAGCCCTTCCAAAGACCATTTCTGCCAGAGAGTCTCTCCAGTTCCTCCATTCTCCCTCCTGTTGCTGCTGCCATCCTCTCATGGATTCCTGCCTCTGCCCTCCAAGGGCCACTGCCTGAGGCCCTACTTCCCACCAACTCTTGTGCTGCTTCTTGCCTCCCTGAACTCAACCCCCCCTGCCCCCAGCATGGGTTCAGGCTGCCTGCTGTGCTTGTTTGGCTGGGGGCAGGGCTGGTAAAGTGGCTCCCTCAATCCCTCCAAGGCAAACTTCTCTCTACTCCCCCCTTGTCAGATAGCAGCAGGGCAGGGCAATATTGTCCCATTCATGCACTGGCCCACTTGGCCCTGTGCTTTCTAGGGGCAAACCCCACAACCCCAGGGGGAGATCTAGGGACATGGCAGCCCTGGGCCTAGCTGGGGGTTTCCCAGTGTGCTGTGGGTGCTTAGAGACAGTACAGCAGGACTGGGTGCACCGGTGAGGCACCTATCCTTTAGAAACATAAGAACAGACTTATCCATAGCCCCATGGCTGAGGCTCCAATGGAGGGCCCAAGTTCAGAGCCCAACTTCCCATCAGGCAGAGTGGGGAGCTGAACCTGGGGTCCCATATCCCCGGGGAGTGCCCTAACCACTGGGCTAAAGCTAATTAGGGAGCCACCACCTACTCCCCTGGCAACCTGGTGAATCCAGGCCTTCACAAAGACCCAGAAACAAAATGCTTTGGGTCCAACAGAACCTTTCAGTTGACCTTGAACTGTACTTTTGTAATTGGCCAAAAATTTTCAAATTTGGTTTGACCCGAACCAAAATATTTTTTCACTTTTTCATAACTTCCAGTGAACCAAAAAAGCAATGATTTGCCTAGCGCTAGTCAGGACTGAGGTGCGTCAGCAGAGCTCGGATGGGGCTGGAGGAAGATGACTGGAAGAAGGAGAGGTGATACAGCTTGGGGTTAAGATGCACTATGAAGGCTGTGGAGGGGAAGTTTACACAGGGCCCTTGACACTATGCACAATCTGCCTGTAGCTTGTGGCATTAGTCCCTTGCGCTGACCAGCAGGAAACTCCTGCACAAAAACCTAATGTAACAATCAGCAAATGAAATGGCTGGAGGGCAACTGGGGCCATAACCATCACTCTGGGAATATTGCTCTAATTTTTCTAAGCACATTGGTCGCCCACCTCTTTCAAGCAGTCCTTGAGTTTATCAGCAGCAATCTTCCCTTCTGAGGAGCACTTCAACTCTATCTCTGCAGCCTCATTTCCAAGCCATCTGCATCACACTGGCCTCAGGCAGCCAGCAGTCTGAGCAGCTAAAAATAGCTCAGAGGAAGCAAGACCCAAATACCCATATTCTCCAAGGCTCTGCAGTCTGTCATGCTGGACAGAGGTCTGTGACTGGCATAGCGCTGGGCTTGGAAGGCACTCACTGCATTGCTTCGTTAGGGTTTGTGGAAGATGAGATTTTTTTTTGGCCGTTGCGAAAATGCATAATCTTGTTACACTGAACCACAGCTCCCATTTGCAGGCGTAGGGAATTCAGATGTGAACAGTGTGTTATTGAGAGGTACTCTTAGCTTCTGAATTGTGCAGGGGACCTTGAGGTGTCAAAGTAGCTGAAAAATGTCTTCTGAGGATGTCCAGTTCTTGGGGTTTATGCTATTCTTGACTTCCTGGCCTCAACTTTTGTGTACTGTGGCTGCTTTGATTCCCGTTAGCCATGGCGGCATTTCAATAGCTTACGTGTTGATCTATATCAATTGTGTCTGGAAATTCATCCTAAAAGATAAGAGTAGCAGCCACTGAAGACAAGGGGTGACAACGGAAACGTTTACACAAACTTTGTCGGTAGCTGAAACTAGTGCTCTGGCCGCAGTCCCACTCATGTAGTGATGATCTCTGCAGGATAAGATGTGGAGCCCTGCGATCAGTTTCTTTATCTTTGGGCAACTTACCTGCCCTCTGACTGTAATCCAGATCAGCGAGGGGATGACTCTGTGGATGCTCCGGGCTGGGGCATGCATGGGAAAAAATAGTGGGTGCTCAACACCCGCTAGCCACAGCTGACTGGCGCCGGCACCCCCGCCACTAAACAGATGATTGGCGGCTTGGGGAGGGGCTTGGGGGACAGTGGAGAGCAGTGAGCAGGTGGGGGCCTTGGGGGAAGTAGGCGGAGTGGGGAGGGAAGAGGCAGGGTGGGGGTGGGGCGTTTGGGGAGGGGGCGGAGTGGGGGCAGAGCCTTGGGGTGGAGCGGGGGTGGAGCACCCTGGGGAAAAATAAAAGTTGGCACCTGTGCTGCTGGGACTCACGCTCAGATGTGAAGAGCAGAAGGGACGATTATGACCCTCTCCTCTGATCTCCTGCCGAACACAGGCCAGGGCATTATTCCAACAGTCCATAAATCTGAGCAGCTCCAAACAGCTAAAATTAAAAATCAGGCAACCAGGACAGTATTTCCTTCTTTCCCTTCAAATATGAAATTACCTTTCCCAAGTTAGATAGAGCCAAGACCCAGGATGAGTAACATATTCAAGATCCGGCATCTCTGAATGGTAAGAGAGGGAGGGGCACACCCCACAACCCCTCCCTGTGAAGGGGAGATCCCTGGCTTCTCACTGGGACACACAATGCTGATTTCTGTCTCTAAGGCGTTGAGATATGGGATCTTAACATGGTGACATTTTTATACATAGAGAAAAACTATTTTTCCAAGATTTGGAAAATGTATTCATTATGGACCTGCTTTCCAGACATGGGAGTGGGTTAATACACCCCAGAATAATACCAGCCTTTTTAGCAACTACATCTCATTGTTGACTCATATTCGGTTTGTGATCCATTCTAACCCCCCGATCCTTTTCAGCAGCACCACTGCCTCGCCTATCATTCCCCACTGTGCTGGTCTCCATTTGAGTTTTTTCATCCTAAGTGTAGGACTTCGCACTTGTCTTTATTCAATTTCAGACCAATTCTTCAATTTGTCAAGGTCATTTTGAATTCTAACCCTGTCCTCCAAAGTACTTGCAACCCTTCCCTTCTTGGCGTCATTCACAAATGTTATAAGCATACTCTCCACTCCATTATCCAAGTCATTAATGAACCCTGACTGACCCCTGCAGGACTACACTAAATACACCTCTCCCAGTTTGACAGTGAACCACTGATACCTACTCTTTGATTACGGTTTTTCAACCAGTTTTTCACCCACCTTATAGTAATTGCATTTAGACCACATTTCCTTAGTTTGCTCATGAGAATTTCATGTAGGGCTGGGTCAAAAACCTTACTAAAATCAAGGTATGTCTACTGCTTCTCCCCACTAGATCAGGAACTCTGTCAAAGGAGGAAATTAGGTTAGTTTGGTATGATCTGCTCTTGACAGATCCATGTTGGCTATTCCTTATAACTCCATTATCCTCCAGGTGCTTACAAATAGTCTCAAAACTTAAAACTCTCTAAATTATTTCTAAAAATGTTTCTAATCCCCCCAAAAGTACTGTTCCACTGAGTCTGAAATTGATGTATAACATTTAGAGAGACATTGTCTCTAATGGCCTGGGACCAACATGGCTACAATACCACTGCATAGACAAAATTTGATCTTTATTCAAACCTCTTGGCTATCTCTGTAATTTCTCTGTAAAATATGGGACATAGCCAGAATCCACGCTCGGGAGGTGGTATGAAGGTTCTATTGCTTTGAGTTTGGAATGGCTGTATCACACCATGTGTGAGTTATGCATGTCATCCCAAACAAGTGCTGTTTAAAACCTTCTGTGACTACAACACTATAGAATATGGAATTTATTACTAAATAGTAATGAGGTTTTGCATGCATGCAAGAAGGTACTGTGCTTAACATAGAGCTTCCAGCAAAGCCACAAGACAGCCTGGAAGCTTCTTCCAAAATCCCATTTTTTGTGACCCATGCAGGATGAATTGTGGGTTAGCAGTTACACAGAGACAGCTAAGTATGAACAAGTGACTCTAATCTCACAAATGAAGCAAAGAGAACAGCACTACTGATAGAGATTTATGCCACTGGTTTATCCTGCTATTCACTACCAGCAACATCCTTCTAGGGTTGGAAAAGCAAGTGGCTTTTGCTCACAGGTACATGACTCACGTGAGCTTCATCCCTGTATTATTGAATGTGGAAAGATTTTACATCAAACTCTCTTGCAACTAAAAATGGTCACATTCCAAGGGAACGGAAATGATGAAAAATAAGAGGCGAACGACAAGACAGAAACACATGCAACAGTGACCATGCCCAAGAGACCCACAGAAAGCATCTTGTGGAGGCAGAATGTCCCCTGAACTGGCAGAGGGGTGAACAGTTGTCACTGACAGTCAGAAGGGACATAGCCTAAGAAGTTTTGCTTGTATGGGGTTTAAATTCTAGTAACAAGCAACAGTAAAGGGTCACAAGAAGTATGTCTCCACTGCAATTAAAAACCTGTGGCTGGCCCGTGCCAGCTGACTCAGGCTCACAGGGCTTGGGCTAAGGAGCTGTTTAACTGTGGTGTAGATGTCTGGGCTCGGGCTGGAGCCCAGGCTCTGGGGCCCAGTGAGGAGGGAGGGTCCAAACATTTACTCCACAATGAAACAGCCCCTTAGCCTGAGCACGGGTGTTTAATTGCAGTGTAGACATACCCAAGGATAAAAGCCCGCAGAGGTGACTCATTGGTTCCTCATTGGATGGTGGGTGACACATGATTTATATTCCAATTGGGTCATTTCTGATCTTAGTTAGAAGTTTGAATTATGTCCTGACTTATCCACATAGAACCATAGAATCACAGAAGATTATGGTTGGAAGAGACCTCAGGAGGTTATCTAGTCCAACCTCCTGCTCAAAGCAGGACCAGCTAAATCACCAGCTTTGCCAAGAAGAAGAGCCAGGCCGCACTGCCCACTGGACACAGGATTAATAGATTAATAGATTTCAAGGTCAGATGGGGCCATTAGATTGTCTAATCTGACCTCCTGCCTATCATAGGCCATAGGGTTTCACCGAGCTATCCCTGTATTGAGCCGAAAAACGTGTCTGGCTACAGCACGTCTCCCCGAAAGGCAGCCAGTCTTGATCTGAAAACTTCAAAAGATGGAGAGCCCAGCATTTCCCTTGGTAGTCTGTGCCAGTGGTTAATCACGCTCACTGTCAAATATTTGTGCCTTAGTTCTAATTTGAATTTGTCTGGCTTTAGCTTCCAATTGCTGGTTCTTGTTCTGCCTTTGTCTGGTAGAGCAAAGAGCCCCTTATACCTGGTGTTCTCCATGACTGATGTACTATAGTCCAGTCATTTCTCAATCTTCTTCATGATCAGCTAAATGGATGGGTCTCTTTCCACCTCTCTTTGTAAGGCATTTGCTCCAGCCCTTGGTGCCGGAACGACTTCATTCCCAACCCACAATGCCTAGCTGAAGGATACACAGAATGCCACCGCTGGACGAAGGGCAGCCCACGTCTGGCAACAACTAAAGTCTTGTCACAGACAAGCACCCTATTAATACTACTTCATTAAATCACTGAGAGGAGACTGCCGGGGTACCAGAAAAGAACAAGACGACTGATTCATCGCATTACACTCATTTAGCTTTCTACTGCTTGTCAGAGGAGACCAGGCCTACCTACTGACAGAGACCCTGAACGTTCACAGCAACCAGCCTAGCCAGTCAAATGGGTCATGGTCAGAAGAAATTGTCAGCTCCTTGAGCTCAAAGGAGCAAGACAGTTTGAACTGGCTGGTAAGCTAAAGACTTTTACCATGGTGGTAAAGTAGCAGGAGAGCCTACACTAATGGTGAAATTCCAGAGAAATAAGTCCAGCTTTCAATCAGCATCTGCATATTGTAATGAGGCTACTTGTGTGATGTGTTTGTGTGTGTGAGTGCAAAGGTTTTGTTTCCACATATCACTGGGGAAGTGGCTGTCTATGGGACTCCTCATGTGCTTAAAGATAAGCAAGTGCTTAAGTCTTTTGCTAAATCGGGGATAAATAACTGTCTATATTCCTAAATAAATTTAACCTTTAGAGCTATGTTTGGTTGAACTGCACATGCAGTCCCATAATTTGCCTGGCATACAATCTTGACTGGAAAATATAAAGAGGGAGGGGTCTATAGTTCCATATTATTGCCAGTCCCTTGGTTATTTTTACCAGGATAGTATTGAGTTAGGACACACTGACATGTAATACGACTGTGTGAAAAGGGTTTGATGAATTGATTTGATTTGTTACTTCGCAGAAGTTTTAACATAACGTTATATTCATTCTTGAGGATGAGATCCTATCACATAATGCTCTTTATTTTGCTTTCTGTCATTTCCTATTCTTTTGAACTTTTATTTGGCTAATAAAACTTATACAGTGACAATAATTCTTCAGTCTATACTTGAGCTCGGTGACAGACACAAAGAGCCACAGGAAAGGTGCAGTGAGTAGCTGAATGATCAGAATCACCTAATGAATGTGTGTCTTAAGACAGTGTTGTTCTCATACTCCAGAAGCCCAACACATGCTCCGCACCTCTTTCACAGAAATGCCATTCCACACCAGAGATTAATTTGGAACTATGTCATTTTGATACTGGCCCTTTAAAATGGATCTACTGAAATTAAACAAGGGCAGAGGGAGTGGAAGTGGAAGGAGTTGCTGTAGCCAGAAAGAGACAAACACAGAAATGGGACCCAGGAAGCTGTTTCTCATCTAGAATTCCTCTCTAGAATGGGTGATGTGGCGGGTTAGCAAGCTGGGCTCCAGCCATGCTGCTGTGAAGTAAATGGAACTTTGCCAGTTGAAGCAAGATTTGGCCCTTGAAGTGTTCAGAGCTCCTGCCCTAAGATATAGCCGATTCCAGGTATTTAAGATGTTCCTGGTCTGTTACTGGTAAGAGTTACAGCTGTTTTCTTCTCCTAGGTCTTCCAACAATGAGGCAGGGGATCACATTACACTGGAAAAATCCAGGGTCCATTCATTTGGCCAAAAGAGCTCTTTGACTCTAAACTGATCCATTCTCTGGAGGAATGAAACAAGGCTGTATTTTTGAAACAGGAAAACCAACATTTCTAACCAATCTGGAAGGGTTCTCAGAAGCTCCCACTCTTTGGGTTTATTGACACCGTTTCCACCTTCTCCTCCCTTTTGCATTGCGATGAAGCGAGTCTGCTCTGCGTCTTCCATGATAAAATGCTCCAAAGAGCACAGGGGCAAGGTCTCTCCCTGGGCAGACGGCCAAGCAGTAATAAAGCAAAGGTGTTAGGGTTTCTCTAAAGAAAATTAAACATGAGATGTTGGCTCTGGGTTTAGCTGGGAGTCACAGACTCATTGGTCTGACATATCACATTCCACAAAGGAGAAATGCCTTTCCCAGGAAAACCTTGTTTTAATCAAGAAAGCAAATTAATAATCCAAGTAGACTGTCTGGCTGTGCTGCTGCCATCTGCCTGTATTTCAGCACAGCCGCTCATTAAATTAGCCAACACGACTCTAACAACAGGAATAAAGCACCCTAACCAACAGCTGCCTTCTTAAGAGGTCTTTGTTTCTGATTTAAATCAATCAAAACATGGCCCAGAGTGGGAGGCAGGCAGCCAGTGGGACACCTATGAATAGCTCTGTCTTTGAAACACCCCATCCAGAGCCATCACTTCAAGGCTCCCATTGGGCCTTTCTTCACTGCAAGCTATGGAAAAGAAATTACCCAGAGACCCATACTCACAACTCACCAGGATCCTGGTTATCTTGAGACCCATACTCACAACTCACCAGGATCCTGGAGGGGACAATTTGCATCCACCAACCAACTTTACCGCAGACGGGTAGCCCCCAGCATACAGCTCTCCATCTCCATCCCAGTGGATAGACTCCCTCAAACATGATGGCTGCCATGTTGGCCAACCCACCGGGGATTGAAAAGGGAACCTCCAGAGCTAAAAAGCCAAACTCTATGGGTGACGGTGTAACAGACTCATACCCCTGGCAGACAGAGGGCAGCAGAAGAGCTGTGAGACACATTGGGCAGCAGGTGGCACAACAAACTCTCTTAAAGTTTCCCCTAATTCCCCTTGAATCTCTCCACTGACTCCAGGAGCTGGGTCAGGTCCTCAGACATGGACTTATGTGCATTCATCAGAGTCCCTTAGTTCTGCTCCATTTGACAGCACCACATCCCCTCTCCAGCTGGGCTCTGCTCTGGTTCAAAGAGAGCTAGGAGTTTTGGTGCTTGAGTTGGTGACTGATTCTCTCCTGCCCTGAGCTGAGTCTATCGGGGCCATTTGCTCTGCTTTGTCGAGTGCATTTCAGTTCTCTAGGTTGCTGCCTGTGGGCTACATGGTCAGCATCAGTTTAGTATTCACGAATGATGAGATGCTTGGCATTTCTATAGTGCTTTTCATCCACAGATCTCCAACCACTTTACCAAGGGAAAGTCAGTGTCATGATCCCCATTTTACAGCAGAGGAAACTGAGGCACTGGGCGAGGCAGTGACTTACCAAATTGAGAGGCAAAACTGGGGCTAGAACATGTGAGACTTGACTCCCAGTCTGCTGCTCTAGCAACTAATTCTGTTTAGGAGACATTCTCTGTCTGAGGAACGATAGCCTGCGATTCCCCCCTTTAATTACTGTGATTCTATAATGCCCCTTAAGCAGCCTGAAGCAGCCCTGTTCCCCGCCACTAACAGCACACACAGTGGGGAGGCCGAGGGGGAGGGTAGGAGCAGCAGTGAGAGAAGATGATCTGGAGGATGGCGTGGATTGCACCCTCAGCGAGTGTGCAGATGACACTAAACTGGGAGGAGAGGTAGATACGCTGGAGGATAGGGATAGGATACAGAGGGACCTAGACAAATTAGAGGATTGGGCCAAAAGAAATCTGAGGAGGTTCAACAAAGACAAGTGCAGAGTCCTGCACTTAGGATGGAAGAATCCCATGCACCGCTACAGACTAGGGACCGAATGGCTCTGCAGCAGTTCTGCAGAAAAGGACCCAGGGGTGACAGTGGACGAGAAGCTGGATATGAGTCAACAGAGTGCCGTTGTTGCCAAGAAGGCCAATGGCATTTTGGGATGTATAAGTAGGGGCATTGCCAGCAGATCGAGGGATGTGATCGTTCCCCTCTATTCGACATTGGTGAGGCCTCATCTGGAGTACTGTGTCCAGTTTTGGGCCCCACACTACAAGAAGGATGTGGAAAAATTGGAAAACGTCCAGCGGAGGGCAACAAAAATGATTAGGGGACTGGAACACATGACTTATGAGGAGAGGCTGAGGGAACTGGGATTGTTTAGTCTGCGGAAGAGAAGAATGAGGGGGGATTTGATAGCTGCTTTCAACTACCTGAAAGGGGGTTCCAAAGAGGATGGATCTAGACTGTTTTCAGTAGTAGTGACAGAACAAGGAGTAATGGTCTCAAGTTGCAGTAGGGGAGGTTTAGGTTGGATATTAGGAAAAACTTTTTCACTAGGAGGGTGGTGAAGCATTGGAACGGATTACCTAGGGAGGTGGTGGAATCCCCTTCCTTAGAAGTTTTTAAGGTCAGGCTTGACAAAGCCCTGGGTGGGATGATTTAGTTGGGGATTGGTCCTGCTTTGAGCAGGGGGTTGGACTAGATGACCTCCTGAGGTCCCTTCCAACCCTGATATTCTATGGTTCTATGATTCTAAGTGGCAGCCTGAGCACTGGGCTGCACCTGTGAGCTCTCTGGGAGAGACCAGCCAAGTCTAACCCTATCTCTGTGACGTTTCCTGCAGTCTCCTCCCTGCCAGGGCAGGCCCCACTTGCTGGCCCCAGAGTTGTTTTCCAAAGGCTCAGCACAGCAGTATAGCCGAGTGCAAGGAGGTGGTTTCCCTTGGGACGCGGTGAAGCTGTTGCTTCCACATGGCCCTGATGGGGAACAGACCTGCACCAAGGTTTGGACTGAATTTCATGCTGGGATTTTGCTTTTATTCAGATTTAGACCATGTGAAGTAGAGGAGACCCTGCAGGGCAGGGGTGTAGCCATGGGTGGGCCTGGCTGTGCCGCGACCCACTAGGCTTACCAACTCTCTAATTGCACAAAATCAAACTCCCTAGCCCTGCCCCTTCCCCAAGGCCCTGCCCCTGCTCACTACATTCCCCCCTCCCTCAGTGGCTCCCTCTCCGCTGCCCTCACTCATTTTCACTGGGCTGGGGCAGGGGGTTGGGGTGCGGGAGTGGGTGAGGGCTCTAACTGGGGGTGCGGGATCTGGGGTGGGGCCAGAAATGGGGGGCTCAGGGTGCAGGAGGGGGCTCCAGGCTGGGAGGTGGGGCTGAGAAATTCAGAGTGCAGGAGGGGGCTCTCAGCTGGGGCAGGGGGTTGGGGTGCAGGAGGGGGTGAGGGCTCTGGGGTGGGGCCAGGAATTAGGGGCTTGGGGAGCAGGAGGCGGCTCCAGGCTGGGGGGTGGGGCCGAGGGATTCAGAGTGTAGGAGGGGGCTGCGGGTTTGTGGGGGCTCAGGGCTGGGACAGGAGATTGGGGCTCAGGGTTCGAGTGCAGGCTTACTTTGGATGGCTCCCGGTCAGCAGCGCAGCGGGTCTAAGGCAGGCTCCCTGCCTATCCTGGCTCCGCATTATGCGCCGGAAGCAGCCAGCAGGTCCGGCTCCTATGTGGGGGGTGGCCAGGAGGCTCTGCATGCTGCTCTCGCCCACAGGCACTGCCCCCCCAGCTCCCATTGGCCATGGTTCCCGGCCAATGGGAGTGTGGAGCTGGTGCTTGGGGCAGGGGCAGCACGTGGAGCCCTGGAGCCCCCGTCCTCTCTGCCTAGGAGACGGACCTGCTGGCCACTTCCGGAGTGCAGCACGGTGCCAGGGCAGGTAGGGACTAGCCTGCCTTGGCCCTGCAGCACTGCTGACCAGACTTTTAACAGCCTGGTTGGTGGTGCTGACTGGAGCCGCCAGGGTCCCTTTTCCACCGGGTGTTCCGGTCAAAAACCAGACACCTGGCAACCCTTGCCCCTGGAAGTTTGTGCCCAGTGCAACTGCCTGATCACTGCCCCGAAGGCTGAGTCTGTGAACCTGAATGGAAGAAAGGGCAGCCCAGCACTCGGATCTAGACCCCATCACACTGAGCATGGAGACTAGTTCAGTAACAGTCCTGGGGACATGTGGGGCTTCTGCATCGTCACCCCGTAGCCACTCAGAACTTCCTGGGGGCAGCAAGTGCACAACCCGTTTCTTCCTGCTCCTAAGCGCAGACCCCTGCCCCATAGCTAGCGGAGGGGAGAGTTCCTGGGTAACAGGAGGCAGGAGCTCCCAGCTGGAGCTGCTCAGTATGGTTTCCCCGTGTGACAAAGGTTGGCCTTTTGGCCACAAGTCAAAATAAAAACTGAACATTTTTGGCCCCAAACTGAAAACTTTCAGCTGAAAACCAACTGAAGTGCCACTGTGAGAATCATGGGAATCTCATGGCCACAATGCATTGTGGGAAATGTAGTTCAGCTGGGGAGTCCGGCCCAGAGAGGAGACCGGGGGCACAAGGCACTCAAAAGTCAAGTCCCATGAGATACTGGGGCAGCATTTCCAAATTGAAATGTTCAGTTTTCAGCCAGACGTCTTCAGTTTTTGGATGAACCGTTTCCATTTTGGGGGTTTGGGTTTTTCAACGCAACGTCAGAATTAGGCCTGGAAAGCAGACAGTGTTTGCAAAAATGCAATTTAGTTAAAAAAATCCAATTTTCAGTTGAAAAGCCGTTTTGACACATTTCCACCAGCCTGACTTCCAAGACCCCCTGTCCCTGCAGGCTCTGCTCAGACGTGCTGAACACAAAGGCCTCTGTCTGTGACTCAGAAATGTGCAGCCACCCTTTGGGGTTTTTCATGCATAATTTGCAAAGCCATTAGCTCCCTAAATATCCCACATTCCAATCCATCAAGGTTGCACAAACCCATTCCACAGCTGCTCTTTGCCAAGGGCCTAAACACATCCCCTGCTGTCAAGGGCCCCTGACCACAGAAACCACATCCTAACATGGCATCAGACCCATTGGCCATGTTTGGGAGCCCATTTTCTGCAGCACTCTGGCTATCAGGACATATGGGGAAGGTGCCACTGGATTCCATTATATAACCTAGTTCTCTGGAGAGATCCGAAACTGGTGTAAATCTGCCACTAAACAGCAGACGAGAATCTGACCTCTTGTTTCCATGCAGTGATGTTCTCTCAGCTATCTCCTCCAGTCCTGGCCAGGACCCACTGTACCGAATGTCCGCCGGGAGGCCTCTGCATTCAAAAGTCAGAGCAGGATAAGGGTGGCTTTGTATTGGTACTGACTCAATTCTCAGAACATTAATACCCCTCCCCCCACATCCCCAGAAAGCCTCAGTAAATGGCTCTGGGGTGCGTGGAATTCTGCAGAGATGGTGGAGGGACAGAATCCCAACCATGGCCAGGGTAAGAGGCAGCTCTGCAGCCCCTCCAGCCCCTGGGCTGAAATAGGGTCTGTGACAACCCCTATGTGGGGTTTATGTCTAGTGGGTGTGTTAGCTATGGTCCCATTGGCTCTGTCCCTGCTCCTTCCCCACACTGGCCTATGCAGAGCTAACACAACTCGCTTTTGCTCCAACATGGATAGGGTGTCTAGCTCCCACAGCATGCCCACACTGCAGTGTCCTCCATGCTGCATGGTGATTTCAATACACCAACGGCCCTCCCCTGGCCCCCAGCCAGGCCAGCCTCTATGTTCCGAATGAATTACAACTTCTGTGCACAGAGTATTGTTGGAAATCTATCAGCGAGCCCTGACAGCCTCTAAGGAGCAACTCATTTGCCTCTGCAGCCTGGAAAGATTTGATCAATTGCAGGTTGTATTTTGTGCCTCCTGATAATTTGCCTGAATGTAAGTTTATTTATAAGCAGAATATTTGTATGAGCTGTAGTATTTCTCTGATCAGTTTCCAAAGCACAGAGCAGGAGACCCAAGGGGAAAACAACAGCAAAACCAAGATTTTGTCATTTGTCAGTACAAGCACCAAGGTTATTTTTCCAGATGGGCTTTAGGCGAGCCAGAGTCCCTGTGGTGCATTCTTGGCCTTTGTTAAAAGCTTAATTGTATCAGAATATCAAGAAATCTGAGACTTGACTGAGCCAAGATGCCATGTAGAGTTAAAAATGAACCATTTATTTCCTATTTCCCTTTTATTTTAGGTGAGAAAGAAGGAGTATATGGGAAGGAAAGGTCACAAGGGACATGGGGGGCACCTGAAGAGAAAGTATAACTGTGATGTTCCCCTCTGCTGTTTTCTGGACCTGTGATCTGCTGGGCTTCTCCAGTCCTTGACTCTGGGAGCCACCCTTACCCTGCTTTGCTGTAAGAACCCCTACCCCTAAGCTGTTCATGCACAGCCTCTCGCATGTAAGGTGCTCCCAGCTACTTGCAAGTGAATGACACTAGCCAATATCTCCGGTCCCAGATACAACCCTGGGAAACTCCATCTTGCAGTGTCCAGTTATGCGCGCTGGACGTTGCAAGCTTATATAAGTTTGTCAATTTAACAAAGAAATTGATATGTACCATGTCTCTCCCTTTTATCATGTCCTTTCTTTCCTCCTGGTTTTGCCCCTCCCCCCCCGCCCCGAGTCACGTGAGATTACCTCATCGCAGTCCCAAACTGACCAAAGAAGGGGGTGACTCCCTCGAGGGTCTAGCAGATTCTTTTGTTGCTGCCTAAGCCAGTGTCCGTTGTTCCTGTGAGGCTGGGCTAGGTTTGTCCCATCCATGCCCTGGTGAGGTGTGAAGTGCCTCTCTGTTCTTGGAGAGTTTTTGCATGGGTTTGCTTTAAGCCATGAGGATACATTTTCAGCCTCATAACTATATACCTGAAATTATAACCTATAACCTTACTATAACCTTACTGTAACAATTACTATAACATCACTATAACAACCATGCTCAGTGTATTATGAGCTTCCGAATACACCCAACATGACAAACTTTGTATTGGATACCACACAATCATTTTATAAAGATGAACACGGGGGTGTAGGGTGTTCCCCCGAAGTACAGAGTGTCACAATAACCATCTCTAGTTCTGTGTTTGTACAGCACCTAGCACAGTGGGGGCCTGGTCCATGACTGTGGCTCCTAACACTGTGATAAAACAAATAACAGTGATTTCAAACACTTACTGTACTACAGTGAATACACTATCTACCAGCAACCACACACCACACAACAAAAACACTAACGCAGGAACCTATCCTTGCAACAAAGCCCATTGCCAACTGTGTCCACATATCTATTCAGGGGACACCATCATAGGGCCTAATCACATCAGCCACACTATCAGAGGCTCGTTCACCTGCACATCTACCAATGTGATATAAGCCATCATGTGCCAGCAATGTCCAGCTGCCATGTACATTGGCCAAACTGGACAGTCTCTATATAAAAGAATAAATGGACACAAATCAGACGTCAAGAATTATAACATTCAAAAACAAGTTGGAGAACACTTCAATCTCTCTGGTCACTTGATTACAGACCTAAAAGTGGCAATCCTTCAACCAAAAAACTTCAAAAACTAACTCCAATGAGAAACTGCTGAATTCAAATTAATTTGCAAACTAGACATCATTAAATTAGGCTTGAATAGAGACTGGGAGTGGATGTGTCATTACACAGAGTAAAACTATTTCCCCATGTTTATTTCTCCCCCTCACCCCCGCACTGTTCCTCACACATTCTTGTCAACTGCTGGAAATGGCCCACCTTGATTATCACTACAAAAGGTTTTTTTTCTCTCCTGCTGGTAATAGCTCACCTTACCTGATCACACTCGTTACAGTGTGTACGGTAACACCCATTGTTCCATGTTCTCTGTGTATATAAAATCTCCCCACTGTATTTTCCACTGCATGCATCCGATGAAGTGAGCTGTAGCTCATGAAAGCTTATGCTCAAATAAATTTGTTAGTCTCTAAAGTGCCACAAGTCCTCCTTTTCTTTTTGAGAATACAGACTAACATGGCTGTTACTCTGAAACCTGTCATTATGCAAGGCACTGAATTTAGCTGTATGGAGTGGAAATCTATCAACTTCATGAAAAAACTCATACAGATACAGACAGACATCATCTTTCTTTCCAAAGGCAAACAGATGGACATCGTACCAAAAGGACTGAAGGTAAAAAATCCATTACAATCTACACACCACACAGACTATGCTGACAGCTTGTGCCACACGCTCTCAAAGAAACTGCGGAACCACCTGATCAACATCCTCTACAGCAAACAGGGAAAGATTAAGAATGAGCTCTCAAAACTGGATACTCTCATAAAAAAACAACCTGCCACACAAACTTCCTCGTGGCTGGACTTTACAAAAACTAGACAAGCCATTTACAACACACACTTTGCTTCTCCACAAAAGAAAAGGACACTAAACTATCTAAATTCCTACATGCCACAAGGGGCCACAACAGTGGTTCCCTTAACCCACCCAGCAATATGGTTAATCTATCCAGCTATACTCTTAGCCCAGCAGAAGAATCTGTCCTATCTCGGGGCCTCTCCTTCTGCCCCTCTACCCCCACGAACATGATACAGTTCTGTGGTGACCTAGAATCCTATTTTCGACATCTCCGACTCAAGGAATATTTCCAACACACCTCTGAACAACATACTAACCCACAGAGACCTTCCTACCAAGACTACAAAAAGAAGGATTCTGGGTGGACTCCTCCTGAAGGTCGAAACAGCAGACTGGACTTCTACATAGAGTGCTTCCGCCGACGAGCACGGGCTGAAATTGTGGAAAAGCAGCATCACTTGCCCCATAACCTCAGCCGTGCAGAACACAATGCCATCCACAGCCTCAGAAACAACTCTGACATCATAATCAAAAAGGCTGACAAAGGATGTGCTGTCGTCATCATGAATAGGTCAGAATATGAACAAGAGGCTGGTAGGCAGCTCTCCAAGACCACATTCTACAGACCATTACCCTCTGATCCCACTGAGGGTTACCAAAAGAAACTACACCATCTGCTCAAGAAACTCCCTGTAAAAGCACAGGAACAAATCCTCACAGACACACCCCTAGAACCCCAACCAGGGGTATTCTATCTGCTACCCAAGATCCATAAACCTGGAAATCCTGGACGCCCTATCATCTCAGGGATTGGCACCCTGACAGCAGGATTGTCCGGCTATGCAGACTCCCTCCTCAGGCCCAACGCTACCAGAACTCCCAGCTATCTTCGAGACACCACTGACTTCCTGAGGAAACTACAGTCCATTGGTGATCTTCCTGAAAACACCATCCTGGCCACTATGGATGTAGAAGCCCTCTACACCAACATTCCACACAAAGATGGACTACAAGCCGTCAGGAACACTATCCCCAATAATGTCACGGCACACCTGGTGGCTGAACTTTGTGACTTTGTCCTCACCATAATTATTTCACATTTGGGGACAATGTATACCTTCAAATCAGCGGCACTGCTATGGGTACCCGCATGGCCCCACAGTATGCCAACATTTTTATGGCGGACTTAGAACAACACTTCCTCAGCTCTCGTCCCCTAACGCCCCTACTCTACTTGCGCTACATTGATGACATCTTCATCATCTGGACCCATGGAAAAGAAGCCCTTGAGGAATTCCACCAGGATTTCAACAATTTCCATCCCAACATCAACCTCAACCTGGACCAGTCCACAAAAGAGATCCACTTCCTGGACACTACAATGCTAATAAGTGATGGTCACATAAACACCACCCTATACCGGAACCTACTGACCGCTATTCCTACCTACATGACTCCAGCTTTCATCCAGACCACACCACATGATCCATTGTCTACAGCCAAGCTCTACGATACAACCACATTTGCTCCAACCCCTCAGACAGAGACAAACACCTACAAGATCTCTATCAGGGGTTCTTACAGCTACAATACCCATCTGCTGCAGTGAAGAAACAGATTGACAGAGCCAGAAGATTACCCAGAAGTTACCTACTACAGGACAGGCCCAACAAAGAAAATAACAGAACACCACTAGCCATCACCTTCAGCCCCCAACTAAAACCTCTCCAACATAGAAGAGACGGCAGCAAGGCACCAGCAGAAGAGGGTCCACTGGCGAGAAGAGCTAATCCACAGCAGGAGGCACTGGAGTGGTGAGTCACACCCCATCACAGACCTGTCATATAGATTTAACTGTAGGGCCCCATTTTTCAAAATCCTGGCCCTAGAAGATCTGCCAACTAGACATGGAGCCATTGATCACTACCCGTTGAGCCCGACAATCTAGCCAGCTTTCTATCCACCTTATAGTCCATTCATCCAGCCCATACTTCTTTAACTTGCTGGCAAGAATACTGTGGGAGACAGTGTCAAAAGCTTTTCTAAAGTCAAGGAACAACATGTCCACTGCTTTCCCCTCATCCACAGAGCCAGTTATCTCATCATAGAAGGCAATCAGATTAGTCAGGCATGACTTGCCCTTGGTGAATCCATGCTGACTGTTCCCGATCACTTTCCTCTCCTCTAAGTGCTTCAGAATTGATTCCTTGAGGACCTGCTCCATGATTTTTCCAGGGACTGAGGTGAGGCTGACTGGCCTGTAGTTCCCAGGATCCTCCTTTTTCCCTTTTTTAAAGATGGGCACTACATTAGCCTTTTTCCAGTCGTCCAGGACCTCCCCCGATCGCCATGAGTTTTCAAAGATAATGGCCAATGGCTCTGCAATCACATCCGCCAAATCCTTTAGCACTCTCAGATGCAGCGCATCTGGCCCCATGGACTTGTGCTTGTCCAGCTTTTCTAAATAGTCCTGAACCACTTCTTTCTCCACAGAGGGCTGGTCACCTCCTCCCCGTGCTGTGCTGCCCAGTGCAGTAGTCTGGGAGCTGACCTTGTTTGTGAAGACAGAGGCAAAAAAAGCATTGAGTACATTAGCTTTTCTCACATCCTCTGTCCTAAGTTGCCTCCCTCATTCAGGAAGGGGCCCACACTTTCCTTGAGTTTCTTCTTCTTGCTAACATACCTGAAGAAACCCTTCTTGTTACTCTTAACATCTATTGCTAGCTGAAACTCCAGGTGTGATTTGGCCTTCCTGATTTCACTCCTGCATGCCTGAGCAATATTTTTATACTCTTCCCTGGTCATTTGTCCAATCTTCCACTTCTTGTAACTTCTTTTTTGTGTTTAAGATCAGCAAGGATTTCACTGTTAAGCCAAGCTGGTCGCCTGCCATATTTACTATTCTTTCTACACATCGGGATGGTTTGTCCCTGTAACCTCAATAAGGATTCTTGAAAATACAGCCAGCTCTCCTGGACTCATTTCCCCCTCATGTTATTCTCCCAGGGGATCCTGCCCATCAGTTCCCTAGGGGAGTCAAAGTCTGCTTTTCTGAAGTCCAGGGTCCGTATTCTCCTGCTCTCCTTTCTTCCCTGTGTCAGGATCCTGAACTCGACCATCTCATGGTCACTGCCTCACAGGTTCCCATCCACTTTTGCTTCCCCTACTAATTCTTCCCGGTTTGTGAGTAGCAGGTCAAGAAGAGCTCTGCCCCTAGTTGGTTCCTCCAGCACTTGCACCAGGAAATTGTCCCCTACACTCTCCAAAAACTTCCTGGATTGTCTGTTCACCACTGTATTGCTCTCCCAGCAGATATCAGGGTGTTTGAAGTCTCCCATGAGAACCAGGGCCTGCAATCTAGTAACTTCCGTGAGTTGCCGGAAGAAAGCCTCATCCACCTCATCCCCCAGGTCCTGTGGTCTATAGCAGACTCCCACCACAACATCACCCTTGTTGCTCAGACTTCTAAACTTAATCCAGAGACTCTCAGGCTTTTCTGCAGTTTCATACTTGAGCTCTGAGCAGTCATACTGCTCTCTTACATACAGTGCAACTCCCCCACCTTTTCTGCCCTGCCTGTCCTTCCTGAACAGCTTATATCCACCCATGACAGTACTCCAGTCATGTGAGTTATCCCACCAAGTCTCTGTTATTCCAATCACATCATAATTCCTTAACTGTGCCAGGACTTCCAGTTCTCCCTGCTTGTTTCCCAGGCTTCTTGCATTTGTGTATAAGCACTTGAGATAACTTGCTGTTTGTCCTGCTTTTCTTAGTGTGAGGCAGGAGCCCTCCCTTCTCAAGCTCTCCTGCTCGTGCTTCCTCCTGGTATCCCACATCCCCACTTACCTCAGGACTTTGGTCTCCTTTCCCCGGTGAACCCAGTTTAAAGCCCTCCTCACTAGGTTAGCCAGCCTGCTTGCGAAGATGCTCTTCCCTCTCTTCGTTAGGTGGAGCCCGTCTCTGCCTAGCACTCCTCCTTCTTGAAACACCATCCCATGGTCAAAGAATCCAAAGCCTTCTCTCCGACACCACTTGCGTAGCCATTCGTTGACTTCCACGATTCGACGGTCTCTACCTAGGCCTTTTTCTTCCACGGAGAGGATGGGCGAGAACACCACTTGCACCTCAAACTCCTTTATCCTTCTTCCCAGAGCCACGTAGTCTGCAGTGATCCTCTCAAGGTCATTCTTGGCAGTATCATTGGTGCCCACGTGGAGAAGCAGGAAGGGGTAGCGATCCAAGGGCTTGATGAGTCTCGGCAGTCTCTCCGTAACATCGAGAATCCTAGCTCCTGGCAAGCAGCAGATTTCTTGGTTTTCCCAGTCGGGGCACAGATAGATGACTCAGTCCCCGTGAGGAGAGAGTCCCCGACCACCACCACCCGCCTCCTTCTCTTGGGAGTGGTGGTCGTCGAACCCCCAACCTTAGGACACTGCATCTCATGCCTTCCAATCGGCAGAGTCTCCTTCTGTTCCCTTCCCTCAGATGTATCATCTGGTCCACTCTCCTCATTAGTACCTTCTCAGCTGACTGGCTTTTTATAACAGTCAGGCCCACTCAAGGCTCACCTGGAACAAAGCACTCCCAATTCACACTTTTCAAACAACCAATCAAGCACACGGTCAAAGTGTCCCCACAACAGACACTCAGATACTCACCAACACAGCCTCCCTAATGCAGCCCTTAGTTTACCTCCTCTCAGACAGATCCCAGGCAAACTCCCTCTGTTAGCCTCTCTGCTCTTCTGGCCCTAGAGTCTATGAATCAGGGATACAGGGTAGGATGTAGTCCTTCTTTGAGTCTATGGCAAGAGTCTTTAAGAAGAATGCCTAGTACCTAGACATACTGAGGGAAGGCCAATCTTTTGAGCATGGCTGAGGGTTTAGAGTGGTGCCATGGTGCATAAGGGCTGTGTATTCAAATAAGAGCCCAGGAAGATTTGTTATGAATCCTACATCTGACAAATGGATCCACTGTTTTGTTCAGTGACCCGTTTGTGAATTGCCGGGTTTTATCCCTCACGAGGAAGTATCTGCTGAAGCATTCGGATGAATAATTTTCAGAGGCAGGGCTGTCTGCAGACAGTTCACTTTTATCATTTGCTGTTCCTCATTCATGCTGTGTGGCTGCTCATGAAGGTCATGGGGTGGTGTTTCACCCACGGATTTGATTGCTGGATATTTCTTAACAGGGGAATAATGAATAACAAATTTGTGAAGCCGGGAGGACTCAGGGGCATTACCAGAAATCCCAGGGCCTCCTTAGTGACCACAAGGGTTCAGGGCCTTTGCTTGATATCTCATCCCATACAGAATGGCCAGGAACACAGCACCCCTCCCACTATAGTGAGGGCCTGATTCCATACTAATTATGGCCCCAGGAATTATGGGCAGGCTGCAGGGATCTGCAGGCTGAGGCCCTGAGATAAGGGCAAAGAAGGTGATGGGGCCACAGGGAAGTGGCCCAGGGAGATCTACAGAGGAGTCGGAGGGGATGCTGCAAGTGGCAGCCATCTACAGGGTCCCTGGGCTGGGAAGTGGTGGAACTCTGGACTGCAGCTGCCACTGAGGGAAGTGCCCCTGGAAGGGGGGAAGCCAGGGCTGTGTCACTGAAGAGGACGCCACAGTCCTGGGAGATGTGGGCCCCAGAGCAGAAGAGACGGCAGCAAGGCACCAGCAGAAGAGGGTGCACTGGTGAGAAGAGCTAATCCCCAGCAGGAGGCGCTAGAGTGGTGAGTCACACCCCGTCACAGACCTGTCATTTTGATTTAACTGTACGTGCCCATTTTTCAAAATCCTGGCCCTAGAAGATCATGAAACGGGTAGAGATCAATGGCTCCATGTCTAGTTGGCAGCCGGTTTCAAGTGGAGTGCCCCAAGGGTCAGTCCTGGGGCCGGTTTTTTTCAATATCTTCATTAATGATCTGGAGGATGGTACGGATTGCACCCTCAGCAAGTTTGCAGATGACACTAAACTGGGAGGAGAGGTAGATACGCTGGAGGGTAGGGATAGGATACAGAGGGACCTAGACAAATTAGAGGATTGGGCCAAAAGAAATCTGAGGAGGTTCAACAAGGACAAGTGCAGAGTCCTGCACTTAGGACGGAAGAATCCAATGCACCGCTACAGACTAGGGACCGAATGGCTAGGCAGCAGTTCTGCAGAAAAGGACCTAGGGGTTACAGTGGATGAGAAGCTGGATATGAGTTAACAGTGTGCCCTTGTTGCCAAGAAGGCCAATGGCATTTTGGGATGTATAAATAGGAGCATTGCCAGCAGATCGAGGGACGTGATCGTTCCCCTCTATTCGACATTGGTGAGGCCTCATCTGGAGTACTGTGTCCAGTTTTGGGCCCCACACTACAAGAAGGATGTGGAAAAATTGGAAAATGTCCAGCAGAGGGCAACAAAAATGATTAGGGGACTGGAACACATGACTTATGGGGAGAGGCTGAGGGAACTGGGATTGTTTAGTCTGCGGAAGAGAAGAATGAGGGGGGATTTGACAGCTGCTTTCAACTACCTGAAAGGGGGTTCCAAAGAGGATGGCTCTAGACTGTTCTCAGTGGTAGCAGATGACAGAACAAGGAGTAATGGTCTCAAGTTGCAGCGGGGGAGATTTAGGTTGGATATTAGGAAAACTTTTTCATTAGGAGGGTGGTGAAACACTGGAATGGGTTCCCTAGGGAGGTGGTGGAATCTCCTTCCTTAGAAGTTTTTAAGGTCAGGCTTGACAAAGCCCTGGCTGGGATGATTTAGTTGGGGATTGGTCCTGCTTTGAGCAGGGGGTTGGACTAGATGACCTCCTGAGGTCCCTTCCAACCCTGATATTCTATGATTATATGATTCTATGAAACCATAAGAGCTAAATATCATGAGTTCAGAACAAAGAAATCTTTCCAGACAAATATGATTGCTTTCTTTGGATACAATTACAAAATTAGTGGAAGAGGTGAATACAAAAGATGTTTTCAAATATTTTTGTATTTTAGTACAGCATCATACACTCAGAGACTCTAAGTCCAGAAGGGACTATCATGATCATCTAGTCTGACCTGCTCAGCACAGGCCACAGAACCTCACCCACCCACTCCTGTAACTGGCACATACTCCAGTAACTTAATACCCGAGTTACTGAAATCCTCAAATCTTGATTTTAAAAAGGTACTTAAAGGTACAGAGAATTCATCATTACTCTAGTTCAAACCAGTCTAGTTCAAACCCTGCCCCACTCTGCAGAGGAAGGAGAAAACTCCTCAGGGTCCCTGCCAATCTGACCCAGTGGAAAATTTCTTCCTGACACCAAATATCGTGGTCAGTTAGATGCTGAGCATGTGGGTGAGACCCATCAGCTGGATGCCTGGGAAAGAATTCTCTGTAGTACCTCAGAGCCCTCACCATCTAGTGTCCCAGCTAGCTGTAGGAGATATTTGCTAATAGCAGTCGCAGATGGCCCATATGCCATTGTAGGCAGTCTCATCATACCATCCCATCCATAAACTTAGCAAACTCTGTTTTGCTCCCACTGCTCCCCTTGGAAGGCTGTTCCAGAACTTCTCTCCTCTGGTGATTAGAAACCTTTGTCTAATTTCAAGCCTAAAGCTGTTGATGGTCAGTGTATATCTATTTGTTCTTGTACCAATATTATTAAATGACTGCTCTCCCTTTTGGTGTTTATCCCTCTGATGCATTTTTAGAGAGCAATCATATCTCCCCTCAGCCTTCATTTGGTTAGGCTAAACAAGCCAACCTCCTTAAGTCTTTTCTCGTAAGGTAGGTTCTCAATTCCTCGTATCATCCTCGTAGCCCTTCTCTGCACCTGTTCCATCTTGAATTCATCTTTCTTAAACATGGAAGACCAGGATTGCACACAGTATTCCAGATGAGGTCTCACCATTGCCTTGTATTACGGTAATAACACTTCCCTGTCTCTACTGGAAATACCTCACCTGATGCATCCTAGGATTGCATTAGCCTTTTTCATGGCTGCATCACACTGGCAGCTCATAGTCATCCTGCGATAAGCCAATACACCCAGGTCTTTCTCCTCCTCTGTTGCTTCCAACTGATACATCCCCAACTTATAGCAAAAATTCTTGTTAGTCCCTAAGTGCATGACCTTGCACTTTATGCTATTAAATTTCATCACATTTCTGTTACTCCTGTTTTCAAGGTTGCTCAAATTTTCTTGTATAATATTTTGCTCCTCCTCCATATTAGCAATTCCTCCAACTTTGTGTCATCTGCAAATTTTATTAGCACACTCCCACTTTTTGTGCCAAGCTCATTAATGAAAAGGTTAAATAAGACTGGTCCTAAGACCAGTCCCTGAGGAACTTCACTAGTAACCTCCCACCTGCCTGACAGTTCACCTTTCTGTATGACCCTTTGGAGCTTCCCCTTTAATCAGTTCCCTACCCACCTTTACATTCTTTTATTAATCCCCATCTTCTCCCATTTAACTAATAATTTCCCATGTGGAACTGTATCAGATGCCTTACTGACATCCAGGTAGATTAGATCGACTGCATTTCCTTTGTCTAGAAAATCAGTTATTTTCTCAAAGATTGTGCCAGGTCAACCTGATCTCCATCTACCTTTTGTAAAACCATGTTGTATTTTATCCCAATTACTGTTTACTTCAATATCATTAAATACTTTTTCTTTCAAAATTTGTTCTATGACCTTCCATACAACTGAAGTAAAACTAATGGGCCTGTAGTTTCCTGTATCACGTCCTGCCCCCCCGCCACCTCTTCAATATGGGTGCTATATTTCCAATTCTCCTGTCATAGGTTACGATCCCCCAAGTTTGCAGATTCATTAACTATCCTTGCAACTGGACTTGCAATTTCTTGTGGCCAGTTCTTTTAATATTGTTGGATGGAGTTTATATGGCCCCACAATTTGGCTCCATTATGCTGAGTTTGGCTTCCACCTCGAATGTGGTAAATTCTATTTCTATAACCTTGTTCCCATTAGCTACCCTGCGATTGCCCCCAAACTCCTCATTACCCTTATTAAAAACTGAAGCAAAGTAGTGGTCTAGGTGTTGGGCCATACCTACATTATCTTTAATGTCCCCCTCATCCTCAATCCTTAGCGGTCCCACTTAGGAACATAAGAATGGCCATACCGAGTCAGACCAATGATTCAGTTAGGACAGTATCCTGTCTTCTGACAGTGGCTGGTGCCAGCTGCACTTCTATCCTTGTTTTCTTTTTATTTATGTGGCTATAGAACCTTTTACTATTGGTTTTAGTTTCCTTTGCAACATCCAACTATGCTTGGCTTTTGGCAGGTCTCACTTTTTTCCTGCACTTTCTGACCCCAAAGGGGTAGTTTTCCTTGCTGATCCATCCCATCTTCCATTCCTTGGAGTCTTCCTGCTTTCTCTTAATCACCTGTTTGAGATGCTTGTTCATCCAGTTTGGTCTGCGACCTCTCCCTATGAGTTTTTCCCCTTGCTTGGAATGCAGGCTCCAGATAGCTTCTGGGATCCCTCATGGCAGATTCCCCCGAGCTGCCTGTGCCCACTGTGACGAGATGCCCACAAGGGCAATGGGAAACATTAAGCTGATCTAGCTGGAAGCTGTCACCTACTTGGAGAAACCAGCTGTGCTATTTTCTCCGGGAAATGGAAACAAAACTCAGGAAACAGAAGGACAAACAGCTTAATCTGGAGTGATTGTTGGGGTACCAGCAAAATGAGGGGCACAAGCCTGCTCTAGCCACAGACACGAGCTCTGCTTTGTTAACAGCCTTCTCAGGACCCCCTCCAGTGCCTATCTGCTCTCTGGCAAAAAACAACAACAACAAACTAGGCCAAGCGGTAGCAGCAGGAGAGACATGACAAACTCTCCAAGCAGGGCACAAAAGAGATTCAGGGATTCCAAGGTCAGAAGGGACCATTGTGAACATCTAGCCTGATCTCCTGTATAATGCAGGCCAGAGGCCTGCCCCAAGATAATTCCTAGAGCAGAGCTTTGAGAAAGCCCGGAGGAGTTAGTTATTAATGCTACCTCCAAGTAGTGCCATTGGAGGGCCTGTTGCTGGGGGATGCAGAGGGAAGCTCATTTTCTGTCTGGGGAATGGTTATGAAAACAAGGTCAAACCTTCATAAAATGGTTGAATTTGACTCTCTTTCTACAATAATGTCACCTACGTAGGGTTTAGTATATCTCACTCTGCTGCATTGAAAATGAAAATGTCCCTTAATAATGTGCACAGCAGACGCTAATCCTAAACCTTCATTGGGTAACAAGGGAAGATGCTCATCGTGAGAACGAGGGAGTGCCGATGCAGGCTTCATGTCTGTGGCAAAATATTATCTCCAGCCACTTGGAACATCATTGCTTGGGGGTGGCCCACTGGAAGAGCCAAGGTCAGTGTACAATTTCCTGCAGCCTCCAGCTGCCCTGCCATGCCTGCTGGGAGCGCTCAGTCCCAGGCAGGGGCAGAACTGGGGCGTGGGCTGGGGGTACCTTAGGAAAGGAATAGCTGGAGCATTCTGCTCAAACCGGAATGGGCAGGAGCCGTCACTGGGTCCCAGCCAGGGTTGTGGGCTAGAGCGAGGTACTGTAGGAGGCAGCCTGTGATCCAGACTATGGCACTGCGGCACAAAGAGCACACGTCACCCTGGCGTGGAGTGGCCATGCAGGGGACAGGTCAGCTCTACCTCTCCCCATGCACCTGCCTGATGAGGGGGTGGGCAGGAAGGGGAGCCACCCTGGAGGACTGGGGGGAAATTCCATCTCTGACTTACTGCAGACAGTCAGCAGTCAGCCTCGGCATTGGAGGGCAGGAATGTCACTCAGAGCAGGGACGAAGGATTGGTTGCAGGGAATGGGCTGGCGCAGGAGCAGGAATACATGCTTACACCTGACCATGTTCTGGTTGCTGCATCAGCGGCTGGGAGGAGAAGGTCTGAGCACAGCCCGAACCTGTGGTAAAGGGATTGGACCAGGGTGCAGGATGGGGGCCACAGCTAGGCTGCAGGAGGAGCCCTGGAGGAACCTTAGCTAGCACAGGAATCATGGGGACCCTAAGAGCATCCCTACCAGAAGGCAAGAGGATCCCTGGTATGTAGCAATGAGATTGTTATATTCTGTACCTAAAAGGGGTCAAGTGATCTGTCAGTGGGATAGCTCAGTGGTTTGAGCATTGGCCTGCTAAACCCAGGGATGTGAGTTCAATCCTTGAGGGGGCCATTTAGGGATCTGGGGCAAAAATTGGGGATTGGTCCTTCTTTGTGCAGGGGGTTGGACTAGATGATCTCCTGAGGTCCCTTCCAGCCCTGATATTCTATGAAGACACTACCTATGCTTACGGGAGAACGTCTCCTATTGGCATAGGTACTCTGCCTCCCTGAGAGGCAGGAACTGGGTCAATAGGAGAGGCTCGCTTGTCGACACAGTGCTGTCTACACCAGGGGGTAGGTCAGGATAGCTCAGGGGTGTGGATTTTTACAGTCCTGAGCAGCACAGTTATACTGGCATATGTTCCTAGCACAGACCAAGCTGAAAGCAGCACGAATAGCACAACCCTGAGACATGAAGCTGAGAAGAAGAGGCTCATGAAGGGCATGTTTCCAGGACAGCTTTTCCAGGTCACATTGTCATGAGTGGTTGCTCTAAAAATGCAACTCCGCATTTCCCAGCTTCTAAAATCCTTCATGGTGTCTGCAGCCCCTTCCCTGGCAACCCACACCCCACTCGTTCCATCTCTATTTCCCTCTCATAACTTCTGCCAGCAGATTATATATGTCCAAACCTACCCCTATAGTTTGAAGTTTATCTGGCCCATCCTATTCCTTCCTACCTCTTCTCCTTCCCTTGGCACCCCACTTGGGCAGTGCTTTCCCACTTAGGATCCCCAGAGTTTTTCCTTGACTGAATCCTGTGGAGAATATGGGGAAGTGGGAGGACTTGGCCCTTTGTGCTGATTAATTTTTGCCTTGGAAGATGCATCTGCATTCAGGGCTGCAACATATTTGTGCACGGGGATACAGAGCAGGCATATCTGACCCAAGAATAATAATGTAAGCAGGTCTGAATGAGCTCTCTGCTGACATCTAGTGATGAGCTGAGGAAGAGGCCTTCAGGAGCTGATCTCATTTGCATGTGCACACCCACCCTGCCTAGGTGCTCAGCATGATGGGAATGCTTGCCCAAATGATCACTTTTGGCAGATGTTGGATCCCCAATCCCCTTGTTACTGGGGCAGGAGTAATAAAAGGTTGTGATCCTTGTTGTGTGAATCAAGGGCAGCAGAACTGTGCTTCACATACCCTGATTGAGGGACTCACCCTGAACTCAATGGCACTCGCTAGGCAGGAGACACGGTTTCCAAAGCCTAGTGTGTTGAGGTTGGTGGGTTTTGTGTAAGAGATGGATTGGTTCTCTTTTAACTGTAATAACAAAGCTAATTTAGACTCAATTGAGAGTCTTGTTAGATAGTGCAAAGCTGAAATCACTGATGCCTAAGTCTTAGACCTACTTTAGGATAGCGTCTCTGATGGAAGAGATTGTCCAGTATGCACTAGCAGTGAATTTTCCCCACTAACAGCTGAAATACTTGAGAGCTGTGTTAAGTGGTGGGACCTGATGATATCCTGGCAGATTGGTGATTGGCAGGCAGGGTGGCCAGTGGAGAGGTATGGCAATTAGCTAGCAAGGTAGCTGCCTGACAAGACTGGAATGGAGTCCTGCTGAGAGGCGTGGCCAGCAGAGAGGATGAGAGCGGAGCCCGGTGGAGAGGCGTGGCAGTTGGTTGGTGAAGAGGAGTAACGAGTGAGTAAGGTGCCTTCTTTCCCCCACCCCCCAGGGTGGAAGGTGAACTCTGTAGATGCACCTCTGAACTCTGGGTCTGCACTTACCAAGGACAGCAAGGGACAGTGAAGGGATGGGCATGTTAAAGGGACTTTTGGTTGCTGCACTTAAGAACCTGAGGGAAAAGGACACTGCCTAACTTACTTGGGGTCGGTCTTTTGCTCATGGTTTATGTTTATGGACCCTGTTTGCAGTATTTTCCCAAATTAATGCCGAGTTACTTCCCCCCCTTTTTATTAAAAGTTTCATTTCTACACTTGGACTCTGCTTGCAAGAGGGGAAGTATTGCCTCTTAGAGGCGCTCAGGGGGTGGTGTGTAATTGTCCCAGGTCACTGGGTGGGGGCTTGAGCCAGTTTTGTGTTGAATTGTTGAAAAGAAACCCCTGGATACTGAACCCAGCCCTTGTTGCTGCCAACTCCAACTCGCAGAAAGGTTATAATAACATTACTTTAGACCTTAATTTTAAAAGTGGTGCAGTATCCCCGACCACGGAAGTGATGCTGTTGTGGTGCATTGGCAGAGAGCTGTGCATGCATGTGTGCAGACAAGTACCAGGAGTGGAATAGCAGTGAGGCTGCATGTCCGGTTTGGAGCATACTGGCATTGCAAAGGGTGCTGCAGGTCACAGTTTAGCTGCTTGGGAGCTCAGGATTGGAGCAGCAGAGGGAACTGCACAACAGGACTGGAATGCATTGACAAAGCTCTGGATGGGCATGCTTGGGAGCTGGGCAGGGGGCAGGACTGGAATTGCAGGGATGCTGTGGCTTAGGATTGATGGACTCTGGAGGGCTGAGGGCCCAGGACTGGAATAGCAGGAGTTGCTACATTTTGGGCTCTTGCCACACCATGCCCATGTGCTAGCACCATAGGCTGCCAATCACCCACCTCCTCAGCATATGTAGCCAGCATCCTTGCCTGGCCACTGTATGAACCTTCTGCAGCACTGGGAGTGGGGTCAAGAGAGGAGCCTTCAATCCTGCCTTCCTAACCACAACTCTCAGTGGTGCAATAAAGTAGCTGACTAGGAGGAATAGAGGCATGAAGCTGGGATCTCTCATTATCATGCTGGCACATGCCTCTTTTCACCTGATCCTGAAGCCTGTAACCCAGTGGTGGGCAACTTGCAGTCCATGAGGGTAATTTGATTATGGGCCATGAGACATTTTGCTGACGTTGACTGTCCGCAGGCATGGCCTCCTGCAGCTCCCAGTGGCCGCGTTTCGCCATTCCCAGCCAATAGGAGCTGCAGAAAGTGGCAGTCAGCACGTCCCTACAGCCCCCCCACACACACACACACTTCCCGCAGCACCCATTGGCCGGGCATGGTGAACCGTGGCCACTGGGAGCTGCGGGGGGCCATGCCTGCAGATGGTCAATGTCAGCAAAATGTCTCATGGCCTGCAATCAGATTATCCTGATGGGCCGCAGGTTGCCCACCACTGCTATAACCTGATGCTTCTGTGCTGCCAGAGGGACGCCACATCTCCGAAGCGAAGAAACGAAGAGTTTCAATCATGGAAAACAGCTCTGGGAGACTGATTTATGTCTGCGATGTTCCATTGGTAGCCACTTTCATTGGATTTAGATGCCAGTTGAGTGCTGTTCAGGATGACATATGCGGCTGGAGAAAGGGAAAACATAAGAAGTATAACTACTGTGCAAGGAGCAGATTTCAGCAGATTGTAACCTGAGTGTGTTGACCCTTTTCCTAAGTAGCACATGGTTATTTATAGATGCAGTAGTTGGAGGGATGGGTGATGTGGCCTCCCTTGTGCTTCTTCCTGTTGGCTTTAGTCCTGAAGCATGTGTGCTGGATGGTCTCCAGGATGAATGCCAGGCCAGGTACACAAGCTGTGCTGCAGTTCTCCCTGGCTCTCATCCTGGGCAGCCAATGCTCATATGTGAAAACACACACACACACACACACTCACACTCTTTCTCTCTCTCTCTCTCATAGAGATAGCGGGGGTGGGAGGGAGGCAGGCAGGAGGGCCAAGCTTCGAGGAATTTGTTAAGGACATGGAACAATTCCAGACTAGTCTCGCCTCAGGATCTGCTTTTCTAAGAACGCTAATTAAGGGTGACAAAGGATGACTCCAAATCAAATCATCTCCAGGACAGCCAGACCAGGAGCAAAAGGCAGGAACTTTCATAGTTGTATGGTCTCAGGATGGAATTGCAAATGCCAATTGACCAAGCCATGGGCTTCACACCCAGCTCCTGTGGTCTAACTTGCCTCCTTGGCTGAGTGTCACTGGGCTCTGCTGAAATGAGACCCTGACTTCACAAGCACTTTCCAGACTCTCTCTTTTCCCCAGCTCCTCTCACAAGCCCTGAGGAGCCTCCACATCTTCCTCTCTTGGTTCTCCCCACATTTTAGGCTCTGCATGGCTGCAGCAACCATCTTTCTCGCCAAGTTCTCCTTTGGCAGGTCTCAGGGGAAAGGTGTCTCTTGGGTGGCTCTCCATGTTCCCACCTTCACAAGCAGGTAGTATGAGGCTCCCCAGATCTCCCTCCTCACTCACAGCCCTGCAGAGTGCCATCAACCCGTGCAGCCTGGTGTGGGTTGCAATTACAGTTGGAATCATTGTTGCCGTGGTATTTCAGAAGGGTGAAGGCTGTCCTGGGCTGGAAGGCTGGGCAGGGATTTGAGTGGGTTCTCTGCCCAGGCAGACTGGCCAAGTGGCATCCATGATACAATGGACTGACTAGATGAGCAAGGAGGAGCCATGGCTCCTGTGGGAGTGGAACCTGCAGGACAGGACGGGCGTAGGGGGTCTCCCCTTCACCCAGAGTGTGCTACTTAATCGCTGAATCACTGGTTTAGCCAAAGGTGCCCCCAGCAGTGTGCCAGCTCCTGAGGAATCCAGGCTGCCATTGCAGGTCCAGGAGAGAGAAACACAACAGGAGTAGGAGAGTGTAAAAGGTGTGGCTGTGTTGCTGAGGCAGCTGTTAACTCCTGGGGTTGTGATGCAGCCACATGGAACATGTGTGCAAAGAGCCAGCTTTCAGGAAAGCACCAGCCAAAGCAGTGTGGCTTCCCTCTTCCCTCTGTGGGACAAATGGAGACACCGGGCTTCAGACTCATCAGCATCTCCTCAGCCAGCGTGAGATAATATCAGAAAAATTCAATGTGAAGGGGAAAACATAGGAAGAAACCCTCTAATTAGCCTGCTGCTGAGCATACAGGAGACAGGAAATGGGTTGTGAGGAAGGAAGAGAGACAGTCATAAACTGTGACCCATGAACCCCTCAGTGCCAACTGGCAATGGTGTTACAAGAATATCCTGATTCTGGAAAGGACATTTTGGTTCACCAAAGACTGTTGTGTGAGGTCTTCAGTGAAAGCCAGGGTCATGCTGGTGGTTAATATTGGTGTGAAATGTATGTATAGCTATTATGTAAGGCGTTATGTATGTACACTCTTTATCACAGCAGAGATAGAGAAACAGGTTTTCTGTCCGACACAACCTGTCTCTCTGTTGAATACAAATTAAGCATTATAACTAACACAACTGATACCCACTTACAGATGAAATTATCAAAGGGATGTGAAGTCAACAGGGCAGCAGCACATAGGAAAACAAGTGTGTCCTGTCATTGAGTTCAGACAATGACCTTCAGGGATAGAAGGAGAAGGCAAAGAGGATACCCCATATCCTGCACCTAGGAAGTAAACAGCAGTGTGTTTACATTCATGAAAATGGGTTTCAACCAACTTTGGTTGAAAATACAGCAGAGGACGTTGGGGGTAAGTAAATTTCTTCAGACAGGAGGGCTGTTAAGTTTAATCTCTAGAAAGTGTTATGATTTTGTTTTATATGTAGCCATTATCTTTTCTCACTATCTCTTGAATCTTTGATCCTAAACTTGTCAATGTTTTCACAAGAAATATATCTCAGTGCTGTGACATTAAACCAGGTGCTGAACCCGAGTTAACTCATACAAGTGGTGTGTGCACTGTTCCCTGGGGGACAGCAGACCTGGTGTTTCTGTGATTGTTCAGTGAATACGGGCCGGACATTACAGGGGAATGCTCCAAATAGGCTGGGGGGCTGGGGTGCACCTATTGCTAACATGAAAGGCAAAGTAAGGGCTGGCTGAGCTCCGAGGAGAATGCTCGGGTAACTCACAGACACTTGCTGTCATGTAGCTGACATCCAGTTAAGCACAAGCAAGTCTCTCTCGTGCTGGAGGCAGGGGTAACAAAACGACTGTCAGGCACTGGCACATCAGATGGACTGAGCATGCTCAATAACATCCACTGAAGCTGCTGCCCTCACTCTGTCTCCTCCCCCCCCCATCCCCAGGTACTGGTTGTCTCTGTCAAGAGCCGCTGGGTGGCAACAACTGTGTGAAGGGGGATAGAGAAGCCAGTGTTAGAGGAGTAGGAGGGGTGGGAGAGAGAGAAGATTGAAACCCATGGCCTGTGTTATACAGGGCATCCCTTTGGGCCTTAATATCTGTGACTCTCTGTGGGAGTCCTGATCTCACAGAGACAAGTTACTCCCTTCACGTGGCGCACGGCCGGGGATTGGCTGAACCACCCAGGAGATTCATACCAAAAGAATCACTCATGGAGAACTGATGATTTGAACCTGTTCCGTTTTCCCTTTCCCTTTCCTCCCATTGGAAGAAGCTGCTTGGAGAACTGAGCTCGGCTCAGAAGCAATGAGTGTTCTGTGCAATGTGGGACTCTGTGTGTCCTAACGATGAATGCCCCACACCTTCTGCTCCCATGTCCCTGCCCTGAGCTACCTGGAAACAAAACATCAGTTACAGCACCAGTCTCCACATGGCTGGGCTGTGTTAGCCTCTCCCACAGCCCATTATTCTCTCTGTTCAGTGATGAAGCAGCCTCAATGCCATTCCTACTTCCTGGCTTGAAGAGAGAAACAATGGACCCTGTATGGTATACAACGAGCCACGTGAAGCAGGGAGGAGCTTGATATGACTCCTACATCTTCATCTCCAGTCACCTAGTCCACCTTTCTACCCAGGCAGGTTTGGTCTCTAGTGAGCGCTTATCAGCATTTTGTCTGAGTTGACTATAATCCCCAAGCCCACCCAAAACAGAATCCAGGTGTGAACAAACCGGGCTCCCCTCCGCTCCGTCAGCCCCAGCCTCCGAATAGCACGAGAAGTGTGAAAAGCAGAGACTGACAAATTTTTAGGCTCTTGCTTACTTTACAATATTGTACTAAAAGGCTATAAAGGTGACATATATTTTCTTTGGTAAGTTACAGCTTTGCGGTTCTTGGGTGAATGACCCAGCTGAGCCAGGTGAGGGATATTCGAGCACATTGCAAATGTTTATTGGGATGTATTTCGATACGCAGCTTTTATGACTATTTCTGGACTGGATCTTTAGATCTCTACAGTCTCTGTTTTCTGCAGAGACTGGCAGCCATTTGGGGTCAGGTTTTCAATCGACCTCAGCACCCAACACGTTGGGCTCCTGTGAAAAGCTGGCCAATCCTTTTGGCGTCTGAATTTGAGAGGAGCACATCTGGCACTCCGACAGTTGTGTTCAGCCTGGTGTGAAGGGTCACAGGGCAGACACACACTTTTCATCAAGATTTTACTTTTGATCTTTCTCGTTTTCTTTTTCTCCATCTAAAATAACAACTGCTTAGGCTCCAAGTTGGTTGCAGTGTGTGAACAAACGCGACCCTAATGACACAAGCTTACACAGAGACCCAGGTAAACAAAGACTGTAGATGAGGCCTCACAAAAATGCATTCACAACCTCCAGCCCAGAAAACAAAGCGAAACTCCCCACGGGGCCACCAGTGCCTTCACCCAGGGAGGGTCCCCTTTAGCTCTAAGTAGTAGCAGTGCTCATATCCGCTCCTTAGCCCTCTAGCCCCTAGAGAGGAAGGACAAGCAAACAGCCCCCATGTTTAACCAGGCCTGACGTGTTCCAGCCAGCAGAGTGCAGTGGTGCTAAAATACACATGGACAGTCCATTGCATTGACCAACTGCCCCAGCTCCGCCTCTCTTCTCTGGCAATTGGCATTCACCCCTTTACATCTAGAACTCCCCACCCTCAGCCTCAGCCCCTCTGTGTAGCTGGGTTTCAAAGAGATAGATACAAAACTGAGGCCTATTGCAGCAAAGAGCTAAAGATGACCCTGGCTCTGTGCAAGCACTAGGGGCCTGGACATCATAGTCTGAAGTTACCCAGGGCAATGGTGTGAATCAAGTCATGTCCATGTTGGTGTGTGTATTTCTGCCCAAGACATCACACTCCTAGTGCAGGCCCTGCTTCACACCTCTCAGTGATGGTCATTTGTGGACAGGGACCCAGAGCTTTTTTTATAATGCTGCTGCAGGTCTCTGTTGGGTTTGTAGAGTCCCTTGCACACAGGACTTGCCTTTCTTCCCCAGGTACAATTCTCTCTGTGAGAAACGGGGTCAGCTTACTCAGAAATACTGTTTTTCTCTTTCTGTTTCCCAAGAACAGCAAAAGCGCTGCAGGGCAGAATGAGGCTCCCTGCCTAAGGACGAGTACATCCCTGGGAGAACTGGATGCTCCATGCCCAGCAATGATCAATGCTTTCCGATGTTGCAGCGTAGGAGTCAGTGCCCAAGTGAGTTTGAAGATGAGATGAGACTTTCCTGGCTCAACTGGGCTCTGATTTAAAGTTTAGTTATCCAAGGAGATATTTTGTGGATCACTTCCCCAAACTTTGAAACTTGCAAGGACTCTGAGTCTCATAGAATCATAGAATATCAGGGTTGGAAGGGACCCCAGAAGGTCATCTAGTCCAACCCCCTGCTCGACGCAGGACCAAGTCCCAGTTAAATCATCCCAGCCAGGGCTTTGTCAAGCCTGACCTTAAAAACCTCTAAGGAAGGAGATTCTACCACCTCCCTAGGTAACGCATTCCAGTGTTTCACCACCCTCTTAGTGAAAAAGTTTTTCCTAATATCCAATCTAAACCTCCCCCATTGCAACTTGAGACCATTACTCCTCGTTCTGTCATCTGCTACCATTGAGAACAGTCTAGAGCCAAAAGTCTCCCTGAATCACCTACATTAAAATCCTTTCTCTAGATTTCAAAGTGGAATCTGCCAAATCCATTGCACACTGCCTAAGGATGTTTAACAGTGTGACAGGTTGCTGGAGAATGAAGTCCTCTGTTTATCCCCAGTACAGATATGGCATGGGCACCACAGCTGGGCAGTGCGTGTCGCCTATGTGCCTGTCTGGAGAGTGAGCACTCTGAAGGAAAGACCCTGAATTAGGGGCAGATTCCAGAGTACATAACCACCAACAGCTGGAACCATTCCTGTGGGGAGTATCTTATCTCCAGCGATGGGAACAATGAAGACCAGACCACAGCAACAAGGGAGAAGAGACCATGAGCCAAGAGGAGGGATTGTGGGCTCAGCACCTGAGAGTGAATCTGCCTCTGAAACACCGTCGGAGACCAGGGAGCCCTGAGGAGTGCAGAGTGGAGAAATAATTAAGAAGACCCCATCTGCCTGAGATCAAGGAGCCTTTGCACAGCTCCTTAAGTGCTTCCTGGTGATGGAATGGCAGAGGGTAGAGAATTCAACTGGGTGCAGATTTTAACGAGGAGCTGACACACTCCCAATGGTGATGCTGGAGTGTGAGCACCTCCCTCAGGGCAGACTGTTAGAAACCAGGGCCCAAGCCCCAAACTAGCTGTGAGTTCCAAACATAGATTTCACCAGCCAACTGCACCAACAGCAAACTCCTCAGTCACTTTAACAGCCAAAACACAGAGTCACAGACAGTCCCCTTGGGTTCGCCAATCTGTCTTGCCACCCAGGTGAGTGTAGCTCTGTGATAGAGGGCCCCTTATAGCAAGAATCACAGCAATATTCAGGTTACTCCTAATCCGAATGGACCAGTCACTTACCCCAGATCAACTGAACTTTAGGTCTCACACCAAGGACAATGCTTGTAGCCAATCCTATAATAAATTATATGAAGATTTATTAAATAGGGAAAGGAAATTTGAGAGTTATTTACAAGGTTAAAAAAGCAAACAGACACAGTTTGAATGAGTTACAGTCTTAAGTTTCAAAAGGTAGTAGAGGCTTCTATCATCAGCAAGCTCTATATGTTCTTTAGGGCTAACCTAGGCTAAGCAGCTGGGGATATCTTGCTTATGCCTAGAAACCCTGCGCCCCCTCTCTCCGCTGCCCAGAGTTCAAGCTGCATAGATATATCTAGTTCTTTTTATTTGTGGGTTTTATCCCCCTCCTGCCACGTGCTCTGAGTTGCAAACTCAGCTGATGGGGGGAGTCCACTTGCATGACTCATCTTCATGGGGAGGAGAGCAGAACAACTGTAAGAGTCTTTAGTCCTTTTGTTGATGATTCCTCAATCCAGATGTGGGGAGTTTCCAGTTGTAAGATCCAACCAGAGTCTGTCGAGGGGTCTCCTCTTTTAGGAAGGGTGTACAAATTTCTGTAGAAGAGCAGCGCTTTACACTAGTTAATGCCTCTCTCCTGTCTGGTGATTTACAGTCACAGAGGCTCACACTACAGCCACTCACATATTATCTTTCAATATGTTACAAATGAGATGAATGCTGGCAGCAACTCACAAATATTCAATTGAGTCTAAAACTAAACACATTCATATAATTCTAATACCTATTTTATCAATATTAGATTCCAGCTCTGTATCTGTCAGTGTCCAGCGGAGACATGGGGATCATGGAATGAGTTGGTGCCTGGCCTGCCAGCATCACAGGAGCTCCAAGAAATGCGTCCCCGCCCCTGTCCCCCCTCCCCCCCAACCCCCCCCCCCCCACACACATACTGTGAGCCAGTCCGAATTTTACTTCAGCTCTTAATGCTCAGAGCGCCTTACCCAAAATGCTCGGATCAGAGGATTGACCATCAAAAAGCTGAACTATAATCAGGAGAATAAAGGTCACTTTACAAAGAAACAGTTGTTCTCTATCCCTGCAATTTCCTTTCTCATGTGTTATGTTTTCCAGGATGAATCTCTCATGTTTGATCACTGTCCTGGCTCAGGACTGATCATCACCCTCCTGACATACACACAGTCCAGATCTGAGAGCCAGTATATCACAAAATTATACCCTCGGAAGAAAACAGTGTTTTAAGAAGGAGAGGAGAAATCTTGGAACTACTGAAATCAATGGGAATTTTGCCACTGACTTCAGTGGGGCCAGGATGTCACTCTGTGGGCTAGAAATAAACTGAGGAGAGTCCCTGGGATTATAGGTTTCAGAGTAGCGGCCGTGTTAGTCTATATCCGCAGAAAGAACAGGAGTACTTGTGGCACCTTAGAGACTAACAAATTTATTTGAGCATAAGCTTTTGTGGGCTACTGCCCACTTCATTGGGTGCATAGAATGGAACGTATAGTACGAAGATATATATATATATACATACAGGCAGAAAACATGAAAAGGTGAAGTAAGAGGCTAATTAATTAAGATGAGCTATTATCAGCAGGAGAAAAAAACTTTTGCAGTGATAATCAAGATGGCCCATTTAGACAGTTGACAAGAAGGTGTGAGGATACTTAACATGGGGAAATAGATTCAATATGTGTAATGAGCAAGCCACTCCCAGTCTCTATCCAAGCCCAATCCCTCAGACAAACACCTACAAGATCTCTATCAAGCATTCTTAAAACTACAATACCCACCTGCTGAAGTGAAAAAACAGATTGACAGAGCCAGAAGAGTACCCAGAAGTCACCTACTACAGGACAGGCCCAACAAAGAAAATAACAGAACGCCATTAGCCATCACCTTCAGCCCCCAACTATAACCTCTCCAACGCATCATCAAAGATCTACAACCTATCCTGAAAAATGGTCCCTCACTCTCATAGATCTTGGGAGACAGGCCAGTCCTCGTCTACAGACAGACCCCCACCCTGAAGCAAATACTCTCCAGCAACCACACACCACACAACAGAAGCACTAACCAAGGAACCTATCCTTGCAACACAGCCCGATGCCAACTGTGTCCACATCTTTATTCAAGTGACACCATCATAGTACCTAATCACATTAGCCACATCATCAGGGGCTCATTCACCTGCACATCTACCAATGTGATATATGCCATCATGTGCCAGCAATGCCCCCTGCCATGTACATTGACCAAATCGGACGGTCTCTACGCAAAAGAATAAATGGACACAAATCTGACATCAGGAATCATAACATTCAAAAACCGGTAGGAGAACACTTCAGTCTCTCTGGCCACTTAGTAACAGATTTAAGGGTGGCAATTTTGCAACAGAAAAGCTACAAAAACAGACTCCAGTGAAAAGAAAAGGAGTACTTGTGGCACCTTAGAGACTAAATCGGGTGCATCCGATGAAGTGAGCTGTAGCTCACGAAAGCTTATGCTCAGATAAATTGGTTAGTCTCTAAGGTGCCACAAGTCCTCCTTTTCTTTTTGCGAATACAGACTAACACGGCTGTTACTCTGAGACTCCAGTGAGAAACTGCTGAGCTTGAATTAATATGCAAACTAGATACCATTAACTTGGGTTTGAATAGAGACTGGGAGTGGCTGGGTCATTACACATATTGAATCTATTTCCCCATGTTAAGTATCCTCACACCTTCTTGTCAGCTGTCTAAATGGGCCATCTTCATTATCACTACAAAAGTTTTTTTCTCTTGCTGATAATAGCTCATCTTAATTAATTAGCCTCTTACTCCACCTTTTCATGTTCTCTGTATGTCTGTATGTCTATCTGTATATATGTTCCATTCTATGCATCCGATGAAGTGAGCTGTAGCCCACAAAAGCTTATGCTCAAATCAATTTGTTAGTCTCTAAGGTGCCACAAGTACTCCTGTTCTTTTTCCTGGGATTATAGGTGACATTAACAGTGTATAGGGGAAAAACACCCCAAGGAAAGGGTCATAACTATTTAATAATAATAACAACATTAAATAATATTCCAACCACTAGCTGGGTATGAATTGTTTCTATATTGCAAATAAAACTACAGACTTATGAACATACTAACAAATAGTAATCAAAAGCTTCAACCCTCATGATAACTTGGGGTACAATAAAATGAAAAATAATCACAGTTTGTGGCAAAAACATGGGAATGAAGTTTTTGATCTAAAACACTTACTTACAGATTAGCCAGAGAGTCCCAGTGACTCAGTGCTCACGAAAGCTTATGCTCAAATAAATTGGTTAGTCTCTAAGGTGCCACAAGTCCTCCTGTTCTTTTTACGGATACAGACTAACACGGCTGCTACTCTGAAACCAGTGACTCCTGACATGTATGTCAGTACCAGCAGACAGCAAATGCTACAAATAGAAAATATAGTTAAGGAGGGAATGAAACAGCTACATCATCTCCAGGGCCTGATTTACTGCTTGCTTTGAGCGTTAGTGTGCAGGGGGAAAGGCTTGGGATCCTCACAGATAAAGTTACCATTGTCACTAGCTTTGATGGGAACAAAACCGAAGTTTTAAACCCAAAAGAGCAAAATTCCGCACTGAGAAGCAAAAGCCGCTTACCCGGAGCTTGCACACTTTTCAAAATGGCCGAAGTACATGGATTTTGTTTATTTAAGAAATCTTTCCTTGTTATTTCATTCACTGATACAATGTAGGGGAAAAGGCTTTCACTACAAATTATGATTGCGCACGGAGGGGGAGGTGGTAGACCCTCTCTTGCATCATTCTGCAAGAACACGGTGGTAACATTTCCCAGTAGTTCTAATTCCCTGTGGGTTCTCTCGAATTCTCTCTAATTCGGGTTCCAGCAAGAGTCTAGGGCACTGCTCCCATACCTCGAAATCAGCTAGCTTTACCCGAGTTTCTTAGATATTCTGTTCTGCTAAATCAGCCTTTTTCTCCAAATCAGATTTTCCTTCAGATACGGAAGTGAGATTTTTATCACAAGTGTTTTTCTTAAAGCCCCTGGCTGCTGGAGTCCTGTGAACACTGGAGAATTTCAGCTTTCATTAAAAGAAAAAAAAAGGAGCCCTGCTGCTTGTGGATTAAAGCAGGAAAATGTGAGCCAAGTGAGATTCCAGGAGTCAGAAGGAAGTAGGCAAGTAAAAGCAACGTAAAACAGGTGACTTCTGTAAAAACATCTCCCAGATTCTAAGCCGATCGCATGTGTTTTTAACATAAGGGGCTGATGCGATTTTATAACCCACGCTTGTGGGTGAAGAGCTGTGTCAGGATTGCTCTGCATTGTGGTTCTGTGCTGGGAACACGTAGCTGGCAGAGCATGAGCAGACGGACCCTCTAGGAGGTTAAATCAGTGTCGAGACCAGGCAACAAAAAGCAAATATTGTTTCAGCTGCTTTGTCTCTATTTGCCTTCCTCCTGCTTCGGTGATGAGCCTCCTCCACAGAATTCCTGGCCAGGCACAGACTCCACCGGCAGGGAATTACCGACAGCGCTAGCCCTCCTCTCATTGGAGGGGAAAGAGTTAGGCTCAGCCCTCTCCGCAGAAGGGATTTGTGGATTTCCTCATCCTGGGAATTGAGGGGAAAGTTTCTCTCCCTTCAAGTGACAACCAGCTCTTGAGACATGGAAACCAGCTCTTCGTCTCCCCCTTGCAATACGGAAAAGGCCTTAGCACCCCAATCTGTCTGTCTGCCAACAGCAGCCAAACACCATGGTGCCCCATAACTCAGTTGCATTTCCCACGATTTCACATGCTGGGCATGGCTCCACGCAGGGAGCCCGGAGCTGCTCAGCACAGCCGAGGTGCTGTGGCAGCCCACAACTGTGTCACACTAGCCACAGGAAGGCAGCTTGTCCAGTCCCTAACATTTAGCCTCTGAGGTGACCTCCTTTCAATACTTAAACCTTTCCTTCACTACAGGGCTTTATAAGGCTTCCTGCTTCCCCCTGCCTCCTCCCTGCAGCCTCTGTTCTCCTGGGATTCCCTACCAGTGGCATTTTAAGTTTTCTTGGGACCCTGGGCCAGAGCAAGTGGGGGGTCCCTCCCCATCCCTTCAGCCTGAGGTCCCACCCCCATTCCTCGCCCTTCCACCTGTGGCCCGCCCATGACCTCACATCATTCTGCCCCTTCCCCCATGGCCTCACCCCGCTCCACCCAGGGTCCCACCCCATTCTGCCCCCCCACTGCATCCCTGCAACCTGTTTACTTGTTTCTGCCTCACCCCACTGGCCCCAAGACCAGAAAAGCTCTGTCCCCACTCCCCCTGCCAGGACACTGAGCCTTAGTGGGGAGTGAGAGCTCCCCCAGCCCTGAGGCCACGGCAGGGAGCCAGAGCTCCTCCAGTCCCAGGGCCACAGCTGGGGTCCAGGCGCTAGAGCTGCTCCCACCTCCT
This sequence comes from Chelonia mydas, assembly GCF_015237465.2. Lineage (NCBI taxonomy): Eukaryota > Metazoa > Chordata > Testudines > Cheloniidae > Chelonia > Chelonia mydas. The sequence continues at coordinate 3,392,025 of NC_057857.1, forward strand.
GGCACTTCTCCCAGGGAGCAGGGTCAGGGTACGGGGGCTTCTCCCACCCACCTGGCACTTCTGCAAGGGCTCCGGTCTTCCACCACCGCATAGAGGATGTCTTCTGGGGGTGGGGTGCCCATTTTTCCAGGCACCCCCAATTGGCCGGGGACTCTGGGAACAGACTCCATCAGCCCATTGGTTAATCTGTCACTGTTCCCTAAAGAAGCAGGATCCACCGCTTGCTGCTTGGGAGCTGTGACAGGTTGCCCTCCCCACTCCGAGGTGCCACCTAATGTACTGGGGTACCACTGAGCCTGCCAGTTCCTCCTGTCTGGGTTCCCTTACACTGCCTTGCTGAGCCAGACCCCCAAGCCTCCTCCAGCACACATGCAGGTACGGCCACACCCAGCTGCAGAAAGAGACAGACACTGAGATCAGCTCTGCGTGGGAAGACAGATCAGGAATTGCCCAGCACTCAAGTACACACCCCCTCTGGAGTGTAAACCCAAAATTGTATTGTCTTGCGCTGCACAGAAAACTGTACAGCATAACCTCATGAAATTTACTCCCACCCTCAATGTGGAGGAAGATATGCACAGCTTTTTGGTCGTCCTCCCCCCCAGTTATGAATTGCACAAACTGGTCTAGAGAAAACAAACACAAGTTTATTAACTACGAAAGGTGGTTTTAAGTGATTATAAGGGATAGCAAACAAATCAAAGCATATTACTGAGCAAATAAAACAAAAATGGCAACTAGCATCTTCAGAGTCCTACTGTTCTCCCTAATGGCCCATCCAGGCTGATTGCTTTCTGTCTGGTGGGCATTCCCCAGGTGTAAACACAGGTGTAATTGTTACATAGTCAATATTCCTAACTTCACATAAAGAAATGATACATGCATTCAAATAGGATAATCATAGTCAGTACATCATAACCTTTCCAATGATACCTCACATGACCCATCTTGCATAAAACATATCTTAGTTATGCCATATTCCTATCATATATCATATCAAATATCATAACAATATTTCTATGAAGAATATGGGGCATAGTGTCACAGGAGCAATGCCAAGTAGCTTCATAGAATCATAGACTTTAAGGTCAGAAGGGACCATTATGATCGTCTAGTCTGACCTCCTGCACAACGCAGGCCACAGAATCTCACCCACCCACTCCTGTAACAAACCCCTAACTTATGTCTGAGCTATGGAAGTCCTCAAATCATGGTTTAAAGACTTCAAGGTGCAGAGAATCCTCCAGCAAGTGGCCCGTGCACCACACTGCAGAGGAAGGTGAAAAACCCCCAGGGCCTCTTCCAATCTGCCCTGGAGGAAAATTCCTTCCTGACCCCAAATATGGGCATGTGGGCAAGACTCACCAGCCAGACACCCAGGAAAGAATTCTTTGTAGTAACTCAGATCCCACCCCATCTAACATCCCATCACAGGCCATTGGGCATATCTACCGCTAATAGTTGAAGATCAATTAATTGCCAAAATTAGGCTATCCCATCATATCATCCCCTCCATAAACTTATCAAGCTTAGTCTTGAAGCCAGATATGTCTTTTGCCCCCACTGCTTCCCTTGGAAGGCTGTTCCAGAACTTCACTCCCCTGATGGTTAGAAACCTTCATCTAATTTCAAGTCTAAACTTCCTGCTGGCCAGTTTATATCCATTTGTTCTTGTGTCCAATTGGTACTGAGCTTAAATAATTCTTCTCCCTCCATGGTATTTATCCCTCTGATATATTTATAGAGAGCAATCATATCTCCCCTCAGCCTTCTTTTGGTTAGGCTAAACAAGCCAAGCTCCTTGAGTCTCCTTTCATAAGACAGGTTTTCCATTCCTTGGATCATCCTAGTAGCCCTTCTCTGCACCTGTTCCAGTTTGAATTCATCTTTCTTAAACATGGGAGACCAGAACTGGAAATACCTCACCTGATGCATCCCTAGACCGCATTAGCTTTTTTCACGGCCATTTCACATTGGTGGCTCATAGTCATCCTGTGATCAACCAATACTCCGAGGTCCTTCTCCTCCTCTGTTACTTCCAAGTTCTTGTTAAAAATTCTTGTTATTAATCCCTAAATGCATGACCTTGCACTTTTCACTATTAAATTTCATCTTATTACTATTACTTCAGTTTATAAGGTCATCCAGATCTTTCTGTATGATATCCTGGTCCTTCTCTGTATTGGCAATACCTCCCAGCATTGTGTCATCTGCAAACTTCATTAGCACATTCCCGCTTTTTGTGCTGAGGTCAGTAATAAAAAGATTAAATAAGATTGGTCCCAAAACCAATCCCTGAGGAACTCCACTAGTAACCTCCTTGCAGCCTGACAGTTCACCTTTCAGTATGACCCATTGTAGTCTCCCCTTTAACCAGTTCCTTATTCACCTTTCAATTTTCATATTGATCCCCATCTTTTCCAATTTAGCTAATAATTCCCCATGTGGAACCGTATCAAATGTCTTACTGAATTTGAGGTTAATTAGATCCACTGAATGCATTCCACTGAATGCATCCGATGAAGTGAGCCCCACTAAGGAATAACCGGGAAATCGCAACCCCACCCCCGCATGAGCTGCAAAAAGCATTGTGAGAGTTTTTAGAAGACATCTGTGGCTCCCACAACAGGGTACAGCTGGCTCTCCAGCCATGGGGGGACTTTGATCAACTCCTCCAGGCCACAAGGACCTTTATAAAGGAGGGTAGAGGGAAAAGAAGGCACGGTGCCGCGGCCTATGGGCGGGCCCCCAGCTTCCGTGATGATTTACTCACTTACGGGATGGGTCACGGATTGTTGCTCGACCCGCCGGGGGCCGCGAACACCCCCGCCAACAAGGAACCCCCACCCCTCCCAGCCCTCCGCATGACGCCTCTCATTATCGCAACTTTTAACACCAGGGGCTGTAGGATGGCTCTCCGCAGGTCCCAGGTGCTCTCTTACCTTCGGGAAGGGGGTTACTCTGTGGTTTTCCTGCAGGAGACCCATACGGATCCGACCGCCGAGGACAGCTGGCGGCTGGAGTGGGGGGACGGGGTCTACTTTAGCTACTTCACGATTCGACAAGCTGGAGTGGCAACCCTGTTCTCCCCCAACCTACGGCCCGAGGTGCTAGGGGTCACTGAGGCTGTGCCAGGCCACCTGCTGCATCTCCGAGTCCGTATGGAGGGGCTCGTGGTCAACCTCGTTAACATCTATGCCCCGACAACGAGCCCGAAGCGGCCGCAATTCTATCGGCGGGTGTCTGACTTCCTCGGCACCCTAGATTCTCACGAGTGCTTAGTCCTGGGAGGGGACTTTAACACCACGCTCAAGGAACAGGACCGCTCAGGGGCCGAGCTGAGCCCAGCCGCCGCGAACATTCTCCGAGGAATAGTCGAACATCACTCCCTAGTGGACGTCTGTTGTGACTACCACCCAGATGACACTTCCACGTTCACCTTTGTCTGGGTGGAGGCCCATCGGTCACACCACTCTCGGTTGGACCGTATTTATTTATCCCGTTTCCATCTTTCACAAGCCCACTCCTCCAACATTCGGCCGGCCCCATTTTCCGACCATCATCTAGCCACCATAACAGCCTCCCTCCGTGCAGAGAGGCCAGAGCCGGCCTATTGGCGTTTTAACAACAGCCTGTTGGAAGATGAAGGCTTCGTGATGTCCTTCTGGGAGTTTTGGCTGGCCTGGCGAGAGCCGCGGCATGCCTTTCCCTCGGCGCAGCGATGGTGGGATCTAGGGAAGGTGCGTGCCAAGCTCTTCTGTCGTGACTACACCTGGGGCACCAGCCGACGGAGAAATGCAGCGATAGAGCAGTTGGAATGGGAGGTCTTAGCGATGGAGAGGCGTCTGGCCGCCAGCCCCGAGGACCCGTTCCTCTGCGGAGCGTGCCAGGAGAAGCGGGAGGAGCTCCGGGCCCTCGAGGACCATCGGGCCTGAGGTGCCTTTGTTCGATCCTGCATCCGCCTCCTTCGGGAGATGGATCATGGCTCCCGTTTCTTCTATGCCCTGGAGAAAATGAGCGGGGCCAAGAAACACGTCACCTGCCTTCTAGCAGAAGATGGCACCCCCCTCACGGATCCGGTGGAGATGTGTGGGAGGGCCTGCGACTTCTCCACAAGCCTTTTCTCCCCGGATCTGACCGATCCTGGCGCTTGGAGGGTGCTCTGGGAGGAACTCCCCATAGTCAGCGTGGGCGACCAAGACCGACTAGAGCTGCCTCTCACCCTGGCCGAGTTCTCGGAAGCCCTCTGCCGCATGCCCACCAATAAATCTCCGGGCATGGACGGGCTCACCGTGGAGTTCTACCGCGCGTTCTGGGACATCCTTGGCCCAGACCTAGCCACTGTCTGGGCCGAGTCTTTGCAGGGCGGGGTCCTCCCTCTTTCGTGCAGGCGAGCGGTGCTCGCCTTATTGCCGAAGAAGGGGGACCTCCACAATTTATGAAATTGGTGCCCCATCTCGCTCCTTAGCATGGACTACAAAATCATAGGGAAAGCAATCTCGCTGCGGCTAGGGTCCATGATGGCAGATGTGATCCACCCAGACCAGACCTACACTGTCCCAGGCCGCAGCATTTTTGACAACCTATTTCTAGTCCTAGACCTTTTGGAACTCGGGCATAGAGACGGTCTGTTGTTCTCCTTGATCAGGAGAAGGCGTTTGATAGAGTGGACCATGGGTACCTCCTGGGCACTCTGCAGGCATTTGGATTCAGACCTCAGTTTGTGAGTTTTCTCCGGGTGCTGTACGCTTCCGCGGAGTGTCTGGTTAGGCTCAACTGGACCCTGACCGAACCGGTCAGCTTCGGGTGAGGAGTACGGCAGGGGTGCCCCCTCTCGGGCCAGCTGTACGCTCTGGTGATTGAGCCCTTCCTCCGTCTCCTCTGAAGAAGGTTGACAGGGTTGGTGCTGCGGGAGCCAGAGCTGCGGCTGGTCCTGTCGGCGTACACCGATGATGTGCTCCTCGTGATCCAGGACCTGGGCGACTTGGCGTGGGTGGAGGCTTGCCAGGCCATTTATTCGGCAGCCTCCTCCACCCGAGTCAACTGGGTCAAGAGCTCTGGCTTGGCGGTGGGGGACTGGCGGCAGGTGAGCTCCCTCCCACCCGCGCTTCAGACTATCTGGGTCCACTGCTCTACCTAGGCGTTTACCTTTCTGCCATGCACCCTTCTCCGCCGGAGAACTGGCAAAATTTAGAAGGCGGGGTGATAGAGTGGCTCCGGAAATGGACGAGGCTATTCCGATGTCTCTCCCTCCGAGGGAGAGCACTGGTGCTTAACCAACTAGTCCTGTCCACGCTCTGGTACCGGCTCAACACCCTGGTCCCGGCCCCGGGTTTCCTGACCAACCTCCGGACATCAATTCTAGAGTTCTTTTGGTCAGGAATGCACTGGGCCCCTGTTGGGGTTCTTCATCTACCCCTGAAGGAAGGAGGGCAGGGCCTGAAGTGTCTGCACACTCAGGTCCGTGTCTTCCGCCTCTAGGCCCTGCAGAGGCTCCTTTATAGAGCAGGTAGTTTGACGTGGAGCATACTAGCGCATGCCTTCCTGCGCCGCTTCCAAGGGCTCCGATACGACCGGCAGCTCTTTTATCTCTGTCCAAGAGGTTTTCCGCGAGACCTCTCCGGGCTGCCGGTCTTCTACCAGGACCTGCTCCGGACCTGGAAACTGTTTTCAACAACCAGATCCGTGGTGGCCACCGTGGGAGCAGATCTCCTCACGGAGCCCCTGCTACACAACCCCCAGCTCTGTGTGCAGGTGGCGGTGTCTCGCTCGGTGCGCCAGAGTTTGGTCCTGGCGGAAGTCACGAGAGTCAGAGACCTCCTGGACTACAACCGGGGAGACTGGCTGGATCCCCTGACGCTCGCTCGGCGCATGGGGCTCTCCAGACCTTGTACCCCCCGGCGCATACTTCAGGAGGTGAAGGCTGCCTTGATGCCCGCTGCTCGGGCTTATCTCATCCGAGCCCTGCGCGAGGGCGCACCCTGCCCACCCTCTACTTCAGGGCCGCCGGACCTTTCAATTGGGCCCCTACCCTGTAGATCCCAACAAACCCCTCACCCTTTCACTGCGAGCCAGCTGCATGAACTGCAGCTGGTCAGCTTCCAAATTGCGCCACGGAAACATCTATACACACTCACGCTTCACACCCTTCACGCCCACACCCTGGTGTCCCGCCCCGATACAAAGTGGCGGGACCTCCTGCCACCTTTGGAGGGTGAGCAGCCCTGGTGGGCCAGCCTATATTCCATCTTGGTCCTGAGGTCCGTCAGGGACATCAGTTGGCGGCTCCTTCATGGAGCTGTGAGCACAGGTGTGTTTTTGATGCGGTTCACTCCCATCCCGGATACTTGCCCTTTTTGCAATGTGAGGGAAACCCTGGCACACGTATATTTAGAGTGTGCCAGGCTGCAGCCTCTTTTCCGGCTCCTCACGAATATTTTATTATGCTTTTGGCTACACTTTTCCCCTCACCTTTTTATCTACACACTCCCCATCCGTGGCCCCACAAAGTAGCGGGATCTTCTGGTTAACCTCCTCCTAGCCCTAGCTAAAACAGCCATCTATAAAACCAGAGAGGGGAGGTTGGCCAATGAAGCGTCCTGCGACTGTAGGGCCGTTTTCCGATCCTCAGTACATTCACGTATCTGGGCGGGGTTCCTCTGGGTGCCGTCCACCGACTCCCTTGACGCCTTCGAGGAGCGGTGGGCGCTGTCCGAGGTTCTCTGCTCGGTGACCTCGTCCTGTTCCCTCCGTCTGACCCTTTGATTGAAGGGAAGAGCGAGAGACCCCAGCCCCAGCCGTTGCCGCTGTGGATACCATCATCACTGTCACCTAGGAGGGGTCCTATCACACGTGGGTGTACGTCCCCTCACCCCCAAACCACCCACCCCGCAGCCGTGCTGTCATAAATATAAAGGGAAGGGTAAACCCCTTTAAAATCCCTCCTGGCCATAGGAAAAATCCTCTCACCTGTAAAGGGTTAAGAAGCTAAAGGTAACCTCGCTGGCACCTGACCAATGAGGAGACAAGATACTTTCAAAAGCTGGGAGGAGGGAGAGAAACAAAGGGTCTGTGTCTGTCTGTATGCTGCTTTTGCCAGGGATAGAACAGGAATGGAGTCCTGGATCTTTTAGTAAGTAATCTAGCTAGGTATGTGTTAGATTATGATTTCTTTAAATGGCTGAGAAAAGAACTGTGCTGAATAGAATGACGATCCCTGTCTGTGTGTCTTTTTTGTAACTTAAGGTTTTGCCTTAGAGGGATTCTCTATGTTTTGAATCTAATTACCCTGTAAGGTATCTACCATCCTGATTTTACAGAGGTGATTCCTTTACTTGTATTAAAAGTCTTCTTGTAAGAAAACTGAATGCTTTTTCATTGTTCTAAGATCCAAGGGTTTGGGTCTGTGGTCACCTATGCAAATTGGTGAGGATTTTTACCAAACCTTCCCCAGAAAGTGGGATGCAAGGGTTGGGAGGATTTTGGGGGGAAAGACGTGTCCAAACTACGTTTCCCAGTAAACCCAGTTAAAGTTTGGTGGTGGCAGTGGAAATTCCAAGGGCAAAGGGTAAAATTAATTTGTACCTTGGGGAAGTTTTAACCTAAGCTGGTAAAAGTAAGCTTAGGAGGTTTCCATGCAGGTCCCCACATCTGTACCCTAGAGTTCAGAGTGGGGAAGGAAGCTTGACACGTGCCCATCTTGTCGGGCACTCTCAGGAGAGGAATAATCGGTGACACTGGGCGTGGCACTAGGTAACTCGAGGGGGTGAAAGACCATGAGTGTCGAGGAAGCCCCCCCGCTCTAGGCCACCAGGTAACTCAGGAGGGTGGAAGACCACGAGTGTTGAGGAAGCCCCCCAGCTCTGGGCCCAGGCTAGCCTGAACACTTCTCCCTCCTGAAGGCTGCTGTGTTATACCTTGCGTTTGCTTTTGTTTTGTTGCATAGTTTTGTTTTTTCCTTTTTTGGTGATTCTTCGTAAGTGTTATGCAAATAAAATTCTTTTCTGCTTCAAAAAAAAAATTACTCTCCTATAGCCATCTGGCCTGACCCTGTCACAAGATACATAGTCAATATTCATAACTCCATATACAAAAATGATACATGCACACAAATAGGATAATAATAGTCAGCAAATCTTAACTTTTCCAGTGACACCTCCCATGATACATTAAGATACAAGGTGCATCAAAATTATGTCATAATTGCATTACAATCATACCATCATGAATATGGGGTGCAGAATGTCACAGCCCCCCCCCACCCCAAAATATTCCTGCTTAGGGCCCCTGATGAGCTATTCTGCACCTTGTTGCTTTTGAAAATCAAACTGGGTGCCCATCTACATGTTTAGGTGCCTAAATATGTTTGAAAACCTGACTCTTAGGACCCTATGTTCTATAGACTTTTCATTAGACTTAGGTTCTACCCCAGCACTAACCATGACTATGACCCTGATCTTGCAACGAGTTCTGTCCAGGAGCAAGGTCCACTCGGACATTGCAGGAACCAGGCCACCCTGTGAATCATGGTGAGGTGGATTCAGTAGCTTTATGCCCCAAAATACTGGTGACTCATCAGTGCTTTCACTTTTCCATTGGCTGCAGGAGAGAACATGGAACATTCCAAGTAATTTAGTGCTAAGTACAATGTGACATTGCCAGGAATCCAGGAATAAGAACATAAGAATGGCCATACTGGGTCAGACCAAAGGTCCTCCAGCCCAGGATCCTGTCTACCAACAGTGGCCAATGCCAGGTGCCCCAGAGGGAGTGAACCTAACAGGTAATGATCAAGTGATCTCTCTCCTGCCATCCATCTCCACCCTCTGATAACCAGAGGCTAGGGACACCATTTCTTACCTATCTTGGCTAATAGCCATTAATGGACTTAACCTCCATGAATTTATCCAGTTCTCTTTTAAACCTGTTATAGTCCTAGCCTTCACAAACTCCTCAGGCAGGGAGTTCCACAGGTTGACTGTGCACTGAGTGAAGAAGAACTTCCTTTTATTTGTTTTAAACCTGCTGCCCATTAATTTCAGTTGGTGGCCCCGAGTTCTTATATTATGGGAACAAGTAAATAACATTTCCTTATTCACTTTCTCCACACCACTCATGATTTTATATACCTTTTCATATCATATGAAAAGTCCTAGCCTCTTTAATCTCTCCTCATATGGGGTTCCTCATTAGGGGTTCCAAACCCCTAATCGTTTTAGTTGCCCTTTTCTGAACCTTTTCTAATGCCAGTATATCTTTTTTAGATGAGGGGACCACATCTGTACGCAGTATTCAAGATGTGGGCATGCCATGGATTTATATATCGGAAATAAGATACTCTCTGTCTTATTCTCTGTCCCTTTTTTAATGATTCCTAACATCCTGTTTGCTTTTTTGACTGCCGCTGCACACATGATGTCTTCAGAGAACTATCCTCGATGACTCCAAGATCTTTCTCCTGATTAGTTGTAGCTAAATTAACCCCCATCATATTGTATGTATAGTTGGGGTTATTTTTTCCAATGTGCATTACTTTACATTTATCCACATTAAATTTCATTTGCCATTTTGTTGCCCAATCACTTAGTTTTGTGAGATCTTTTTGAAGTTCTTTACAGTCTTCACAGCAGGAACTTAACTATCTTGAGCAGTTTAGTGTCATCTGCAAACTTTCCCACCTCACTGTTTACCCCTTTCTCCAGATCATTTATGAATACGTTGAATAGGATTGGTCCTAGGACTGATCCTTGGGGAACACCACTAGTTATCCCTCTCCATTCTGAAAATTTACCATTTATTCCTACCCTTTGTTCCCTGTCTTTTAACCAGTTCTCAAGCCATGAAAGGATCTTCCCTCTTATCCCATGACAACTTAATTTACATAAGAGCTTTCTGGAAATCTAAGTACACTATGTCCACTGGCTCCCCCTTGTCCAAATGTTTGTTGACCCCCTCAAAGAACTCTAATAGGTTAGTAAGACATGATCTCCCTTTACAGAAACCATGTTGACTTTTGCATAACAATTTATGTTCTTCTATGTGTCTGACAATTTTATTCTTTACTATTGTTTCAACTAATTTGCCCGGTACTGACGTTACCGGTCTGTAATTGCCAGGATCACCTCTAGAGCCCTTCTTAAATATTGGCGTTACATTAGCTATCTTCCAATCATTGGGTACAGTAGCTGATTTAAAGGACAGGTTACAAACCATAGTTAATAGTTCTGCAATTTCACATTTGAGTTCCTTCAGAACTCTTGGGTGAATGCCATCTGGTCCCGGTGACTTGTTCCTGTTAAGTTTCTCAATTAATTCCAAAACGTCCTCTCGTGACACTTCAATCTGTGACAATTTCTCAGATTTGTCACCTACAAAAGACAGCTCAGGTTTGGGAATCTCCCTAACATCCTCAGCCATGAAGACTGAAACAAAGAATTCATTTAGTTTCTCTGCGATGACTTTATCGTCTTTAAGTGCTCCTTTTGTATCTTGATCGTCCAGAGGCCCCACTGGTTGTTTAGAAGGCTTCCTGCTTCTGATGTTCTTTTTTTATTACCATTTGAGTTTTGGGCTAGCTGTTCTTCAAACTCCTTTTTGGCTTTTCTTATTACATTTTTACACTTAATTTGGCAGTGTTTATGCTCCTTTCTATTTACCTCACTAGGATTTGACTTCCACTTTTTAAAAGATGCCTTTTTATCTCTCACTGCTTCTTTTACATGGTTGTTAAGCCACGGTGGCTCTTTTTTAAATTCTTTTACTGTGTTTTATAATTTGGGGTATGCATTTAAGTTGAGCCTCTATTATGGTGTCTTTGAAAAGTGTCCATGCAGCTTGCAGGGATTTCACTCTAGTCACTGTACCTTTTAACTTCTGTTTAACTAACCTCCTCATTTTTGCATAGTTCCCTTTTCTGAAATTAAATGCCACAGTGTTGGGCTGTTGAGGTGTTCTTTCCACCACAGGAATGTTAAATGTTATTATATTATGGTCACTATTTCCAAGTGGTCCTGTTATAGTTACCTCTTGGATCAGATCCTGCGCTCCACTCAGGACTAGATCGAGAGATATCTCTCCCCTGGTGGGTTCCTGTACCAGCTGCTCCAAGAAGCAGTCATTTAAAGTATTGAGAAATGTTGTCTCTGCATTTCGTCCTGAGGTGACATGTACCCAGTCAATATGGGGAAAATTGAAATCCCCCACTATTATTGAGTTCTTTATTTTGATAGCCTCTCTAATCTCCCTTAGCATTTCATCGTCACCATCACTGTCCTGGTCAGGTGGTCGATAATAGATCCCTACTGTTATATTCTTATTAGAGCCTGGAATTACTATCCAGAGAGATTCTATGGAACATGTGGATTCATTTAAGATTTTTATTTCATTTGATTCTACGTTTTCTTTCACATTACTTGAATCCATTACTTGAGGTTTTTCAGCACATTCTAATATGACGAGTCACAATTATTTATTAGACTAAGTAATTCTGGACTAGATCCTCAGCGAATGTTAATCGGTGACATTCTATTGGAATCAATGGAGCTATAGCTATTTGCACTACTGAAGATCTAGCCCTTTGTCTTTTTTTAGTATTATTAGTGCTTCATAATAAAGTAATTGTCAAGTCAGTACTAAATGCATCACTCCTGAAAGTAATTACATTCCTGAAATCGAGAAGAGCCGACAGGCTTTTAATTTATTTTAAATTATGTAGTGAGCAGGGAAATCTATAACCTGATACAGCAAAAAGAGTATTTTCAATCTGTCAGCTCATTTCCTATGACAGCTACTAGGAAATAGCTCTCTGGGTTAGAAGGCCATTTAATAATAGCTGTCAGTGTTGCTGCAAAGCTCAGGATGCGATCAGTTTACGAAACGGGGCCTAACTACAATGTCTCTGGGTACGTTTCCCTAGACAGGATGCTCTGACAGCAGCACTCTAGGTACTAGCCTGCTGCTCTGGGAGCTGGGTGCCGGGGCATGTCAGACACATTTATTGGTTTCGCCAGGTGCAAGGGCCACGGCTCAACAGCTCCAATTCTGTTTAGCCTTCTCTGAGCAATGTGGATTTCTCTTATAGCCCAGCCTTGCTTCAATCAAAAACTTCCCCCAGGTACAGAATAAATCAGTGCCACCTACTAGATACTTCCCAAGCTATTTTCCTTTGTTCCACATTACTAGACTCCATTCCGTGTCTAGGTTTGCAGCCCTGCTGCAGGAGCTGCCCACCTGCTCCCTGACTCAAACCCAGACTCATCATCTGGCAGATTAAAAAGGCAACAAAGCTCTAGAACAGCACAGACTGGCTCCTGGGCTGGTGTAGATCAGCACAGCCAGTCACTGACATCGGTGCAGTGACACCAGCAATGAGCTGCACTGCGAATGACTGTCTGAGAGTCGCAGATCACCTCTCCCATGCAGAGAGCGCCAGCACACACGCCAGGAAACAAGGGAAACAAAGAAGATTGCAACAGAATGAGGCCAGTTTGCTGTTATTCTAGTGCTGGGAGGCCCCAAGGAGGACTGCAGGGAGGTGAGGTGCCCTGGCATTGCCATGCTTGTGACCGTGCGCAGTGTTACTGACGCTGCAGGATGTCTGCAAGTCCCAGCTGCCTCTCTGATCATTTCTAAGATAACTGCTCTTTTGTTGAGCTCCTCCAGATGAAGTGTTGTGCCGAGTCCTTGTTGCTAGACCTTGCTCCTGGGTTTGGTCCTCTCCGATGAAGTGAGCTGTAGCTCATGAAAGCTTATGCTCAAATAAATTTGCTAGTCTCTAAGGTGCCACAAATACTCCTTTTCTTTCTATGACCTTGGACTCCCTGACTTGCAGCTGTCACCCCTCCAGTGACTCCTCCCCCTCTCCAGCTGCTGTGAGCTCGCTGTCAGTTCCTGTTGGCCTGTCCATCCGAAGGGCTGTTCCAGAGGAATAGGGTGGTGTGCTTTGGACCTACAAGTAGTCCAGCAGCCCTGCAGTTCCTTGGCTAATTGGAACCCTTCCTCCTGCCCAGGATCCCAAACCATACTAGTGCTGTTCACCTATCTCCATGTCTGCTGCAAAATGCTGCACTCCTCTGGGGACTTTTGTGAGCTTCCTTTCACAATGCTTGGCTGGGCAGCTCAAGGGCTTTTCCGTTCACAGAGCTACGCAGTGTTTCTGGATAGCTTGTCTCGTATATTGCAGTGGCGCCTGAAATTGAAATAAGAGCAGGGCTAAGCCAAAGAGAAAATCAAATCCGGCCGTCTGTTCCTGCATGCTGCCTCGACTTGCATTCCAGCTGTGCTCTGTGCACACTGGTTTCCCATCTGGTTCCTGGTGCAATTCAAGGGGTTGGTTTTAATCTATAAAGGGACCACTTGGCTGCAAGGACCTTCTCCCCTACTTTGCACCATCACAACTAGCATCACATTAGGGACTTTTGGTGGCATGGGGAGGACCAGGTCAGAAAATTGTTGGGGGGTGGGGGTTGCAGAAAATTTGGATGGAAACAATTAATTTTTTTATTTTCACCAACATTTTCTGTGGAAAAAAATGACTTTTCATCTGAAAATGAAAACCCCAACCCCAAAGTTTTTCTGTTGAAAATGGAAATGTCCAGGTGTTGGATTTCTGGTGCAAAATCAAATGTTTTCAAAGAAAGCTGACACTTTTGATGCAAATTTTCATCTTGTTGGAAATCCAGTTTTCCATAAAAAAAAAGTTGATGGAAAATTTTCAGGCTGTCCTAGCAACTCGCCTCTCATAGAATATCAGGGTTGGAAGGGACCTCAGGATGTCATCTAGCCCAACCCCTTTCTCAAAGCAGGACCGATCCCCAATTTTTGCCCCAGATCCCTAAATGGCCCCCTCAAGGATTAAACTCACAACCCTGGGTTTAGCAGGCCAATGTTCCAATCACTGAGTCATCCCTCCCCTGGGTGCATGAGAGTAAATCCACTAAACACTGGGAGGGGCCCAGATAGTGCAGTGATGGAAGCCAGCTAAGGGCCTAGTATGGATAGATGGATTCGATCAAGGCCTCACTCCTACATCTGTTCTTCCCAGTCTCCTTATGTCTGAGTCCGAAGGGACATATGTAGCATGCCTTTGGCTTCCCAGCAGTGGGTGCACTATGGAGGTAGTGGAATGAAATAGGAGCTACTCAAACGTTTTCAATACAATCCACTGTTTTATCCAGTCTGCCACCTGCTGGTGAAAGGTATGTTTGGGAAGGTTAGTATCGGAATCAGGTTAAAAATCCTATGTAAGAAATGTTTCTCCTTTATGTCACACATTGGGCCTCATCTGATCATACTGATCCTTTTTACACCATCAGCTGAGTTACCCTGAATTTACACAGGTGTAAGCCATCGGAGAGTCAGGGCCATTATCTTTACACTCTTTGGGCCACATCCTAAGTGCTCTGCCCTGCTGCTCTGGGGGCCTCCGGCAGCACAGACACGGAAGTGACAAGCTTCCCACTTTATTGATTGACTTGCAATGCGTCATGGAGAGGAGTCCAATCTTCAGTAACAATTTAACCTGTTTTTTGTCACTCTGGCCCTCTCTTCCCTTTGCTCCCTCTACTGGTCTTTCTGGTCTCACTTAGTGCGTCTTGTCTCCCATTTGTCTATGTACCAGATACTGCTTTGTCTATAAGGGTTTAGTTAAAGTGGGACCACCCTCCCCCCATCGTGGCCCCTGTTGCACTGGTATTTAGGTGCTTATACTGGTCTAGCTATTTCTGTAAGGCAGTGGTCCCCAAACTGTGGGGAGCATCCCCTTAGGGCAGGGGGGGCGCGATGGGACCCAGGCCAGCCCCCATGGAGGTCGCGGAAGAAGTGCCTCCCAGCCCCACTCTGCCCCCAGCTCCGTTACTGCCTCACCACCTGCCCCAGTCGCACCTCCCGGTCCCAGGCCCTGGCCTTCCTCCCAGCTGCAGCTCTGGCCCCGGCCTTGGCCCCCAGCTCCAACTGCGGCGTCGTTCCTGGCTGCAGCTCTAGCTGCGACCTAGACCCCTGGCTCCCAGCCTTGGTTCCTGGCTGCAGCCCCGCTCGTGGTCCCAGACTCCGCCATGGCTCCGCTCCTGGCCACGACTTCAGCCACAGCCCTGGCATCAGCTGCCAGCTCCGACCCCACTCCTGACTGCAGCCCGTAGCCCAGCGCCCGACTGCAGTCTGCAGCCCCGGCTCCTCACCCTGACCATGGCTCTGCTCCCAGCCCAGCTCCCAACCATGGCTGCGGGGGGGTGCGGACAGATTCCATTCCGGGCAAAGGGGGGGGCATGACAGAAAAAGTTTGGGGACCACTGCCATAAGGGAAGGGGACTAAGCTGTACCTATATGAGGCACCTTTCTACCAACATAACTGTGGCACTTTAGGAGTGGTGCTGATTGAACTATTTCAGGAGGAAATCACAAGTCAGGACAAAAACAGAGTGTAGAGCAGACCTCAGCTTGGAGGCATTTTGGGAAGGTCCCCGCCTGTCTCATTAGTACATGAGGTGCCTCCATGTCTGGCTTGTGCTAATAAAACCAGTAACAATATCGAGCTCTTATACCGGACTTCCAGTAAGAGTGCAGATGAGATGCTCAAAGCGCATGATAAATGCAGTTCACCATGTTCCTGGCACAAGCACCCTGCACTGAAATGCAGCCACTTCTGGGGTGAACGGCAGCTCCAAAACATGTTTGGGGCCGAAGGGGATGAGATTGTATCCAGCTGAAAGTGGAGCGTGCAGGCGAGTAAAGAAAGTGTCATTACCCAGTGGGAACGTGTCCAAGTCAATAACAGTGCAGAAGAGAGCGTGACTCACTACAAAGCAGAGTCCAGTTCCTGTGGTGGGGGCGGGGGAGATGGAAAATAACCTGTCTGTGTTCCTGCCAGCTCTGAGGATGGCGGCAGGAGGAGTTTTTTGTCCAGCTCCTAAAATGGTGAATTTTCTTGTCACTTCTGCAGGGGTCCAGCAGAAAACCCGGCGTGTTGATTACCACCTGCCCCTATGATCAACAGCCTATTCCGCCCCAGCAATTTGCTGCTAGTTTCCCTTTGTTTTCCCTGCTGTTTTCCCCTTGGCAGGCCGGTGGGACCACGTCTCTCTCTGCTGAGAAGCTATAAAGACATTAAAATTGCCTTCTTGTTCCCAGCTCAGCAGAATCCTCCTCATTCGCTCTTCGGAAAAGCCAAACCACCCGTAAAACAGCTTCACCGAGTTGACTCCAGGAAGCAATGACTGGGCAGTTCAGATCTGGGATCGGCAGCCAACTCCCAGACAGCTCCAGCAACCACAGTGCCCCCCGCCCAGAGTGCCCCCCGCCCACAGCGCCCCCCGCCCAGAGTGCCCCTCGCCTGTGCCATCATGGCAGGAGCTCTCCAGCATGCAGATATTTTCCCTCCCCCAGAGCACACAGGATCCTCACTGCTGGACTGTGCGGCAGGGCATCCCAGCCCAGCCGACTGCATCCCAGCCCAGCCCCCTGCATCCCAGCCCAGCTGCCTGTATCCCAGCCCAGCCCCCTGCATCCCAGCACAACCCCCTGCATCCCAGCCCAGCCGACTGCATCCCAGCCCAGCCGCTTCTATCCCAGCCCAGCCACCTGCATCCCAGCCCAGCCGCCTGTATCCCAGCCCAGCCGCTTCTATCCCAGCCCAGCCACCTGAACCCAGCCCAACCACTTGTATCCCAGCCCAGCCGCTTGTATCCCAGCCCACCCCCTGCATCCCAACACATCCCCCTGCAAACCCAGCACAACCCCCTGCATCACAGCCAAGCCACCTAAACCCAGCCCAGCCACCTGTATCCCAGCCCAGCCGCTTGTATCCCAGCCCAGCTGCCTCTATCCCAGCCCAGCCACTTCTATCCCAGCCCAGCCCCTTGCATCCCAGCCCAACCCCCTCCATCCCAGCCCAGCCCCCTGCATCCCAGCCCAGCCGCCTGTATCCCAGCCCAGCCCCCTGCATCCCAGCCCAGCTGCCTGTATCCCAGCCCAGCCGCTTGAATCCCAGCCCAGGCACCTGAACCCAGCCCAGCCACCTGTATCCCAGCCCAGCCACCTGAACCGAACCTGCCCACCTGTATCCTGGCCCAGCTGCTTGTATCCCAGCCCAGCCGCTTGTATCCCAGTCCAGCCGCTTGTATCCCAGCCCAGCCGCCTGTATCCCAGCCCAGCCGCTTGTATCCCAGCCCAGCCGCCTGTAGCCCAGCCCAGCCCCCTGCATCCTAGCCCAGCCACCTGAACCCAGCCCAGCCGCCTGTATCCCATCCCAGCCACCTGTATCCCAGCCCAGCCGCTTGTATCCCAGCCCAGCCGCCTGTAGCCCAGCCCAGCCCCCTTCATCCTAGCCCAGTCGCCTGAATCCCACACAGCCCCCTGCATCCCAGCACAAGCTCTGTGTTCTCTATTCTATTCTATCAGCGATTATGAACCACCTTTCCTGGAGGTTTCCTGGGCGTGTGGGTGGGGAGTCAGAGAAATGGGCTTGGAGCGCGGGAGCCCTTAATGGACAAGTGTTTCTCCCAGCTGTGTGTCAGGCATTTGCACCAACTAGGTTTAACCAGTCTGACTAAAACCATCATGCCCTCTCGCGTCGTCAGGCTGGTGTCTGTGAGGGCATAACCTCGTTAGCTCGCCCCTCATCCAGAGAGACTACAATAAACACACTGGGCGCCACTTGATTTTCCAGCGTAAAAATAGAAATAAACTACTCTTCAAAGGCTCAGACAAATCCCCCTTGCAGGGCCTCTTCACCCTCCAGCCAGAGGCAGTACAATACAACACAATTCTTCTTCACCCCTTTGCAGGCCACCTTTACCAAGTGACAAGAGCAGAACTGCATTGAACAGCCCAATGAGAGACGCCTGCTGCAAGGTGAGGAATAACCCAGGTTGCTGCTAGCCTGATCTGGAGCCACAGCCCCCCCTTGGGAACAGACTGCTGCTCGGGATCTCTGCTTGCTGGGCAAGACAGACCCTTTACACTTCGCATTTACCAGTGGTACTGGAAATTGAGGGGCCAGAGTGGAGCTGTGGGCTATATTCACTTGGCCTACAGACGAGGGCTGTTTGGTCTGAGGAGCTTCTGTGCAGGGTCAGGAACTGAGTCTTGCCTTCCTATGCTCATTTCTAAAGAGCAGTGGGGCAGTGCTAAAAGCAGAAGTAACCTAAACTCAACTCCACAGTCCCCAGCTGAGAAGTGGGTGAACTCTGGTTACCCGTCTTCACCCTCAACTCCACGACTGCTGCCTGGCTTCATTGGCAGGTCCTGCTGGCTCAGGCTGGCGCAGCGCGAGGGTGGTCAGCTGGCTGCACCACGCGGCAGGGCTCTGGGTTGCTGGTTAATACATAATGCTCTGCCTGTCCTTTTGCCTCTCTCATATAGCTCTGGCCGAGCACTCTGTCCACAGACCTGGGACAGTTCTCAGCTCTCCTACTGGACCTTTCCCGCAGCATGGATTGAACATTCATCTCCCTGATGGCCATGTAAAAACTCGGAGAGATTTCCAGGGTCACAGGCTGCTGTCTAATGACCCAGCATTAGGCTGGGAGCGCTTGATGGGCAGAAATTCCTCCCCTGCCTTTTGGCCTATGCACCATTGAGAGCCGAATGGGGGAATCCCATGTAGAGCTAGTGGGTCCATTAGCCAAGCCCCCTTTCGTCATCCATATGGTTTGTTTCAGAGTAACAGCCGTGTTAGTCTGTATTCGCAAAAAGAAAAGGAGTACTTGTGGCACCTTAGAGACTAACCAATTTATTTGAGCATGAGCTTTCGTGAGCTACGAAAGCTCATGGTCAAATAAATTGGTTAGTCTCTAAGGTGCCACAAGTACTCCTTTTCTTTTTGCATATGGTTTGTGTTTGTTTGACTCCCGTCATGTCCTCACAATTAAAGAGCACTGTAAGTAGCCAGCGCATTTGCTTCCAGCAGTCTCAGAGTCGGTGGGTTTGCTGCAGGAAGGCAAGCATTCCTGGGGGCAGGTGGGAGCCTCCGCTCCCAAAGGAGAATGGCTAACGGCTGCCAGAGAAGAAACGAGTCTCTACATCCCTGGCCTAGGGCTGATGAAAGGCGCTGTAGTGGCAGTCCTGGATACTGATGTTCTTTATCCACAGGACAGGCCCAGCCTGGGCAGCAGCAGTGCAAACATACACACCCCAGCCTCTCACTCCTTTACAGCCTAGCTGCCCCTCTGACTAAACCTTGCTTCTTAGTCACAATGGCAACTCTGTGACACCACACTTATGACCATGGCAACAGCCGGTGGACTATAAGGTGGATAGAAAGCTGGCTAGACCGTTGGGCTCAACGGGTAGTGATCAATGGCTCCATGTCTAGTTGGCAGCCGGTGTCAAGTGGAGTGCCCCAAGGGCCAGTCCTGGGGCCAGTTTTGTTCAATATCTTCATTAATGATCTGGAGGATGGTGTGGATTGCACCCTCAGCAAGTTTGCAGATGACACTAAACTGGGAGGAGTGGTAGATCTGCTGGAGGGTAGGGATAGGATACAGAGTGACCTAGACAAATTAGAAGATTGGTCCAAAAGAAATCTGATGAGGTTCAACAAGGACAAGTGCAGAGTCCTGCACTTAGGACAGAAGAATCCAATGCACTGCTACAGACTAGGGACCGAATGGCTAGGCAGCAGTTCTGCAGAAAAGGACCTAGGGGTTACAGTGGACGAGAAGCTGGATATGAGTCAACAGTGTGCCCTTGTTGCCAAGAAGGTTAATGGCATTTTGGGCTATATAAATAGGGGCATTGCCAGCAGATCAAGGGACGTGATCATTCCCCTCACATTGGTGAGGCCTCATCTGGAGTAGTGTGTCCAGTTTTGGGCTCCACGCTACAAGAAGGATGTGGAAAAATTGAAAAGAATCCAGCGGAGGGCAACAAAAATTATTAGGGGACTGGAACACATGACTTCTGAGGAGAGGCTGAGGGAACTGGGATTATTTAGTCTACAGAAGAGAAGAATGAGGGGGGATTTGATAGCTCCTTTCAGCTACCTGAAAGGGGGTTCCAAAGAGGATGGCTCTAGACTGTTCTCAGTGGTAGCAGATGACAGAACAAGGAGTAATGGTCTCAAGTTGCAGTGGGGGAGATTTAGGTTGGATATTAGGAAAAACTTTTTCACTAGGAGGGTGGTGAGGCACTGGAATGCGTTACCTAGGGAGGTGGTGGAATCTCCTTCCTTAGAGGTTTTCAAGGTCAGGCTTGACAAAGCACTGGCTGGGATGATTTAGTTGGGGATTGGTCCTGCTATGAGCAGGGGTTGGACTATATGACCTCCTGAGGTCCCTTCCACCCCTGATATTCTATGATTCTATGATCAGCACAGGATGATGACTTCACTCCAGCCTATGTGCAAGGCAGGGAACCAGAGAGAAAACTCAACGACCTCCATAGCAGCAAAGGGAGTCCAGAAAAAGCTGCATTTGGGAAATACTCTCCTTTAGTTACACCTGCTGCAGGGCGAGTGTCTCACTTGAGCTTTACACTCCTTGACCCTTACTATTATTTCTTATTTGTTTTATCACAGTGCGTAGGACTCGCAGTCATGGATCAGGACCCCAATGTACTAGGAGCTGTACAAACACAGAATAGGATGGTGGTCCCTGCCCCAAGGGGCTTACAATCTAAGTATAAGACAAGGCACAACAGCTGGGTGGAGACACACAGACAGGGGAGGAAAAGGACATGATGAGACAATACTGCTCAGCATGACAGGCAGCGGTCTCAGCACACCAGTGGCCCAACAGTTGTCAGGTTTGTTGTTGGGATCATGTCAAAGGAGAGTTTGAGGAGGGTCTTGAAGGAGGATAATGAGGTGGTTTTGTGGACATTGAAAGGGAGCGTGAGGGACAGCCGGTGGAGAAAGCACAAAAGTGTTTGAAAACGTAGCAAGCAGGTGATGGAAGCTGACGTCAGAGGCCAATCAGAAGCAGGAGCTGACTTTTTGAGAGTGAATGAAAACTGATAGTCGAGCCAGTAGAGGAATGCAGAGAGGGTGACATGATCAAAGCAAGGGGACAGGAGAAGGATCATTGCAGCAGCATTGTGAATGGATCTGAGCAGGGCAAGACTGCATTTGTCAGGGCTAATCTCTGGCTTAGAAACTGTCAGTCACCCAATCAGGGAGTGGAGACAATACCATGTGACTCAGGCGACCAGCCACGACATGACTCATGAGCAGCAAAGGGAACACTCTGTGAACCCCCCCCCAGAGCCTTTGGCAGACACGTGAATCCAGTGCAGAGAACTTGGGCTAGTTTGTAAACTAAACAGCAACCAAAGCAGCAGCCAGTGTTATTGATAAGGAGTAGCTGAGCCAATGCCATTACCCTTCTCAGCTCTCCTTAAGCCCTGTCCTCACCAGGGCTTGGAGCCAGGTGGGAAAGGGTCAGGAGGACTGAGGGTTTCACATGATTTGCTTCCACACTCAACAGAGCTACCACCAAGGGTCATAGCCCTCCCCACTGTGGTGCAGGAACCCTACTGGGCTAGGACAGTGAGCACAAGCCACCACAGCAGCTGAGCACCCATCTCTGCCATGTTCTAGAGCACTTTCAAGCAGAGGGCTGGCCAACCTGCCCACTCATTCTCTGTTGACCTAGGGGTGTGACATGCCAGCTCAGGGGCATAGTTAGGTGTCAGTCCCCTGCACACAGGCTGCCTTGCTTAGCAGCCAGATCCACTCCACTCAACACCGAAGGGCAGGGTTTGGTTGCCCATTAAGAATGATGCTAGACCCCTACTCTCCAGACTAACCCACAGCATGGCTTTGGCTAGTGCAAGTTGAAGCATGTTCCTGTCCTCACTTTAGCACTGGCTATCACTGTGCTGGCTGCAACCCCATTTGGGACTCCACCTGGCACTCCTCGTGCTCACTGCCCCACCTACACTGTAAGGGCTTATTTTCACAGGCCTTTCCCTGGCCATGTGGATTCCTCATTTCTGCAGGTTAATGGAGCTGCTGTGACCCCTGGTGCTCAAAGTCCCTAGTGACGACATGAGTCTTTGCTATCTGGAGTGGGGCTTTTTCCTTGGCCAGCCACTTTCCCCACTCCTGTGGCACCTGCTTTTCCTTGGGTTTCAGGTGTCCTAGGAAACCTTTCAATCCAAGACTCTAGTTCTGTCTCGCTCGGCATTCCCATCACACTCGTTCCCACGTTACTGACGCACAAGCAGGACTGTGCTGGACTTGGCTGTATGCTCAATTTTCTTGGCTGGGTTTTTAATACCAGAAGAAATTAGATCAGGTTTTGGAGCAATATTGACTCTGTGATTAGTAACTAGCTGTTCTCCCTTCAGCTGTCCAAGCCAGTGCTGGCCATCAGAGACAGGGTGAGTGTAGCAGGAATGCTGGAGCCCAAAATATTTCTTGTAGAATTCTGTAAAAGGGGACTGGAGGTGGTTTATTTTATTGAATTTTAATTTTTTTTGCCAATCAAAAGGGCTTGTGACAGGAGGGAGCCAGCTGTGGGCCAAGGGAGCAGCTTGAAGGGTGCTAAGCGCTCCATTCAGGCTTTATGTTTCCCATCTCAGCAGGCAGGAGCAATCGCTGTCCAGTACGGGGAAGCAGGAGGCCTACACTGGGCCCCATGATTTCTGGCAGCGGTGGAGCGGAAGGTTTCCTTTGCGCTGGCCATTATACAGGCTGACTGGGGCAGTCTCAGGCAGCAGGATACACACTGGGCTTATTTGCATTTGGCCTGTTGTGGGCTGTGCTTGAAAACATTCCCGATGGAGTATGGGAAAGAGCACAGCTGCAGCCAGCTAATGGGAGAACATTGATGTGGCTCTTTGGTTTAGTTCACTGGCACATCCCCTGCACGTAGCACAAGAGGGCTATAAAACTGTGGTGTAGATGTTCGGACTTGGGCTGGAGCCCTCAGGGTCCCAGAGCCTAGGCTCCCACCTGAGCCTATAGGCTCCCTACTTGAGCCCTGCGAGCCCAAGTCAGCTGACAGAGGCCAGCTGTGACTGTTTTACTGCAGTGTTGACATGGCCATAGGACAAGTCCCTGAAGAATTCACCTAGTTCCTACTGAAGGGACAATCTAGAATGTTCTATGTTTGTGAGAGGCAAAACTGAGATACTTTGGGCTTGTACAGTGTTCGGCTTGGCAGAGATACTATTGGAGGAGAGCACTGTAGCCATGTATGCTGCCAGCAGCATTAAATGCCATGTAACAAGCACAGAACATTTGGTAGACCTGCCAAATCCCACTAGTCTGTGCCAAGCAAGTGCTTACAAATTACTTCACTGGATGAGCTTTTATTAATGAGAAAATCTCCTAATTTTTCCATTGCCTCTTTAGCTCATTGTTCTTTACAAAATAAAATTAAAAAGTGCAAACCAAAGGGCATATTTTCTCACTTGCTAACCAGTGCAATGCTGTGACCAAAATGGCTAATGTGATCCTGGGATGCATAAAAATGGGAAACTCAAGAAGAAGTAGAGAGGTTATTTTACTTCTGTATTTGGCACTGGTGCAACTGCTGTTGGAATAGTGTATCCAGTTGTGGTTTCCACAATTCAAGGAGGAGGTTGATAAACTGGAGAGGGTTCAGTGAAGAGCCACGAGAATGATTAAAGGATTAGAAAACATGCCTTCTAGTTAGAGATTCAAGGAGCTCAATCAATTTAGCTTAACAAAGAAACGGTTAAGGGGTGACTTTATCACTGTCTATAAGTACCTAGAATCATAGAATCATAGAATATCAAGGTTGGAAGGGACCTCAGGAGGTCATCTAGTCCAACCCCCTGCTCAAAGCAGGACCAATCCCCAACTAAATCATCCCACCCAGGGCTTTGTCAAGCCTGACCTTAAAAACCTCTAAGGAAGGAGATTCCACCACCTCCCTAGGTAACGCATTCCAGTGTTTCACCACCCTCCTAGTGAAAAAGTTTTTCCTAATATCCAACCTAAACCTCCCCCACTGCAACTTGAGACCATTACTCCTTGTTCTGTCATCAGCTACCACTGAGAATAGTCTAGAACCATCCTCTCTGGAACCACCTCTCAGGTAGTTGAAAGCAGCTATCAAATCCCCCCTCATTCTTCTCTTCTGCAGACTAAACAATCCCAGTTCCCTCAGCCTCTCCTCATAAGTCATATGTTCCAGACCCCTAAACATTTTTGTTGCCCTTCGCTGGACTCTCTCCAATTTATCCACATCCTTCTTGTAGTGTGGGGCCCAAAACTGGACACACTACTCCAGATGAGGCCTCACCAATGTTGAATAGAGGGGAACGATCACATCCCTCGATCTGCTAGCTATGCCCCTACTTATACATCCCAAAATGCCATTGGCCTTCTTGGCAACAAGGGCACACTGTTGACTCATATCCAGCTTCTCGTCCACTGTCACCCTAGGTCCTTTTCTGCAGAACTTCTGCCTAGCCATTCGGTCCCTAGTCTGTAGCGGTGCATTGGATTCTTCCGTCCTAAGTGCAGGACCCTGCACTTATCCTTGTTGAACCTCATCAGATTTCTTTTGGCCCAATCTTCTAATTTGTCTAGGTCCCTCTGTATCCTATCCCTACCTGCCACCGTATCTACCACTCCTCCTAGTTTAGTATCATCCGCAAATTTGCTGAGAGTGCAATCCACACCATCCTCCAGATCATTTATGAAGATATTGAACAAAACCGGCCCCAGGACCGACCCTCAGGGCACTCAACTTGACACCGGCTGCCAACTAGACATGGAGCCATTGATCACTACCCGTTGAACCCGACAATCTAGCCAACTTTCTACCCACTTTCTACCCTGAGGTAAGTGGGCAAGCAGGATACCGGGAGGAAGCACAGGCAGGAACGTCTGTGAGGGGAGGGCTCCTACCTCATACTGAGAATGAGAGGCGATCAGCAGGTTATCTTAAGTGCCTATATACAAATGCACAAAGCCTTGGAAACAAGCAGGGAGAACTGGAGGTCCTGGTGATGTCAAGGAATTATGATGTGATTGGAATAGCAGAGACTTGGTGGGATAACTCACATGACTGGAGTACTGTCATGGATGGTTATAAACTGTTCAGGAAGGACAGGCAGGGCAGAAAAGGTGGGGGAGTAGCACTGTATGTAAGGGAGCAGTATGACTGCTCAGAGCTCCGGTATGAAACTGCAGAAAAACGTGAGTGTCTCTGGATTAAGTTTAGAAGTGTGAGCAACAAGGGTGAGGTCGTGGTGGGAGTCTGCTATAGACCACCGACCAGGGGGATGAGGTGGATGAGGCTTTCTTCCGGCAACTCGCAGAAGCTACTAGATCGCACACCCTGGTTCTCATGGGCGACTTTAATCATCCTGATATCTGCTGGGAGAGCAATACAGCGGTGCATAGACAATCCAGGAAGTTTTTGGAAAATGTAGGGGACAATTTCCTGGTGCAAGTGCTGGAGGAGCCAACTGGGGGGGGGGGAGCTTTTCTTGATCTGCTGCTCACAAACCGGGAAGAATTAGTAGGGGAAGCAAAAGTGGATGGGAATCTGGGAGGCAGTGACCATGAGTTGGTCGAGTTCAGGATCCTGACACAGGGAAGAAAGGAGAGCAGCAGAATATGGACCCTGGACTTCAGGAAAGCAGACTTCGACTCCCTCAGGGAACTGATGGGTAGGATCCCCTGGGGGAATAACATGAGGGGGAAAGGAGTCCAGGAGAGCTGGCTGTAACCCTATTGAGGTTACAGGGACAAACCATCCCGATGTGTCGAAAGAATAATAAATATGGCAAGCGACCAGCTTGGCTTAACAGTGAAATCCTTGTGGATCTTAAACATAAAAAAGAAGCTTACAAGAAGTGGAAGATTGGACAGATGACCAGGGAAGAGTATAAAAATATTGCTCTGGCATGTAGGAATGAAATCAGGAGGCCAAATCACACCTGGAGTTGCAGCTAGCAAGAGATGTTAAGAGTAACAAGAGGGGTTTCTTCAGGTATGTTGGCAACAAGAAGAAAGCCAAGGAAAGCGTGGGCCCCTTACTGAATGAGGGAGGCAACCTAGTGACAGAGGATGTGGAAAAAGCTAATGTACTCAATGCTTTCTTTGCCTCTGTCTTCACGAATAAAGTCAGCTCCCAGACTGCTGCACTGGGCAGGCAGCACAGCATGGGGAGGAGGTGACCAGCCCTCTGTGAAGAAAGAAGTGGTTTGGAACTACTTAGAAAAGCTGGACAAGCACAAGTCCATGGGGCCGGATGCGCTGCATCTGAGAGTGCTAAAGGAGTTGGTGGATGTGATTGCAGAGCCATTGGCCATTATCTTTGAAAACTCGTGGTGAACGGGGGAAGTCCCGGATGACTGGAAAAAGGCTAATGTAGTGCCAATCTTTAAAAAAGGGAAGAAGGAGGATCCTGGGAACTACAGGCCAGTCAGCCTCACCTCAGTGCCTGGAAAAATCATGGAGCAGGTCCTCAAGGAATCTATCCTGAAGCACTTACACGAGAGGAAAGTGATCAGGAACAGTCAGAATGGATTCAGCAAGGGAAGGTCATGCCTGACTAATCTAATCGCTTTCTATGATGAGATTACTGGTTCTGTGGATGAAGGGAAAGCAGTGGATGTATTGTTTCTTGACTTTAGCAAAGCTTTTGACACGGTCTCCCACAGTATTCTTGTCAGCAAGTTAAGGAAGTATGGGCTGGATGGATGCACCTACATGTAGAGCAAGTATTTAATAATGGGCTCTTCAGTCTAGCAGAGAACGGTTGAACATGATCCAATAGCTGGAAGCTGAACCTAGACAAATTCAGATTGGAAATAACGTGTACATTTTTAACAGTGAGAATTGACCACTGAAACAACTTACCAAGAGTGGTGGATTCTCCACTGCTGGCAGTTTTTAAATCAAGACTGGATGTTTTCCTAAAAGATCTGCTGTAACCGGAATTTATTGTGGGCAGGTCTCTGGCCTGTGCTATACAGGAGGTCAGACTAGATGATCACAATGGTTCCTTCTGACCTTGGAATCCATGAATCTTTGAATTGCATTATCCAGAGATTGAATTCCCCTCTCCCATCCAGGGACCCCTCCAGGTCAGGGTAGAGGGGCTCTGACAGAGCTTGCACTGGGTAGAGCACCTTGTTCTCCAAGGCTATCAAGCCAAGAGGTTTGTCCAGAACAAACTCATTCCCGCTCTAGCCACAGGAGCCTCCTCCCTTGGAATTCCTGATTATTTAGGAATAGCTTCAGCTCACTTTATTGGTGCTGAAGTTGGATTCCTGGCAGACTGGCTGCCCCATGGAAAAGCACCTCTAGCAAATAGGGCGTACAGTCCCAAAGAAGTGCAAGAGCTGTCATCAGTGTGTTTATGTAACACAAGCATTACAAATGGCTTTGGGCCACAAGACAATACACTGAGGACACACAGACAGCACTAGGGCTGTGCTCATTATGGAGATAAATCTTTCTTTCCACTCGTGGTGCATCATCATTAGCCATCTGTATAAATACCATGCAGCTCTGCAGTGAAAACAACAGGGAAGCATGGGATACAGAGCCTTGTGCCTGTAGGTCATCAGTTCACGTGGGACAGAGCTGAGAGAGATGGACTGATTGAAAGCTTTTACCATCTTGGGCAGCCAATGTGACATGAAGCAGGTGGATCTAGTTCGGTTGCTAGTGGACTGGTGTCCATTTCACTAGCCTGCCCTGCCCCAGGAGCTTCCTCAAGGGAGACTCCAAATGCTGGAATTACTGTACGTCTCAGCGGATAAGAAAAGGCAAAGCTGCTTTTTCAAATGCTTTATTTACACATGGATTTACTGGCCATTTTTATATCTGCACAAATAAGGGCCAGAGGCTGGTGATGTACAAAACGGGGCGCTGTCTCTACTCCTCCATAGATGTGTTCAGATACCCTGGGAAAGGGCAGCTTTATGAACACCTAAACTTCAGGCTGCCTTGTGCTATTTGAGTTACTCTAACTGTTAAAGCCATGGAATGGTGTATTAGTTCCTAAGACGTAAAAATAGAGACACAGGATATACAAAAGCATGGTTCTAATTTTAAACCTCTGTTGCAAGCTAATTTAGGCAGCTAATTAAACAAAAAATTTGATGAGCTTCTAATTTGCCAATTATATCCATCTGCTTTATTGCTGCTTTGAAAAGCAATCGGCATTAGGTGCCACTGTGTGAGTCACTGCGATCCGACAGAGAAAGCCCCAAGGGCAATATATATATATATATATGCTAGGGGAATAGCTAAATGCAGCCCTTGGGAATCTGTCTGGTGGGCTTGTGTTAATCGTGGGCCTTGAGGGGATTACCCTGGGGGGAGATTCATGCTTTGTCTACACGGGGAATTTTACCAGCACAATTATACTGGCATCGTTAAACTGCTACAGTTTTAGCAGGCTAACTCCCCCTGTGGACACTCTGTTCTGATTTATCTTAAACCACATCCAAAGAGACGTAAACTACACCCGGGAAAAGGTCCAGAATAAGAGTTTCCACACGGGGAGTTATACCAGTGTAACTAGACAGGTGTAATTACGCCAGTGTAAGTATGCTGGGATAATTCCTCATGTAGATAAGCCCTTATTTCTTTATCAATACAAGGGCTGCATGGTCATTTTGTACCCAGCTTCTAGCGTATGTCTGCACTGCAGCTGGGAGATGCAATTCCTAGCTTGCATAGCTGTTCCTGCACTAGCTCTCCTCAACCTAGTGCCTCAAAATAGCAGTGTGTCCATGGCAGCACAGGCCCAGGGCTAGCTGCCCTGAGTACAATCCCACCCGACGCACTGGGTATGTGGTCAGAACAGCTAGCCCAAGCCACTACCCAGGCTGCTGCAGACACACTGCTGATTTTAGGAACTATCTATGCAAGCTGGGAATCCCCCCTCCCAGCTCAAATGTAGATGTATCCAAAGCAGCACCCTGTATATATGTAACAGGCTCTCATGCTCCTAAGGCCCACACCAGCTGTGGCTGTAACTAATAGAAGTATAGGTGTTTGCAGAACAGCTTGTGGGGCAAGGTCTAACAACCTGGATACAGCAGGGACAAGTATGGCAGACTCACTCATGCTGAGGGACATACCGTGGAAACATCAGGCCCCTCAGTGCCTGACAAACGACCAAAACGTGAAACATCTTGGTTTTGTTGCATTATAACAGATTAACAGATTACAGGTTTTTAAAAAACGAGTTTTATGCCTTTTTCCTCACTGTAAAAAGAAAAGGAGGACTTGTGGCACCTTAGAGACTAACCAATTTATTTGAGCATGAGCTTTCGTGAGCTACAGCTCATTGGTTAGTCTCTAAGGTGCCACAAGTCCTCCTTTTCTTTTTGCGAATACAGACTAACCCGGCTGTTACTCTGAAACATTTCCTCACTGTGTAAATGAAAAACGGGTTGTGTAAAAAGCCCCCTGAAACTCCCCAACATTCTCTCATGTACAAATGTGCCTGCTTCTGTAGCTGGGTTTGAATTCTGACTCTTCAGTTCCCCAGGACAGAGCTCTCCTACCGGAGCTAACACAGGGCTGTCATCCACACAGCCAGACTCTAGTAGGGAATATGACACACATTCGACCATTCAGTTACACACCCATGTTCTAAATAGAAGTCAATGTTAGGGTCAGGATTCCTGGGTTGCATCCCTGCCCAGGGGAGAAGAATGTGGTCTAGTGGTTAGAAGAGTCAATTACCATAGCACCTAAGAGTCCTAGTAATGGACCAGGACCCTAGTGTGCTAGGTGCCCTACAAATACAGAACAAAAAGAGTCCTTGTCCCAAGGAGCTTTCAATCTAAGTATCAGAGTAGCAGCCGTGTTAGTCTGTATTCGCAAAAAGAAAAGGAGTACTAGTGGCACCTTAGAGACTAACCAATTTATTTGAGCATAAGCTTTCGTGAGCTACAGCTCACTTCATCGGATGCATTCAGTGGAAAATACAGTGAGGAGATTTATATACACACAGAACATGAAAAAATGGGTGTTATCACTCTCCTTACAGTGTGTATGATAACACCCATTTTTTTCATGTTCTGTGTGTATATAAATCTCCTCACTGTATTTTCCACTGAATGCATCCAATGAAGTGAGCTGTAGCTCACGAAAGCTTATGCTCAAATAAATTGGTTAGTCTCTAAGGTGCCACTAGTACTCCTTTTCTTTTTGTAATCTAAGTATAAGACACAAGACAACAGATAGATATAGTCAGCATGATATGCCGTGGTCTCAGCACACTAGCTGCCTAGCAGTTGTCAACTTTCATGCAGGCATCACAGCAAAGGACACATTTGAGAAGGGACTTGAAGGTGGAAAATAAGGGAGCTTTATGGGGCGCTCCTCCCAAATATGAGGCCAGTTTGGAGAAACCACAAAGGCACTTGTTTGAAAATTTAGTAAGTGATGGAGGTGTGACAGACTGTACCCCTACGTTCATCATTTTTACAAAACTATGATCAGTTTTGTGCAAAGTATGTCTCATGAGGTTTTATAGTCCTGGTAAAAATATGTGTGGCCAACATTGTATATAAAGTTATAAAATTCTACTGTATGATGTTACTAAGGCATATTCCAAATCTAGGGAGCAGCCCAAACCAGTTCCTCAGCGATAAAGTCAAACTGATGCTGTTGACAAAATCAAGTGAACTATCACCTGGTTAAGCAGCTATTCTTTGACAGAAAGAAGGGTGTGAGCAAGAAATTTACATCTGAGAGGGAGGTTCCTAGGTAAACAGAGTGTCTGTTCCTTTGGAGAGGATTCTCAAAGATGAGGAAGAGATATAAAAATGAGGAACAGAGGACACAAGTCACCTCTTTCCCCTCATCCCTACTCACTGTCTCACCAATGTTTGAAAGACCAAAGAAGCATCACTGAACTGGGGGAGTGGCCCTGGCTGAGGGAATCCAGCCAGACTGCTGTGAGCTTGTGGTGAATTGTGTTAAGTTAGGTATTAGACTATATTTTACAGTTTATTTCTTCGTAACCAATTCTGGTTTTTATGTCTCATTACTTGTAATCACTTAAAATCTATCTTTCTGCAGTTAATAAATTTGTATTATTGTTTTATCTAAACTAGTGTATGTTTGAAGGGTTAGGAAACTTCCATTTGCAATAACAGGGTTTCTGCATATCATTTTCTATTAATGAAATGATGGACTTTCTATGAGCTTGTGTTGTCCAGAAGGAAAGAGCTGGGCAGTACAAGACCCAGACAGTCACACCTTTCTGGGGACAAGAGAATTTGCTAGTGTCGCTTTACAGTATAATTCAGGAGTGGCTGGCTAGAGCACTCGTATCATTCAGCTGGGAGTGATTTTGCATGCTGGAGGCTGAGTGGTTTTTCTCACAATGAAGTAGTGTAAAAGGCTCCCCAGGTTGGAGAGTTAAGAGGACATAGCTGTTCAACCATCCTGATTGTACCTGGGGAATGTCATAGGAGGCTAGTGTCATGGGCCGCTCGGAGGTGGGAGTCTACCTCTTGATAGTAAATGAAAGATGACAGGTAGGGATGATTGTGAAGGGCCTTGAAAATGAAGACAAGTAGCTTATGTTTGATGTGATAGAGAAGGGTGAGCCAGTTGAGGGATTCAAAGAGCGGGGGCTAAGCAAAAGGCTAGGAAAATAATCTTTGCAGTAGCATTTCAAATGGATATGAACAGGGCAAAATTGTATTTGTCAAGGCCGAGAGAAGGTTGTTGCTGTAATCCAGGTGTGAGATGAGAATAACCTGGACAGGAGTTCAAGCTGTGTGGGAGGCTAGGAAAGGCTGAATCTTAGAAATATTCTGCAGAAGGAATTGGCAAGATTTAGACATTGCCTGGATGGGAGATCCTAGCTAGAGGTCCAGGTCAAAGAGGACACCCAGGTTACAGGCCTATCTGACAGGTAGAATGATTGTACTGTCTGTCCCCAGTGATTGTGAAAGCAGATAATCAGGAGGGTGTAGGGGAAGATTAGGAACTCTGTTTTAGTCAGATGCATTAGCAGCTAGACATTCACACGGAGATGTTAGAGCCAGGCTGAGATTTTAGTTTGGACAGAAAGAGACAGGTCTGGCACAGAGAGGTATGTGCTGCGTAGAGATGGTGGTTGAATTTGTGTTTGTAGATGAGATTACCCAGAGATAAAGTGTGAAGGGAGATGAGAAGCGGGGACTAAGGACAGAGCCTCATGGAACCCCACAGAAGGCTGGAGGATAGATGAGGAGAATCCTTCAAATGACAAGCTAATGGAGCAGTGAGAGTTAAGAGGAGAATCAGGAGAGGATATAAGTGAATAGATTTGGCACATTCCGTTTAGAAAGCAAACAAACCAACAGTATCTTCAAAATAGAGAGAAAGGAATATTCCTAACTCTCCCATGCATCCCTCATTTAGGAGCCATACTTCAGAATGGAAGGGTGACTTATTAAATTATTTTTAAGTTAAATGTAAACTAATTATCCAAAATCTGGCTCCACCCTGCAAACTGGACTGCTCACATACATTAGCACTTCACCAGCTCAGCGCCTATATTAGCTATAAATAGGGCCCTCCCAAATTCACAGCAGTGAAAAACACGTTACGGACCATGAAATCTGGTCTTTTGTGTACTTTTACTCTATACTATACAGATTTTAGGGGGGAGACCAGCATTCCTCAAACTGGGGATCCCAACCCAAAAGGGGGTCGCAATGTTATTGGGGGGGGGGGTTTGGTATTGCCACCCTTACTTCTGCATTACCTTCAGAGCTGGGTGGCTGGAGAGTGGCAGCTCTGAAAGCTGCAACACAGCAGTAACGGTGGCTACACCATACCAGGCCATCCTTCCTTCTGCACCGCTGCTGGTGGCAGTGCTGCCTTCAGAGCTGGGTTCCCGGCCAGCAGCTGCCGCTCTCCAGCCACCCAGTTCTGAAGGCTGGGCTGCTGCCGGTGGCCGCACGGAAGTAAGGGTGGCAGTACTGTTACCACCCCTACCATAACCTTGCAACCCCCCACAACCCACCTTTGGGTCAAGACCCTACAGTTACAACCCTGTGAAATTTTAGATTTAAATATCTGAAATCAAGAAATGTACGATTTTTAAAATCCTATGACTGTGAAATTGACCAAAAGGGACCATGAATTCGGTAGGGCCCTAGCAATAAGCCACTTCGGGGATGCAATAGTTGGCTACTCACGCACTTCCTGTGTGGCGGAGGCGATTCAGCCACACCACACCCTGCACTGCTCCCCTTGCGGTGCTTGCTGCTGTAGCAGCATTCTGCATTAGAAAATTGCTGTAATGTTCAGCACTTGCATGTGCAGGTCTAACCCATGCCTATTTGGTGTAGCTCTGGGGACCCTAACCCAGCTAGAGATTGATGAATCTGCTACAGCCTTAGGTTAGAGCCATGTGGCTTTTAGCTCATGCAGCATAAACTCATACACTAAGCTTCAGAGGTCTTAGGTTCAATCCCACCCATCAGCGACTGGGGTCTGTTGGCATTACGCAGGCAGTGGCCTACAACATTATGCTTCGTTTTTGTTTTGATTTTGCTTAGTTCTAATTGCTACAGCTGCCTATTTGTCAGTCTCACAGCTGCAAGGCTTCAGCTTTCTTTGTTCCCCCACGGCTTTGTCTGCTCAAGTGCTTTTACTCTGGCCCCAGTTGCTTTTATCATCCCACAGTCCTGTTTGTTTCACTTTCGGCCAGACAGAACACCTGGACATTCGCTCTGTTCATTACCCTCGAGAATTAACACAGGTTGTTGCGGCTGGCAGAGGAGAAACCGCCATGATGTCATTAGCTACAAAGAATGAAAGTCACTCAGTGAGAACGGTATCTTTCTTACCAAACGAGAAAGGAAACCAGTCTGATAGGCAAAACAAGGGCACATTGTGATTTGCCTAGCGAGTGGGAAGTTCATCATCTCATTGACTGAGCAGTGATATAATAATATCTGTAGTGCTGGACAAATCAGTTTGAGAGGTAACACGCACATGTACAGGTCAGAACACAAACTGTCGACTATCTCCCTTGTGCTGAAGAGGCACGTATATTAACCCAGAGCAAGCAGCTGCTGGTCCTCAGAGCCCCAGGGCAGCAGCTTGTCACCTGAGTTGCTGAACTGCAGGAATGAAGAGCCAGAACTATTGACCAAGAGAACACAAAAGGCTGTGATAGAACAGGCTTCCCTCTGAACTGGCTGCCCACTTCCTTCACCTGAGGAACCTGCTGGCTGCAGGGGAGTAGAGTGATAGCTTCCCCTGGGAGGGGGCATAGCTCTGGTAGAGGTGGAAGTGGCTGATCATGCTTCTTGCTCCCAGGGCTTCTAAATGAAGAAATTGAGGGGGGAAAATAAGGAACTCCTTGGGAATTCTCCACTGATACAGTTTAGGTTTGCAGATCATGCATCTCACAGCAACTGTCTTTAGGGAAAGAGCTTGGTATCTTTGCCTGATGCAAATAGGGTTGTAAGGGAAAGCTCCATAGCTCAGGAGTTGTATAATGCAGCAGTTGTGAGTTTAAATCCCAGTGAACTAGCAAGAGCCTTCTCTTTCTTGAAAATTCACCAACCTCTTTGAAGCAACTTGGTGGAAGGTGACAATGTGCAGTTCAAAGGAACTTCCTTTTTTTTTTAAACACAAAATGTAGATAAGAGTAGCTATCTCACCTGGCTGGCAGCGCAAAAATAAAATAATTTGCATTTGAATTTCACTTCTGTCAGACATCAGCACTTATTCCAACCTCTATGATTCTAGTTGCTATGCACCCCTCCCTTAGGAGGACTGATTAAATGCCTGGGCCTTCTCCAAGGCAGAGGCGTTCAATAAATAGTCTGTGGTGGGGGGAGGGGGAACCAAAACAGATGATGTCATATGATGGAACACTTTCCATTCCAGCAATAACTCAGGAGGATGTTAGACAGTAGCTGCTAAAGTTAGACATTTTAAAAATAGCAGATCCAGATAATTTACATCCAAGAATTTATAAAAAGCTGTCCAAGGAGCTCTCTGGAACTTAATGTTGATTTTCAATAAGTCTTGGAAGGCTGGAGAAGTTCCAGAGGACTGGAAGAAAGCTAATGTTGTGCCATTACTTACAAAAGATTAAATGGGACAACATGGGTAATTCTAGCCCTGCCAGCCTGACATCAATCCTGGGCAAAATAAAACTTGGTACCACATGACATTTTGATTAAGAAATTAGAAGGATACAAAATTAACATGGCACACATTAAAATGGATCAAAAACTGACTGATCTCACAAGAAGAAAAGGAGTACTTGTGGCACCTTAGAGACTAACAAATTTATTTGAGCATAAGCTTTCGTGAGCTACAGCTCACTTAAGCTTATGCTCAAATAAATTTGTTAGTCTCCAAGGTGCCACAAATACTCCTTTTCTTTCTGCGGATACAGATTAACATGGCTGCTACTCTGAAACCTGATCTCACAAGGTTATTGTAAACAGAAATCTATTTTGAGTGTGTGTTTCTAGTGGGGTCCAGCAGGGATTGGTTCTTGAACACAAAAATGTTAAATTAGTGTATCACTGACCCAGAAGAAAAACAAGATCATCACTGAGCAGCATGATTAAAGGATTAGAAGAAACATGCCTTACAGGGTTGAATGCTCAAAAAGAAGTTAAGTTCCTAACTTCCTAGGAGCCTAACAGCCATTGACATCAATGGCTGTTAAGAACCTAAACTTCTTTTGAGCATTCAGCCCATAGAAAGTTGATCACAGTCCATAAATACTAATATGGGGAACAAAATTTGATAAGGCACTCTATAATCTAGCAGAGAAAGCTCTAACAAGATCCCATGTCTGGAGGTTGAAGCTAGACAAATTCAGACAAGAAATAAGGTGCAAATTTTTAAACAGGATAATTAACCATTGGAACAACTTACCAAGGGGCATAGAATCATAGAACAGGAAGGGACCTTGATAGTCATCTAGTCCAGTCCCCTGCACTCAAGGCAGGACTAAGTATTATCTAGACCAACCCTGGCAGGTATTTGTCGAACCTACTCTTAAAAATCCGAAATGATAGTGATTCCACAACCTCCCTAGGCAATTTATTCCAGTGCTTAACCACTCTGACAGTTAGGAAGTTTTTCCTAATGTCAAATCTAAATTGCCCTTGCTGCAATTTAAGCCCATTGCTTCTTGTCCTATCCTCAGAGGTTGAGAACAATAATTTTTCTCCCTCCTCCTTGTAGCAATCTTTTATGTACTTGAAAACTGTTATCATGTCCCTTCTCAGTCTTCTCTTCTCCAGACTAAACAAACCCAATTTTTTTCAATCTTCCCTCATAGGCAAGTTTTCTAGAACTTTAAACATTTTTGTTGCTCTTCTCTGGACTTTCTCCAATTTGTCCACATCTTTCCTGAAATGTGGCTCCCAGAACTGGACTCATTACTCCAGTTCAGGCCTAATCAGCGCGGAGTAGAGTGGAAGAATTACTTCTCGTGTCTTGCTTACAATATTCCTGCTAATACATCCCAGAATGATGTTTGCTTTTTTTCCCCGACAGTGTTACACTGTTGACTCATATTTAGCCACTATGGTCCACTATGACCCCCAGATCCCTTTCCATAGTGCTCCTTCCTAGGCAGTCATTTCCCATTTTGTATGTGTGCAACTGATTGTTCCTTCCTAAGTGGAGTACTTTGCATTTGTCCTTATTGAATTTCATCCTATTTACTTCAGACCATTTCTCCAGTTTGTCCAGATCATTCTGAATTTTAATCCTATCCTCCAAAGCACTTGCAACCCCTCCCAGCTTGGTGTCGTCCTCAAACTTTATAAATGTACTCTCTATGCCATTATCTAAATCATTGATGAAGATATTGAACAGAACCAGACCTAGAACCAATCCCTGCGGGACCCCACTTGTTATGCCCTTCCAGCATGACTGTGAACCACTGATAACTACTCTCTCGGAACGATTTTCCAATCAGTTATGCACCCACCTTATAGTAGCCCCATCTAGGTTATATTTCCCAAGTTTGTTTATGAGAAGGTCATGCAAGACAGCACCAGAAGCCTTACTAAAGTCAAGATTTTCCATATCTACCGCTTCCCCCCATCCACAAGCCTTGTTATCCTGTCAAAGAAAGCTATCAGGTTGGTTTGACATGATTTGTTTTTGACAAATCCATACTGACTGTTATTTATCACTTTATTATTTTCTAGGTGTTTGCAAATTGATTGGTTAATGATTTGCTCCATTCTCTTTCCGGGTACAGAAGTTAAGCTGACTGATCCCCGGGTTGTCCTTATTTCCCTTTTTATAGATGGGCACTATATTTGCCCTTTCCAGTCTTCTGGAATCTCTCCCATCTTCCATGACTTTTCCAAGATAATTGCTAATGGCTCAGATATCTCCTCAGTCAACTCCTTGAGTATTCTAGGATGCATTTCATCAGGCCCTGGTGATGTGAAGACATCTAACTTGTCTAAATAATTTTTGACTTGTTCTTTCCCTATTTTAGACTGTCTGTAATTCCCTGGGTTGTCCTTATTTTCCACTTTATAGATGGGCACTATATTTGCCCTTTTCCAGTCTTCTAGAATCTCTCCCGTCTTCCATGACTTTTCCGCCCTTGTTGAGTAACAGGCCTACTCTGTCCTTGGTCTTCCTCTTGCTTCTAATGTATTTGTAGAATGTTTTCTTTTTTCCTTTTATGTCCTTACCTAGTTTGATCTCGTTTTGTGCCTTGGCTTTTCTAATTTTGTCCCTAGATAACTGCATTATTTGTTTATATTCATCCTTTGTAATTTGACCAAGTTTCCACTTTTTGTAGGACTCTTTTTTGAGTTTTAGATCATTGAAGATCTCCGGTTAAGCCAGGGTGGTATCTTGCCATACTTCCTATCTTTCCTACGCAGTGGGATAGTTTGCTCTTTTGCCCTTAATAATGTCTCTTTGAAAAACTGCCAACTGTCTTTAGTTGTTTTTCCCCTTAGATTTGCTTCCCATGTCTGCCTTCTTGAAATCTACTGTCTTTATTGTGCTGTTCTCCCTCCTACCATTCCTTAGAATCATGAACTCTATCATTTCATGATCACTTTCACCCAAGTTGCCTTCCACTTTCAAATTCTCAACCAGTTCCTCCCTATTTGTCAAAATCAAATCTAGAACAGCCTTCTCCACCTTCTGAAATAAAAAATTGTCTCCAATACAGTCCAAGACCTTGTTGGATAATCTGTGCCCTGCTGAGTTATTTTCCCAACAGATGTCTGGGTAGTTGAAGTCCCCCATCACAACCAAGTCCTAGGCTTTGGGTGATTTTGTTAGTTGTTTAAAAAAAGCCTCATTCACCTCTTCTTCTCTGGCACAGGCAATTTTAAAATCAAGACTGGATGTTTTTCTTAAAAAAACAAAACCAAACCAAAAAAGCCTGCTCTAGCAGGAATTAATTCAGGTTAGTCTTATGCTATACCGATGTCAGACTAGTTGGCCTCTTTTGGCCTTATATTTTATGAATCAGTTGCATAATTTAGGTTTGCAGTTCTTGCTTGATTCCAAAGCAAATTTCTTTAAGAAAAATTGTATCTAGACATGATGAGGAAGGCTGGTCTTCTCAGGCTCTGTAGTGGAGGATTTAGAGTGCTGTTTTTTTAAAGGAGAGGCTGGGAGTTTAAATTTTCCTGAAATCTTATGAAGGGCTCCTTTACTGGAAGACCATTGTCCTTGTGATTTGTGTAAGCAATCTAGTTGTCCATGGTGGTGTCTTAGACACCTACTTTATTTATCCAATTTTTTTGCCATGTGTAATAGCAGCCTCGCTGAGCAGGCTATGCAAAATGATAGCAAAGGTTCCAGAAGTGGGATTCAAATCCACACAGCGATGCTCATTATCACTTGATCCCAACACCTGACCCACTCAGTAACTCTAGTTGCCATTTCAAGTTTTATAAAAAGCACATTTTAAGTAAGCTTGACATCGAGATATGCAGGCCCAGCTTGACTCCTCTGTGATCTTTGTGTCCCCTTTGAGGGTTAGCAGTGACTTTTGAGGTTCTCTCCTGCAAGAGTTAGAGCAGTGTTCTTAAAACCAGTTATTGCAAGTTCAGATCTCAGTGCAGCATTTTGAAAGCTTCTCTTTCTTGCAGGGCCAGATTAACCCATAATAAGGCTGTAGCCTTAGGCCCTCATATTTTAGGCCCTACTGTAGGCCTTCCATTCCATATTGAAGTAACAGCTGAGTGATGATAGCGGGGCAATTGGAGTTTTTTTGTCTCATTAGATATTTCCATCAAGATTGTGAATTCAATTTATGGTGGTTGTGATTTTGTCTTTGTAGGCTAAGTAAGTGTTTGTACACAGTAGGCCTACACTGGACAATAGAAAGCCTGTCGAAGAAAGGAGGATGTTTGTATATGTGAAGCCTAACAGATTGGCAAGCGAGAATGGCTCATGTATTCACCTTCTAAAAAGAAAGTGAACTGTTTTTATTGCCGCCTGTTTTCTGATATCAAAAAGTGGGGAATGTTCTGTGAAGGCTTCAATGATTGGAAGAATACTACATATTATTACCAATTATGCAATGAGTGAGCAGCATACATTGTCAGTTAGCAGCTACCATGCCCGAAAGAAAGTTAGTGGCAGAACTGATACCCAAACGGAAAACCAGTTTTTGGAAGCTCATGCTTATTGGAAGAATGTTCTTGGATGCCTTGTTGAAACCATAATTTTTCTTGCTGAGCACGGTCTGCCATTCCGTGGCTCAGATGAAACTGTTGTATTGAAACACAATGGCAATTACCTTGGCATTCTAGAGCTAATCACTAAGTTCACCCTTTCTTAGCTCAGCACATCAATGAGCACACAAATCAAAGACTAT
The DNA here is from genome assembly GCF_015237465.2 of Chelonia mydas. NCBI lineage: Eukaryota > Metazoa > Chordata > Testudines > Cheloniidae > Chelonia > Chelonia mydas. The sequence goes on from NC_057857.1 coordinate 3,431,768, forward strand.
TTGTGATGAATTCATTGCACTGCTGGGAAAGATGATGTTATCAGCCATTGTAGATGAGATCAAAGATGTGGGATATTTTTCAGTGCCTGTTGACTCAACACTGGATGTGTCACATGTAGATCAGCTGACTATCATCTTGTGTTATGTGCTACCCAGAGGACCAGGTGAGCATTAATGCATAAGAGTTACCTCCAATATAGGGTTGATAGGACGGCTAAGAAAGATGGGGTGCACCTGGCCAAGAAAAGGGAGAGAGTCTTTGGACACCCACAAATGAGGAAGTCTTTAAATGAGGTTCAAAGGGGGCAGGTGGATATAAAAAGGTGGCTTTGACAGAAGGATAGATGTCAGACAGGGGGGTAATGGAAGATTATAATAGGGCCATAGGAGCAACAAGAGAATATAGTGGGGGAAATCTGTGCAACATCTTCAATGTCTGTGCACAAATGCAAAGTGTCTGAGGAACGGACAGGAAGTCTTTGTACACAAGCTAAATTATGACTTAATTGGCATCACAGAAACTTGGTGGGATAAATCTGATGACGAATTGGTGTAGAGGGATACAGCTTGTTCAAGAAGCGCAGGCAAGGAAAAAGGGAAGAGGTACATCAAGAATATAGACACTTGTTCTGAAGTCCAGAAGGAGGTGAGAAGCTGACCAGTTGAAAGTCTCTGGGTGAAGACAAAAGCGGAAAACAAACAAACAAAAAACCCAGGGGTTATTATGTGGTAGGGGTCATCTATAGACCAAATTAGGAGAAGGAGGAGATGAATGAGGCATTTCTAGAAGATCAAAAACATAAAACCTACTAGTAATAGGGGTCTTTAGCTACCCAGATATCTGTTGAAAAAGCAATACAGCAAAACAAAGTCTCCAGTAAGTTCTTGGAATGTGTTGAGGACAATTTCTTGTTTCAGAAGGTGGAAGTAGTAACCAGAGGGACAGACATTTTAGACTTGATTCTGACTAACAGGGAGGAATTGTTTTGAATCTGAAGGTTGAAGGGAACTTGGGTGAAAGTGATCATGAAACGATAGATTTCATGATCCTAAGGAAAGGCAGGAGGAATGAGAGAAGAATAACAAGAACAATGGGCTTCAAAAAAGCAGACCTTAACAAATGTAGCAAACTGGTAGGTAAGGTCCCATGGGAAGAATATCTGAAGGAAAGAGGAGTTCAGGAGACCTGGCAGTTTCTCAAAGAGACAATATTAAAGGCACAACAGCAAACTATCCCTCCATGAAAGAAAGATAGGAAGAATAGTAAGAGGCCAATATGGCTCAGTCAAGAGCACTTTCACAATGTGAAAAAATCAAAAAGGAATCCTAAAAAAGTGGAAGTGTGGACAGTGCCATGGTTGTGTAGGACTTAGACAATGCTACTTCAATTATACAAAATGGTGCACTTTACAGAAGCACTCTCATTCAACAGGTAGGGAAAAAAACAACAGTGTTACCACAAGTTGAATCCAAGTCAACACAGACACTTGCTCATTGGTGCTACAGTTCAATGCCTTACTCACTCCTCCACTGTGGTTACCATGCTCATTTTCACTGACCAGAAATGAAGTAATCAGGAGCTCTCTCCAATGGCACAGTGCAATCTGCAGGCCTTGCTTGCTACCATAGCAATGCTTAGCATCAAGTCATCCTGATCAACAGGTTATCTCAAGTGCTTATATACAAATGCACAAAGCCTTGGAAACAAGCAGGGAGAACTGGAGGTCCTGGTGATGTCAAGGAACTATGACGTGATTGGAGTAACAGAGACTTGGTGGGATAACTCACATGACTGGAGTACAGTCATGGATGGTTATAAACTGTTTAGGAAGGACAGGCAGGGCAGAAAAGGTGGGGGAGTAGCACTGTATGTAAGGGAGCAGTATGACTGCTCAGAGCTCCGGTACGAAACTGTGGAAAAACCTGAGTGTCTCTGGATTAAGTTTAGAAGTGTGTGCAACAAGAGTGATGTAGTGGTGGGAGTCTGCTATAGACCACCGGACCAGGGGGATGAGATGGATGAGGCTTTCTTCCGGCAACTCACGGAAGCTACTAGATCGCATGCCCTGATTCTCATGGGTGACTTTAATTTTCCTGATATCTGCTGGGAGAGCAATACAGCGGTGCATAGACAATCCAGGAAGTTTTTGGAAAGCGTAGGGGACAATTTCCTGGTGCAAGTGCTAGGGGAGCCAACTAGGGGGGGCGCTTTTCTTGACCTGCTGCTCACAAACCAGGTAGAATTAGTGGGGGAAGCAAAAGTGGATGGGAATCTGGGAGGCAGTGACCATGAGTTGGTTGAGTTCAGGATCCTGACGCAGGGAAGGAAGGTAAGCAGCAGGATACGGACCCTGGACTTCAGGAAAGCAGACTTCGACTCCCTCAGGGAACAGATGGCCAGGATCCCCTGGGGGACTAACATGAAGGGGAAGGGAGTCCAGGAGAGCTGGCTGTATTTCAAGGAATCCCTGTTGAGGTTACAGGGACAAACCATCCCGATGAGTCGAAAGAATAGTAAATATGGCAGGCGACCAGCTTGGCTTAATGGTGAAATCCTAGCGGATCTTAAACATAAAAAAGAAGCTTACAAGAAGTGGAAGGTTGGACATATGACCAGGGAAGAGTATAAAAATATTGCTCGGGCATGTAGGAAAGATATCAGGAGGGCCAAATCGCACCTGGAGCTGCAGCTAGCAAGAGATGTCAAGAGTAACAAGAAGGGTTTCTTCAGGTATGTTGGCAACAAGAAGAAAGCCAAGGAAAGTGTGGGCCCCTTACTGAATGAGGGAGGCAACCTAGTGACAGAGGATGTGGAAAAAGCTAATGTACTCAATGCTTTTTTTGCCTCTGTTTTCACTAACAAGGTCAGCTCCCAGACTGCTGCGCTGGGCATCACAAAATGGGGAAGAGATGGCCAGCCCTCTGTAGAGATAGAGGTGGTTAGGGACTATTTAGAAAAGCTGGACGTGCACAAGTCCATGGGGCCGGACGAATTGCATCCGAGAGTGCTGAAGGAATTGGCGGCTGTGATTGCAGAGCCCTTGGCCATTATCTTTGAAAACTCGTGGCGAACGGGGGAAGTCCCGGATGACTGGAAAAAGGCTAATGTAGTGCCAATCTTTAAAAAAGGGAAGAAGGAGGATCCTGGGAACTACAGGCCAGTCAGCCTCACCTCAGTCCCTGGAAAAATCATGGAGCAGGTCCTCAAAGAATCAATCCTGAAGCACTTAGAGGAGAGGAAAGTGATCAGGAACAGTCAGCATGGATTCACCAAGGGAAGGTCATGCCTGACTAATCTAATCGCCTTTTATGATGAGATTACTGGTTCTGTGGATGAAGGGAAAGCAGTGGATGTATTGTTTCTTGACTTTAGCAAAGCTTTTGACACGGTCTCCCACAGCATTCTTGTCAGCAAGTTAAGGAAGTATGGGCTGGATGAATGCACTATAAGGTGGGTAGAAAGCTGGCTAGATTGTCGGGCTCAACGGGTAGTGATCAATGGCTCCATGTCTAGTTGGCAGCCGGTGTCAAGTGGAGTGCCCCAGGGGTCGGTCCTGGGGCCGGTTTTGTTCAATATCTTCATAAATGATCTGGAGGATGGTGTGGATTGCACTCTCAGCAAATTTGCGGATGATACTAAACTGGGAGGAGTGGTAGATACGCTGGAGGGGAGGGATAGGATACAGAAGGACCTAGACAAATTGGAGGATTGGGCCAAAAGAAATCTGATGAGGTTCAATAAGGATAAGTGCAGGGTCCTGCACTTAGGACGGAAGAACCCAATGCACCGCTACAGACTAGGGACCGAATGGCTAGGCAGCAGTTCTGCGGAAAAGGACCTAGGGGTGACAGTGGACGAGAAGCTGGATATGAGTCAGCAGTGTGCCCTTGTTGCCAAGAAGGCCAATGGCATTTTGGGATGTATATGTAGGGGCATAGCGAGCAGATCGAGGGACGTGATCGTTCCCCTCTATTCGACACTGGTGAGGCCTCATCTGGAGTACTGTGTCCAGTTTTGGGCCCCACACTACAAGAAGGATGTGGATAAATTGGAGAGAGTCCAGCGAAGGGCAACAAAAATGATTAGGGGTCTAGAGCACATGACTTATGAGGAGAGGCTGAGGGAGCTGGGATTGTTTAGTCTGCAGAAGAGAAGAATGAGGGGGGATTTGATAGCTGCTTTCAACTACCTGAAAGGGGGTTCCAAAGAGGATGGCTCTAGACTGTTCTCAATGGTAGCAGATGACAGAACGAGGAGTAATGGTCTCAAGTTGCAATGGGGGAGGTTTAGATTGGATATTAGGAAAAACTTTTTCACTAAGAGGGTGGTGAAACACTGGAATGCATTACCTAGGGAGGTGGTAGAATCTCCTTCCTTACAGGTTTTTAAGGTCAGGCTTGACAAAGCCCTGGCTGGGATGATTTAACTGGGACTTGGTCCTGCTTTGAGCAGGGGGTTGGACTAGATGACCTTCTGGGGTCCCTTCCAACCCTGATATTCTATGATTCTATGATTCTATGATGTGGAAAGTGACACAAAACCCTGTAGCTCAAATGTTAACAATACAGGGATTATGCTAGAGCTTTGGGAGGCCACATCTGATGAGGTCCTTGTGGAAGTTTTCCTTCCCTAGAAACTGCTTCCATCTTTGTTTCAGTAGCTTGATGGCTGGTAGTAGCACTCTTGTGAATGAAACCTGCTTTAAGTATCAAAAACTGAATCAATAATTCCCTCATCTGAGAGATGATGCTAGCACAGTTACCCAATTTTGAACTCAAACTCATAGGCACATGCCCATCAGGGTATAATGCCCACATTGTAACCACTCTTCCATTCCAGTTACTATGGCTAAATGACTTGAAAAAGAGAAGATGATTCTTGCGACTTCTCCATGTCCTACCTTGGCTTTGTGGTCTTGCTTAATTTAACGATGATCTTCTTGATGAAAGCCAATGCTCACATGTGTTGTGGGAATAAATTTTGCAATAAAAGTAGAAAAGATAGCTGAAGCCTCATGGAAAGAAACTAATAAGCTGCTTATTTAGAATATACTTACTATTCTTCCTTCATTTTTTATTAATAGGGACATTTGTTTGAAAACAGGGTCTTTCCTGTTTAAGCAAACATGGACTTCGGTTGAAGTGACCACTGGAAACCTAAAGCCAATATTTATCTTGAGTGTTCCTAAATCCAAACATTTACAGTAATGCAAAGTCAAAGCACCTGATCTGGAAATCCTCTTGCAGAAAAAACTCTTCTCCATTCTTGATTTCAATGGTGTTGGGCCCACTGCTTCCACTGGTGCTTGCATTTTGGATGCCTTCTTTTGGAACTATCTGGAAATCTCTCCACTGTGACCATGAACTTCTTAAGTTCAATACGAATTTGTTTTTAAATTAACATTCTAAAAAGAGGAGAGTAAATTAAAATGGCAAGAAAAAACAAAAGCTATGTGTCTCCAGGAATCTGATCTGTATGGCTGGTTGGAGCGTGAGTGGATTCAGAGGAATAAATAAAGAAGCACCCTGACCCCCATTTTACAGACATAAAAACTAAAGCACACAGAGAGAGGAAATTACTTGCCCAAAGTCACCCAGAGGGACAATCAACAGGAGTAGCCAACTCTCATGAGCTCTTGGTTTGAGTTTGTCTCTGGGAAAGGGCTAGTCAGTTGTTTCTGGTCTGCTATCTTCTTGGTTGATTGGGTCATCTTCTCTTTCAAAACATCTCTATTTTTAATTTATTTTTGTACAATGCTTGGATCTCACACCTGTAAGCAGGTTATAAACAAAAGTCCTGATCCTCCACAGGGATCTGTGAGCCTGGATTCTTAGCATTGCACAGAGACTGCCAGAGGGATTCCATGTAGGAATAAGTGCCCAGAGGGGGGAACGTAGAGCCTTGATTCCTTCTTCCCCTTGCCCCATTTTCCAGTACAGGGCAACTTTGTATGCCCCTTCCAATCTGGGCACAAGTAATTTGGAATGAGTGGCACCTCTGCCCAGGAGACATGCCAAGACTGGCATAGCAGAGGGTACAGCAGTAGAGCTGGCTGAAAAACATAATTCCCATTGCACAGGAAATTCCAAGATTTTGAAGGTTTTGGGTTGTCCTGAATTGGGATGAAAAGCAGACATCTCAGAATTTTTCACAACACAAAATATTCCAAAGTGTTTCATTTCTACCTTATTGAAAAATTGTTTTGATAAGGTTGGAATGTTTCATTTCAGTAGTATAATGTCAATGATTATATATTAAATTAATAAAATTTGAAACAATAGAGTTTAAATGAACTGTTTTGACCTTGTCTTAATGTTCTGATAACTTTCCAATGAAATTTGACAAACAGTACATTTCCAAAAATGTTTCAAAATTTTATGATGGAACATCTTACCTCTGCAAAATTCTGATTCAACAGAATTTTGCAGAGGTAAGATGTTCCATCATAAAATTTTCAACCCATTCCGGCACTGAAGTGCAGTCACTGGTTACAGGGTTGTGGAGGAGAGGACCAATGCATTTTCATATTATGTCCAGCTCTGGCCAGTGCTGTTAGTTCTTTATGCTCATGAGCACTAACTATTCACCCCATGAAAACAGATTGATCTAACATTACTCATAAATGACCACAATCCATTAGCTGGGATGTGAGCAATATGCCATCACTGCTAGATTTGTGATCACACGCATCTTGCTATTAGACCCAATCCTAATGTGTTTTTTTCTTCCAAAAGTTAGACTTCAAAAACAAAAACAAAAAAAACATGAACACTACACACATCTTGGCTGCTACCCTACCCATTCTTTGCAAAAGCCAGTCTGAGTTCATAGAATCATAGAAAATTAGGGTTTGAAGAGATCTCAGGAGGTCATCTAGTCCAGCCCCCTGCTCAAAGCAGGACCAATCCCCAACTAAATCATCCCAGCCAGGGCTTTGTCAAGATGGGCCTTAAAAACTTCTAAGGAAGGAGATTCCACCACCTCCCTAGGGAATACATTCCAGTGCTTCACCACCCTCCTAGTGAAATAGTTTTTCCTAATTCCCAACCTAGATTTCCCCCACCGCAACTTGAGACCATTGCTCCTTGTTCTGTCATCTGCTGCCATTAAGAACAGCCTAGCTCCATCCTCTTTGGAACCCCCCTTCAGATAGATGAAGGCTGCTATCAAATCCCCACTCACTCTTCTCTTCTGCAGAGTAAATAAGCTCAATTCCCTCAGCCTCTCCTCATAAATCACGTGCCCCAGCCCCCCAATCATTTTCATTGCCCTCCACCGGACTCTCTCCAATTTGTCCACATCCTTTCTCTAGTGGGGTGCCCAATGTGGCCTCACCAGTACTGAACAGAGGGGAATAATTGCTTCCCTTGATCTGCTGGCAATGCTCCTCCTAATGCAGCCCAATATGCCGTTAGCCTTCTGGGCAACAAGGGCACACTGCTGACTCATATCCAGCTTCTCGTCCACTGTAATCCCTAGGTTCTTTTCTGCAGACCCGCCACTTAGCCATTCGGTCCCTAGCCTGTAGCAGTGCATGGGATTCTTCTGCCCTAAGTGCAGGACTCTGCACTTGTCCTTGTTGAATCTCATCAGATTGCTGACAGTTGTCAGATTACACTGTAACCCACGGCATCTTATCTCGTCCAGGGGCTTCACATAATGAGTGAACAAAAGAGGATGTGTTTGAGAGCTGATGGCAGCTTGTCCTCTTCAGATATTAACAAACAGCTGCTGCTTTTCACTAGCGCTCACCAGATGTGAGGGGGAAGGGTCCCGATTCCCAGGTGGTTGGATGGATTTTCGCCAGCACATCTAGAATTTCTCACTGGGACACCCTTGTGCCTTGAGACAACTATCACAGCTCAGGGATGAGACCTGAGCAGCTCTCTTATCTGTGAGGTAGGCTGAAAGCAACGGTCGGGAGTTGTGTGCTCCCTCATCCCCCCTCTCCTTTGTTCTAGGCTCCAACCTTTGCTTCCATGGCAAGAGCTCTGTGCCTCCCCATTCCTCTCTTTTACCTCATGCCTCTGTTTCCCCTCAATTCTCCCTGCCAGGGGCTCCATCTGCCTCCTTCCTTCCCCACATGCTAAGGGCTCTGTGTCCCCACTGCCCCCATACCAGAGTCCCCATTCCCCCCACACTAAGGATATATATGCCCCCCATCCCTTACCCATTACATGTTAAACACTACTAGGAGGATGAGCAGAAACGAGATGGAGTATTGTTATGCTGGAAGACATTCATGGTGCCATCACCCAGCTGTCCGAGCTCTACAGAATTGTAGAAGTGCTTGAAGCTGTGGCTCTGCTAAACAGATTGCAGGAGCTCCATGTGGCCTCCGCTTTTCCCAATTTAGCCTTCGCATTTTCCCCCAAATCAATAGGGTTTCTGCCACTGATGCCTAGAACATTCCCAGAACTGATCAGCTGTGATGCTCAGAAGTTATTACAAGTTTCAGAGTAGCAGCCGTGTTAGTCTGTATTTGCAAAAAGAAAAGGAGGACTTGTGGCACCTTAGAGACTAACAAATTTATTTGAGCATAAGCTTTCGTGAGCTACAGCTCACTTCATCGGATGCATTCAGTGGAAAATACAGTGGGGAGATTTATATACACAGAGAACATGAAACAATGGGTGTCACCATACACACTGTAAGGAGAGTGATCACGTAAGATGAGCTAATACCAGCGGGGGGCGGGGGGGAACCTTTTGTAGTGATAATCAAGGTAGGCCATTTCCAGCAGTTGACAAGAACGTCTGAGGAACAGTGGGGGGGGGGGGGAATAAACATGGGGAAATAGTTTTACTTTGTGTAATGACCCATCCACACCCAGTCTCTATTCAAACCTAAGTTAATTGTATCCAGTTTGCAAATTAAGTCTAATTCAGCAGTCTCTCGTTGGAGTCTGTTTTTGAAGTTTTTTTGGTTGAAGAATTGCAACTTTTAGGTCTGTAATCGAGTGACCAGAGAGATTAAAGTGTTCTCCAACTGGTTTATGAATGTTATAATTCTTGACATCTGATTTGTGTCCATTTATTCTTTTATGTAGAGACTGTCCAGTTTGACCAATGTACATGGCAGAGGGGCATTGCTGGCACATGATGGCATATATCACATTGGTAGAGGTGCAGGTGAACGAGCCTCTGATAGTGTGGCTGATGTGATTAGGCCCTATGATGGTGTCCCCTGAATAGATATGTGGACACAGTTGGCAAGGGACTTTGTTGCAAGGATAGGTTCCTGGGTTAGTGGGTCTGTTGTGTGGTGTGTGGTTGCTGGTGAGTATTTGCTTCAGGTTGGGGGGCTGTCTGTAAGCAAGGACTGGCCTGTCTCCCAAGATCTGTGAGAGTGATGGGTCATCCTTCAAGATAGGTTGTAGATCCTTGATGATGCTTTGAAGAGGTTTTAGCTGGGGGCTGAAGGTGATGGCTAGTGGCGTTCTGTTATTTTCTTTGTTGGGCCTGTCCTGTAGTAGGTGACTTCTGGGTACTCTTCTGGCTCTGTCAATCTGTTTCTTCACTTCAGCAGGTGGGTATTGTAGTTGTAAGAATGCTTGATAGAGATCTTGTTATTACGTTACAGACAGACATAGAAATGCCATCAAGCTGAATACAGGGGCCTTGCAAGCTTGGTCAATGCCATGCCTTGCTGCGTGAACCCCAAACTTATCTGGAGCTCAGCACCTCTGCGGGGACTGCATCAAGTGACTGCCACTGTTTAGCAATGAGAAGATCTTCAGTTTTCTGGTTGTTTCATCCTGTCTAGCCCCTATTTTCCCATCTTACAAAACTACCATGCCATTCAGTATGACAGAACCCTCCTTAGGAGAGCAGCGAGAAAGACTGAGCTGTCTGGGTGCTCACAACTAAGCCGGCAGGGGTGCTGTTGGTCAGTACTGAGATGCATTTATAGGGCTGTATATTGGGTTGAAAATTTTCCAATAAAGACTTTTTTCCAACCAGAAAATGGTATTTCAACTAAATGAAGATTTTTGCATAACTGCTTTCCTTGAAAAGTTTTGATTTGTCAGAAATACAAAGACCTGACAACTGAAAAATTGTGGCTGAACACCATAATCTTTTCAGTTTCTGGCAGTTTTCAGATAAACATTTTGGTTTTTGGAAGTTTTGGGTCAAAATTTCTCAGTTGCCAAAAATGGAAGCATTTTTGATGGTAGAGTTTTTGGTTTCATAGAAATCATAGAATATCAGGGTTGGAAGGGACCTCAGGAGGTCATCTAGTCCAACCCCCGGCTCAAAGCAGGACCGATCCCCAATTAAATCATCCCAGCCAGGGCTTTGTCAAGCCTGACCTTAAAAACCTCTAAGGAAGGAGATTCCACCACCTCCCTAGGTAACGCATTCCAGTGTTTCACCACCCTCCTAGTGAAAAAGTTTTTCCTAATATCCAACCTAAACCTCCCCCACTGCAACTTGAGACCATTACTCCTTGTCCTGTCCTCTTCTACCACTGAGAATAGTCTAGAACCATCCTCTCTGGAACCACCTCTCAGGTAGTTGAAAGCAGCTATCAAATCCCCCCTCATTCTTCTCTTCTGCACACTAAACAATCCCAGTTCCCTCAGCCTCTCCTCATAAGTCATGTGTTCCAGACCCCTAATCATTTTTGTTGCCCTTCACTGGACTCTCTCCAATTTATCCACATCCTTCTTGTAGTGTGGGGCCCAAAACTGGACACACTACTCCAGATGAGGCCTCACCAATGTCGAATAGAGGGGAACGATCACATCCCTCGATCTGCTCGCTATGCCCCTACTTATACATCCCAAAATGCCATTGGCCTTCTTGGCAACAAGGGCACACTGCTGACTCATATCCAGCTTCTCGTCCACTGTCACCCCTAGGTCCTTTTCCGCAGAACTGCTGCCTAGCCATTCGGTCCCTAGTCTGTAGCTGTGCATTGGGTTCTTCCGTCCTAAGTGCAGGACCCTGCACTTATCCTTATTGAACCTCATCAGGTTTCTTTTGGCCCAATCCTCCAATTTGTCTAGGTCCCTCTGTATCCTATCCCTGCCCTCCAGCGTATCTACCACTCCTCCCAGTTTAGTATCATCCGCAAATTTGCTGAGAGTGCAATCCACACCATCCTCCATATCATTTATGAAGATATTGAACAAAACCGGCCCCAGGACCGACCCTTGGGGCACTCCACTTGATACCGGCTGCCAACTAGACATGGAGCCATTGATCACTACCCGTTGAGCCCGACAATCTAGCCAGCTTTCTATCCACCTTATAGTCCATTCATCCAGCCCATACTTCTTTAACTTGCTGGCAAGAATACTGTGGGAGACTGTGTCAAAAGCTTTACTAAAGTCAAGGAACAACACGTCCACTGCTTTCCCTTCATCCACAGAACCAGTTATCTCGTCATAGAAGATGTGTCGAAAGAATAGTAAATATGGCAGGCGACCAGCTTGGCTTAACAGTGAAATCCTTGCTGATCTTAAATACAAAAAAGAAACTTACAAGGAGTGGAAGATTGGACAGTCTAGAGCCATCCTCTTTGGAACCCCCTTTCAGGTAGTTGAAAGCAGCTATCAAATCCCCCCTCATTCTTCTCTTCTGAAGACTAAACATCCCCAGTTCCCTCAGCCTCTCCTCATAAGTCATGTGTTCCAGGATGGCTCTAGACTGTTATCAGTGGTAGCAGATGACAGAACAAGGAGTAATGGTCTCAAGTTGCAGTGGGGGAGATTTAGGTTGGATATTAGGAAAAACTTTTTCACTAGGAGGGTGGTGAAACACTGGAATGAGTTACCTAGGGAGGTGGTGGAATCTCCACCCTTAGAGGTTTTTAAGGTCAGGCTTGACAAAGCCCTGGCTGGGATGATTTAATTGGGGATCGGTCCTGCTTTGAGCAGGGGGTTGGACTAGATGACCTCCTGAGGTCCCTTCCAACCCTGATATTCTATGATTCTATGAGTGTAGCAAAAAGCCTTTTAATAACAGAGAGAAACAATGTGGCATTATGTTGGGGAAACACCACCAACAGGATTCATAACACAACCCATGAGCAAAAAACCCACCCCAAGCAAATTGGGGTGTGTCCTTTCCCTTTGGTTCTTGAGTCCAGCAACCCAAAATCACCCAAAGTCCCAAAAGTCCAACAACCCCCAAGTCTCTGTCCATGGTCAGGGCAGCCCCAGAGTTCAAAAGTTTATCTGCAGAGTTTTACCTTCCAACCTGGGTGAAGATTGGGGGGGGCGGGGCGGGTGAAGGGGCACCTTATGTGGTCCAAAGCTGATGGCCCCGCCTTTCCATGGGGCTCCGCTCTGCCAGCTGCCCCATGAGCTGCTGTCAAGGTTCCTCCCCCACTCTGAACTCTAGGGTACAGATGTGGGGACCTGCATGAAAACCTCCTAAGCTTACTTTTACCAGCTTAGGTTAAAACTTCCCCAAGGTACAAATTAATTTTATCCTTTGTCCTTGGAATATCCACTGCCACCACCAAACTCTAACTGGGTTTACTGGGAAACGTAGTTTGGACACGTCTTTCCCCCCAAAATCCTCCCAACCCTTGCACCCCACTTTCTGGGGAAGATTTGGTAAAAATCCTCACCAATTTGCATAGGTGACCACAGACCCAAACCCTTGGATCTGAGAACAATGAAAAAGCATTCAGTTTTCTTACAAGAAGACTTTTAACAGAACTAGAAGTAAATAGAAATAAAGGAATCACCTCTGTAAAATCAGGATGATAGATACCTTACAGGGTAATTAGATTCAAAACATAGAGAATCCCTCTAGGCAAAACCTTAAGTTACAAAAAAGACACACAGACAGAAATATTCATTCTATTCAGCACAGGTCTTTTCTCAGCCATTTAAAGAAATCATAATCTAACACATACCTAGCTAGATTACTTACTAAAAGTTCTAAGACTCCATTCCTGTTCTATCCCCGGCAAAAGCAGCATATAGACAGACACAGACCGTTTGTTTCTCTCCCTCCTCCCAGCTTTTGAAAGTATCTTGTCTCCTCATTGGTCATTTTGGTCAGGTGCCAGCGAGGTTACCTTTAGCTTCTTAACCCTTTACAGGTGAGAGGATTTTTCCTCTGGCCAGGAGGGATTTTAAAGGGGTTTACCCTTCCCTTTATATTTATGACAGCTGCTCTAGGCATCTGACAAACTGCTCTGCTCCACCAGCCGCTCTGCTCGCCGTCCCACAAACTGCTCCGCCATATATCTTCAGGCTCCCCCACTACTTAACATAACACTCAGTGATTTCAGCTCTTAGTAAGTTTAGCTCTTTTGTGATTTCAGCTTGTAGTATGGGGAGCCTCAGTGCTGGTGCAGCATTAGTCCAAAGTGAATTCAGCTCAGCAGCCTGTAACTAGATACCTAATGGAATCAAAATTAGCTCTGATATTCCACAGTGGAGAGAGGAGGAAGTGCAATTAGCATGTAAGGCCCTCACCAGGGGGCCCATACCACCAAGTATTAATATCTATCTCCAGCCTCTCTCAATTCACAGAGTTTTGGAACCCATGTCCCATGCCTAGCGAGTGCTACTTAGTTGATGGCGAGTCCCTCCATCATAACAAAAGGCCAAGTACAGTTCCACTGTCCTTGATTCACATAATCAGGGTAATAACAATTTATTCTTCCTGCCCCAATAACAGAGACACTGGGGATCCCACAGCAGCCAAAGTGACCATTTGGGCAGCTATGGGCTCATGCTAGGTGGGGTGGGTGTGCTTATGCAAATGAGATCAGCCCCTGAAGTTCTCTTCCACAACTTGCCACACCTCACTACCAGATGTCAGGGTGGAGCTCATCCTGACTCTGCTTACACACTTATGGAGCCTGACCCCTGCAACAGGGAACCTACTGGAGCAGACCCAAAACTATTACACCCAATTCCAGAAGCTTCTGAATGTGGAGTGCTAAATCTGCCTAGCAACAATGACCCAAACCCAACTCACTCCTACCTTAAAGGGATATCTCCCTATTCGGCACATGGGTTACAGAGGCACTCAGGGTGGTGTTAAATTGTCCCAGATTCCTGGGTGGGAGCTCAAGCTGGGTCCGTTTAATATGGTTAAGAGGAACCCCTGGATCCTGAACCTGCCCCTTGTTGTTGCCAACTCCACCTGGCAGAAGGGTTATGCACATGCGGGGGAGGTCTCCAAACCAACCAACCAACCAAAAGCAAGCTCTTCTCTCTCTTTCCCTTGCAAGAAAGGGGAATCAGAGTAGAAGAAAAGAAAGGTAAACATGGACTGGCTCTTATGCAGTCTTTCTGGGGTCAGCCCCTTGGGTCTTTCCTTATCAGCAGGTCTATGTTCTTATTTAGGGTCTACCTCCAGTCCCTCCTCTTGGGGCACCCTGTTTCATAGCTGGTCCATGCAGCTTCAGGGGCAGCAAGGCCTGTGACTATCTCCCTCATAGCTGAGCTGTCTCTGTGGTTGGTGGGCTCTGAGGTACAGCAGTCTCCTTCCTGTGGCAGGCTCCCACTCCAGATGGAGCAAGCCTTATAGCTGCACCTTGTTAGAGCTGGACAAGCCCAGGAGAGCTCTTTAATCTCCTCTTCAGAGTAAATTACTTTAATTGATGCTGGGACTCTGCAGCTAAAAGTAGGTGCAATTTCCAGAGATGGCAGAATGAACAATATGACTGTGGCCATAAATTGAGGCGTCCCCTTCCTACTCTCACCCTGGGAAGAAGAGCAGGTTGGGAGAGGCCCACCATTCAGGTGAGACATTCACCCTTGGACCTTGGCAGCTAGGCCACTCGTCCTCAGCAGGCGCTGAGGAGTATGCTTGCCTTGCCCCCACCATAAACCCAATGGCCACACTTTATACCTCTACAGTATAAGGCCTCTCCTAACACACTAACCTCCCTGCCTGAGCCACTCCCGTAAGGGCTGCAGATCCTCATTCCCATTCTGGCCTGCACTTTAGCATGGAGCTGCCATCAGCTCAAAGCCAGCGTAAGGGGACTGTTGCCCCTTCCTAACATTCAGTGGGGGTGTTTTAGTTGCTAGCTCCCAGTACTAAAAGGGGAAAGGGTCGATGGGGAATCAGCACCCTGAGACTGACAGCCCCCAGGAACAATGGGGAGAGGCCAATGCTCCAGGTCAGCCTGAAAGACAGGGCGGGCAGGCTAATCAGGGAGTCAGGAGGCCAGGGAGGTCCTGTCCTCCGTGTGAGCTGGAATTGTCTGGGTCAGACAGAGTGGGGCCGAGCTAAGGAGAAAGCAGGGGCCCAAGCTAAGCTGGGGAGCAGAGCTGTGCCAAATCCAGAGGGATCAGAAAAGCAGCCCAGAGAGAGCAGACCCTGTGCTGGGAGCAGAGCTTTAGCCCCAAAGCCAGAGGCACAGCCCAGAGAGAGCAGACCTGCCCTGGGAGGAGAGCTGCAGCAACCAGAGCCAGAGGGGCCAGAAAAGCAGCCCACGAAGCAGGTCAGTGCTGCGAGCAGAGTCACAGAAGCAGCCTGCAGAGCAGACCTGTCCTGGGAGCGGAGCTGTAGCAACCAGAGTCAGAGGGACCAGAGAAGTGGGCCAGAGAAGCAGCCCAGGGAGCTTGGATCATAACCCCGACAGGGTGGGGGCAACACTGGGAAGAAGGGTCCTACCACTTAGAGCCTGAGAGCATGTGGCCACCACCAGAGCAAGTGTCCAACCCACAGCATCCCTGCAGCACAGCCAGGGCCTGAGCAGGAGGCCTGGGACTTACAAGGAACAGACTGTGAACTGCCCTGACATTCCAGAGACACTGTTTGTGATGTTCCCTGCCACAGAGCGGGGTTGATGTGTTTCTTTTAACCTTTCCCATTTCCCTTATTCTTTTTAAAATTAATTGTTGATTAAATAACTTGCATTTGCTTCAAATTGTATGTAATGGTCAGTGGGTCAGAGAAGTGCCCAGGGCAGAGAGAGTACCCCGGAGTGGGGACACCCTGGCCCCTGTCCTAGGTGACCACAGCAGGGTTGGGGGTTGAGCCCCCCCAGAAATCCTGGGCCCAGCCTTGTTGGGGTTACGAGGAATCTGCCAGATGGGAGAGTGAAAGGGGAGTTCTCAAGGGCAGGGAGGCCCCTGGGTAAAGGAAGTGGGAGCGAGGACTCAGATCCTTTCGCTAGCTCACTTCACCGGGGTCGTGCAGAAGCCAGGAAAGTTCCCCACAATAGCAGGACTATTCCCCTGCTTACACCAGGGAACCCTGCCCTTTGAGCTGTCTTCCCCTGCTGGTTCCCCACATGAGGGGTGTGGGAGTGGGTGTGTGTAGGTGTGTGTGTGTTGCCCCAGCCCCATACAGGGACTGGCAGGGCAGAGTGGTAGTGCAGGCAAAGGGAGAGGGGTGGTTTCCAACCTGGAGGACATATAGCCAGTCAGGACATTAAGTAGGAATCCTGAGCCAGTTACCTAGAAGCAAAAACAGACCCTCTTTCTCTGTCAAAGCACCCCCAGGAAATGGCCAATCCCATTCCCAGATCACCATCACCTCAGAAGTGGTCTGTGCCCCAAGGGTTAAACTGAGGTCTCTTCTAAGGACTTACATGACACTTCTGAAAATGACTCATGGACAATCATGGTGGAGGGGAAATGAAAGGGAATAGGAGTGTTGGAGGGGCTTGGGGACATCTCCTGAGGAAAAAACACAGATTGAGATATGGGAGCCATTGTCTATAAATCACCCTGGGATTCTGGGAGCAGTGCTGGACAAACACACCCCAATTTCTAGTCCCTCTGCTGTTCCTTCTCACCCCTTGTTTGTGGCAACTCTTTACTAGCAGAAGGTAGGGGTAAAGCCACTAAATGCTTAGCACTGTGTCTGCCCCACATCCAGAGGCTAGACCTCTCACAGGCTGGATGGACAGAAGTAGCTGGTTTTGCACTTCCCAAGGGTAGTAAAGGACACAAGCACTCTTTGCAGATGCCTGAATTAGCACACCCAGGCAGTGAGTGCTGGCACAGCTCTGCTCCTGGTGCCATCTTGCCTTTGTCTTTCAAAAGAACTGAATCCCTTCTTGGAGCTCATTTGCATCCCCATCCAGCCTCCTGGAGATGTACCCACACACAGCACACTCAGCCGGCTGCTGCGTGGAAGGTGGGGATGACACATGCAGCAGCTCAAGCTAGACACGTGGGGAATGTGAAGAACTCAGAAGAGAACAATGTGAGCCACACAGAAAGAAACATTCCTGTTTCCACCCTTTACTCCCATCCACATCCTCATCCAGACCCAGGGACTGAGACTCTTCCTCTCCAAATTGCCAAATAACCCTCTGATCTCACCTGGGATTGGTTACTGAAAGGCACAGGAGTTGGTTTTTCTCATTCCTCAAGACACACAAGAACGATGATTAATGCTGAGTCGGTTGGGATGGTTCTGGATTAATGGGAGTTTGTGAGGAAAGATTACTGAGATTTCTGTTTTAAGGGTTTTTGTCTTTAAGTTGTGAGTATATTTAGTACTGACAGCTGACACAGAAGGACTACCGGGCCCTGACTCAAACCAGGCACAATGCAAATGTTTTCTGAACAAACTTTCCCCACCTTGCACTACAGACAGTACACAGTCCTGACCAGGACCACACCCCACTATGCCAGTCCTGGACCCCCAGTCAGTGCTGGGTTTACAATGGGTCCAGTGGCTCCATGGAGCCGGGCCCATGCTGAGAAGGGGGGCCTGCTCTGCTTGTACTGCACCCCGAGACCCTGCTGGCTCCCCCCACCCACCACTTGCTCCTCTCGGCCTGCCCGCTGGCTGGCCGAGGGTTCCTCTCTACTCCCTGGCCCCACCCCAGGCTGCTCCTCTCAGCCCCCTGGCCAGACCCCAGCGCACCCCCGGCTCCGGCCACTCTCTGCTTCCCACCACCTGTGGGGCCCTGCCTGTCTCCCCGGAGCTGAGCTGCCTGGGACTGGCGCAGAAGCCTGGCCAGTCTCGGCCAGTTGGGGGACAGACAGTGTGGAGGGCTTGGCTGGGCCCCTCCAGGCAAGTGCATCTTGAGGGAGCCCGGCCAGGGCAGGCCCTGGCCTGGCTGATCGTGCCTGAGGGGCCAGAGCGATTCCCGGCCCTGGGACCAGCCGGGCAGACACAGTCACCTCCCAGTAGGGCCGTTGAGTTCGGCTGGGAGGCAGGGCTTGGGGGCATGGGTCTGTGGGGAGTCGGCGGGGGGGTGCTGGGCTGTGAAGGGATGGGGAAGATCTGTATGTTGGGGCACTAGGGAGTGGGGGTTCTGTGGGGGGTGCTGGGCAGTTGTGGTGAGGCTGTGGGCAGGGTGGTGTTGTGTAGGGCGCTATGCATTTGTGGGTGGGTCTTGGGGGGTGCTGGGCATAGTGGGTTCAGGGGGGCTCTGGACATAGGGAGTTGGGGGGTGTTGGGTGGGGGGGGGGTTGTGTGGTGTGGCATGGGCCTGTCCCCAAGGGGAAGGGGCACCCTGGCAGTAGAGGGCCAGGCAGGCCACTGTGCGTATGGCAACTGCCGGTTTGTAAATCATGCCCTCGCATTGGGCAGAGCAGGGCCACCCCTGCCAGGCCATGCCCCATTGCCCCTGGCTGGCCCCTCGCTCCAGAGACTGACCTCCCCATCGCCATGCTCCATTGCCTCCATGGGGGCCCACAAATACGTTTGGCTCTGGGCCCACAAAAGGTTAATCCGGCCCTGGCCCCAGTGCATCTCTCACAATGCACCGTGTTACAGGCCAGGGTGTAAGCAGTCTGGCCCAGCAGCCAGAGCAGGAGTCAGGTCTAGTGGGTGGAGCAGGCATCCAGATTGGGGAACAAAGCCAAGGGTCAGCACCAGAGTCAACTGCCAATTACCAGAGCGAGGAATTGAAGCTGCAGGTCAGATTTGATTTAAATGAAATTGATTTAAATCACAAGTCAAGAGGACTCGATTTAATCATGGATTTCTACACAGAAGTGCATTCTTGTTGGTTGTTATAACCTTAATACATATTCTTTACAACTCAGAAATAGATGTAGGTTTCATTTTTAGAAGATACACACTATACATTTTTAAATAGTGATTAATTTTGAAAACATTTCAGATTAGTTTTACAGCTATATCAGAAAATGAATGATTGTTTGGTTATTTCATTTACCAAAGGTAATTGAAGCAGATATTTATGAAGTCATTGGGAGGTGAACTATCTCCAACTGAACAGGTTAATCATTAATATTTGGAGGATTTATAATCCCTATTCCATGATGAGAGATCTTTGAGCTATAATGTATCTGAATTAAAACTATCTTTAGATAGGTTTTATCCTCAAAAAGCATTTTCTCAAAAAAATCCAATTTAAATAAAAAAAATCTGATTTTTCTTAAACATTACATGAATATATTGTCTTATACTATAGAATTAGAATTTTTTTGATTTTTTTTTAAATCATTGATTTTTATCCACCCTGGTCAGAGCTGAAGGTCAGATACCAAATGCCAGAGCCAAGGGTCAAGTCAGAGTCAGAAGTCAGGGTCAGTCACTGACGGTAAAATCGAGATAAGCACAGGAACTGAAGGAGAGACAAGGATAAGCACAGAGCAGGAGCATGGTGGGAGCAGGAACCAGGAACACAGCTGGGTACAGGGCTCAATACAGCCACAACAAGAACCGTACCTTGTTGCTCAAGAAACTTCCTGTCCCTCCTTCTGGCTTAAATAGCATGGTTGGACGAATCGGCGAAGCCAGGCAGTCCTCCAATCGGGGCTCCTGTGGGTGGTGCCTTGGCTGAGGCTATAGTCCTACTAGCTTCTTGGCCCAACAGTTTTTAGCAGATAGCAGGTGGAGACTAGGTTGCAGCGTGTGTTTGAGACCTCCCAGGCCTGGGTTCAAGACTTTGGACATCCCATCAGTCACCCTCTGTAGGGTGACAGTGGGCTGGACTTCTCAGCGTGGTTCTTGTCAACAGTTTTTACAAGTTCAGGGGCATGGACATTTTCAGCAAGCTCCCAGGAATGCTCTCTGGCCTGTAACCCTCCCATTCAAATACCACAGTTTACCCCACTTGGTTTTAGAATTGAGGATTTTGTGGATAATATATTTGCCATGGTCCTGAACACTCATCGTTCTGGGGGGTGGCTGGATCTGGTAGGGAAAAGGGTCAGCCCCACGTGGCTTTAGTAAGGATATATGAAATACCAGGTGGATTCTGAAAGAAGGAGGCAGGTGGAGTTCAAAAGCAACGGGGCTGATCTGTTGGTGGATTCTATACAAGCCAAGGAATTGGAAATCGACTTTACGTGATGGTCTGTTGGTATGGAGATGCTTTGCTGAGAGCCATACTTCCTGGCCTACAGCAAAGTCAGAGTCTTTCTGTTGTCATTGGTCTGCATACCGCTTGTAGTCCTACACCCTGGCATCTTTGTGAGAAGGGAGGGATCCCACACTGCTTTCCTAGGCTCTGATAACTGTCATTAAGACATTGCAGATGGCAGTGCAGTTAATCACAAAGTTCCTAACTGAAGAAGACTCCCAGTTGCCTGACATTCTGTGTGACATGGATAGGAGCAACTTTAGATTGTTTTTGGCATTCATGGAACAGCTGCAGATGGTGGACTGCCACTTTTGGGCTCGGGAAACAGGCACTGAATGGTGGGTTCGTATCGTAATGCAGGTCTGGGATGACGAACAGTGGCTACAGAACTTTCAGATACGGAAAGCCATCTTCCTGGAACTGTGTGCGGAGCTCGCCCCAGCACTACGGTACAAGAACACCAGAATGAGAGCTGCCCTCTCGGTAGAGAAGCTCTTGGCAATCACTGTGTGGAAGCTAGCGACTCCAGTCTGCTACCGGTCAGTTGTGAATCAATTTGGAGTCCGGAAGTCCACCGCTGGGGCTGCGTTAATGCAAGTGTGCAGGGCAATTCATCCCATCCTGCTACGAAGAACCGTGACTCTGGGAAATGTGTGTGAAATAGTGGACGGCTTTGCAGAAATGGGTTTCTGCTGTGGATATGGGTTTCTAACTGTGAAGGGGTGATAGATGGCACACATATTCCAATTTTGGCACCAGACCACCTTGTGATGGAATACATCAATAGGAAGGGGTACTTCTCCATGGTGTTGCAGGTGCTTGTGGATCACCCTGGGCATTTCACTGACATCAACGAGGGGTGGTCCGGGAAGGTGCATGACGCATGCATCTTCAGGAACACCAGCCTATATAGAAAGCTACAAGCAGGGACTTTCTTTCCAGACCAGAAGATTACAGTGGGGGATGTTGAAATGCGCATAGTGATCCTGGGAGACCCGGCATACCTTACACTGGAAATCCGGACAGTGGTAAGGAGTGGTTCAACAACAGGCTGAGTAGGTGCCGGATGACAGTGGAATGTGTCTTTGGCAGAATGAAGGAGCGCTGGCGATGCCTTTATGGCAGGTTAGACCTCAATGAAGATAATATTCCCATGGTCGTAGCTGCATGTTGTACGTTGCATAATCTTTGTGACACTAAAGGTGAAAGGTTTGCTCAGGGGTGGAGTGTTGAGGCAGACCGCTTGGCTGCTGATTTTGAACAGCCAGATACCAGGGCTATCAGAGGAGCCCAAAGGGGGACAATTTTGAGACAACACTTTGAAAATGAGAACCAGTAATGTATATCTCTGTGATTGCAGCTGTAATGTTATATTACATGTAGTTTTCCTAGGAAGCAATGGTGAAATTTGGGGCTTTACATTCCAGTAATGAAATGATTAAACTGCCTGTGTATGTACTGGTAGTGCCTGCTATCTCAATTTGTAGGAAACAAATAAAGATGAATTACTGTTCAAAAATTTTGCTTTTATTGCACATGAAACAATACACACACACACACACACACACACACACACACACACACACACACAAAGATGCTTGGTGGGAAAGGAGGTACCAGGCAAGGGCAGACTTTCAGAGCTGTGTGTAGGTCCAGCTATCATTTTGAAAGTTGTCCGAGGGTGTGGAGTGAAGAGGAAACCAAGAAGTCCTGGAAAGCGGAAAGGACTGTGTGGGCAGAGTTTGGAGGGGGGGGAACAGAAGAGTTCTGAATGTGCTGCAGGAGAAAGCTCACATCTGTAGCATTACTAAAGACTTCAGCATCTGCATTTGCTCCTCCAAGACTTTAATCATCTGCTCAGTCGCATCCTTAACAAACTCCTGATTTTCTTGTCTGTCCTGCCTTTCGGCTTCCCTCCACTCCTTGCATTCTCTTTTCTCTGCATTGGAGAAGTGCAGTAACTCCTGGAACATGTCTTCTTTGCTCCGTTTGGGTGGCTTTCTTATCTGGTGGAGACGCTCAGCTGGTGTGTGTAGGGTGTTCCTTCAGGCCACATCTGCCGAAGCACAAGGTACAATGCACAAAACATAGAATCATAGAATCATAGAATATCAGGGTTGGAAGGGACCCCAGAAGGTCATCTAGTCCAACCCCCTGCTCGAAGCAGGACCAATTCCCAGTTAAATCATCCCAGCCAGGGCTTTGTCAAGCCTGACCTTAAAAACCTCTAAGGAAGGAGATTCTACCACCTCCCTAGGTAACGCATTCCAGTGTTTCACCACCCTCTTAGTGAAAAAGTTTTTCCTAATATCCAATCTAAACCTCCCCCATTGCAACTTGAACATGGTTCAACATGGTTGTTAAGTTCACGCCCAGCATTGAAACGTTTTAGTAAAATACATCTCTGGTAATATAACAATCACTTTCTCACTGACTCTTGGCAAGCACACATCTCAAACACCCAAAGCATGGTAAGTGTTGGTGGGGGGTGCTCTACATGGGGGAAAAGAGTATTTTTCAAGGGTTGCAGTGCAGCCAACGAGGGGAAAAAATTTAAAATTCTCCCACACTTTTCCACAGGCGGGGGTCATTGTAGCAGATATCTCACTGCTGAGGGTAAGCAGGGAAGTGAGGGTACATCTACTACATGCTTACGGCTTCTGCCCTGGTCCTTATGCTGCTTGCCAGTGTGCCACTTTGGTCCCTGCACAAGTGATTTCCAAATGGTGCAGGAAAGTTTCCCACAATGGGGGAAGGAACAAAGCAGCTCTGCCAAGGAACCTTTGGCAGAGGATTGTCGAGTACCTCCAGGAAACTTTCCTAGAGATCTGTCTGGAGGATTCCCGTGAGATCTCAGAGTGCATCAACACCGTGTTCCACTATCCTGATTAGCTGCACAGGGAAATGTCCAGCACACAGGGAAATATCCAGCACACAGCCAGCCATGTACATTTCTATACCCTGAACCCACCTCCACACTACACAAACCACAGCCACTTATCAGGCATCTTCTCTCCTGCTTCTTGCTCACCAGAGAGCAACTGATGAGACTGGCTAAACACCTCCAGAGTGGTGAACTGTTGCTGGCTGCTTGCCCCACTGGGCAACCCCCCAAGGAGCTCCACATCGTTGTCTAACTTCACCTCTTCCTCCATGACGTCATCCTCCGGGTTAAGCCCTCTTTCCGCTGCCTCCAGGCCCACCAAAGTATCCACGGGGCTCTTGGTGGTGGAGGTAGGGTTGCCACTGAGGATGGCATCCAGCTCCTTATAGAACCAGCAGGTCTTAGGTGCAGCACCAGAGCGACAGTGTGCCTCCCTGGCCTTATACCATGCCTGCCTCAGCTCCTTTACCTTTGCTCTGCATGGCAGTGTGTCTTGATCATCACCCTTTTCGCACAAGCCTTGAGAAATTTGCTCATAGGTATCAAAATTCCTACTGCTCAAGCGCAGCTGGGACTGCACAGCCTCCTCTCCCCATATACTGAGCAGATCCAGCAGCTCAGCAGTGGTCCAAGCGGGAGAGCGTTTGCTTGAAAAGCCTCCGTAGTCACCTGGGAAGATGTGATGAGACCTCTCTATGCTGAGCAAAACAGAAAATGGAATTTCAAAAATTCCCGGGGCTTCTAAGAGGGAGGGGTTGTTTACCTGGCTGCAGGGCAGTGGAGTTCAAACTGCTGACCAGAGCGGTCAGGATGGGCATTGTGGGACACCTCCTGGAGGTCAATTAAAGCAATAAAATCAAACGTGGTGTCTACACTAGCACTTTGTCAACAAAAATTTTGCACAAAAAGCCTCATGTCTCTCATCGGGTGGTTTTATTTCATCTCCAAAACAGGGCATTTTTGCCACCAAAAGTCACATCGCATCGCATCCACTGTTTTGTCGACAAAAGGCAGCTTTTGTCAAGAAAAGTCTGTAGTGTAGACAAGACCTAAAATAGGGAAAGAGGAAGTTAAAAATTACTTAGACAAGTTAGTTGTCTTCAAGTTGGCAGGGCCTGATGAAATACATCCTAGAATACTCAATGAACTGACTGAGGGGATATCTGAGCTGTTAGTGATTTTCTTTGAAAACTCATGGAAGATGGGAGGGATTCCAAAGGACTGGAAGAGGGCAAATATAATGCTGTCATAAATATAAAGGGAAGGGTAAACACCTTTAAAATCCTTCCTGGCCAGAGGAAAAACCCTTTCACCTGTAAAGGGTTAAGAAGCTAAGATAACCTTGCTGGCATCTGACCAAAATGACCAATGAGGAGACAAGATACTTTCAAAGCTGGAGTGGGGGAGAAACAAAGGGTCTCTCTGTCTGTGTGGGTTTTTTTTGCCAGGAACAGAAAAGGAATGGAGTCTTAGAACTTAGTAACTAATCTAGCTAGATATGCGTTCGATTCTGTTTTGTTTAAATGGCTGATAAAATAAGCTCTGCTGAATGGAATGTATATTCCTGGTTTTGTGTCTTTTTGTAACTTAAGGTTTTGCCTAGAGGGATTCTCTATGTTTTGAATCTGATTACCCTGTAAGGTATTTACCATCCTGATTTTACAGAGGTGATTCTTTTACTTTTTCTTCAATTAAAATTCTTCTTTTAAGAACCTGATTGCTTTTTCATTGTTCTTAAAATCCAAGGGTTTGGGTCTGTGTTCACCTATGCAAATTGGTGAGGATTTTTATCAAGCCTTCCCCAGGAAAGGGGGTGTAGGGCTTGGGGGGATATTTGGGGAAAGACGTTTCCAAGTGGGCTCTTTCCTTGTTATATTTGTTAGATGCTTGGTGGTGGCAGCAATAAAGTCCAAGGGCAAAAGGTAAAATAGTTTGTACCTTGGGGAAGTTTTAACCTAAGCTGGTAAAAATATGCTTTGGGGGGTTTTCATGCAGGTCCCCACATCTGTACCCTAGAGTTCAGAGTGGGGAAGGAACCTTGACATGGTGGTAGTGGTGGGATTTTAAAGGTGTTTACCCTTCCCTTTATATTTATGACAAATGCCAATCTATAAAAAGGGTAATAAGGACTACCCAGGGAATTACAGACCAGTTAGCTTAACTTCAGTGCCTGGAAAGATAATGGAGCTAATAATCTAGCAATCAATTTGCAAAAACCTAGAAGATAGTAAGGTGATAAGTAACAGTCAGCATGGTTTTGTCAAGAACAAATCATGTCAAACCAATCTAATAGTTTTGACAGGAGAGGAAGACTTGTGGATGGGGGGAAGTGATAGATGTGGTATATCTTGACTTTAGTGAGGCTTTTGATACTGTCTTGCATGACCTTCTCATAAACAATCTTTCTTCTTCATGTAGAGAGCAGGTGCCCCAGCAGGTGAAGTAGATTTATGGATGAAACCTTTGGCCAAATTCTACTGGAGGTGACAACTGAGGTGCATTGGAGACTCAAATAGTAGATGGCATAGTTGTGTGATTTGACTGAGACTTGATAAGTTTATGGAGGGGATGGTATGATGAGATTCCCTTCAATGGCATGTGACCCAATGGCGACTGCCAGTAGCAAAAATCCCCAACTGCTGGAGATGGGACTCTAGATGGGGAGGGCTCTGAATTACTACAGGGAATTCTTTCCCCGGTAGCTGCTTGGCGGATCTTGTACACATGCTCAGGGTCTAACTGACTGCCATATTTGGGGTTGGGAAGGAATTTTCCCCCAGATCAGATTGGCAGAGATGCTGGAGGGGTTTTGCCTTCCGCTGCAGCATGGGGCACTGGTCACTTGAAGGTTTAAACTAGTGTAAATGGTGAATTCTCTGTTACTTGAAGACTTTAAATCATGATTTGAGGACTTCAGTAACTCAGCCAGAGGTTAGAGGTCTATTTCAGGAGTGGGTGAACGTCTGCGACCTGCAATATGCAGGGGGCCAGTCTAGATGATCGTGATAGTCCCTTCTGACCTTAAAGTCTATGAGTCTAACGTTGCACTTGTGGGATGCCTTTGCCAATACACCTCAAAGCCTGACGAGCAGTATTCCACTCCTGGGTCTCATCACAACCCTGCTGAGGCACCTGAATCAGAGCCCTCTCCCCCCACACTACTTCTCTTTAGCACTGTCTGTCTATTATTGTTTAATTGTGACAAACTGTATGTGGGGGGGGGGAGGTGTTTATGATATGCACAAATATTTACTAAGGACAAGAATGAGAAACCCTGAAAGCTCATGTCTCTTAGAGCAAGGTTCAGTATTTGAACATAAATCTCCCCGAGTGAAAGACCAATGTTTCCCCCAGAACTAGTCTCCTGTCTTTGCTGCAACACAGTCAACTGTCATTTTGCCCCCCACACTACAGCTGTGGGACCCTGTCTCCTCCCTGGGCCACACAGTATTCCTGTCTTGCTTTCTTATCTCTCTTTGCTTCCCCTTTTAAAGATGCCATGGGATATGCATCCTTTTTATATTTCCCTGCTTTGTTGCTTGAGATCACAGGTGCATTTGTAATACGTGGCGAGGCAAAGTTTGTCAACTAGTTTTGGAAACAATTAGTTTTTGTTCACTCCAGCTGCAGTTATTACATTTGTTTCCTGCCTGTGTGGAAACTATGCTCTCCCTCCCGCATACACACACCATGAACTCCATCAGCCCAACCAAACATCTATTCCACCATGACAAACAAACAGCATTCCCACTCAGGTCCCTCTGATAGGAGCCATGGAGCATTTTCTCTTCTGGATTAAGCTGCAGTTTATACACAAATTATATGTACCGAAGAAGAAGAAACATCTTCACAACATACACCAAGGAAACCCAACAGCCTCCACTGAAATAGGAATACAGTGATATCATAGATTTCCTATTTGGTTTACAAGGAAAACAGCTGTTTATGCCTCTTTGTTTTGTTTGGATAACAAGATTGTGACAGAGTTACTTTGCTGGCTGCAGAGTGAGGGAATGTTTCTTGGCACAGTTCTGAACTGATTTGGGGATGACCACCTGTAAAGAAGCATCCAGGGAGAGATCTCAGAAACTCTGGCTAAGGATGGAAGCAAATCCTACCCACAAGGTAGTTATGGTAAATAATGCTAGAGCAAAGGGCATGATGGAGACATCACTGGGAAGGTCTGACCTGCTAGTGGCATTCTCTTTTGGAATCACACAAAAAGCAGCAATCCTGGTGAAGAGACAGGTCTTTAATGGCATTAGGTGCCTGAAAATCCCACTAGGTGCCTATCTGCATCTTTAGCCACCTAAATACCTTTACAAATCTGGCCCTAGAAGCTCATATTTTAAAAGTCACAATAAGCTAGAGGAGTCTCCTAGTTCTGAATATAGGGGAATGGGAAGTGATGGGGGAAAATAAATAGGAAAGCTCCAAGAAGCTCTGGGATATGAAGTAGCTAATGGAGGCACTGCAAGTGAATGAATCCAGTGTTCACAAAACAGACTCATTTCAAGCAAGCTGGAACAGCATGCTGCAGTATTTAGCCAGCAGGATTTGGATGAGGTGGGAGTCAAATTAAACTGATACAGCATCACAATAATACTGATAATGGTCAGTAAATAACAGTGGGTCCAAGAAGGGTACCTATGCACTTCTAGTCTGCAGTTGAGGGGAATGAAAGAGAAGCAGGCACACGCATGCTTTCATCTCAGAATTACTTCCTGAGCCTGGAGTTGTTCCCACATAGATGGAACCACACCTTTTTGGGGGCTGCTTGTGTGTGTGCATCAATGGAAACTCAGTAACCAGCTGACAAATAAGAAAAGGTTCAGGAAATGTTTTGAGGTCTGAAATCCTGCCCTACAGTAAGAGACTTAAGGAGCTCAGACTAATTCATTTATTCTAAAGAAGGTT
Source organism: Chelonia mydas (assembly GCF_015237465.2). Classification (NCBI taxonomy): domain Eukaryota; kingdom Metazoa; phylum Chordata; order Testudines; family Cheloniidae; genus Chelonia; species Chelonia mydas. The sequence goes on from NC_057857.1 coordinate 3,459,793, forward strand.
AAGAAATCACTTGATCACAGACTATAAGCACCTCCATTGTGTGATTTCTAAAGGTAGAGGGATCTTGATTTTACCAGACAAGAGCATAATAAGATCCACTGGCTGGAAGCTGAAACTAGGCAAATTCAAGCTGGAAATAAGGTGCACGCTCTTAACAGTGATAGTAATTAGCCATTGGAACAACTTACTGCATGAAACTTGGAGGGAGGAGCACAGGTTGCAAGAGGGAAGAGTTTGGAGGAGGCACCAGAAGTCAGTCTGTGTACACCTAGCTGTTGCAGCCCCTCTGTAAATAGTTCTCTTAATAAAGAGCCAGTTTAGTTTTAGAAACATGTAATCCTCTTGTTTTATAATCCAGTGCATAGTACATGAACCATGGTGGCAGCAGTCAGAACTAGTGACATCCACAGCAGGGAAGAGAGTGTGATTAACAGGAAAACAAGGCAGCATCTTTTTCTTTCTTTCTTTCTTTCTTTCTTTCTTTCTTTCTTTCTTTTCTTTCTTTCTTTCTTTCTTTCTTTCTTTCTTTCTTTCTTTTTCTTTCTGATTTCTCTACATCACGGACCCCAACGTGCTAGCTGCTGTCCAAACGTAGAACCATAAGATGGTCCCTGCCCCAAAGAGGTTAAAATCTAAGGATAAGACAAGAAACAACAGATGGATACAGACAGACAGAAGGACAGCTGTGGGAATATAAGGAAACAATGAGACAAAGATTGATTTCCAGACCAAAAAACTGCACAAGCATGGAAGCTGCAGAAGCAAGAATTAAGTCTGTCTACCGAGCTAACCCAGAGGGATAAAGGGGAGAAAATAAAGGTAAAGCTTTTTTAATCTCTCATTTGGATGAAAGGATGAGAAGTGAGTGAGTCACTGTTGCCAGAAATAATACCCGAAACACTGGAACAGCTGATAAATGTGTTGAGTACTGTGACCCCAGACAGAATCAAACTGTAGAGAGATACTGTTTATTTTAGCCAAAACTAAGAAGTAGAATAGGGAATAGATACTTATATTACAGAGCTGGGAACTTTGGTGTCCACATGGAACTTCCAAAATATTCAAGATTCTTTGATTAGAGACATGATCATTTGTGGGACATGTGATTCCAGTTTACAGGAGAGATTGTTGAGAGAAACAACTCTAACCCTAGAGAGATGCCTCCAAATAGCAAGGGTGGATGAACTGTCCAGAGAAAGGATCAAAACAATTGTGCCAAACAAGTTCACAGGCTTAAGCTAAAGAAACTTAGGAAACAGGGCAGAGACAGACTGATATATAATGCAGGCATCACTGTCCAGTGGATATACTGTGGAAAGCAACATGAAAGGTGGAAAGAAAAATGGCCAGTCTATGGGCAACAATGCAAGCAGTGTCAGAAGCAGAATTACTTTGTGTGCCAATATCACAGCTACCCCAGGAAGAAAAAAAGCAGCAGTAGATGCAGTGATTGAGAACTGTCAAAGTTTGACTCAGACTCACAATTTATCAGACCACTCTGTTTTATTAGCAAAGCTGCTCTGCTAATACATTTAGAAGTGAGCCCCCCGAGTGGGGCTTGTGTCCCTTAATTTATACAGCTTGCTGGAGAACAAGTTACAGAGAAGTTACAGACAAAAGAAGAAAAGATTTTAGTCACCACCCTTCGAGATCCCTGAGACCAGTCACGTATCTTCAATTACCTGCCACCCTTAACAATCTCCTTTAACAGCTTCCAGTTAACTTAACTAATTGCCTTTCACACCTTCCATTCTGATGCCTGCTTCTTAGACGTGCTGGCTCTATCTTAATTGCTTCTCCATTCAAAAGCTAACTGTCCCTACGTGTGCTCCCTCAGATACTTTGTAACATGTTTTGGCATGCCCTCTCATATACAATGTATCCAGCATGTCCCCTTATACAATGTTATACTTCCACAGAACAGAGACTTCCTATGGGGAGGAGTGTATGTGCTGTGTGACTTCAAGAGACCAGAGACTCTCAATATGCATGCATTGCCAGCCATTCAACTGCCCTACTTCCAACTGTGTGACCAATTTGATTCCAAATGATTTGTGGAGCAAGTGGCAATGTAATCCCAGAAACTGATAAGCAGCAATATTACACTGGAGGAATGTAGCCAAGCACTAGTGATGAACAATAACATAATTCTGAGGCCTCTGGGCCAATGCAGGCTGTTGATAAGAAATCCACCAAACAAATAATAAGTAATCCCAGAATATTTAAGAGTTGGCGTCATGAGACGAATACATGCTTCACGCCTGGGCATAGAGACGTGCCTGAGATGAGCGAGGGAGTGTACCTACTGGCCAGGTGTGAATTCTCAATGGAGAGCACACATGGAACAGAGCAAGGTGTGTAAAGAGTATAGAGATCCACAGAAGGAGTCTCTACTGCCTCATGAAATCCTGCAAACCCAACCCTGCAAAAAGCTTGTGAGAGACCTGTTCACTTTTAGTGACAGGAACTACATGGTCACAGTACATTATTACTCCAATTTTTGAGAGGTGGTCTATATGGAGGACACTCAGGCAAGGATTGTGATGCTTTGGTATATTGAAAACTGTACAGTAACTCCTCACTTAACGACAGGTTTCAGAGTAGCAGCCATGTTAGTCTGTATCTGCAAAAAGAAAAGGAGTACTTGTGGCACCTTAGAGACTAACCAATTTATTTGAGCATAAGCTTTCGTGAGCTACAGTTCACTTCATCGGATGCCTCTGTAGCTCATGAAAGCTTATGCTCAAATAAATTTGTTAGTCTCTAAGGTGCCAAAAGTACTCCTTTCCTCACTTAACATCGTCCCGGTTAACGTTTCGTTGTGATGTCCCTGATTAATTGGAGAACATGCTCGTTTAAAGTTGTGCAATGCTCCCTTATCACGTTGTTTGGCAGCCGCCTGCTTTGTCCACTGCTTGCAGAAAGAGCGAGCTGGTGGGGGCTTGGAACCAGGGTGGATCGGCAGCCCCCCTATCAGCTCCCCTAAGTTCCCTGTGCAGCAGCCTCCCAGCAGGCTATCAATGGCCGGGCAGTTCAGGTATCCCTCTCCGCACTGCCCTGTGCTGCTCCTGCCCTCTGCCTTGGAGCTGCTTCTGGGAGCCTCCTGCTTGTTGTGCAAGGGTGGGGGAAGAGGGGTGCTGATGTCAGGGTGTCCCCCTCCCACCCCCTGCTCCTGTACCCCATCTCCACGGAGCAGGGGGGGAACAGGACAGGGCTCAGGATGGAGGGAGCTTGCTGGCAGCAGCTGTTGTCTCAACTTGCTGATCTACTTAAAAAGGCACTTAGAGTGCAGTCAGCGTACTGAAAGGGGCAATGCGTGTCTCTCTCACACACATGGTGTGTGTCTCTGTCTCTCTCTCTCTCTCTCTCTCACACACACACACATACACACACACACGTGGGGTGTGTGTCTCTCCCTCCCTCTCTCTCTCACACACACACACACCTACCTCCCGGCACTATTATGTTCAAATACTGTCTCATACACACATGCACCCCACCTCCCAGCACTTTGGAAAGTGGAGGGAGTGGTGCGCTCCAGTGGTATAGCGTGTGTTCATCATCACGGTCAGTTTCCACAGGGAATGTTTGCAGCCACTGCCATTCTGTGTGTCCTTCCTCCGTTCATGCTGCCTTGTGGAGTGTGAGGCTACATTAACAACGTATTAACCTTTGAGGGCTCAGCCAAGTGCTAGTTCATCATTTAGCAGTAAGGCATTCCCTGGGAAATATCCCACCCTCTGACTCCTCCACCTCAACCAAGCTTCACAATCATCATTGTTGTGTACAGTATTAAATTGTTTAAAACTTATACAGTGTATATGTGTAAATATATATAGTCTTTTGTCTGGTGAAAAAAATTTCCCTGGAACCTAAACCTACCCCCATTTACATTAATTCTTATGGGGAAATTGGATTCGCTTAACATCGTTTCGCTTAAAGTAGCATTTTTCAGGAACATAACTACAACGTTAAGCAAGGATTTACTGTATTGAAATTGTAAGCTGTCACTTTAAATTTCAGGGTGGTTTCCTGGTCCTCCTTGCAGGCCAGGGAGCTTTGTAGGGAAGTGTGTGACCTGGGCTTAGCAGCGGTCAGTTCTGCATACAACCAGCATAGAGTCAGGTGGGGTGAGTTTGCCTCTCTGTTTTAGGGGGCAGCCTGTTTTGTTTCTGTCTGTTTTGGGTTCTTGTATGGTTTTCATTCTGAATACTAAGACATAAAGTAGTAGTAAGCTGCAACATTCTAGCGGGAACATTTATGTTTTTATCAAACTGTAGGCTGTAAAACATAACAGATTCCTACAAAAAACTTGATAACGGTTAGGCCCCTGGTATGCTGAGATCACTACCTATCACAATGATCAACATTCTCTCACTGTTTGCATGTACTCCTCCAGCCATCTGTCTGTATCTATCTGTTTTCTCTTGTCTTATGAAGTTTGGGACAGAGACCATCTTTTTGCTCAGTATTTGCACAGTGGCTAGCACAACAGGTCTGCCTAGGCTCTCTGGTATACTAATAATAACTAATAATAATGAAGAAAACAAAACCTGTAAGTACTACCATCATCAGATACCAAACCAGGACGCTTGAGCATGCCAGATATCCTGTGGGTTACTAATGGCTAAGGTCTTCTCTACTGCTTGGCTTTGTCTGGTTTTCTGAAGGGCTTTGCATAGGGGGATACGTCATTGTGCCTTAGGTCAGAATGTCTCCATTTTCCTTAATGTGTGAGCTCTTTGGGACAGGGATTTCTTGTATTCTGTGTCTTGTACAGCAACAGACACATAGTTGGTGCTTAACAAATCATCATCATAGAAATGCAGGGCTAGAAGGGACCTTGAGGGGTCATCAAGTCCATCCCCCTGAACTAAGGCAGAACCAAGTACACACAGACCATCCCTGAAAAGTGTTTCTCTAACCTGTTCATAAAGACCTCTGATGACAGGATTATCATCAATGTCATTATTACATAGCAGCCAGAAGCATGCTAGCCCCACACAGCCCCTGTCCCAATGGACTTTCAGACACAACACACAAGGCAGTTTGCAAACAGTTGAGGTGTTGTGAAAGGAGGACAAGGGTTACAGCAATACTATAATTGGCCTTGTCGGAATTCAATTTTTTTTATCATTTTGACAGATAAAATGTTCACAGTTGTGAAAAATTATGGGGGGAGGTCGGGCAATTATTTAATGACAATAGGCATTGAGATTCAAAAATTAAAACTTTGTAAACCATTAAGACACAAACTGTCAACATCATGTCACAATACACAAAGTAAATATCCTTAAATCAACAAATCACACCTGTTTTTACTCTGCATTCACTAGTCCATTTGTAACCAGACTCATTCAAAAGTCGAATCACTGGATTTTGACTCTAAGAAGTTCTCAAGCAGCATTTTTTTTACTTTGCCTATCTGTAAATTTCACTTATCAGCAACGGAAATATTTTTTCATCAGTTTGTGTATGTTAGTGAAATTGTGTGTGTTTGTGTGTGTGTTACTGACATTTACCAATAAAAATCTAAACCTTCCAAGGCTAACCATAATGCAGAAACTCAGCTGAGGTATGTGTGCAACCAGGAATTAATAAAAATAAATGAATGAGTTTTCACTATGAAAAGCTGATTTCACCAGTGGCCAGGAAATGAACATTTCACCCTGCTTCAAATTCACAAATACCAGTTTTTGCAGGGGAACAGTTATTGTGCAAAGGATTGGCTCCTCAGCGGGCATAAATTGGCATAGCTCTATTGAAGTCTTGGCAATTTACAACACTTGAGAATCTAGCCCTGAGAGTCAACTATGTGATGCGAAACTCTGGCTTCAAAATGTTTATAAAAATACAGTTTTTAAAAGAATTCCTGGGTTTGTTTTTCTTGGTAGTGTATGTAAACTATCTTGATTTGCGGGGTAAAAGACAAGGGGATTCTAGTGTGTGAATAACAACTCTCTCTGCACACCATGCTGCAAATTTCCAAGGGCTAGATTCACAAAGAAACTTAGGCATGATGACACTCCACTTTTAGGTGCCTAGAGAATTACTGCAATTCACAAAGCCTGAGTTAGGCACCTGAGCTCCCTAAACAGTGAATGGGAAGAGAGAGGTACCTCAGAATAGAATTCACAAAAGCCAGCATCCTAGGAAGCTACAGGAAGGTGCCTCCTTTGGCTTGGGATATTCAGCTGCAAACCCTTTCTTGAGGTAAGGTACCTGCACCATTTTTGCAAGAAGTAAAGTCATTGGAGTAGGGGGACTGGATCCTCAGTCCCACCTTGCTATTTTAATGAGGTGCATTGCTCTACACCTTAAGCGTCTGGGTGCTTTGTGTGTGGCTGCCATTGGCACCCACAGAGGCAAAAACAGGTGCCCAGGGAACTTCTGCTGCAAAAAGGTAGGTGCCGAGTGAGTTTAGGTACTGACAGGATTTGGCAGCTGTTGAGAGGGGCTTTTGTGAATCCAAGTGGGGGATGATTCTGGGATTTTGGCAGCTAACGTGGCAGTTAGGCACCTAAGTCCTTTTGTGAATCAAGCTCTTACAAACTAGAAGAGTGTTTGTGTTAAGATGAAGTGTTAGATCAGCATAAAAACTGAGAATGATACCTAAAATAGCAAGTTTCAGAGTGGTAGCCATGTTAGTCTGTATCAGCAAAAAGAATGAGGAGTCCTTGTGGCACCTTAAATTTGTTAGTCTCTAAGGTGCCACAAGTACTCCTTGTTAAAATAGCAAGGTTAGTAAGAGAAAAATAACCCTATTTCATTCCAATGTGAGGCACTGGAAATGTGAATGCAATCTCCTTACGTAACACACAAAGATCCTTGCCTTTCCTCTCCCTAGGAATGTATTAATCTGGAAACTGAGAATATAAATAAGCCCAGAAAAACTATATGAGTCAATGAAAACAGCCAGTTGTTGAGCATGTTCCCTCAGGGGCCACTATGCAAATTCTTCCCATCTTTCTTTTTGTTGTAAAGAAAGTTACAATACTTTTTTCTTAAAAACTATTTCTGGAATTTCTGCAAACAGTTGTTCCAAGGAACTGCCTAAGGGCCTCAGCTGTGGACGCTACAAAGAATCACAGAAACATGCCTAGGAATAGACACATTAGTTCATCCAGTCCATCTCCCTGCCAAAGTGGGATTGTTCTCTACAGTATATTCTTGTCAAGTCAGAGCTCCCTCCAGACACCCCTGTAAGGGGTCCAGGCCTTGATCGGAGCTCCCTCCACACAACCCTGTGATGGGCCAGGGGCTGGGGCCCAATCAGAGCTCCCTCCAGACACCCCTCTGAGGGGCGGGGGGCCGGTCAGGGCTCCCTCCACACACCCCTGTGAGGGGCCGGGAGCCGGGGGCTGGTCAGAGCTCCATCCAGACAGCCCTGTGAGGGGCCAGGGCCTGGTCAGACAGTGGTGCTGGAACAATTTGTATAGTGATGGTACTGAAAGCCATTGAACCAAAATATAAACCCTGTATAGAATGGAAACCACTTTAAGCCAGGGGGTGCAGCAACATCGCTAGTTCCAGCACCTATGTGGTCAGAGCTCCCTCCAGTGTGTTTTTTTCACACCCCTGACTGACAAAAGTTTGACTGACAAAAGTGTACTGTAGTGTAGACAAAGCCTAAGTGTGAAAGGGATTTTGAGGTCCTCACAGACCTTGTGTCTTCTAGCTTCCAATCCCAGCTTCACAGACTAGCACACACTAAATCACTGATTTCAAAGTCCAGAATCCTAACTATGACACTGTGGGACCAACAGCCAGCTGTGGGCAGAAAGACACACTAAGAAGCAGCAAACAGTTTCTTCACACACAAGAGCGAAAATCATCCAGGCTCCAGGAAGGAATTAATCCCATTTCTTAGGCTCCGGAATCCTAAGTGAAGTCCTTACCTGCAGAGGTCTGTCCCTTAGCAAGAAGAAACTCCAGTCCCATGAAAGGAGAAATATCACCCAAAGGCTCCTTCCTTGTGGCTCTAGTGTTTGACACCAATTCCACTCAGAGAGAAAACACTGAGATCCTGCAGTGGAGGTCACGGTGCAGGCCTGTGTGAGGTCACTCCAAACAACTCCTTCACTGATGTCGTAGGATCTGGTGCCTCCCCATCACCTCCACTGCTTTCTTGCCCTGGGCTTCTCTGAGGTCATTGCCTCATTGGAGAGCTGCTGTCCTGCAGGCTGGGCTCTTCCTGTGGCAGGGTGGGTACTTCCTATGGATACCTCCTTTGTGTCTGATGGAGCTAGCACAGGGGTGTGAAAACTTTTTGGCCCGAGGGCCACATCGGGGTGTGAAACCGTATGGGGCGCCGGGTAGGGAAGGCTGTGCCTCCCCAAACAGCATGGCCCCCGCCCCCATCCGTCCCCTCCCACTTCCCGCCCCCTGACTGCCCCCCTTAGAACTCCCAACCCATCCAACCCCCCGCCCCGTCCTTGTCCCCTGACCGCCTCCCCTGGGACCCCTGCCCCTGATCGCCCCCCAGAACCACACCCCGTATTCAACCACCCCCCCGCTCCCTGTCCCCTGACGCCCCCCCCAGAACCTCCACCCCATCCAACCCCCCCTGCTCCCTCTCCCCTGACTGCCCCAATCCCATCCACACCCCCACCCCTAACTGCCCCCCGGGACCCCACCCCCTATCGAACCCCCCCACTCCCTGTCCCCTGACTGCCTGGAACCCTATCCACACCCCCACCCCCTAACAACTCCCCCAGGACTTCCACACCTATCCAACTGCTCCCTGTCCCCTGACTGCCCCCAGGACCCCTTACCCCTCATCCAACCCCCCCCCCCCCCCCCCGCTCCCTGCCCCCTTACTATGCTGCTCAGAGCAGCAGGAGCTCGCAGCCCCGCCACCTGGCTGGAGCCAGCCACACCACCCGTGCTGCCCAACAGGAGGGGCGGGCCAGAGCACTGGTGGCATGGCACACTGAGGCTGTGGGGGATGGGGGGCAGCAGGGGAGGGGCCTGGGGTGAGCCTCCCTGGCCGGGAGTTCAGGGGCCGGACAGGATGATCCTGTGGGCCGGATGTGGCCCGCGGGCCATAGTTTGCCCACCGCTGAGCTAGCAGGATGCCCTCATGGCAGACAATAGCTACTATCCATGCTGCTGAGTCCCTGCCTCAGCACCAAATCTCTTCATATCCGCGACTATCAGCAGAGCATAGGAAGTGCCAGCCTGGATGGGACATGTGGTCCATCTAGCCCAGTATCCTTTCTCTGACAGTTGCCAGCACCCGCTGCTGCAGAGGAAGGTGCAAGAAACCCCATTGATGGGCTGATGTCAAATAATCGGTCCCCCCACAAAGGTCTCATCCTAATCCCTAAAGGCTAGAGATAGTTATAATTATAATTGTTAGTGCTAGCAAAAATGTTTGGAAGGGATATGTAAGTTTAAAACAATTATATAACTCTGGATATTCTTGTTATCCATGCAAATGCTCAGATTCTCTGAATCTTGCTAAATTCTTGGCTTTGATGATATCCTGTGGCAGTGTGCGCCACATTCTAATTATGTGTTGTGTGAAAGGGCAAGATAATAGGACATGTGGGACGGCTTGTAGCAGATAATAATACCCACATTTTCAATTCCTCACACAGCTTCCCTTTCTTGACTCCTGTCCCTGTGCCATCCATACACCAAGATCTAGCTTCTTCTCTTGCCTTTCCACACAATTTCTCCACAGAGGGTGCAATAGCTTTCTTCTCTGAATCTCTTACCCTCTGCAACAGCCTGCCTGTATCTCTGCAAATGGGGCAAGTCACTCAAAGCCTGTGTGTGGCATTTTCTTCATCTGAAAAATAGGGCTAATAAAAGTGAATGCCTCCCAATTCCGTATTTTTAATTCTACCTTCCATCCCCACATAACTTTGTGAAGGGGAAGCTAAGGGTGCAGATAGATATGTGTGGTATGAATGGATATGACCTTTCCAGGACCCATTGCACTAAAATAAATAAATAAATAAAATAAGATCCCATGACAACCAGCACTGGTTGGGAATTTTCCATTGAAATGATTTTCTGATAGAAAATGTAGTTTCCATAAAATTGAAATTTTCCACAGGAAAATTTTGATTTTGCGGAAAACTTTGATTTTTTGTCAGGAAAGTCAAAATGAAATATTTCATTTTGGTTTGGTTTGATCCAAACTGTAAAATATTTCATTTTGAACTGATCTGAAAGGTTTTGTTCAGTTTCTCCTTTGGCCACGCAAGTTGTCAGCACAGCACATGCCACGCCATGATGACTTTATACAACACACATCAGGCCATGTGGCATGTACACAGCAAGCATTGCCATGCCAAACAGTGAGGCTGATTTTTGTAATTTTTTTTATAAATTGTTTACTATAAGCATATGTCCTAGATTTGAATAGTAGATATTTGTATGCAAATTAGGCTATTCTTTTCACTTGAGAAGCAGTTCCTAATCTATTTAACAGTGTGGGCCCCATCTTCATAATAATTATAATAATAATTTTTACACCCCTACTTCACAGGGGTGTTGTGAGGATAAATACATTAAAGATTGTGAAGCAGTTTGAGATGTTGAAAAGCACTATATGAAAGCAAGACATTATTATTGTTAGTTAGCGAGATTATCTCATGGACCCCTTGCCCTTCCATTGCTATCCCACAGATTACCTCCCTTTATACTTGTGGCCCCTTCTGTCAGGCTCTGTGGGCTGTCTGTCACTACTTCACAGTTGTCTTTGCTTTCATCTCCACCACTGTCCTGAGTCTGTGACCTGAGAATCCCACTGCAGCTTGGACTGTTGTCTTTTGCCACTGCTTGTGTGGCTAGTTGATGGTTGGACCCAGAACTGCTCACCTGTGCACAGTGGCCTTAGGACCTTGTCTCCTTTGTTGTAGTGGGCTGCCTGCTTAGCTTGGTGTTCTCTTAACCGCTTCTTTGTCCTGTCTGTCATTCCTCCACTGGGCTGAAGGACACTATCCCTCATGGAAAGCAAAGTCTTAGCTCTCCAGTGCATTAATCTCTGTGCTGGGAGGCTATATTGCAATGGTCCAGCGTTGCTAGGTAGGGATCCCTTTCTCTCTGTTTTGCTTTTGCCATCAATCTCTTGGCTGTTTTTACTGCCAACTCTGCCTCCATCTTGTGCTCAAGTTCCCCTTTGGTTCTGAATCGTTTGAATTTGGCTGCAGTGTGTGTGGCTCATTGTCTGACCGTAGCATATCAGATATGTCGTACCTTGCAAAATGTGCCTTCACTTGCCTGATCATAGTTCTTGCCTCCCACAGACAGTCCAGCTCCCAGAAATCAGAGAAGTAATGTACTATAACCCTGTGGCCAGCTAGCACTACAGTGTGATGCCTCAGAAGGAGGCTTAGGATCAGCACTGGTGCAGCGCCAGCAGCCCATAGCATTTGCTAGTAGGTCCCTCACAGACACAAAGAATGCTAACTGCAGTTACAGCATCTCTGTAAATAGTTCTCATAATAAAGAGCCAGTTTCGTTTTGGAAGTGGTACATGAAACACAGACAAACTTTATACATTTTTTCCATGTTGAGAGATTCTATTGGTTTGAGATGTTTCTTAAAATAGAGAATCCTAGCATAACTAGTCGTAACTCCAAATGAAACGTTGTAACTGCATATCTCAGGGTATGTCTTCACGGCATTGGCAGGTGTGACAGCAGCTCATGCAGCTAGCTTTAGCCTCGCTCACTTGGGTACCAGGGTAGTGAAGCCACTCTGCCTTCAGTCTATACAAGCTGCAATTACACCACTGATTGCAGTGCAGACATTAGGGTGACCAGACGTCCCGATAAAATCGGGGCTGTCCCGATATTTAGTTGTTTGTCCTACATCCCGACCAATGTATGGTCGGGACACCATTTGTTCCGATATTTTGCATCGGCGGCACTCCGGCTTTTTTTTTTTTTTTTTTTTTTTGTGCCTGGGGAGGCAAAAAACCGAGAGCCGGCCCTGGTGGGGGGTGAGCCTGTGGCTGCCACCCCATTTGTCCCAATATTTTGTTCTTGTCATCTGGTCACCCTAGCAGACATATTCTATAGCTACACCATCATCTTTAGAAGTGGTCAATGTTTTCAAATTTTGAAAATTTTTTTTGCAAGAGGTTTGCTGCCTTTTTAACCTGCTTTCTGTGATGGTGTAAATGAGGGATAGATGTTTTACTGGAACACGTTTGTGATGACTGCGCTACTTGTGAGTGGCAAGACCAGAAGTGCATTATGCAGGGCATCTCAGACAATGACCAATAAAACCTTTACGCCTTGCCATGCCATCAAGCACTGGGTATGTACCCCATAAGGCTGTCAGAAATGTTGCAGGGAGCCTTAAAAAAAAAAATTAATTGGGATTATTTTATAGCTCTCCTATGATATGTTATCGCTCTCCTGAGATATGTACATGCAATTTTTTCATATGGCATTTTATTCCATGCCCCAATAGTTGTATTATACACAACTAGCGTACTTTATAAAATACAAAATATACTAGTTTAAATGTTGCCCACACAGCCTTAATTCTGTCCCTTTATGCATATGAATTATGATACAGACTTTAATTGCATAATCATGTACTATTATTTCTGCAGGCTAATTGGAAGTATTTAAATCTTAACATTGTTAACCACAGAGAGCTTCTCTCTCTTGTTCTTTTTTAAATAAAACCAAGACAATTAAATGAAAATCACTGTGCTAATGCACCAGTTAGGTTGCACAGTTGAAATAAAAAAAGGCAGAAAATGCAAAAGTTATGGTTCCAGTATCGATGGGAACGCCTCTTCATTCCAAATCATATTTTTCATACCCATTTTTCATGTTAGATGTGAAGGCTAATATATTACAATCTATGTCATAAAATTTATTCCATAAAAATGCAGAATGTGAAATGCACACAAGTTAGAAACTTAGCTATTAGAATCTTAGCTTTTGTATTTCTTGTTCCTTTTGATATTACCGTAACTATTCAACCTTAACATTGCATGAATGTAGTTTTTTGCAGATAATATCTATAAAAACTATTCAGAATAATGAATCCATAGTCAGTGTTAGCTTTATTTATAGAACCTCAGACATGGAATAGAAAATAGATTTTGAACTATCAAATAGTTCCCCTTAACATTGATATGGCTTCACTAGTAGAAACACAAGCAGCTGCTTCGAGCATTATGGGAACAGCCTTATTAACTGGAATTGCTTATGATGGATGGGAAACTAGACAGCTTTCAACATGTTATAAACTAAATCACCTTCACTTAGTTGTTCTCTTTGTCTCATTTAATAAAAATATGGATTGCAACCAGAATATGATCTGTATTTGTTACCTTATATTTATAATAAAGCTTAAATGCTTTTGGCCTGAGAGAGCCATGGATTTCTTATTTATGAAACAATAGCTCTAAAGTTCATCAGGAACTGCCTGGCTTCACTCCATGAATTTGATTTTGAATCTGTTTGGTGCTCATAGGTTCAAATTTAGGCAGAAAATGAGTTTTCTACTATGGTACAAGTTCCAACCACATTTGGATCTCTGCTGTGGCTAATAGCAGAAATAAGGTAGGTCGCTACTTCGAGGATTCCTACTCCCAACTGCTAGGAGTATGGGGAAAGGTCCAAAAGCCCTTTCCCTGGGGACTGGGGGAGAACAGCGGAGATGAGAAGTGCACTTGGGAGTCCAACCCCCAGACAATGTAGTGTGTGTTTGTGTGTGGGAGGAGTAGACTCCCTCTGGAGAGCTGAACCTGCAGGTGGTGGAGTGGGGACAGAGAGAGGAGACTGTCTCTCAAGAATGCAAACCCTTGGCAAAGGGTTGAGATGGAGACAAGAGACCTACAGCTTGAATGGCTAATCCTCATGTAGGAGATAGGGAGAGAAGAGACCCCCTAACCGCACCCGCCTGACTAGCCCTGGGCTGGGAAGAAAGAGAAGAACTCCCACCCTGGCAGACCACACTCCAAATAGGCTCCCACATCCAGCAATCCAGATCCTAAGTCCCACATCCTGGCTTGCCTTCCCTTCCCTCCTGCAGTGGCCCTGGGTCCTTGCTCAACCAGAGACCTAATTCAAAGACCTCAACTATGTCCCACATGACCTACCTGCGAAGTATTTGGGGGAATGTCCCAGTAGCTTGTAAATTACACCCCCCCACACACGTCCATGTAACCAGTCAATCCTCACAGGGCTCTTTGGCAGAGCACAAGGCAGGGCCACGCCTCAGCTCAACAGGATGCTGGTTTCTCAGAGGGACACCTCCAAAAGGCAGGGGTGGGGCCACAGCGGCTCAGTACCCAGCTGGTCCTAGCTCCATCAGAGGGAGAAGGGGACAATTATCACGTCCATGTGCATGCATTTGTGTGTGTTCTTTCAGTGCTGACTGAATGCTATAGAGCCAGACACGAGATGTAGGCGCCCCATGGCAGCGGGAGTGGTCATGGGGCCCTACAGTGCCACTCCCGCACCCCGAAGAAGTGACACTGGGTCAAGGATATCCCTCTGCAGTCACTGCAATGTTGTAGCAATATTGTGACATATTCATCATGACAGCAAGCAGCTCCGAGGACATAGGCTGCCTAAAGCATAAGAGACCTATGCATGTCCTGGTTTCCCCCCTTTATTACGGAACCCTAACTCTAATAGAGAACAGTAATCCTAACCTTAATCTCACCCTAACACACACCCTTAACCCTAACACTAATTCTAGCCCAGTTCTAATTCTAACACTCGCCTCCTCTGATCCAACCCTAACCGTGTGCCTGAAATTAACCACAACACTAACACGTAACCCTAACACCACCCTTAATCCAAACACAAGCCTAATACTAACCTTGCCCTAATTTTAACCTTAACCTTAACCCAAAGGTAATCCTATCCTCAATTGAATGTTAAATTTGTCACTAACTCTAACCCTAACTCTAAAATCCTAACCCTAAATTTAAAGCTAACCCTTATCCCAAATCTAATGCCACCCAAAATCTAACCATAACATTAATCATAACATTCAATTTTAGATGTAAACCTAAACTCTAACCCTAAACCTAACTTTTAACCTAACCCAAAACCTTAACCCAAATTAATCCCTGACCCTAAACCACAACCTTCCCTATCCTTCACCCCTTAACCTAACCCTAATCTAAACATAACATGAACCCTAACGTAACCTTCTCCCCAACCAAAGAGAACAAAACAATGGGGAAAGAGACAAGAAAGAGAGAAAAGGAAAGAATCAAGACAGAGAAGATGAGAGAGAGAAACAGAAACTGGAAGACAAAGTGAAGGAAAGTGAGGGAACATTGAGAAACTGACAGAGAAGGAAGAAAATTGGAGTGAAGGGAGAGATGAAGAAAGAACAGAAAACAGAGGACATGGTGAGTTAGTGCCGAGAAAAGTGTGGGGTGGGGGGAAGGGTATGTCTAAAATCCACTGTATACACATGTATACATACATGCCCAAATGCACACACTTACCTGCATATACATGCATATGCACACGTGAATGCACACACACTTTTCTGTGGAATTGTGCATGGAAATTCAAGCTTGTACGCATCTTGTAGTTAATACATGTGCATGTTGTGAGGCCCCTGTTTGCTGGTGGATCTGGGTCGCATTTCATCTTGACCCATCCCTATCTTGACTCATTCCTTGAAAAGGGGCCTCTAAAACACTCTTCTCTAGTCCCTTTTTAGTCAGGGGTGGTATCAGCCTGGCACTCAGAAGAACAAGCCTGGCAGTAAGGTCTTGGGTGGGCACAAAGAGGCTGAAGGCTCTATTCTTGGCTCTGGAGCCTTGAATGTGATTATTTAGCAGTTGTGTCTGTTGTCCTCAGCACATTGAGTTAGAATAGACTGTCACCGCAGCATGGGTTTGAACTCTTGTGGAGTCAGCCTATCTAAAATGGAGAGCAGACAGGGCAAGGGCTTGTTGCTATTACCAGCTAAGAAATTGCATCTCAGACAAGCCCAGAGTCCTGTATAGTTGGAGTTGGAGGATCAAGGTTCAATTTCCTGTCCCAGGTATGTGTGAAATTTGTCTGATTAACCTATGTATTTCCTGCATGGATTCATTATGAGGCACACATATCCCTCTCATTTCTCTCCCCCGCTGCTTTGCTTCCTTGGTGAGGTTTTGGTTAGGGTGTATAGCTCTGGGAAGCACTGGGGGAGACCCTTTGTACAGAGAAAAATCCAGCACACAGATCTGCATTATATTCAGATGTGCCCTTCCACCTCCATTCTCAGAATTGCTCAAGGAAACAGCAACGGTATTTGCTCTTGCTAGCACCAGATTGCCCCTTGCCACTGTGGGGCAAAGTCCCAGAATCCTACCGCCTTTGGCCTGAACAAAGTCTCCTCCAAAGGCAGGGATTACATCTAGGGCTGCCAATTAATTGCAGTTAATGCAAGCGATTAAAGCAAAACAAATTAACTCGATTAAATAAAAAGTCACTATTAATGGCAGTTTTAATCGCACTGTTAAACAATAATAGAATACCAATCACTAAGACAAACAGGTTTGTTTACATTTATGGGAGATAATGCTGCCCGCTTCTTATTTACAAGGTCACCTGACAGTGAGAACAGGCATTCACATGGCACTGTTGTAATCAGCATTGCAAGGTATTTATGTGCCAGATCTGCTAAACATTCATATGCCCCTTCATGCTTTGACTTGTAGTCTCTAAAGTTTTACATTGTTTTGTTTTTCAGTGCAGTTATGTAAAAGAAAATTTCTACATCTGTAAGTTTCATTTTCACAATAAAGAGATCTCACTACAGTACTTGTATGAGCGGAACTGAAAAATACTATTTTGTTTTTTATCTTTTTTACAGATCAAGTATTTGTAATCAAAATTAATAATATGAAGTGAGCACTGTACACTTTGTATTTTGCATTGTAATTGAAATCAATATAATTTGAAAATGTAGAAAAACATCCAAAAACATTTATAATAAATTTAATTGGTATTCTATTTTTTTTAACAGCGTAATAAAAACTACGATTTATTGAGGTTATTTTTTTGGTCATTTGACTACCTGTGTGCCTCTGGAGGAGCAAGTCACCCAAAGGGTGAGGTGGAGACGGGGTCTTGGGCAACTCACCCTGTACTGGCTTATGGAGCTGCCCCTGCCCTGCATGGAGCAGGCTGTCCCATCCCTTTGCCTCGGGAAGTATATTTCCACCAGCAGCTCTGCAGGGAGTAGTGTGGTCCTGCGCTGCCTGCCACGCAGGTCATTGTGTAACTGGACTAGTCTTGCCCTCAGAGTGGGACATTCCATTCTCTGAGCAAACACTCCACATGGGACATTCCTATCATTCCTCCTCCTCGCTCTGTGCCACTGCAAGGCAATAACCCAGAAGCTGCCTAAACGGATTACTCCCCACACTGTTATTAGCACCAGAGCACAATCAGTGTGGAGCTGAAGGCAGGCAAATATGGGAATAAACCATCAAGCCATTGAGTTTCTGGAAAGAGCACAGGATGGGAACAGAGACAATCAATGCTGCCTCAGCACTTTGCACAGGCTGGAAGGAAGCAGCCCAGCCAGGAATGTGAATCTCCTCTGTAATAACAACTCATTACTGCACTCTGCACATGGGAACGTACCAATTAACACGCTCGGTCCGACCACGGCTCCTGTGTCCATCTTGTTCACAAGAAGGCAACTGCCAGCCAGGGGATGTGTGAACGGATTCGTTCCATTTAGCTTCTGACAACGTCTCCCCAGTCTGAAGGGAGCATTTGATCCAGTGATGGGCAACTGGGGAAGCTACACAGGTTGGGGTTTTCAACAGCACCTAAGTGATTTAAGAGCACTAGTATATTGACTTGCAATGGGATTTGAGTCCCTAAATCACTTAGGATCTGTTGAAAATCCCATTTTGTTTCCCATTTAAGCTACAACCTTTTCTCTGAACCACCACCAGGGGCAGAAGAGGAATCACTTCATGGATGGCAGTGCTGATGCTTTGTTCCTGTGTAGGGTCTAGCCCAAAGTGCAAGGGGTTAATGTTTTCCAAAACACTGTACCTGTCATTTAATGCAACCTGGGCCATCCCAAGGATGGAACCATGTGTTCTCCAGCAGTACTGGCTGAGCCCAGAGCTAGGTGACTGTTGGCATGGAGGTCCTAGCAGTATTCAGAGAGGGGATGAGTCCATCCAGAGGCAAGGCAAGGCAATCACCCCAACCTTCTCTTCCACTTGGGGGCAAGAACTGTAGCCCTCCCAGTCATGCACTCAACTGATTGCGCAACAGAGAAAAATGTCCTGCCCCCTGCAGCAGTCAGTTTATGCCCAGATGCATGAGATTGGATGGCCCTGAGTGTAAAAAGTGTTATTATTAGCCATGAAATTGTCCAACTCCTTAGCCAGCTGCTGTTGCTAGCTGTCTGCCCTCAGCAGATGTGAATCCCATGAGCTGATGAGGTATTCCGCTGGATTTATACTAAGCCCCCTGCCCCTTACTCTGCGGGCCAGGGGAAAAAGGAGGAAGGCTGATCATTGTTCACTGTCCTCCTTACAATCTATTAAATGCTGCCAATCCCCTCCAATAATTCTTCTTCCCAGGCTAAATTACAGTTTGATTCCCTGAGGAGTCAAGACTTCGCCTCCTTTATCATGGCCTTGTCTGGCCATAGGCTAGCGCCCCTCTCTGGCTGTGCAAGTGGAGGCCTCTGGCCACTCTTCCCCTCACTCTTTCACAAACGTAGCCACTAGATCGGAGCCGTTCCCTGGTGAGCAGCCCACCCTCTGTAGCACATGGGATAGACTGGTGGTGAGGGGAGGAAGCTGGCGCCCTGCAGCTTGGGCCTTGCCGAATTGCTCAGACTGGCCCTGTGTAGGTAGGCTTTGGCAAGATATTTAAATGTCAGGGTTATTTAGCCCTAATCCCCATGTGGAGTTTGCCAGCTCCTGCATCTCTGGACTGGGGCTCCCACCCCATGGACTACAACAATAATGGCTACCAGCGCCGCCCTTTGACACCATCTCCCAGCCTGTGTGGAGTCGGGGGGGAGGTGGGGGCGGAACACACCTGGGCTAGAAACTCCTGCTGAGGCCAGTAGGGGGGATTCTCCTTGGGGTGATACAGTCAAGCAGTTTGCTGGGCCAGTGATGAGGCCGGGCTGCTCAGCCCCTTGGGGGGGAGTAGCTGGCTCAGAGACAAAGGGTCTCGGGGTAGTGTCAGGTTGGATCTGGCAGCTGAGCGAGAAGCAGAACAGCTCAGTGAGTCTCAGAGGGGGTCTTTGCACTGCTGGCGGATCTCGTGCATGGGTCTGGCAGTTCCCGCCCTGCAGAGACCTGCTACCAGAGTGGCAGAGATCTGACCCAGCGCCGGCTACTGTGAGAAAGAGGAGGTCCCCACAGGACTTCAGGGAACCAGGAGCCTGCCCCGCCCAGAGGTGAACCTGCTGTAAGGGGACCACTTTTTTGTGTAAGCTGGCCATTGTTTACAGCACGGCAGCACTCCTCCCCAGACTCATCCCCAGCATACCATCTGTCTGGGAAGGTGCCAGGGAGGGAGCTGGCAGTGTAAGGGATGGATGGGAGGAAGGATCCTCCCTTTGCTTTTAGCTGTGCTGCCATATGGTTTCCCCTCCCTTTAACCCCTGTCCTGCATCTCCTTCTTGCTGGGCTGATGGCAAGGGCCAGGTGATTGCGAGGTCACTGGCTCCTCACCTCTGGCTTCCTGGCTTTACATGGATTCCTAGATGTCTGAGGCTTCTGGCTGAGCTGTTCAGCTTTGCTAGGGTAATGTCAAGTCTCTGAAGTCCCTATCTCAGCAGCTGCAGCTGGCTGGGCAGATGTAATGTTCACTAGCTCAGCAGCTTTACTGAGCTGGGCTGAAGCCAAGACAAAGTTCAGCCCTTTGAAAGGCCATTAGTCCAGCTTCTGTGTTGCACCTCTCAGGAGGCGCCTGTCAGGTGGCAGAACCCAGGTAGTGGGAGCCCGGTGTTGGCATTAAGCCACCTTTTGGCCTCCCTGATTCTAGGCTTCTCTGAGGCCTGTACAGCTGCCGATGGGCTACTTTGCTTCCCAGATTTGTTAGAGCACAAAGCACTCCAGCCGTTCCACTTCCTGCCCCTGCTCATATTTCTGGGGTGGCCTTGCACTGGATGCTGCACTAGAAGGAGTGAGGTGTAGGCTAGGCCAGCCCTGTGCCAGATGGATTCCCTAGAGGGGCACTTTGCCTGCTTTGCACACCTGGAGTGGCATAAACAGGGCACAGAAGGAAATAGGGAATGTTCAACTGACTAAGCATCTCTAGCTTCCAGGTCAGTTTTCAAGGCACAGGCCTCTGCTGCTGTCACTGGATCAGCACCTCTAGCTTGCTGGACTGATGTGAAAGCCCAGGTTTGGGAGGGCTCTGGCTAGTGACAACTGTGAAATTCCTGGGTCGCTGGGATTTGTTACAACATAAGGGCCTGATGAAATCCACGGTGAAAACTCCCACTGAGGGCACTGGGAGCAGTGTCTGGATCCAAGCAGCCAGCGGTGTGCAGTACTAGCCATGGATGCTGCTCGGAGGATAATTTAACTTGCGCACCTGGTATTTCCCCAAAAGGTGCAGCATTTCCTGACCTGCATTAGCTCTCTGCCCAAGCTCAGGGCACTGCTGCATTTCTTCCTTTCTGCACCCTTTGCTGACTGACACAGCACACCCCAGCACCAGCACCACGTACCAGCCAGGAAATGCTCTCTAGGAATGCCCTTTTAAGGAGCAGTTAGGTCATGCAAGCTGAATGGCGGAGGAGGTATAGACGGGGCCTTTCCAAGCAATATGAACTTATTTGTAACCAAAAAACAAACAAACAAACCCTCTTCTCTTACAGGGTACTATCTTCCTTGCAACTCCTGAGAAAACTAACTGCAATTTTGATCACAGTGCTGCTCTGTCCACCATTCTGTACCCCTGGAAGCTGGAGGAATGGCATGTTTGAGAGGCATAGACCAGCAAGCACTAGTGCACAGGTGACACTGCCCACATAAAGATGCCGGGGCTGTCCCTTTCCCATGTTTGAGCATCTCCTCCTCATCATTCCAGTTGCATCCGCTCCTAGAACCCTTCCTCTCCCATCAGGAGACCAAGACAAACTGGTGTGCTCTCTGACACTCATGCTACTCCCCAAGTACTACCTGGAACTGGAATGAACTCTGCGCCTCAGGGAACTGAGTAAGCAGGAAATAGACTGGAGACAGCACAGCTAGAAAGAGAACTCTCAGCGTGGGAGGAAAAGATTTGGCACTTGGGCAGTTCAAACAATCAAGTTTTGGCAGTTCCTCAGCCTAGTCCCTGAAGGACAGTTAGTGTATTTGTGCACATACGTATCAACAACATGTAGCATAATTAGCAATCTCAGTTCTGGCGTAACAGGGTGGGGCAGGTCACAAATGAGGGATATTCATGGATTCCAGGGCCAGAAGGGACCGTGGTGATCATCTTGTCTGACCTCCTGAACAGCACAGGCCAGAAAACGCCCCCAAAATAGCTCCTTTTGAACTAGAACAGATCCTTAAAAATAACCAGCATCCAATCTAGATTTTAAAACTGCCAGTGATAGAGACTCCACCCTGATGCTTGGTAAATTAATCCAATGGTTAATTAACCTCACTGTTAAATTATCCCCTACCGCTGATATTGACAGAGCTGTTGGGGAGCTCATGGGTACAATAGCCAGTCAGGACTGAGGAACATCAGCTTGTCTAGGGCAGGGGCCAGGCCTGGAATCATGGATAATAATAAAGTCCTGCAGGACAGGATTAAAGTGCACTGGGGGAGTCATACTTACAGGTGTGCAGAGCACTTCCCTCTGTTATTGCTGGTTCTAACTAGTGCTGTCAGCCCTGGTCTTCTGGAAGCACTAAAATCCACCCCCAACAGTAAATATCAAATAGAGGAAGACAATATGAGTATTTGGCCACTTACAGCAAAACTTGCAGCTACATCAAGGAGTCAGAGTGTCCCCTTTGAAAAGCACATCCTGGCCACTGTGGTGGGTTTGGATCCCATCTCTGAAATAACACACTGAACATCTCTCAGTAATTAAAAGTGAGACTCAACCTTGTGGCTCAGCTTCCTCAGGTGGGTTTGAAATGCCAGTAACAGAGTCAAATGTACTTTCCAAGTATGTGTTGAAAAGGTAGCAGGGCCAGTCTCTGTTACGCTACATCACAGTGGCACAGCACGTTCTGATTGATCAGACTGAGGGAACAATAAATGCTAAAGAAGTGGGTCGGTATACGTCTGTACATGTCTGTATTGAGATGTGACCTTCAACTGACATTGTAACTACCATTTTGAGTATGTAAGGGCGGGTCTACACTTGAGTCTTGTGAGTTTTCTGTATCCATGTTAAGTTTTTGCCTAACAACTGTTGTGTGAGCATTGTGTCCTGTCATAAATATAAAGGGAGGGGTAGCCACCTTTCTGTACATAGTGCTATAAAATCCCTCCTGGCCAGAGGCAAAGTCCTTTTACCTGTAAAGGGTTAAGAAGCTCAGGTAACCTGGCTGGCACCTGACCCAAAATGACCAATGAGGGGACAAGATACTTTCAAATCTGGAGGTGGGGAAAAGGCTTTTGTCTGTCTGTGTGATACCTTTGCCAGGAACAGATCAAGGATGCAAGCCCTCCAACTCCCATAAAGTTAGTAAGTAATCTAGCTAGAAAATGCGTTAGGTTTTCTTTGTTTTGGCTTGTGAAATTCGCTGTGCTGGAGGAAATGTGTATTCCTGTTTTTTTGTCTTTTTGTAACTTAAGGTTTTGCCTCAAGGGATTCTCTGTGTTTTGAATCTGATTACCCTGTAAGATTATCTTCCATTCTGATCTTACAGAGTTGTTCTCTTATCTTTTTTTGTTCTTCTAATAAAGTTCTGTTTTTTAAGAATCTGATTGGGGTTTTTGGGTCTTTAAAAATCCAAGGCTGGTTTGTGCTCATCTTGTTTATTCTCAAGCCCCCCCAGGAAATGGGGTGTAAGGGCTTGGGGGGATATTTTGGGGAAATAGGAACTCCAAGTGGTCCTTTCCCTGATTGTTTGTTAAATCACTTGGTGGTGGCAGTGTTTACCTAATCCAAGGGCAAAGACTTTGTGCCTTGGGGAAGTTTTAACCTAAGCTGGTAGAAATAAGCTTAGGGGTCTTTTATGCGGGTCCCCACATCTGTATCCTAGAGTTCAGAGTGGGGAAGGAACCCTGACATGTCCACACCACATTGTAATCCTGTGATTAAGCCACTTTCCCTTCCTGCTTTGAAGCTAGGGGCCCTTGGGAACAATGTATATGTGTGTAAGACTTTAATACTGATTACTACACGTGTTCATGTTTATGTGTAGGGATGCAAAGAATTGATTATGCTGCATATGTGCATTTTATCAATACATGTAGATATTTTACTATACATTTTGTGGTGATTTCACTAACATTTGTGTGGATTTTAATATGGAGCATATGTGGATTTTATTATAGTACTTGTGGATAGTGTGAATTATAGTACATGTGGATTTTATGATAATGAAAGGGGGGATTTTAGTCAATTATGTGAGACTCAAAACCATGAATGTCAAGACATTTTGAATGGCTTGTTAATAAATTAGTTACTACACCAAGTTGAACGCTGTGAGCAGTAAAAAATTTTTATTGAACATATGTAACATTGTGCAAAGTTAACACCCATTAAAAATAAATAAACTGTTGCATGCAGACAAGTTTTTGCTTTCAAGGTCACAAATTTGTATATGTGTGTGTGCAGGGTTTCAAAATGTCCCCTTTATCTTGGGGGATGGGATGTCCCCTTGCAAGTGAGGGAGTTAGGGGGATGTCCCAGTGCTTGCTGTTCCCTTAGTTATCTTGTGGCATGGTTGTGCTGAGAAAAGAACCTGTTTCTGGAGCTGTAGCAGTGACAGGTGTATCCCAGAATGCGAGGTGTCAGAGGGAGAGGGCTGCAAGGCATACACAGGTTGCAGTGCAGTCCTTGACCACAGAGCGACTATGTTTTCGAGAAGGTCTGCTTGCCTCTCCATCATCCCCAGCCACTGTGGCTGAGGGATCCTAGCCATTTCCTGGTCCTTCCCTCTCTCTCACACTTTAGGAAACCTTCCCTTCACTCCCCTAGCTGTTTATCACTCTGTTAGGATGTGCACCCGAGTTCTTTGAACATGTCATCTCGAGTTCCTCTATCTCCAACATGGATTGGATGGGCTCAGTGCTAGCAGCTCCATTCGTGGTCAGCGCAATGTGTCAGGTGCTCAGGGGAAAAAGAAAAAGGACAACCAGCTATTGACCAAGTAGCCGCCTCCATGCCGACAGTGATAAAATGTTGCCTTTTCCTTGATTTTGGCATTTCATTCCCAGTCCTGGGTGAGCTGGGAGATGGTAAGGCATTTGCACATCTTTCCTGTTTGTGTAGGCCCCCTTGGCCTATGGTGGGAGGAGAGTGTCTGGGGGAAGGGGATGGGATGGGGGGGTTGTTGTGGCAACTTGGGGGAAAGGATTAATAAATGCCTGGCTGGGCATCCGTGCAGGCTGTGGGTGCTAAGGGGGGTGGCCAGCTAAAGAGGGGGGAAAAGAGCTAGGCATACAATTGCATGGGTGCCTCTGCAGGTTGCCTGTGGGGCAGCAGCAGAGGGCTGGCGGGGGCAGGGGCCTAACACATCACATGTGCATCTCTACAGGCTCTCCTTACTCTGCGGGATGTTACCCTGACATGTGTCCCCAAAAGGCCCAGAAGGGGGGAGGGATAGCTCAGTGGGGGGGCGGGATAGCTCAGTGGTTTGAGCACTGGCCTGCTAAACCCAGGGTTGTGAGTTCAATCCTTGAGGAGGCCATTTAGGGATCTGGGGAAAAAACTGGGGACTGGTCCTGCTTTGAGCAGGGGGTTGGACTAGATGACCTCCTGAGGTCCCTTCCAATCTTGATATTCTATGATATTCTATGATTCTGTTCAAAAAGGCAAGGAGCAAAGCAACGAGAGATGTCAGGCCGCTATTTGACAGGAGGGTGCCCCCACAGAGGGTGCAGGAATGGAAGGGACCCACAAGCTATTTGGCAGTGCTAAGAGAGATGCATTGTCATGCCATCTCTGTTCACAGTCATAGCACTGTCTTTGGCTTAAGTCCTCTCTTTTAACCCCTGCGGATCAGCGTTAAGTGCACTGCAAAATAAATACAGTTCTGCAGGAGCACAAAGGTGAGTGATTACCTTAAAGTGCCTTGTGATTCACAACTGTGTGCTGTTTGACATGTCTGGGCAGCATGACATCCGCAATTTACCCCATAATACCTCATGTTGTCTCAAAGCTGAGGGCGTTAATGAAACTGTGAGGCAGGACAATGTTTCTAGTGGTTTTTCTTTTCTATGTCTGCTTTCCTTCAATTCCTTCTTTCCTTCAAACTGTCTCCATGATAACCCAGGCGATGCCACCATTTTGGGTGGGGGAGGGGAGTTTGCGTGTGGAAGGGGTTTGGCCAGGCAGGAAAGAGAGCAGGAAGTGCTATGGTAGGGAAGTGTGGGGCAGGACTCCATAAGCGTAGGCCATGGCTTTATAGGTCCTGCCTGTTCCTGCCCAGCTGAGCCTGCAGAGATAATTGGCCTGTCTGGACATCTTAACCCCTGTCAGTCCTGTGTGAGGTAGACATGCCATCACGTGGTCACACAGCAATTCAGCTGGGTTTGGAACAAGCGGAAGATGCCACCTTGTTCTCTGGTATGGAGCACCTCGATCATCTCTTCCACGTAGGATCTCAGGATGCAGCTATGCCCAGTGACAACAGCTGCTGTTGGTCAATGCTTTTCTTCATCCAGCTCTGACTCTCCTAGCTTAAACGTGGGCGAGCTAACCGCTGCTCTCCGAGAAAAGCGTCTGAGACCCGTTAGAGCTGGCAGCTCTCAGTCTTCTATCCTTGACGCAGGGCTGCTCAGCACAAATATTTACCTCTGCGACTGGCAGCGAATGAGTTCAAAGAACAAAAAAATGTACAAATGTCACAATCTGCTGGCGAATATTTTGCAGAAGCAGCAGTGATATGCAATTATTTGTTGAAATTATTCCTGAGCTCCAGCCATAACTTATCTTAACCCCCATTTTCCTTAACAAAGGGAGTGTCTGGGACACCATATTGGGTGAAACACTAGTGATGTTTGAAGGTAATATACATGTGCACAGAGTCTGTAGTGGACATTTTTTAACACAGTAGCAAATAAATGAATCAATGAATTACATTTATTTCCCTGTTCTCATTAGAGTCTGCTGTATGGAGATTCCTTTTGCTCCTCTGTTTTCGCCTGGGGCTAAGCTCAGTATTTGAGAGCAAGTCTATCAGGTATCTGGAGTGTGCCTTACCAGCTCCCTGTTCCATGATTGGCGCTTGGAGCAGCCCATGCAGAGTGCTGGGTTAGAGGTGGAGGAGAAGGGACACTGAAAGTACACTGAAACCTAGCATGGCAGGTCAGCGTTTACCAACCATCTGTTTCTTTTCTTGGAGCTCATACCCAAACTGAGCCCTGGCCAGGTCCAGGGGTCACAGCTGCTGTGTGAGGCAGAGGGATTTGTGACAGATCGATGACATTGACACAAAGGAGAGAACAGATGTGAGAAATGGAATAAAAAGGTGACTTCTTGTATTGGGATTTCTCAAGGTACTGGCAACTTTCCTTCAGTCTGTCAGCTTCATCTGAGCTTAATGATCTCCCATCAATCCTTACACAGATCTCAGTGTCTCCTCTGCTTCCTGGCAAACATGCTTCCACCCTCAGATGGCCAGGACACCTTGTCCTAGCAGCAGCTGCCCTGCATTTGCTGTACAGTTCTTTGTGAACAGCCTGTGGGGAATTTTTTTCAAATCACATAATGGTTCTGTAGCGATTTCAAATGCAGATGCAGGATAATTCTGTATAAAAAGCAAACACGTGTTTGAACAGCATAAGGCTGAGACAGCGCACAGGGATATTTAGCTAGCCAGAGGACTGCCCCGTCAGAAACCAGTGCTTTCCCACCAACCTGCAGCTGCTCAGCATTGCCATTGCATTAGTCACAGACACAGAGAAATAGTGGAGGACTTATTATAAAAAGGACAGGGTAGAGGATGCGAGGCCAAAAACATGACCTAGCTTCTGTGTCCAAGCATCCTCTCCCATATGGCCCACCCAGTGCTTAATTTGTAATGAAGGAGGTGTTGGGGCTCAAGCAATTTTTTTACTTTCATAACTGATGCAGCAAGCCCAGATGTGCTGGGGCTCTGAACTGCCCAGGCCCAAAGGTGTCAGGGCTCTGAACTGTGAGGCCCAGAGGTGCTGGGGCTCTGAGCTGCCAGGCTCAGTGGTGTCAGGGCTATGAGCTGCCAGGCCTAGAGAAGGTAGGGCTGAGCCCTGGCACACATTAAGCACTGTGCCCACCCAAAGGATGCAGCTTGAAGCTTGACAGGACTGTCACGATTGCACCCCAAGGGTACAGAGTCTGAGTTGTCTTGAAATGAGCTACAAGTCTGAGAAAGGAAGGATGGTGTTGCAGTTAAAGCACTAGCTCAGGACTTGGGAGATCAGGGCTCAATTCACAGCTCTGCCAGAGACCTCCTCTGGCCCCCAAGGCAAACCACTAAAGCTGGGTTGTTAGAAGAGCCCAAGGGGGTTGGGTCCCCACATTTGATGACAGCTGGATCTTTCAAAAATCCCAACCTAAACCTCTGTTTTCACTCCCCATCTCCTGAGGAGGTGGTGTTCCATCCCCCACCCTTTGTGTTTCTTTTCTGTTTAGAGTGCAAGCTCTTCGGGGAGCGGGGGGTCTCCATGCAGTGCCCAGCACAATGGGGCCCTGATCTCAGTTGGAGCCTACTTGCTATGATCATGATAATAAATAGGTTTTGCTACGCTCTGCGTCTCTGTTTCAGATGCTCATCCAGCCTGGCTAATGGGGTCAGGCAGATGTAGCCATACTTGACAGCTTATCTGGGTCTCAGGTCTCCAAAAGAAGTTTTGAGAAGATGTGCCCTTAAATATGATCTAGGAAGGATTTGTGTGATATTTATTATCATTATATACAAACCCTAAAGTCATATGGCAGCAGGATCATGAAATAAGGAAACAGTCACAGCACTGCTGAAACGACCGTGTTTCCTCATGCTGTTGGAACATTTGTTACAAAGAAAAGATCAGCTCAGCAACACTTACCTGCCTACTGCCTTTGCCAGACTGCCCCTCAGAGGCTGCCAACATCACCAGCCACTGTGTGTGGGACTGAGATGTGATCCCAACCCCAAGTGTTCAGAAATCATGAGTTCAGCCAAAAAAATCACAAGTTTTTTTTTTAAATACTACACGTTCTTCTGCTTTGCCTTCTGGTTTCTGAGCCTTCATCACACCCAGACCATATTTTCAAGTGTTTCTCTCCAAGCAGGAGTGCTAGTACCCTTCTTTCCTAATGCAAGCTGAGACTTCCCTGCATTCACATGACTCCGGGAGCTGGGACTTAAAGAATACTAATAAATATTGTGAAACACAATAAAACAGTGAGAGATATGTGACAGGGTCAGGCCAGATGGCTACAGGAGAGTGTTGCTATTGGGATCTGGGAAGTGGGCGGGTAAAGCCCACTGCTGAAGGATCCCCCCACCCTCAGCCTAAGAGGGGGGTCCACAGAACCTGGACACCAAATGGGTACGGGGGGCAACTAATGAAACAACAGGGACAGGAGTGTGGTCAAATTGTCAAACAAAGGGAACCAGACGGGGACACCTAGCAGAGAACCCCGGACAGCGCCCACTGCTCCTCAAAGGAGTCAAGGGAGTCAGTGGACGCCGCCCAGAGGAACTCTGCCCGGATACATGAATGGATGGAGGATCAGAAATAGGCCCCGCAGTCGCAGGAGACTCCATCGGCCAACCTCCTCACCCTGGTTTTATAGATGGCCATTTTTGCCGGGGCCAGGAGGAGGTTGACCAAGAGATCCCGTGACTTTGTGGGGCCGCAGATAGGGAATGCATAAGTGAAAAGGTGAGGGGAAAAGTGCAGCCAAAAAGGTAATAAAATATTCATGAGGAGCTGGAATAGGGGCTGCAGCCTGGCGCACTCCAAGTATATGTGTGCCAGGGTTTCCCTCACGCCGCAAAAGGGGCAGGTGTCTGGGATGGGGTGAACCGCGCCAAGTGCTCATGGCTCCATGAAGGAGCCAACAACTGATATCCCCAGTGGGCCTCGGGACCAAGGTGGAGTACAGACTGGCCCACCAGGGCTCCTCACCCTCCAGAGGTGGCAGGAGGTCCCACCATTTTGAATCGGGGTGGGATGCGAGGGTGAGAATGTGAAGCGTGTGGAGCATGAGCGTGCATAGATGTTTCCTTGGCGTGGTCTGGAAGCAGGCCAGCTGCAGCTCGTGCAGCCGGCTCACAGTGAAGGGGCGGGGGGGTTGGTTGGGTCCACGGGGCATGGGCCCGATGAAAAAGTCCGGCACGGGCCTGGGGTGGACGGTGGGCAGGGCGCGCCCTTGAGCAGGACCCGGTCGAGGTAAACTCAAGCAGCGGGCAGCAAAGCGGCCCTCACCTCCTGAAGTACACGCCAGGGAATACGAGGTCTGGAGATCCCCATGCACTGAGCGAGCGTCAGGGGATCCAGCCAGTCTCCCCAGTCGTAGTCCAGGAAGGCTCCGACTCTTGTGACTTCTGCCAGGACCAACCTCTGGCGCACCGAGGGGGACTCCACCACCTGCATACGGAGCTGGGGGTTGTGTAGCAGGGGCTCCGCAAGGAGATCTGCCCCCTCAGTGGCCACCACAGAACTGGTCGTTGAAAGCAGTTTCCAGGTCTGGAGGAGGTCCTGGTAGAAGACAGGCAGCCTGGAGAGGTCTCGCGGAAGACCTCTCGGATGGAGATAAAGGAGCTGCCGGTCGTATCAGAGCCCGCGGAAGCGGCGCAGGAGGGCATGGGCCAGTATGCTCCACGCCGGACTACCTGCACCATAAAGGAGCCTCTGCAGGGCCTGGAGGCGGAAGACATGGACCTGGGTGTGTAGACATTTCAGGCCCTGCCCTCCCTCCTCCAGGGGTAGACGGAGAACCCCTGCAGGGACCCAGTGCAGTCCTGACCAGAAGAACTGCAGAATCGATGTCCAGAGGTTGGCCAGGAAACCCGGGGCCAGGACCAGGGTGTTGAGCTGGTACCAGAGCATGGACAGGACTAGTTGATGAAGCACCAGCGCTCTCCCTCAAAGGGAGAGGCACCGGAGTAGTCCTGTCCATTTCCGGAGCCGCTCTATCACCCTGCCCTCCAAATTGTGCCAGTTCTCCGGAGGAGGGGGATACATGACAGAAAGGAAAACGCCAAGATAGAGCAGCGGACCTGCGCTCCACCGAATGGCCTGAAGCATGGGTGGGAGGGAGCTTGCCTGCCAGCCGTCCCCGACCACCAGGCCAGAGCTCTTGATCCAGTTGACCTGGGCGGAGGAGGCTGCCGAATAGATGGCCTGGAAAGCCTCCACCTGCACCAAGTTGCCTGGGTTCCGGACCACGAGGAGCATGTCGTCGGCACGTGCCAACAGGACCAGCCACAGCTCCGGCTCCAGCAGCACCAACCCCGTCAACCTCCTATGGAGGAGTGTGACGGGTGTCGGTCTGTCCTCCGAGCCCCTAGGGGCGATGGAGAGCAATGGTCTCTGTAGCAGGCCTCGGCCCCACCTCCCGGGCGTTGGGGAATTAGCGGGGAGGTGGGCCGGCCGGAGTCAGTAGCGCGCCCCTCGGGCAGGGGGGCGCCGGCAAGGGTCAATAGCGCGCCCCTCGGGCAGGGGAGCGCCAGGGTAGGGGAACGCAGGCCCACCCAACTCCACTGCGTTCCAGCCCAAGGCCCTGACAGTGGCGGGAGGCGAAGGTCCCGCCGCTGGGTCAGCGGGGCAATCCGCACCCGCTGACCAGACACACCCACCCCACCTTGTAGTTGGGCTCCTGGGCTACTTCCTACCCGGTCTCTCTCAGGCGGGTCGCTCCGGTCCCTCCATCTCCTCCGGGTATTCCGCCGCGGGCAGCTCCAGTCCCTCCATCTCCTACGGGTAATCCGCTGGGGGCAGCCCCGGTTCCTCCGGGTATTCAGCGGCCGGCAGCCCTGGTCCCCACAGGCCTTCCCCCCGGCCAGGCTCCTCCTTGCCCAGGGCCTCCCCTGGGTCGGCAGCAGGATCGCGAGGGAGCAGCCTGTGTCTGTCTCCCTCCCTGGTGCTCTCCTCACTGGGCAGAGGGCTCCGCCCTTTGTACTTCCTGCCCCACCCTTCCCCTTCCGGGGATTGGCGGAAGCTTGGCCTGGCCCCGCCCACTCAGGCCCAGAGGGTGGCTCCTTACCCTCTGGTTTGGAGGGGAGCCACCCTGGCTCCCTACAAGGAGACAGAGAAAGGGCTCCATCGCCAGAGTGTACAGCTGGCCCGAGAGGGGGCACCCCTGCCGTACTCCTCGCCCGAAGCTGACCGGTTTGGTCAGGGTCCAGTTGAGCCTGACCAGACACTCTGCAGAGGCGTACAGCACCCGGAGAAAACCCACAAACTGGGGTCCGAAGCCAAACGCTTGCAGAGTGCTCAGGAGATACCCGTGGTCCACCCTGACAAACGCCTACTCCTGATCCAAGGACAGGAGGGCAAACGACAGACCGTCCCTACACCCGAGTTCCCAGAGGTCCCGGACCAGATACAGGTTGTCAAGGATGGTGCAGCCCAGAATGGTGTAGGTCTGGTCTGGGTGGACCACATCCGCCAGCACGGACCCTAGCCACAGCGAGATGGCTTTTGCCATGACTTTGTAGTCCATGCTGAGGAGCAAGACGGGATGCCAATTTTGTAAATCACGGAGGTCCCCCTTCTTTGGCAATAAGGTGAGCACGGCTCACCTGCACAAAAGAGGGAGGACCCTGCTCTGTAAAGACTTGGCCCAGACGATGATTAGGTCCGGGCCGAGGACATCCCAGAACACGCGGTAGAACTCCATGGTCAGCCCATCCATGCCTGGAG
Source organism: Chelonia mydas (assembly GCF_015237465.2). Lineage (NCBI taxonomy): Eukaryota > Metazoa > Chordata > Testudines > Cheloniidae > Chelonia > Chelonia mydas. The sequence goes on from NC_057857.1 coordinate 3,491,745, forward strand.
ATTTATTGGTGGGCATGCGATGGAGGGCTTCCGAGAACTCGGCCAGAGTGAGAGGCAGCTCTAGCCGATCTCGGTCGCCTGCACTGACCATTGGGAGTTCGTCCCAGAGCACTCTGCAAGCGTTAGGATCAGTCAGATCCAGTGAGAAAAGGCTTGCGTAGAAGGCCCTGGCCCTCCCGCACATCTCTGACGGATCCGTGAGGGGGGTGCCGTCCTCTGCCAGAAGGCAGGTGACATCTTTCTTGGCCCCCCTCCTTTTTTCCAGGGCATAGAAGAAGTGGGAGCCGCGATCCATCTCCCAAAGGAGACGGATGCAGGATCGAACAAAGGTGCCCCGGGCCCTATGGTCTTCGAGGGCCCAGAGCTCCTCCCACTTCTCCTGGCATGCTCCACAGTGGGGTGGATCCTCGGGGCTGGAGGCCAGATACCTCTCCAGCTCTAAGAACTCCCATTCCAACTGCTCTATCGCCGCATCCCTCTGTCGGCTGGCGCCCCGGGTGTAGTCACGGCAGAAGAGCCGGGCACACACCTTTCCCAGGTCCCACCACTGCCGCGCCAAGGGAAAGGCACACCGCTGCCCTCGCCAGGCCAGCCAGAACTCCCGGAAGGATGCCACAAAGCCCACATCCTCCAACAAGCTGTTGTTAAAATGCCAATAGGCCGGCCCTGGCCTCTCCGCGCCAAGAGAGGCCATCACAGTGGCTAGATGATGATCAGAGAAAGGGGCCAGCAGGATGCTGGAGGAGTGGGCCTGTGAAAGATGGAAACATGATAAATAAATACTGTCCAACCGGGAGTGGCGTGACCGATGGGCCTAACCCGGACAAAGGCGAACATCGAGATGTCATCCGGGTGGTGGTTGCACAAGACATCCACCAGGGAGTGATGGTCAACTATCTCCCGGAGGACGTCTGCGGCGGCCGTGCACTGCTCAGTCCCTGAGCGATCCCGCTCTTCGAGGGTGGAGTTAAAGTCCTGGACCAGGACCAGGCACTCACGAGGATCCAAGGTGCTGAGGAAAGCGGACACCTGCTGATAGAATTGAAGCCGCTCTGGGCCCGATGTCGGGGCATAGACGTTAACAAGGTTAATCACGAGCCCCTCCATATGGACCTGGAGGTGCAGCAGGTGGCCCAGCACAGCCTCAGTGACCCCCAGCACTTCGGGCCGTACGAACTGTGAGATGGCTAAAGTCGACCCTGTCCCCCCATTCCAGCCGCCAGTTGTCTTCGGCGGCCAGATCCGTATGGGTTTCCTGCAGGAAAACCATAGAGTACCCCCCCGTCCCGAAGGAAAGAGAGCACCTGGGACCTGTGGAGACCCATCCTACAGCCCTGGGTGTTCAACTTCGCGAAGATGATTGGTGCCATGAGGAGGGCTGTGGGGGATCCTCACCAGCAGGGACGCTCGGGGCCCCCACTGGGCCACGCAGAAAACCGTGACCTACCCCATAGGTGAGCAATGAGTCATGGAAGCCATGGACCCGCTGGTAGGCTGCGGCAGCCTGCTTCCCGGTCCTTTTACCCTCCCCCATAAGGGCCCTTGTGGCCCGGAGGATCTGATGAAAGTCCCCCCATCACTGGAGAGCAAGCTGTACCTTGTTGCATTTTCAAGAAACTCCCACAGCTCCTCTCGCAGCACATGGCGGGGTGGGATTACTGGCTCCTGACCATCCTCTGGCGGGCCCCCTGACACAGCCCCATGGCCCACCGAGACGGGCAGGCAAGGGGCGGACCCCCAACATGGTGCCCAATGGGCTGGTGCCACGCAGCCCGCCTCAAACCCCAGCTTTGTAGGGGGCGGCGGAGGGAAGAGCCCCTAGTGGGTCGGGACAGGGAAACACAAAGGCCACTCCCTGGGGGTCATCTGCTGGAAAAGGGAAGGAGACAGCCCCAGGGGTGGCAATAACATCACAGGAGGTGGAGGGGATTGGGAGAGGGTCGGCATCAGGGGCAGGGCCGGGGGCAGGGGCAGGGGCAGAGGTGAGATTCTGGGCTCCAGAAGCCAAGCAACTGGCCAGTTGCATCTCTCGGTCAAGTTCAAGGGTTCGGAGGGTGGGGAGGGGGCTCTCAGCGATGCCGGGCCTAGGCTCCATGATGGGTTTGGCAGCCACGGCATCAGGAGGTGGACTATCTTCTGTAGGGCCCCCGCCCAGGAAGGAGGTTGATTGCTCCACACCAACAAGGGGGCCCCTGGTGGCTCAGGTCCCGGCCGCGTGGCACTGGCCATCACCTCAACAGGCTCGGCGGCCAACAGCGGAGTGCCATCTGGGGCCTCGGAGGGGCGATATGACCCTCCAGTGCTGCCACGTCTTCCCCAGACGGCACCGGTGGATGGAACACACCCATGGGCAGGGCGGAAGGCTCGGCATCGGTGCCCCCCTTCCCGGTCTTCCGGGGGGCCTCCGTGTCTGATGGAAGGAGCAGAGCTCGAGCCTTCCACTTGCCCCGCTTCCCCGTACTATGGCCCAGCCCTCCATGGCATCATCTGGGGGCTGGCTAGCAGGGGTCAGGTCAGGAGGCATAGGTGATGGCTCAGGGACTCGGGGGGGTAACGGTGGGGCAGCATGAGGGAGGGAAGATTCCCCCTGGGGCAGGCCCTCTCCCATGCCCGGCGGTGGCCCTGCCCCTCCCTCCTCCACAGGAGACGAACCAAACTGTGGCTCTTCTGTTGGCCCATCCTGTCAGCAGATGTTAGACTCCCTGTATAAAGCTTGTTAACTCTGCCCAGGATATAAGGCAGGTGGGAGTGATTCTTGGGGGTAGGGGGATCCAGAAAAGGAAACAAATGAACAGGAACTAGGAGAGGGGAGGTCTTGTAGGGAGAGCCAGGCTATAGCAAAGCTCAGGGAGGAAGCTTCAGCCGCTGTTACCAATAACCCCAAAGCCCAAGTCAGGGGTGAGTTTGGACACTAATTAAGGGCCTGTGTGCTCTGGTGGGGGTGGTGTTGTGGGGCACAGTCACTATTAGAGCACCCCATTGTATCAAAACATAGTGTTCCAGGTATTCTTGGCTCCAGTGTGTCCACAGGCCGCCCGCCTCCGTCTGGGCCTTGTGTGCTAAGTCACAGAAGACTTCACAGTTCAATCCCCTCCTGGGGTCCTCAAAATCCCAACATAACAAAAAGTCCTTTGCCCCTTCTGAGCTCAATGCACAGTACTTCCTGGGCTTCTCTTCCTTATAGGCCCAGGTTCCCCAACAGGAGCCTCCCCTGCTCCCTGTGAGTTTTTTCTATTCTGTGCTCCCTTCTGGATCACCGGCCCCATGACTGTCTCCCAGGTGGCCTTGTCCCAGTTCCAGGGCCCCACCACAGGACTTAGCTCCACTCTCTGGCTCAGCTCTCCAGCCCCAAACTGCTTGGCTTCCCTAGTCTGCATACATGGCCCAGGGGGCCTAGTGGTTCATCACCTAATTCTGTCCCCTCTAGCCAGGAGGTAGTTATCCCACACCTGTGGAATATGTCCCCCTTTCTAGCAGATGATGGGGAAACTCCACCCCAGATGGGTTTGGGACTGAGCCTATTCATACCACCCTCTCCAAGACCCACAGGAATTTTTGTTTGTCCAGTTCTCCTTTGAACAAAGTTTTTCAGATTAGAAGCGCAAATGAAGCGCGACATCCATGTTAGTCCCGGGCCGATCTGCCAGTTATCTCAACACTGATTTCAGAACAAGCAAAAACTTGGGGCTGAAACCACCAGTTATTTGACAGCCACTATGGTGGCCTTGCTCTCTGCACTGCAGTAACAAAGCAGCCCCTGTGTTTTCACCACAGCATTGGGCATTCGCCCAGCTCTGCTCAGACCTCGCTGTGTCAGCTCCAGTTGCACTGAAATCTGTTCTCTGGCCAGTATCACTATGTTCACTCCCACCCAGCAGACAACAGGGAAGTGGTAAGGCCCAACCAAGCATTGCTCAGAGCTCAGGCTGCCCTGTTGTGCCTGTAATTAAACTGGTGACTGGGCTTGCTGGCCGACGGGCCAGGACACCATCCTCCATGTGATCACATCATGGCAGCCTTGCCCAAACCTCCCTGCTCCATTCAGTGTTGAGTGCATGCATTGCGAACAGGGCTCTCTATGGAGTTCTGCACATGGTTCCTGCTGAATTCCCTCTCTTGTCGTGTTTCTTTTCTTCAGATGACTGGAATTCAGGGTCCTTTATGCAGCAGTGTTTTTTGCATATCTGACTTGGGGTGTCTGGGGCTCCAGGATACACCTGGCAAAATCCTTTCCCACTCCTTCCCCCCTAACTGTAAGGCATCTCCTGATGCATAGTCTTGCTGGAGAGAGGAATCCACAGGCACTGCAGCGTGCAGTGCGGGGAGAGAGTGGCAGGTGTCTGGCATTGTGCATGAACCTGAATAGCAAATACCAGACTGCACCAATGAAGTGTTTTTCAGACCCTAATGAAAGGACATTTAGGCCCTAATTATCTACGCCCTGCCTCCCCTCCCTCTTCTTTCTGCCTGACCATCAAATTGTTCATCCTGGCTATCTCATTCCTCCCTCCCGTGGTCCACCCTGTTTAATACAATCCAATGGTCCACCTCAGCTCCCCTCACTAATTTCTTCTGGCTTCCTTCCAGCCCTCTAATACCCTCAGTTCTCTGCTGTCTCCTTCCTGCCCCCAGCATTTAAAACCCCACAGGCTGGCCCAGCAGGTCTAGGAGCCTCTCTGGTTTTCTAATTGTTTCCATTTGCACATGCTCTGGCACAGGACATTGCAGTCCCCACACAGCCTCTGTTCCCAGACAGCAGGTGTTTTGTGTGCGAGCTCCCATGGGCTGCCCCAAGACAGAAATGCTGGTCTCATTTCCGTCACAGCGATTAACAGGATCTCTTTGAAATACGTGGTTACAGGGTGTCCCTGTGCTCGCAGGGGAGAAATACATGTCTACACATCCCTCGGGAGCTGACCTCAGAGCTCGGTATGAGAGACCACAGCCAGCAACCTTACCAACCCTCAGGCCCAGAAAGAATTAAACATTTGCATGATGCACCATTTGGAAACATCCTCAAATGGCTGCAGGGCCTGGTCAAGAGCCTCCCTGTGCAGAGAGCAACTGAGCAAAGATGTTCATCTGCTCCTGCAAACAGTGTGGAAACACAGGGCCGCACACAGCTCACAGCTTTGGAGGGTATATCTACACTAGAGCCAGAATGTGTCACTTCTGGCTGGAGCAGATGTACCCGTGCAAGGTCTGGTTGAGCTCGTGTGCTGAAAATAAAGCGTAGCCATGGTGGTGTGAGTGGCAGGAGGGACTAGCCATCCCAAGTATGATCCTGTCTAAGATTACCTTCCAGTTCTAGAGTAGACATACCCGAAGTGAGGAAAGCAGTGTCTGTGCTGGGTTCCACAGAGAAATGACCCATATTTGTTCGCAGTACATCAAGAGCTTCCTCCATCCCTACTGCTGTGAGAGAGGCTTTTGTGCAGGAGTTTCAGAAGGAAGGTGGACAACAGGTCTGACCCAGTCTAGAATCCCTGTGTTCCTGAGCTTGGAGCTAAGCAATTTAAACCTATTTCTACTTGCGTTTTGGGAAGTAGATGGGAAAGGGCAAGGAAGTCATTAGTGTCCTTCATCTGATCACATTTGCCAAATTGGACTTTGATTCTGGGTGCTTCACTTTTGGGGGCCCAACTTGAAACATCTGCAGCTCATGTAGACCTTGTTGGGGTTGTGGGGGCTCAGTACTTTTGATATTCAGAAGGTATCTGTCATGGGGCCAATGGCTCTTCAGGACAATTAGAGCCTAATTGGCCCATGATGATCCTGTGGGCTACACCTGGTGCTGTAAATTCCTCCCTTTAGCTAATTAGCAATGGAACAGCTGAGCTAGAAAGAGGTTGCTAGACCAGTATTAAGGAAAAATTGCTTAGAAGGAAGCGGGTGAGAAAAGGAGCTCTCTCTAGAGAATCCCTGCAACTGGTGCAGGCTGGAAGGAGCCCACAGGAGGTGGAGGAGGCCTGCATGAGGGCTTGGAGTTGACAGTGAGAACCCCAAGGGCACTGTTAGGATCTCAGGGGGATGGAGACAGTGATGGAGCTCCGCTCAGCAGACACTGGGAAGAGAACTGACACAGATCTCCAGCTCGGAGAGTTCTGCAGGTGGAAACAGACTCTGGGGACTGGAATAAGAAGGAGAGAGGTCTAGCAGAATAAATCCACAGGGACCAGAGTAGACTCCTGCAGGGAAAGCCCTGAGTCAGGGCCTACAACAGATAGCAGAAACCCCCAGGGAGTGGGTTAGGCTCTTGTGGGAGAAGTCTTGTAAGTGGGAACAGGGAGAGCCCACATGTAAACTTCCAGAGGTCTGGGGGGAGGGAGGCAGCGTGTGGAATCCTGCTGGAGAAGAAGTGGGGGGGGGGGACTGAAGAAGAATTGTTACTTTGGATTTATTAGGTCTTTGGTTTGGCCCTTTTTATTACCCCTGAAGGGGTTTGGACTTCACGTGACTTGGCCCAAGCTCTGAGCCATAGAATCATAGAACCACACGGTTAGAAGGCACTGCAATGGCCATCTAGTCTAATCCCCCTGCCAAGATGCAGGGTTTGTTGTATCTAAACGATCCAAGACAGATGGCCATCCAGCCTCCTTTTGAAAACCTCCAGTGAAGGCGCTTCCACAACCTCCCTGGGCGTCTGTTCCATTGTCCTACTGTTCTGTAGTTAGGAAGTTTTTCCTGAGATTCAATTTAAATCTGCTATGCTGTAGTTTGAACCCATTGTCTCTTGTTCTGCCCTCTGTGGTGAAAGAGAACTTTTCTCCATCTTTTTTTATGGAAGCCTTTCAAGTATTTGAAGACTGCTATTATGTCCCTCCCCCACTTAATCTCCTCTTTTCCAAACTAAACATAGCTAGTTCATTCAGCCTTTGCTCGTATGGCTGCATTCCATCACTCTGATCATCTTTGTTGCTTGCCTCTGGATCCTTTCCAGTTCCTCTACATCCTTTCTGTACGTTGGTGACCGAAACTGGACACAGTCCTCCAGCTGAGGCCTAACCAGCACTATGCAGAGCGGTGTCACCTCCCATGACTTGCATGCCATACCTCTGTTAATGCAGCCTAAAATTGCATTTGCTTTTTTTGCAACAGCATTGTGTTGCTGAGTCGTGTTGAGGTTGTGATCCAGCACACCTCCCAGATCCTTCTCAGCAGTGCTGCCAAATGAGCTGCCAAGGAAAAACTGCTAAGCCAGTTGTAACCATGTCTCAGTGGGTCACAATTTGTGGGCATTACCCCAGGAGTAAACATTTGAAATCCAAGTATAGAGTCAATACTTATAACTTCACATACAGAAATGATACATGCATACAGATAGCAGAATTATATTCAGTGACTCATAACTTTTCCACAGACACCTCACTTGACAGCCTTTGTACAAGATTTGTTGCAAATATATAACAGTGGTTGCAACAATTATCTAGCTGGTCATATTTTAATCAGATAATGTCACACCAGTTGTCCCCCATTTTGTATTTGTGCATTTGGTTTTTCTTCCCTAAGTTAGCACCTTACATTTGTCTTTGTTGAATTTCATTGTGTTGTCTATAGCTCAGTTCTCCAGTTTATCAAGATCCCTCTGAATTTTAGCTCTATTCTCCAGAGTGTTGGCAACCCCCCTAGCTTTGTGTCATCTGCAAATTTGATCAGTATGCTCTCTAGTCCTACATTCAGGCCATTAATAAAGATGTTAAACAGCAGACCCAGAACAGATCCCTGTGGAATCTCACTTGAGACTGCTCTCCAATCCAACATCATTCCCTTTAATGGCTACTCTTTGTTTGTGGTTCTTTAACTAATTATGTGGAAGACCTGGCAAGAGGCAGACGGCCAGCAGGAGGCATCAGGGATGAGGACCCCTTGCAGCATTGCACCCTAACATTAGGGGACACTACGGGTGGTGAGCACAACACCCTACACTGTCATGCAGGTTGGGAACCCAAGATTATGAGCCAAATTCAAAATTTTTGGCCTTGGCAACCAGTTGGTTATTTGGGGAGAGCCAAACTTTAAAGAAATGTCTGATACAATAATAACTAATTAGAGCAACTGGCCATCTCTGTGCGGCCGTTAAGACTTTTCTTATGTAAAGCAGCAAATCTTTGGGGTTTTCCCATTCCATGTTCTTGGGAGTGCAGTCAAGTTATGCTTATACTGTCCCATGTTATGAAACATTCAGGTTTGTTTGGTTTGGTTTTTCTCTGTAATGTTCTTTGTGGCTAAAATCCAAACATTGTGGTGGAATCTTCTAAATCAATAAGAACGTTATTGCTAGGCAGAGAGACGATTTTCTGCCGGTGTCCTTGGGGCTGAAGGGCTCCTGTGCAGGCAGAACCGGCAGAGAGGAGCTTACAGCCTTCTTCACATTCCATCCCTGTAGTCCTGCACCTTCGCTAGCTCAGTGTTAACGCTGGAGCCGGGACTCGCAGAGGGGTGGGTGGAATGGCACTGTCAAGTTGTCCTGCAGTGGCTTAAGAGCATGAGCAGTAACCTCAGGGCAGACTGTGAAGAACTAGGGCACAAACCCCACAATGGCTGTGAGCTCTATACTTAGATTTCACCAACCAATTATCAAGTGTAAACTCCTCAGGCACCACACCAGCCTAAACCTGGAGTCACAGACAGAGAGTCTCCTTGGACACTCTGATCAGCCGCACCACCCAAGTGAGCCTGGCTTTGTGACAGATGGTCCCTTACACCAAATATCACATCAATATTCAGGTTACTCCCAGTCCCGAAGGATCAGTCACTTACCCCAGGTCAACAGCACTTTAGACCTCACACCAATGACAATGACTGTAGCCAACCCTATAATAAATTAAGATTTATTAAATAGGGAAAGGAAACAAGGGAATTATTTATAAAGTTCAAGCAGGTAAACATACATACACAAATAAGTTACAATCTTAAATTTCTAAAGGTAATAAAAGCTCTTATAATAAGCAAGCACTGGATGTCCTGGAGAGCTAACCCAGGCTAAGCCATTGAGATCCCTTGCTTATGCCTAGAAAACCTTGCCCCCAAAGTCCAAGCTGCATAGAGATCTAGTTCCTTCTTTTTAAGGGTTTTTATCTTCCTCCTGCCTTGTGCTCTGAGCTGCAAGCTCAGCTGATGGAAGGAATACACTTGCATCTTCATGGGGGGGAGAGCAGAGCAACAAAGTCTTTTGTCCTCTTTAATATTCCACAATAGTCCATCTGGTGTCGATGGACCTTCCTTGTTGGCCAGGACATAACCCCTTCCCTTGGAGACCAGCACTTTATGCTAGTTAATGTCTCTCTCCTGTTTGGTGATTTGCACAGTCAGAGAGGCTGGCAATCCCAATGCTCAAATATTACCTTAAACTATGGGGTGCGGATGTTGTAAGTGAGAGTAATGCTGGCAGCAACTCACAAGCATTAAATAAAGTCTAAACACTAAACGCATTCTTATAGTTCTAATACCTGTTTTAACAACTTCTAACAGACAGGTGAGCCAGATTGGTTCCAGCTAGGTGTTCAGTTGAGAGAGGGGAACTTTAGCATGAGCTGGCACCTGGCCTGAATGCAAGAAGACAGGAAGAGGCAGTGCAAAACATTCGAATTCCTCCCGATCTGCAGAGAAGTGAAAGAGGTGGAGGCTGTTCCAGTGGGTTGTGACGCACTGTGAAATTGCACCTAGGTTCCACTCCTCAAGGTGGTGCTGAGGAACAGCCAGCATGCTAGAGCGACAGTAGCTTGACTAGCTAGCTACTCTCTTTTCCACTGCTCAGGAAGCCTCTTCCTTTCCAACTTTATGGACAACTTCCGTCAACTCAAAAGTTGGGATAACTATACACAACTTCATTTCTGTGCAATTATGCAGTTCCACGTCCCTGCAGAGGCTTCAGGCAGAACAGCTACAGTACCACCAGAGAGGCTAGCTTTGCATGTTGTCACCTGACCAGAAGCAGTAATCTCAGGAGACAGCCTGTTCACACAATATCCCCAGGCCCTTTTGAAGCCTCAGGGAGTCTGACACAACTGTTTGGATCAGCATCATAACATCTTCTTGCTAGGGTGAGCCCAATGTTTGGTAGCATTTCCATATCTAACTCCAAGCACAGACATCAGTTACTGTCTCAGCTCATTCACCATCACTCTCTGATAGGGGATGGGGATGGGGATGGGAAGGATGTTTTGTAAGTGCCAACATGGTGATCATGAAAGCAAGCATCCGATAATGCTCAATGCCTAGATACTACAATGTTCAGGGCTACAGAAACCCCACACTCTGGATAGATTACGCCAGGGAAATGCTTATCTCTAGGGCACATGCTGCTGCACCATAGTCCAGACTCATGTCATCTGTGCTGTTCTAGATTCTCCAGGACACATGTGGCCACCTGTTACTGAATTGATTGGTGGTTTGTATTGTGGATGGTTGGCCGGCAGTAGCTTGTCTGAGGTACCACCAGGCTCTCCTCGGTTTGAAACCACAGTAGGTGGAAACCATTACCCTCAGATTCTGTTTGCTAAACACTATTTGCATCTTATCCATTTGTCTTCACTCTGCTTGACCGTGTTCAGACTTGGCCTAGATCCAAACTTCTGTCCCTGCTTTTGTTTAACTTGGCAGCCTTGGATGTCTACATGATGCTAAATTTAATCACATTGTGATTGCTCGACCCAAGTGGCTGAGGCCCTTTGAATAAGATACTGATATCTTTCCCTTTTGAGTTCAGTTTTATATTTCAGGAGGGCTAGGTCCAAAAGTAACACCTTCCCTGCCTTTACCAAGGGTCACTAGCTCAGTACTTGGTAAATACTGTATTTCTGAAACTGTGTCCAAATCAAACAGCTGGAACCCCCAGAAGAGAGTTATGGCATATATGAAATAATAGAATAGCCATAAAACAGAGCTTAGATTAACATAATGGGGCCGAAAGAAAGGGACTTAACCCATTTGCTATCACTGAATCACACAATGTTGGAGCTTTGAAATTACTGTTGCCTTGCTGGATGTCCATGTCTTTTCCTCAGGAACTCAATGTAACTCAATTGAACACACGCAACAGGGGCACAGGTATAACATATATTTCCATCCAACACTGTTTCCAATGGAACATCTTGCCATTGGAATTCAATGTCTGAATGGTTTAAGAACTGTATAATTAACTCTGAATGAAATGTATAGTAGACGGACCCCAGGGGGAAGGGGGCCCAGTGTCCAGCAAGGAGAAGGATGCAAGAGAATTCTGCTTAAATTCACAAGGATCATTCCCTTGTAAAACATAAGCCTGGAAAAGGTAGGTAGTCACTGGAGGGACTCAAGACTTCACTGTGCAGAGGATTAGCATAAAGCATATGCAATACTTAAGCTGTGAGGGGCAGAGCCTCAGAGTAGTTTGTCATAGCTCCAATGAGTTTACTGGAGCTATGACACTTTGCACCAGCTGAGGAATTAAGGGGACTTAAACGGAATCTAAACATTGGCCGTCTGCTCAGGGGTGAGATTTGCTCTTGTAAGCAGAATCAGGATGAGCTCTACCCTAACATCTGGTGGTGAGTTGTGGTGGGTTGTGGAAAAGAACTTCAGGGGCTGATCTCATTTGCATAGGCATGCCCACCCCGCCTAGATGGTCACTTTGGTAGGAGCCCCAGTTTCTCTGTTATTGGGGCAGGAAGAATAAACTGTTATTTCCTGATTATGTGAATCAAGGACAGTGGAACCGTACTTGGCCTTTTGTTATGATGGAGGGACTCACCATCAACTAAGCAGCACTCGCTAGGCAAGGATCATGGGTTCCAAAACCCAGTGAATTGAGAGAGGTTGGGGATAAGTATTAGTACCTGGGGGGATGGGCCCCAATGAGGACCTGAAACACCAATTGTACCTTCTCTGTTGTAGAATATCAGAGCTAATTTTGATTCTATTAGGAGTCTAGTTACAGGCTGCTGAGCTGAATTCATTTTGGGCTAATGGTGCACTAGCAGCGAGGCTCCCCTACTACAAGCTGAAATCACTAAAGAGCTAAACTTACTAAGAGCTGAAGTTACTGAGTGCTGTGTTAAGTAGTGGGAGGGGCCTGAAGATATCTTGCGGGATGGCTGGAGTGGCTCACGGGACAGCTGGTGAAGCGGAGCAGCTGTTGGAGCAGAGTGATTTGTGGGATGGCTGGAGTGGCTCATGGGACAGCTGGTGGAACAGAGTGGATTGGCTGGCAGAGCAGAGTGGCTCGTGGGATGGATGGTGGAGTGGAGCCCCATGGAGAGATGGAGCAGTCAGCTTCGGAACACATAAGGTGCCCCTTAATCCCCCCATTTCCACCCAGGCAGAGGGGGTAAAACTCTGCAGATAAAATTTTGAACTCTGGGGCTGCATTGACCAGGGACAGAGTCTTTTGGGTTGTTGGACTTTTGGGACTTTGGGTGATTTTGGGCGTTGCTGGACTCAAGGACCAGACTGATTGCAGACTGATTGCACTCCCACTCAGTCTCACTCTTACTGCATTCTGTTAGGGGGCTTATTCCTTCACCCACTCACTTCCCTTGTCCTTCTCGTATGAACAGAGAGCAACAATACCCGAAGTCCAAAGATGCAAACAATTCGATGTTTATTGGGGTGAACTTCCAGCAAGCATGATTCCAGTTTCCTTCCTTAGTGTCGCCCTTCCCAGCTCTGACACCACAGAGCATTACCTGTGGCCCTGTTCCCGTCCCCTCCTTAGCAAAACATGATTCCAATTTCCCCACCCCCATTCCCTGTTCCCATTCCCCCCCATTACTTCCTGATTGACTGCAGACTATATAGTAAAACTTGAGTTCTGCTTAGCTATACCTTAACCAATCATTTTCCTGAAATTTACCTAACCAATCCTAACATATTGTAACATAATTATTTAACCAATTATATCCCACCACCTTAATTAGTTTACACCCAGAAAAATTAATTATACGGCAGACAGAAACAATCACAGAACCAGACAGAGACCATGCAAATAAACAATAGCAAAGTGGGAACTATAATGACAAAACAATACAGAAGTGAGGATTTCGCATCCCAGCTATTGATAAGTGAGTTCTTGCCAGACAGGATGCTATCAAACTAAGTTTCCTTTTACATCTTCTAGGCACTTCCCTTTCTCTGGAGGTGACGGGCACTATCAGGACAAGATTGTATCCTAACAGCCCAATAGCACCTTCTTTCAATGTGACTAGTTTGGAATGTGAGGCTGTGATCGGTCGCTTCCCAGCTTATGGCTGCCTCTGCTGCTTAGCCACAGGCCTTAGCCTAAGAGCAGGGCCTCAGCCTGTCACAGTAAGAGAAGGACCTTACACTGGCAGACAGTGATTTTGATTCTTTCTTTTATACCTCTAGAACTAGCCAAGTGATAAGAATACACCTAAATTCTTAGAGTCTAGGCCTTTACAGACAGGCCTGAATATCTATATCCTAACAATACTAGCATGTGAGGAAGCGCTTGGTCTCAGGCAGGCAGGTGCTGCACACTTTCATTGCAGATTGGCTCGCATTGTTCACTGTTAAAGGGGGAGGGGAAGAGGGAAATAAACCCAAATAGAAGTAAATGTGTATCGCAGGTGGTGTTTCCTTCCCAGGGATAGGACTTTACCATGCAGTGTTCATTGCTTGGGAATGACTTGGATAGTCCAGTGGTGGGTGTTAGAGAGAGTACAAAGACAGGCACGCAAATCTGGATTGGGGCATCATTTCAGGAAAATTATTGGGTAAGGAATTTGCTTTTCAAATGGCCCCGTCTAAAATCAGGGGTATGGGGAATCAGTGGACGCCAATATGGAGCATATAGACCTGTGAAAAGTGGGGGGGCAAGGTTTGGGGGCAGCAGTTGCCACCCTTGCCCCATAGCCAATGACTCTGCTGATCTAAATCCATATTCACTGTCCCATTTCCCAGAAAACCTTTGAGTGACTTGTTTCAAACAGGCAAAAAAACAAAACAAAGCACAATTCACCTCTATCCTGGGAAGAAGCAATATAATTTCTGGGCAATTTGGAGCCTTTTTATAAAGTTGGAAGAATGAGGCAATAAATGCACACCTTGTCACGGAAGCTTGGTTGTGACTTAGGTATGGGCACTGACCAGGGCCCATGAAACTCTCAGCTAAATCTTAGAAGCTTGAGGAAAAAGAACAATTCTTGGAGTGTCGTTAGACCTGCTTTGAGACAATGTCTCTGATGCAAGAGACTGCCCTGTGTGCACCAGCAGTGAGGGTCCCCCACTAACAGCTGAAATCCCTGAGAGCTGTGTTAAGTGGTGGGACTTGAAGCCGTGGCGGGGAATTGGCAAGCGGCTGGCAGAGAGGCATGGAGATTGGCGGGCAGGGAGGCTGGCGAAGAGGAGTGGCGAGCGAATGCCCAGGCAATGGAGAGAGTGAAGTGCCTTCTTACCCCCACTCCACCCGGGGTGGAAGGTGAACTCTGTAGATGCACCTCTGGACTCTGGGTCTGCACTGACAAAGGACAACAACTGTGAATGGGGTGCAGCGAAGGGAGGGGCACGTTAAAGGGACTTTTGGTTGCTGGATTTAAGAATCTGATGGAAAAAGACACTGCCCAACTTACTTGGGGGTGGGTCTTTTGCTCATGGTTTATGTTTATGGACCCTGTTTGCAGTGTTTCCCCAAATTAATGCTGGGTTAGTTCCCCCCTACTTTATTAAAAGTTTCTTTTCTACACTCAGACTCTGCTTGCGAGAGGGGAAGTATTGCCTCTTAGAGGCTCCCGGGGGTGGTATGTAATTGTCCCAGGTCACTGGGTGGGGCTTGAGCTGGTTTTGTGTTGTATTGTTGAAGAGAAACCCCTAGATACTGAACCCAGCCCTTGTTGCTGCCAATTCTAACTGGCAGAAGGGTTACATGAGTGTAATCTGGATGATCTGATGCATCTTTGCGGGAAGCACAGAATCCAGTCTGCCATTCAGAAAGGGATCAACATTCAATCAGATTGCTGCTGCCTCATGGGAAATATGCTAGCTCCCAAAATCTGAATTCAAATGGTGAGAGGCCCATTCAAAGCCCTGAATTTCGGTGCCCATTTGAAACTGACTTTAAGAAAAGGAATAGTGTACAGTAATGGTATTTTGCAGTTTCCTCCTGTTCTTTAAGTGCATTTTAAAACAGAAATTATTGTGTGTGCAATAGCATGGAGAGGACAAAGTGTATGGCACAAACAATACAGCATGGGTGTTATACAGCCTGCCCTGGCCTTAGTGGAGGAATAGCATCTCCTTGTGGTTCCTGTACAGAATTCATTGATACAACACTGAAAGCATGCACGTGCTCCTTTGCAGTCTATCAATGAGATCCTTCAGGTGTCAGTTTAAACATCGAAGCTCTGATCAACAGCAGGAATAATCTGGACTCTGATATCTCTGATTTACAACATGTATCAAAAGATATTTAACAGCAATGAAGGGACATCCAGTGGGAAGAGGAGCCAAAGGGAGCTGCTGGAAGGCAAAGCACAGGGAACAAGGAAAAGAGAGGGACCGAGAGAGACGCAGGCACAGTGCAAGGGACATCTGGGAGTGAGCAGAGCAGGGGAGGGGGAGGAGAGCCTGAAGCTAGTGAGGGAATGATTGAATGCTCCTTGCTGTTGAGAAGCCCCAGCAGCAGCTCTGAGGGGCATGGGGACAGCACCCTGGGGCAGAATCTGAGAAGACACCATGGCACTGTGAAACTGAGGCTTGGAGACACCAAATCCCACTGCCCTCTCACTCAGGGATCTATTTTGTGACAGAATAAAGCTACGGCTTCAGTGATCAAGGACAGCTCTACAGGCCTTGTAGTCCTCCCAGCAGGGCTTCTGAGAGCAGAAGAGGCTCTTGGCTAGCCAGCATAAATCAAAGGAAGGGGGAGTGCAGGGGCCTCGATATTCTGGCAGACAGACTTGAACTCCTGAGTGGCCCTGGAGCAGTCCCACCAGTGGGATTATGCAGGGTTCTGCCCTGTACCTCTCTTATCCAGTGTGTGTCCAACCTCCAGGGAAACACCTGAGACACAATGGGCTGGACATGGCACTGGGGCCTGCTGCTCTTTTTCAGACTCAGAGGAATGTTCTCCAGCTGTCCCAGGGGCTGAAGGGAATAAGCAGCTTGACAAAAAGAAGCTGGGTCAAGCAGAGCCACGGTACAAAAGAAAGAAGCTTTTTTTGTTGTTGTTGTTGCTGCTGCTGCTGTGGGGAGAGATAGCTCAGTGGTTCGAGCATTGGCCTGCTAAACCCAGGGTTGTGAGTTCAATCCTTGAGGGGGCCATTTGGGGATCTGGGGGGATCGGTCCTGCTTTGAGCAGGGGGTTGGACTAGATGACCTCCTGAGGTTCCTTCCAACCCTGATAGTCTATGATTCTATGAGTGATGGGAAAGATAAAGCATTCTGAGGAGTTATGTCCTCACCCATTGCGTCTCCCAACCGTCAATGTGAGGTGCAGTCTCTGGGTCCTGTTAGACTCAGTGGTCACTTCAGCTGGCTAGGAGACTGAGCCCTTCCTGCTGGAGCCTTATTGATTGTAGCTAGAGATCGAAGTAGGGCTGTCAAGAACAATCAAGAACAATCATCCTAGTCACTTAAAAGACGGCACACATTCAGGAAGGCTTCTCAGATAGCCTGGATCCACCTCACCTTATAACCACCAACTGACAGCCCACCTGCATCCCCAGTTATTTAGGAGCCTCAGTCCCATCCTGGCAGATGATGGCCTGGCCTCAGTTATTAAGGCTTCATCAACTCTTGGCTGGACTAAAGCAATCCAGTATACCTGGGCATGAAGCACAAAGTGCATAGGCAGCTCCACCTAGAACAGATTGCTGCAGCGCATGTCCTCAGCAACACAGGTTACTGCAAACACATCAGGATCTTGGTCCCTGTCTTTGAGACACTCAATGGAACTCTCTAGTGTCAGGGTAAAGCTCGACAGCACTTTCTCAAACGCTGGCTGAGACTGTGGAAAGATCCCTACCATCCCCAGAACTGAGGAGCATCCCAGACCTCCTCACCTCCTGTCAAGGTTCCTTCCCCACTCTGAACTCTAGGGCACAGATGTGGGGACCTGCATGGAAAAAACCCCTAAGCTTATTTCTACCAGCTTAGGTTAAAACTTCCCCAAGGTACAAACTGTTTTACCTTTTGTCCCTGGACCTTATGCTGCCACCACAAAAGTGTCTAACAAAAATAACAGGGGAAGTGCCCACTTGGAAACATCTCCTCCCCAAGCACTACACCCCCTTTCGTGGGGACAGCTCAATAAAAATCCTCACCAATTTGCATAGGTGAACCCAGACCCAAACCCTTGGATTTTAAGAACAATGAAAAAACAATCAGGTTCTTAAAAGAAGAATTTCAATTAAAGAAAAAGTAAAAGAATCACCTCTGTAAAATCAGGATGGTAAATACCTTACAGGGTAATCAGATTCAAAACATAGAGAATCCCTCTAGGCTAAACCTTAAGTCACAAAAAGACACAAAAACAGGAATATACATTCCATTCAGCACAACTTATTTTATCAGCCATTTAAACAAAACAGAATCTAATGCATATCTAACTAGATTGCTTACTATCTCTTTACAGGAGTTCTGACCTGCATTCCTGCTCTGGTCCTGACAAAAGCATCACACACACACAGAGGACCCTTTGTTCCCCCCCCCCTCCAGCTTTGAAAGTATCTTGTCTCCTCATTGGTCATTTTGGTCAGGTGCCAGCGAGGTTATCTTAGCTTCTTAACCCTTTACAGGTGAAAGGGTTTTTCTTCTGGCCAGGAGGGATTTAAAGATGTTTACCCTTCCCTTTATATTTATGACACCTCCACTGAAAGGCACACTTCTTCAATTTTGCCTTCTCTAATGTAAATAAAGAGCAGCCCTACCAAAACAAAGCACTGCACTGCACAGACTTCTCCCTGTGAGGAGACGGTGAGAGAACAAACGCTTAACAAATGTTAGTCAGTGTGACCGAAAGCACCACTGTATTCACACCCTACACACTACTGTAATAATTGTTGTGCAAAATAAGACTTGTTAGGTACCATTTAAAAATAACACACTGATCATCAATATTCTTGTGTAATGGGTGTACAAAATATGTATTAAGAGTTATGAACATAAGCGGAAACTATGACGGCCATGTGTTTACCAGACAAGCCTGGGGAGGAGATAAGTGGTTTCTCAAAGACAAAGGACAAGCTGATGCCTCTAGCCAGGTGTCATCAAAGTTTATTGGCCATCATCTGTCAAGTGGCCATTCTTCAGCAAAGAAATGGGGCAGAAACAGAGTGAACTGCATTTTTGTAAGCCACAACAGGGAACCTCTTTCATTCCGAGACGCCATGTCTCCTTCCTCACAGCTGGAATGAACTTTATCCTGGGGTAGCCCTCAGGAAAATGCATTTCAGTGGGTGACTGGACTAGAAAAGGAAGGGCCAAAACCACCCTAGACACGCTCTCTCTCCCTCCCCCGCCCTTTTACCTAAGAAGACAAAGGAACAAGCCCTTTGATTTTGGGGTCAGGGGGTGGATCCTGACCTGAGAATTTGGTCAGCTATGTTGCTGGGAACATGTGTAAGGATTCTACATCAAACCAAGTCTAGCTTGTTAAGTTTTAGCTTAACCATTTCTGACTTTAATGCCTTATGCTTGTACTCACTTAATCTATCTCTTTGTAGTTAAATTAACTTGTTTTGTTTTTTAATCAAAACTAATCCAGTGTTGTGTTTAAACTGAACTGCTTGATAACTCTGGCTAAAGTAGCAAACTGACACATGTTGACCCTTTACAGGGCAATGGACTTCTATATCTGAACTGTCCAGGAGAGGGCCAGACAGTGCAGAATGTACATTTCTGGGGAAAATTCAGGAGTGGGAGTGCATTGGGGTCACCCTACAGGTAGTAACCAAGGCTGGTGGAAGCCAGACGTGTGGCTGATGTGTTGCTGACAGGCTGCTGGGGTCAGAGTTGCTGAACCAGAGCTGTGACTATATACAGATACTCAGGGGGCGACCTGCATGCTGGCAGGCTGTTTGTGAGCAGCCCAAGTTGGGAGCTACCACAGCGAAGCATTTTGAGGTACCTAAAGTTGCAGGGCAGGCAGTGACACAAACCTTTGCTGGTCTGAATTCTTTTTCTTCAATGCTTAGCTGAATGGTTGGCTGTAGCGATTGTTTGCCATTTGGTCTGTTCCTGTGCAGCCGCAAGGGCTTGATGGGCCAAGAGTCCAATGTCAGAACAGACTCGATGCACCCATGTGGTAGGGAGTCGGCCTCTGGGACACTTCCACCCCTCAGTTGGTGGAATTTTGTCCTGAATGTTACAAACAACCCAGAGAACGGCATTCGCCAGAACGTCTGGCGACATGTCCAAAAAGCATAAGATGCCATCTACAGACAATGGCTCCAATAGTCTGTAGACCAGAGCGACCATAAACATTGTGTTACGAAAGTTGTTCCACTTTCTGCCCAATAAATGACTTTGGCATTTTGTGTGGAAAGACTCCAGTTTCCCCAGTCTGAGTGACACAGTGTGCATGTTTTGAAACTGTACAGCAGTACGAGGAGGATACAGCTTGAATAGATCCCGAACTTGTTGTCATGCTGAGATTATTAGTTGTAAACAACCCATGGCAGATGCTGCAATGCCAATCCAGTGAAGAACCTCTGTGTGAGAGTCAGAGGAACTGGTGAGTATAGAACCCAAATAGCAAAATCTGGAGACTGCTTTCACAGTTTCATTATTCAAAGAGATTGGAGTCACAGATGGACCTGATTCTAGGTTTTGCAGCTTTGTCTTTGACCATGAAACATGGAGACCAACCTTGGCTGACTCCTCCTCTATCTGCTGGAGTGTCTTGCGAAACATGTCAGGGCTCTATACTAGAAGAACGACGTCATCAGCACAGTCAAGGTCTGACAGCAAGAGATCACTGATCTTAATACCTATGGACTTGACGGAATGCAGCATTAGAAAATCTATTGCCTGACAGAAGAGTGCAGGGGCCAAGACCCAGCCCTTCCTGACACCGGACACTGATTTCAAATGTGCTGACATCTGATCCCCATGGTCTGGATTGTCACATTCCGGGGTGCAGTCATGTCACTTACTGCACTACTGGAAGGTGCTCAGATGCTACAGTGATGAATGCAGTGTCAGAGCCTCTAGAGAACAGAATTGAATTATTGCATCACCTAGTCCATTTCCTTCTGGCCAGTACAGGACTGTGCCTGCTGGGACATTTTCAAATGTTTTACCCAGTTGAGCTTTGTAAGTCCCCAGCAATGGAGTATCTATTCACGGTCCCTGCATTCATCACAATGTGGGTTGGCCAGGCCAGCTTTCCAGAAGCTAGAAAATAGCCCAAATTCTTGGTGAAAACGGACACTGCACGTTGGCACCTTCTCCAGTTCCAGGTCAGCTTCAGCTCCTGGTTCTAATCTTTAAAGCTGTCACTGGTCCAGATCACCCACCACTGCCACAGCCATGATCAATGTGTACTTTGTCTCTGATGGTTTCGAGAGTGAACATTCAGATGGCTTCATTCGCAGTGCAAGGACCTTGGCTTTGAAATTCCTTAGCACCAGAGGCCAGGGTAGGTCAAGTCTTGCCACATTGAGGGCGCAATGTATGTTCCATTTCTTTGCTCAGACCTGGTCTCAGCAACTCTTGCTACAGGATGGCCCAATAGTGACTTATCCTGGAGGCAAGAAACAAGAGTAATCCTACTTCAAATTAAGAAAGCTGCAGAAAATAAAGGAGGGTAGCGAGCCTGTCTGGTTGGATGAAAGTGAAACTATTCTGCCCCTAGATACCTGGGTAATAATAGACAGATGAGTAGAAAGGCATATGGTGAGAGACATGTCAGGTAATGACAAAATGAGACTTTCCCAAATGTCAGCCCTTCCTGTTGAGCAAATTGTGATTTTCTGCTAAATGCATTGTCACCAACCACAAAAGTTGTGGATGCAGAGGTTTGCTGGAAATTGTGCTGGTGATATTTGAGGCTAAATAGAATCCAACTTGTTTTACCCCAGCTCTGTTGTTTCCTTATGGGACGTATGGATAAACCAAGCAGCTCTGCCTCAGACAGTGGAGAGGGCTGCAGAAATCCGAGAGGAGTGCTAAACAATCACGAAGGGGCTATTAGAGTCCAGAGGGTTTTCTCTGAGCACTAACAAGTGGCCATTATTACAATCATTTTTCTGAGTATAGCAGCTATTTTCAGCAACACAGAAGAAGAAGAATTAAAAATAATAACCTGTTGAACTCAAAGGAGCATCTTGCAGAAGCTCTTTGACATGAAATCTATTATAAAAGGCTATAAATAGATCATTACTCTTACAGCATTTGAATTATATAACTGGACCGGCTGTACGGGAATAAACTGCTTCAGTAACAGACAGAAGGAAGGCAGAGGAAATGTGGAGGTCACTGGGGTATTACATATACACTCAGCGAGATGAAGGAGAAAGCAGGATTTGAGCTGTGACTTTTGTAACCTTGTTACTTCACAAATGACGGCAATGCTAGCAGAAACAAACGATTTAAAGGGACAACACACACACTTAATGAATTTTGGTTGAATTTAGACCCAGTCAGACCTCTCAGTGAAAATGAATGATGATCTTCATTTTCATGACTCATCCATTGGTGAAGTCAAGAAAATGATGTCAGTGCATTGTCTGTGTGACCGCGTATGTCTAACAAGGGATTGTGTAACAAAGGACCGCAGGTAAAAAGAGCATCTAGGGATACAAGGAACCGGTGAGAGAGTCCTGCAGGGCACAAAATTAAAAATATTAGCCCCCGATCCTACCAACTCATCCATGAGCAGCCATTTAGATCCACTGAGTGCATTCAGAAAAGGAGTACTTGTGGCACCTTAGAGACTAACAAATTTATTTGAGCATAAGCTTTCATGAGCTACAGCTCACTTCATCGGATGCATTCCTTTTCTGCTGGGCTAAGAGTATAGCTGGATAGATTAACAATATTGCTGGGTGGGTTAAGGGAACCACTGTTGTGGCCCCTTGTGGCATGTAGTAGTTTAGACAGTTTAGTGTCCTTTTTCTTTTGTAGAGAAGGAAAGTGTGCGTTGTAAATGGCTTGTCTAGTTTTTGTAAAGTCCAGCCATGAGGAAGTTTGTGTGGAAGGTTGGTTTTTTATGAGAGTATCCAGTTTTGAGAGCTCATTCTTAATCTTTCCCTGTTTGCTGTAGAGGATGTTGATCAGGTGGTTCCGCAGTTTCTTTGAGAGCATGTGGCACAAGCTGTCAGCATAGTCTGTGTGGTGTGTAGATCGTAATGGATTTTTTACCTTCAGTCCTTTTGGTACGATGTCCATCGTTTTGCATTTGGAAAGGAAGATGATGTCTGTCTGTATCTGTACAAGTTTTTTTCATGAAGTTGATAGATTTCCACTCCATACGGCTAAATTCAGTGCCTTGCATAATGACAGATTTCAGAGTTTTGCGAATACAGACTAACATGGCTGCTACTCTGAAACCTGGGTGCATTCAGTCACAGCTTGTAAATTTAGGGCCCTGATTTAGACTCTTTAGAAAAGCTCTAAAGGACTGGCACAATATTTCATATTTTTAAGTTGCTTAAAACACTGTTCTAAAAGCCCATGCCTTTGTGGGAACAGGAGACTGTAAGAAAGCAGTATGATTGCTCAGAGCTCCAGTATGAAACTAGAGAAAAGCCTGTTGAGAGTCTTTGGGTTAAATTTAGAGGCGAGAGCAACAAGGGTGATGTCGTGGTGGGCGTGTGCTATAGACCACCGGATCAGGAGGATGAGGTAGACGAGGCTTTCTTCAGACAACTAACAGAAGTTTCCAGATCACAGGCCCTGGTTCTCATGGGGGACTTCAATCACCCTGACATCTGCTGGAAGAGCAATACAGCAGTGCACAGACAATCTAGGAAGTTTTTGGACAGTGTTGGGAACAACTTCCTGGTATAAATGCTGGAGGGACCAACTAGGTACCGTGCTCCTCTTGACCTGCTGCTCACAAACAGGGAAGAATTGGTAGGGGAAGTAGAAGTGGGTGGCAACGTGGGCAGCAGTGATCATGAGATGGTTGAGTTCAGGATCCTGACAAAGCAAGAAAGGAGAGCTGCAGAATACGGACCCTGGACTTCAGAAAAGCAGACTTTGACTCCTTCAGGGAACTGATGGGCAGGAACCTCTGGGAGAATAACATGAGGGGGAAAGGAGTCCAGGAGAGCTGGCTGTATTTTAAAGAATCCTTATTGAGGTTACAGGAACAAACCATCCCGATGTGTAGAAAGAATAGTAAATATGGCAGGTGACCAGCTTGGCTTGACAGAGAAATCTTCGGTGAGCTTAAACACAAAAAAGAAGCTTACCAGAAGTGGAAGCTTGGACAGATGACTAGCGAGGAGTATAAAAGTGTTGCTCAAGCATGCAGGGGTGAAATCGGGAAGGCCAAAGCACAACTGGAGTTGCAGCTAGCAAGAGATGTGAAGGGTAACAAGAAGGGTTTCTTCAGGTATGTTAGCAACAACAAGAAGGCCAGGGAAAGTGTGGGCCCCTTACTGAATGGGGGAAGCAACCTAGTGACAGAGGATGTGGAAAAAGCTGAAGTACTCTGCTTTTTTTGCCTCGGTCTTCACAGATAAGGTCAGCTCCCAGACTGTGGCACTGGTCAGCACAGTGTGGGGAGGAGGTGAGCAGCCCTCAGTGGTGGAAGAACAGGTTAAGGACTATTTAGAAAAACTGGACATGCACAAGTCCAGGGGCCAGATGCAATGCATCTGAGCGTGCTGAGGGAGTTGGCTGATGTGATTGCAGAGCCATTGGCCTTTGAAAACTCATGGCGATGGGCGGTGGTCCCGGATGATTGGAAAAAGGCAAATATAGTGCCCATCTTTAAAAAAAGGGAAGAAGGAGAATGTGGGGAACTACAGACCAGTCAGCCTCACCGCAGTCCTCGGAAAAATCATGGAGGAATCCAAGGAATCCATTTTGAAGCACTTGGAGGAAGGAAGGTGATCGGGAAAAGTCAACATGGATTCACTAAGTCATGCCTGACCAACCTGATTGCCTTCTATGATGAGATAATTGGCTCTGTGGATATGGGGAAAGCAGTGGATGTGATATACCTTGACTTTAGCAAAGCTTTTGATATGGTCTCCCACAGTATTCTTGCCAGCAACTTAAAGTATGGACCAGATGAATGGACTATAAGGTGGATAGAAAGCTGGCTAGGTCATTGGGCTTAATGGGCAGCGATCAATAGCTCAATGTCTAGCTGGCAGCCAGTGTCAAGCGGAGTGCCCCAGGGGTTGGTCTTGGGGCCGGTTTTGTTCAACAGCTTCATTAATGATCTGGTTGATGGGATGGATTTCACCCTCAGCAAGTTTGCGGATGAAAGTAAGCTGGGGGAAAAGGTAGATACACTGGAGGGTAGGGATAGGGTCCAGAGTGACCTAGACAAATTGGAGGATTGGGCCAAAAGAAATCTGATGAGGTTCAACAAGGACAAGAGGACAAGTGCAGAGTCCTGCAAGAAGGATGAAAGAATCCCATGCACTGCTACAGGCTGGGGACCGACTGGCTAAGTGGCAGTTCTGAAGAAAAGGACCTGGGGATTACAGTGGACGAGAAGCTGGATATGAGTCAGCAGTGTGCCCTTGTTGCCAAGAAAGCTAATGGCATATTGGGCTGCATTAGTAGGAGTGTTGCCAGCAGATCGAGGGAAGTGATTATTCCCCTCTACTTGGCACTGGTGAGGACACATTTGTAGTATTGCATCATTTTGGTCCTCCCACTACAGAAAGGATGTGGACAAATTGGAGACAGTCCAGTGGAGGGTAACGAAAATGATTAGGGGGCTGGGGCACATGATTTATGAGGAGAAGCTGAGGGAACCTGGCTTATTTAGTCTGCAGAAGAGAAGAATGAGGGGGGATTTGATAGCAGCCTTCAACTATCTGAAGGGGGCTTCCAAAGAGGATGGATCTAGACTGTTCTCAGTGGTGGCAGATGACAGAACAAGGAGCAATAGTCTCAAGTTGCAGTGCGGGAGGTCTAGGTTGGATATTAAGAAAAACTATGTTACTAGGATGGTGGTGAAGCACTGGAATGGGTTACCTAGGGAGGTGGTGGAATCTCCAACCTTAGAGGTTTTTATGGCCCGGCTTGACAAAGGCCTGTCTGGGATGATTTAGTAGGGATTGGTCCTGCTTTGAGCAGGGGGTTGGACTGAGGTCTCTTCCAACTCTAATCTTGTATGATTATATATTCATTAAGCTGGAAATCCTGAAAAAAGTGGTAGCATTTTTGCCCTGAACTTTTGTCTCTCTCTAATTTTGGGGGTCAAATCTTGCAGCCCCATTGGTTTCAGTGGCAGTTTTTACAGAGATTCATAGATTCCAAGCCCAGAAGGAACCATTGTGATGGACCAGTCTGACCTCCTGTATAGCAAAGTCCACACAGCTTCCCCAAAATAATTCCTAGAGCATAATTTGTTAGAAAAACATCCAGTCTTGATTTAAAAATTGTCAGTGATGGAGAATACACCACAACCCTGGGTAAATTGTTCCAGGGGTTATTTACCCTCACTGTTAAAATATTTATGCCTTATTTCTGGTCTGAATTTGTCTAGCTTCAACATCCATCTATTGTCTTGTGTTATACATTGCTCAGCTAGATTGAAGATCCCATTATTAAATATTTGTTCCTCATGTACATACTTATAGACTAACCAAGTCACCCCTTAATCTTCTCTTTGTTAAGCTAAATAGGTATAATTCCTTGAGTCTATCACTATAAGGCAGGTTTTCTAAACCTTTTAATCATTCTCATGGCTCTTCTCTGAACCCTCTCCAATTTGAATCGTGGACATCAGAACTGGACACAGGATTCCAGCAGAGGTTGCAACAGTGCTGAATACAGAGGTAAAATAACCTGTCTACTCCTACTCAAGATTCCCTTCGTTGTGCATCTAGGGATCACATTATCCCTTTTGGCCACAGAGTCACACAGGGAATTAAAGTTAAGCTGATGATCTACCACAATCCTCAAACTGTTTTCTGAGTCACTGCTTCCCAGGATAGAGCCCTCTATCCTGTAAGTGGGGACTACACCCTTTGTTCCTAGATGTGTACATTTACATTTAGCCATTTTAAAGTGCATATTCTTTGCTTTAGCAAGCAATCCAGATTGCTCTTATCAGTGACCTGTCGTCTTCATTATTTACTACTCCCCTAATTTTTGTGTCATTTGAAAACTTTATCAGTGATGATTTTACGGTTTCTTCCAGGTCACTGATAAAAATGATAAACAGCATAGGGCCAAGAAACAATCCCTGCAGGATCCCACTGGAAACATACTGGTTTGATGACGATTCCCCATTTACAATTATATTTTGAGACCTACCCATTAGCAGCTGTTAATCCATTTAATATGTGCCATGCTAATTTTATATCTTTCTAGATTTTTAATTAAAATGTCATGCGGTAACCAGTCAAATGCTTTACAGAATTCTAAGGCTATTATATCAATATTATTACCTTTATCAACCAAACTTGTACTGTCATCAAACAAAGACATCAAGTTAATTTGACAGGTTCTATTTTCCATAAATCTGTATTGTCTGGCATTAATTATTTTATCCTCCCTTAATTTTTTATTAACATTAGGCATTGTCCATACTGGAATAAACAACTTCTGGGTCCAGTGTGAGTCATTCATTTTAGGAGGATACAGGATTAAATATTTGAAAGAAATGTAAATAACTGAGGAAAGTTTTAAATACTTTTAGAGCGATTTTCAGAAACTGTTGAAAAGCAAGTTTCATGGGACACACAGGAAGATGCCTCAGTTCATTTAAGGCATTTCTATGACTCTCATTATCCTAGTAACTGAACCCTTCACATGTGGCAACGGCTGTATCTTTACAACTCCCCAGTGAGGCAGGGAAATGCTATTATCTCCATTGTACATATGGGGCATAAAGATTTGCCAGAGGCAGAACAAACGATTTCCTGAATCCTAGACTCGTGCCTGACCCACTGGACCAGCCTGTCCCAGTTTCAAGGAAATTGCACCATTAACTCCCTCCATGGTCTGCTCCAGGAATGCCCGCTGGGGCCTCTCTCTGGATAGGGACCCGCGTCCCTCTCCCATCTGACTGAGGTGTTAGGCTGCAGCCCCGTGCTCTGTACTGTGGTTCTCTCCAGCAGCTCTGGCAAACATCCAGCCCGTGCTCCTTAGTTTCTCTCTAAGGACAATGACCGTGTTCTCACCAGAGACCAGACAGGCTTCTTGAGGGTACATTGATTCAAGGATAAACAGTGTTCAGAGAAGACATATAAAAAACAATAAAACGGTCTAAACACACACTAAATCTTAACAGCAATGAAGGGCCCTGGTAGGTATCAGTCTTTCAGATCCCTCAGCTGGGTTTACAGTCTTGGTGACAAGTTCATACAGTAACAGGTTTGAGAACAACCTTGGGACAATTCAGCCATTTCTTTATCCAGTCTGGATCTCAGCTCTCTGGCCTCCTGTCACAGGTAACATCAGTCAGTCACCCTCTCTTTAGGGGGCAAAGCTTCCAAGGCTGGTCTCCTGCAGAACTGGGTGTGATCCTTAGAGCCCCCCCCCCCTCCCCCGCCCCATGTCAAACGGCAAAGGGCTCAGTGTTCTGTAACTACAACTGCCAGGTGCCAGGCCTGACAAACTCACTACACCTAACACACAGCTGTCCTAGTATTTATCCCCAAAGTATCTTGCAAGGTACCAGGTGAAAAATGATGATATTATGATGTGATGTTTGTATGGTTAGTGTGTAAAAAGTTATGTATGTGTGGTTGAAATATGTTCCTAAAATAACAAGCAATCTGAGTAGGGTGGATAAACAGGTTTGTCATAGACAATGGAATGTGGATTTGTCAGTCTGCCTGGGTCAAGCTTTGTAAGCAGAAACAATGAAAGTACATTTGCACATAAGGTAAACAAAGTAATCAAATCAACCAAAAGAGCTAATTAACAAGACCATGAAAAGGGACATGGCACCTGCCCTGGGTGCCCCTCTCCCCACCCAAACTGAGGAACAAGCAGCAGGGTAGAAGAACTTTGTCTGGGGTTACTTTTAAAACATACATTTCAAAAGTTTTCTGAACTATAAGAGAGGGGAAAAGAGGTTGTGGTTATCATAGAATCATAGAACATCAGGGTTGGAAGGGACCTCAGGAGGTCATCTAGTCCAACCCCCTGCTCAAAGCAGGACCAATGCCCAACTAAATTCCCAACAATCCATCACTTAAGGGAAACTCCAAGAATCTGTGAAAGGTGGATCCCCCAGCCATGTGGGCTGAGGAAGCTGAGAACTGACTGTAAATGAGAAATTGCCTGAGAACCAAGAACTTTGCAATTATTGTATGTATTTGATTTCTTTAACCAATTTTAATTCTCACCTTTCTTCTTTTTATAAATAAACCTTTAGATTTTAGATACTAAAGGATTGTCAACAGTGTGATTATTGGGTAAGATCTGAGTTATATATTGACCTGGGTGTGTGGCTGATCTTTTGGGATCAGAAGAACCTTTTATTTGATTACATTAGTTTTAAAGAGCCACCCATCTTTAAGTCTAGTGTTTTGGTGGTGATACAAGGACTAGAATACCTGAGGATCTGCTTTTCTGACTCCTTGCTAGCCAGTGTGGCAGAATAGAAGTTCACTGTTGTTGCTGGTTTGGTATATCCTGTGGGGAGAATAACCACCAGTTTTGGGATGTGTCCATGCTATTTTTCAGCAGTTTGACCTGAATTTGGTATTCTCAGTTGTGACCCATGAAGGAACGGTCAAACTGACACACAGTTTAAGTTCCCGCAAAGCTATCTTTTGCTGTGTGTGTGTGTGTGTGTGTGTGTGTGTGTGTGTGTGTGTGTGACACATTGGCTTGTGGTTCTGGGTGCCCCAAGACAGTGTCATAGTGGTGTTGGGGACTTTGCATTAACTACCCACAGCAAGTCCCCAGGAAATCCACTTAGCAAGCCAGGACTCCAAAATCACACTTAACACTTATTGTCCCCCAAAGTCCATGCATGTCTGGCACATTTCAGTATAATATCCTCTGAAGTCCTCATGCTTCCCATCTCTCATAGCTGAGGCTAGTGCCTGACCCACTGGACCCCTTTCTTCCCACACACTAGGGTTGCCAGGCATCCAGTTTTCGAACATAACGCCCTGTCCAAAAGGGACCCTGGCAGCTCTGGTCAGCACCGCTGACCAGACTGTTAAAAGTCCAGTCCGTGGCACAGTAGGGATAACGCAGGCTCTCTGCCTGGCTATGCATGTCTCCTGGAAGCAGCCGGCATGTCCCTGAGGCCCCTAGGCGCAGGGGCGATCAGGAAAACTCTGCACGCTGCCCCCCGCCCCGAGCACCGGTGGGATCTGCAGCCAATGGGAGCTGTGGGGGTGGCGCCTGCAGGTATGGGCAGTGCGCACCATTCAGAGGCACCTGGCTGCCCCTGCGCTTAGGAGCCGGACTGCCGTCCACTTCTGGGAGCCACACAGAGCCAGGGCAGGCAGGGAGCCTGCCTTAGCCCCACTGCACCATGGACTGGGAGGCACCTGAGGTAAGTGCCGCCCAGCTGGAAACAGCACCCTAAACCCCTCCCAAATCCCAACCCCCACTCCAGGTTGGAACCCCCTCCTAGAGCCTGCACCCCAACCCCCTGCCCCAGCCCTGAGCCCCTTCCCACACCCAAATTCCCTTCCAGAGCCTGCATCCCCTCCAGCACCCAACTCCAGCCCTGAGCCCCTTCTGCACCCAACCCCCTCCCAGAGCCAGCACCCCACACCTCCTTCCACACCCACCCCAGCCCTGAGCCCCCTCCTGCCCCCCAAACCTCTCATCCCTGGTCCCATCCCAGCGCCCACATCCCCAGCTGGAGCCCACACCCTGTCCCACATCCCAAATCCCTGCCCCAACCCGGAGTGTGCTCCTGCACTCCCAACCCCTTGGCTCCAGCCCAGAGCCCCTTCCTGCACCCCAACTCCCTGCCCCAGCCCAATGAAAGTGAGTGAAGGTGCGGGATAGCAAGCGAGCAATGGAGGGAGTGGGGGCTGGGCCTTGGAGAAGGGGCAGGGCCTCAGAGAAGGGGTGGAGCCTCATGGAGGGGGCAGGGCAGGGGCAGGACAAGAGTGTTAGGATTAGAAAGTTGGCAACCCTACAAAACCAATCACACACATTTAATATGATGTTAGGCTACAGATCCAGAAGTATGCTGTCCAGGAGACCTTTTCCTCAAGCAGAGCTGCTCCCAGTGGGCATAGAAGAGAATAATGGGGGCTGATTGTTGCAAGAAGTTTAGTTAGGAGCTAATCCAAGGGCCATTGACATCAATGATCTTTGGATCAGATTCATGTTTAACCGGAGGCATCAGAAAGTTGGGAGATATGTATTGCAATCCTTCCTTCATGCAATAGGGTCCTGAGGATGGAATGAACCATTGCTAGATCAAGAACTCAACAAACGTGTTCCTACCACTCCACATTCTTGCAAACAGAAGGGAAAAAAGGTTGATTTTTTTTAAAGGGATAATTTTCCTAACTATCAGGCATATGCCAACTAAAACACAAGCCACTTCTCAAAATTGAACTTGAGCTGCAACGATCTTGTTGGATATCATCCAATGACAGCAAAGCAATGAAGAGATAGCTGGAATGAAGTGCAGGATAAACAGGCCTGTAGCCACAATAGTCTGAAGATTAATGGGATTTAGAATGAAACATTGTCACAAATCTCAGTTTTCCCATAACTTGGGTTACAATAACAATGTTTTACTCTTGCATATTATCAAAAAGAAAAGGATTACTTGTGGCACCTTAGAGACTAACAAATTTATTTGAGCATAAGCTTTCATGAGCTACAGCTCACTTTATCTATAGCTCATGAAAGCTTATGCTCAAATAAATTGGTTAGTCTCTAAGGTGCCACAAGTCCTCCTGTTCTTTTTGCGAATACAGACTAACACGGCTGCTACTCTGAAACCTGTCATCTTGCATATTATGTTAACTTTTGACTGAAACTTCTGCCAATTTCACTTTCTCTATCCTTACAATATTTTCACACACACACACAATCTTGCAAACTCCCTTAGCTCAGTTGTCATGCAGAGGCAACGTAGGAGCAGGGCCAGCTCTAGGTTTTTTGCCGCCCCAAGCAAAAAATTTGCCACCCCAAGCTCCGAGAGCGCAACTGCCCAAGGAAAAAAAGAAAAGGGTGGCGGGAATGCTGCCCCTGGAATTCTGCCCCTGCAAGCACGTGCTTGCTTTGCTGGTGCCTAGAGCCGATCCTGCGTAGGAGCATGCTACTTTCAGCACATAGCTCATTGCCATTCTTACAGGAGCTGCCTTTGTGGAGATAATAGGAAGGAGATAACTAATGCAGAATCAAACAATAACTTATCTCTAGGCTCCCCCCTCTGCTGGCACAGGATTGAGGCTCCCCACAAAATATACTTACCATTTTTCAAGTAGCTCTACTAATTACTGAGCTCTAGAGATACACTTCGCATATGCCTCTTGATACGAAGAGAGATTCGTTATCTCCAAGGAATTTCTCAGTTTCTTTCACAGAAGAGCATCATACAGCAAATGCAGTGGGGGCCGGGGGAGGAGGTGGTGTTTAATAGGTAGGATTCATCATACAGCAAATGCAGTGCGGGGACCGGTTAATATGCTGTATTCATCATTTGGCAAATGCAGTGTAGAGGGAGGGATAGTTAATAAATTGCTTTCATTATACAGCAAATGCAGTCCAGGGAGGGTTAACCGGTTGCATTCTAGCCCCAATGACCCATTGCTTGTATAGCTCACACCTGCCAGCCCTGTGCATTTTTGCGCTGCCTGTCAGGTGATGCAGCTACTGAATGTTGCTTAAATTTAACCTATATAAAGTAAAATTAAGTTTCTCTAAAAATGGTGTGACTGAGTTGCTGAAATAAAGAAAAAACACCCCAATTGCCCAAGGCCCCAGTGAGATTTGAACTCACGACCCCTGGTTTACTAGACCAGTGCTCTCACCCCTGAGCTATGGAGCCTCTTTGTATGGTGTAGTTTTCCCCTAACAACAGTGTACAATAATCATTTTTCATCACTACACTCTATGCAATTGCACAAAACCCAGGCTGACTGAGCTTTTACTGTGTTACAGTTAAGTTTTAAACCACACTTTCCTTTACTATACTTTTACCAGTTTGCCTGGTACTGAAGTTAGACTTACCGGTCTGTAATTGCTGGGATCACCTCTGGAGCCTTTTTTAAAAAATTGATGTCACTGTAGCTATTTTCCAGTCATCTGGTACAGAAGCTCATTTAAATCATAGAACCATAGGACTGGAAGGGACCTCAAGAGGTCATCCAGTCCAGTCTCCTGCACTCATGGCAGAATTAAGTATTATCTAGATCATCCCTGACAGGTGTTTATCTAACCTGCTCTTAAAAATCTCCAATGATGGAGAGTCCACAACCTCCCTAGGCAATTTATTGCAGTGCTTAACCACTCTGACAGTTAGGAAGTTTTTCCTAATGTCCAACCTAAACCTCCCTTGCTGCAATTTAAATCCATTGCTTCTTGTCCTATCCTCAGAGGTTAAGAAGAACAATTTTTCTCCCTCCTCCTTGTAACAACCTTTTATGTACTTGAAAACTGTTATCAGGTCCCCTCTCAGTCTTCTCTTTTCCAGACCAAACAAGCCCAATTTTTTCAATCTTCCTCATATGTCAAGTTTTCTAGACCTTAAATCATTTTTGTTGCTCTTCTCCAGACCTTCTCCAATTTGTCCACATCTTTCCTGAAAGGTGGTTCCCAGAACTGGACACAATACTCAAGTTGAGGCCTAATCAGCACAGAATAGAGCGGAAGAATTACTTCTCGTGTCTTGCTTACAACATTCCTGCTAATACATCCCAGAATGATGTTTGCTTTTTTTGCAAAACTGTTACACTGTTGACTGATATTTAGCTTGTGGTCCACTATGACCCCCGAGATCCCTTTCTGCAGTACTCCTTCCTAGGCAGTCATTTTCCATTTTGTATGTGTGCAACTGATTGCTCCTGCCTAAGTGGAGTACTTTGCATTTGTCCTTATTGAATTTCATCCTATTTACTTCAGACCATTTCTCCAGTTTGTCCAGATGATTTTGAATTTTTATCCTGTCCAAAGCACTTGCGACCCCTCCCACTTGGTATCATCCACAAACTTTATAAGTGTACTCTCTGTGGCCTTGTCTAAATCATTGATAAAGAGAAGAACAGAACCGGACCCAGACCTGATCCCTGCAGGACCCCACTCATTATGCCCTTCCAGCATGACTGTGAACACTGATAACTACTCTCTGGGAATGGTTTTCCAACCAGTTATGCACCCACCTTATAGTAGCTCCATCTAGGTTGCATTTCTCTAGTTTGTTTATAAGAAGGTCATGCAAGACAGTGTCAAAAGCTTTCTATGGACTAGATTGTGGCCTGGATTACATGCATAATTATTTTAACAGGTCTTCCTTCAACCTTACAGCGATGATTGGGATTAATATATAAGAGCTTGACCAGGTAGAACAGAAAGTCCCCTTGAAGAAATGTCTCCAATTTGAGAAACACAATCATGCAGGTTTCTGTTTGCCCCTCACAAACCCAGTGGAGAGCAGACATAACTTGCATAGGACCATCCAGGACAGAAAAGAAGGCATAACCACCTGCACCTGAGTGATGAGTCAAGAGCAGCCAAAGAGGACACTGAGTTCCATAGCTTCTAATAGGAAATATTGTCAAATGTGTCCAGAACATACATCAATCCTAAGAGCCAAAAGGTAGCTCAAAATGAACTGCATCAAATCTCTGTGCTGCATAATTTCATGTCACTTCAATGTAGAAAACAACTCCTCTTGGAAGAAATCAGAATTAAGTAATGCTGTGCATTTTCTTCCTCCCATCATAGAAAAACATGTCTTCCCATCAGGTGGGCAGAACAACCTCTTGGGCCTTTGTTACCCACACCAGGACCATGGAACTGTCTGTAGCACTTGTACAGAAATACATCAAGTTACCCAGCATGAATCCAAAGATAGAAACCAGTGTTTGACAAACATGTGAAGAAGCTAAAAGCCAATAAAACTGCTTTGTACAAATACTGGAAAAAGAAGCCCTGTGAGAGCACATGGTAACGGCAAATGTCAGTAAAATTATCCTCAAACTGTCCCAAATACAAGCATGTAGGAAACATGTGCTCAGAGTATAAGTGAAATGATCCAGCTGGAAAAGCATGTATGGTCTTTGAGAAACACTGGGTTGGAGAAGAAAATAAGGCGAATGGCTTGGTACAATCGGTGTTCAGACGCCTATTCAGACAATCACCTGATTACAGTGCGTGGGTTTCTGAAATCTCATAGATAAAAGGTAGATGCTTCTTATAATGGAAAAGGAAGCTATTGTTAATAGGAAAGGGTCACTGGCTTAATATCGTGATGAAAAGCTCATTTCACTGTTTTTCTGCTTGAATTGTTTTTTGTAACATTGTCTATCAACTCTGATGGTCTCTGAGGCTGTTCTTACCTCCCCTTTTCCTGCTAAAACTTGTGATTCTGAATGCTGGTGCCACTCCGCTGGCAGAGCTCTTGGGTAGATAAGAGGTCAGCAGCCACCCATGCTTTCAGGCCTGCGTCATCCGACCCTGCTTACAACAAGTCTAGATGACAAGGTGGTTAAAAAGGCCACTAGCTGCCAATACTTTAGGGTTCCTACAGTTCCCATCACTGGAGTGTCTGTGCTGGGAGAAATTTCAGGCAAAAAAGATGAGTGTAGGTCCATGTTGCTGTGCACCTTAGGGCTGATGGGTAAATACCACAAAAGTGTGCTGTGACTAGAGTAGTGAGTGAGTTTCCTGGCTGGACTATTAGAAAGGCTGCATGTCTGTCATTAAGGTCGTGGAAGACACACAGAGATGGGTAGGGAGCCTGCCAGCCCCGCCAACCCTCTCTCCTACCACGAGCAGGGGTCCCGGACCACACACTGCCCCCCATCTCCCTCATCACCAGAGGGGTCCCAGGCCACCTGCCACTGCCTGGTGCCCCCTCCCAGCACCAGCATGGGCCCCAGGCTGCATGCCACCGCCCGGGTCCCAGGACCAGCCAACCCCCCAGCACCTCCAGTGCGCCCGGACCACCCCCCAGACCACCCCCATAGAGTCATGACCTACCCATGACTTTTACTAAAAAATACTTGTGACGAAAAGGTAGCCTTAACTATTACTGCTACCTAACTCAAATGATTAAACTGTGCCCTGACTCGTGCTCTCCCTGTCCTGGCAATAGCCATTGGGAGTTATCTGCTGCACTCACAGTGTTAAGGGTACCGTACTGAATGGTGGAGGAATGAGGTGAAGTGGCATGGAACAGCTCTGATTCATATGAGGCGATCTGGGGCTCAGTGTGAGGCGTGTGAGAGAGCTGTGACTGTGACACGAGGAGATCTGGGGGTTAGTGTGAGGAGCGTGACAGAGCTGTGAGTGTGACACGAGGAGATCTTTGGCTTAGTGTGAGGAGCGTGACAGAGCTGTGATTGTGACATGAGGAGATCTGGGGGTTAGTGTGAGGAGCGTGACAGAGCTGTGAGTGTGACACGAGGAGATCTGGGGGTTAGTGTGAGGAGCGTGACAGAGCTGTGATTGTGACACGAGGAGATCTGGGGCTTAATGTGAGGAGCGTGACAGAGCTGTGACAGGAGGAGATCTGGGAGTTAGTGTGAGGAGCGTGACAGAGCTGTGACTGTCACGAGGAGATTGTGGCTTAGTGTGAGGAGCGTGACAAAGCTGTGACTGTGACACGAGGAGATCTGAGAGTGTGAGGAGCGTGACAGAGCTGTGACTGTCACGAGGAGATCTGTGGCTTAGTGTGAGGAGCATGACAGAGCTGTGACTGTGACACGAGGAGATCTGTGGCTTAGTGTGAGGAGCGTGACAGAGCTGTGACTGTGACACGAGGAGATCTGGGGCTTAGTCTGAGGAGCGTGACAGAGCTGTGACTGTGACATGAGGAGATCTGTGGCTTAGTGTGAGGAGCGTGACAGAGCTGTGAGTGTGACACGAGGAGATCTGGGAGTTAGTGTGAGGAGCATGACAAACTGTGAGTGACACAAGGAGATCTGGAGCTTAGTGTGAGGAGCGTGACAAAGCTGTGAGCATGGCACGAGGAGATCTGGGAGTTAGTGTGAGGAGCGTGACAAACTGTGAGTGACACGAGGAGATCTGTGGCTTAGTGTGAGGAGCGTGGCAGAGCTGTGATTGTGACACGAGGAGATCTGGGGCTTACTGTGAGGAGCGTGACAGAGCTGTGAGTGTGTCACGAGGAGATCTGTGGCTTAGTGTGAGGAGCATAAGAGAGCTGTGACACTAGGACATCTGGGGGTTAGTGTGAGGAGCGTGACAGAGCTGTTACTGTGACACAAGGAGATCTGGGGGTTAGTGTGAGGAGTGTGACAGAGCTGTCACCGTGACACGAGGAGATCTGGGGGTTAGTGTGAGGAGCGTGACAGAGCTGTCACTGTGACACGAGGAGATCTGGGGGTTAGTGTGAGGAGCGTGACAGAGCTGTCACTGTGACACGAGGAGATCTGGGGGTTAGTGTGAGGAGCTTGACAGAGCTGTGACTGTGAGATGAGGACATCTGGGAGTTAGTGTGAGGAGTGTGACACGAGGAGATCTGGGGGTTAGTGTGAGGAGAGTGTGACAGAGCTGTCACTGTGACACGAGGAGATCTGGGGCTTAGTCTGAGGAGCATGACAGAGCTGTCACTGTGAGATGAGGAGATCTGGGGGTTAGTGTGAGGAGCGTGACAGAGCTGTGACTGTGATATGAGGAGCTTTCGTCTGAGTCCCACATGTGTTATCAAAGGAACGAGATGCATGAGTACCTTGAGGTCCCAGTGTGCATCATTTCAGTACAGAAGTGTGTCATGTGTTTCAGCAGCAGGAAATGGGGGTCTTTTTCCCATGGCTATTGACAGTAGTGAGGTGGTATATGGGAGCAGGATGTGAATTTAGCAAGGGGTAGGAGGACACATTGGGTTAGGTGGTATCCTGTGCGCAGTTGTGAAAGGGTTGTAAAAAGGGTATGAAGTGATTGTTAAATTTGACGAGGAGTAGGCTCAGTGTTTGAGCATAAGGTTAGTACAGGTAGTGATGAGGCACGGTGTTAATAGGGTGAACAGCAGGAGCATAGCAGGTGCACTGGAGAACTATCAGCATCAAGACTGTAGGAAGAGCCATACAGAGGCACCTCCCTCCAACCCCGGAGTGTCTATTCCTCTACTGATAATGCTAGGCTATAAATTCCAGGGTTGCACCTTTCATTCACCATCAGAGCACAAGATGTTTGCTAGTGAGATCTGCATCCTTTTCAAACCAGGGGCAACCTGTTGGATTAGCTGCTCACACACTGTGGGGCAGAATCCTCAGCTGGAGTGTCTTTTCATAGGTCTGTGATGTACCCCATAACCTCCTATGAAGAAGAGGTAGGGATAAACATTCTGGATACCTACAGCTGGTCAGAAAATGGAGGTGGGCTTCCCATGGGTGAAAACAAACGTGTCTTTTTTGGGGAAATTTGCCATGCAAAATTTTGTCGCTTCATCAAAAAACATACATGCAAATATGAAAAGCATTTAGGGTTTTAGCAACTGAAAACCAAAAATATTTGGCTGAGAACCACCAACCCCT
Organism: Chelonia mydas; assembly: GCF_015237465.2. Taxonomy (NCBI): domain Eukaryota; kingdom Metazoa; phylum Chordata; order Testudines; family Cheloniidae; genus Chelonia; species Chelonia mydas. The sequence goes on from NC_057857.1 coordinate 3,529,478, forward strand.
CCAAAAAACTGTCGAGATTTTGGTATTTCAACACAAAATCAAAAATATTAAGGAAAACAGACACTTTCAGCAAAAATTTTCATTTCTCAAAAACTCCAGTTTTCAGGTGAATTAAACTTTTGACAGAAAATTTCCCCCCAGACCTGCTGGTCACGGCTCCCCTGTTCTGGGGCTGCTCGATTGAGGAGAAGCTTTCTGTCCGTGCAGTACAACAAGCTCTGCAGAGTAAACGTCTGACCTATGAGTCTGCCCAGCTAGAGCCTGGACTTGAGTTTTATGTTTAATATGGAGTCTTGATTAAAGCTTTATATGGAGCTGTATAAATGACAGCTAATGCAGAAGCTACAAAGAAACCAATCCTGGATTTCCTTCATGAAAACTGGCCTGGCTCTAATTCAATAGAATTAAAGATACCACGAAGCCTGCTCTTGATTTGTGATTTCACTATCAGCTGTGATGGAGTTTAGCTAAATTTAGGACTGAGGGAATGGCAATGGTTTCTATTACAGGAAACACTTCATTACTGTAAAGTACCAAAGTTCTCTCCTAGTATTTGTATATGACATGTCTTCAATACTGGGATCTCACTAATAAATGACATGTGAATGGGACATTTAACTGGGCTGTTGATATAATGCTACTTGCGGGGGGGGGGGGGGTTAACTGCTGAAACAGAACCCAAATTTCCTTTGCATAGTGATATATGAGTGACATTGTCAATTGTTCTTTGAACCAAGAGAAGATCAAAACGCACTATGGAACTGCTAGTGCACTGAAAGAGGGTCCACCCAGACACTGAGCCCAGGTCTACACTATACGTTTACTTCAGTCTAACTACATCGCTCAGGGGCCTGAGAAATCCAAACCCCTGAGCTACATAGTTAGACTGACCGTAACCCCCTGTGTAGACAGCACTGTCGGAGGGAGAGCTTCTCCCGCCTACATAGCTACTGCCCCTTGCGGAGGTGGAGTTATTAAACCACTGGGAGAGCTTTCTCCCAACAGGCAGTGCCTATGGAAAAGAACAAAGTCATTCTGTTTACTTTCCAAAGCTGGAAATCTTCATCATGGAGCAATGGTCTGTTGCAATGACATGACTGATCACACCATGGCAGAGGAAATCATCGTGTGTGATGGATTTTAATGACCAAGTGACAGTGATTCAGTATACCGTTGTTTGATTCTGTTTGGCTTTAGAAAATAGACACCTTATGTGAGACAGCTAATCAGGGACCACTTCATTAATAGAAATACATAATTCAAAGCATGCTGAACATTTATACAGAGCTGGTTTCTGAATGGCTGTTTAATTAAAACTATTACTTGAAAATAAAGTGCAGTCAGATAAAAATATGTCACACAGTCTAGGTAGTATCATTTACACCTGTAGGAAATCTGAAGATATTCTGCAGCATGTGTGATCTGATGAATGGAGAGAGAAAACATGCTTTCTTCTCAGCTTTTCTGCTCCTTTATTAAAGCCCAAGATGATGATGACAGACAGACAGACAGACAAAGCATTGCATCATTTCAGCAACCGGAAGCTAAAACTAGACTAAAGAAAACCTGAAATTAGGTACGTATTTTAACACTAAAGACAATTAACTGTTGGAGTAACTTATCAAGGGGCATGGTGGATGTGATGGGTCCCCCCCAGGGTGCCACATGGAACTAGGGTACCACTGAGCCCTCTGATTCACTGGCCTGGGCTCCCTCTCAGCACTGTGCTGCTGTGACAAGCTATAGACAGCTGCTGGTCCTACACTTCCACCAGCATTCACACTGGCAGGGACACACCCAGCAGCAGTTACATGCAGGCTGACGAGCCACTGCATGAACCAACAATAGAGAGGCTACAGCCAAAATAAACCCCAGGCCCCCAGCCTAGGACCCCAGAGCTGTAACGTCCTGCCCTGATCGAAACCCTGACCAGTATGAATTTATTACCTGGTTTGCCTCCCCATCAATATGGAGAGGAATATACACAATCTGCTTGTGTTAAACCAAGCTGAGATTTTCCCCAGACACTTCAGTCAAAGGCACACTAGTTTAGATTAAAACATAAAACAAGTTTATTAACTACAAAAAGATAGATTTTAAGTGATTATAAATGATAGCAAAGAGATCAAAGCAGATTAGTAAATAATCAAAATCGTAAACTAAGCCTAAAATACTAGAATGTTTGGATATGAATTAGCAATTTCTCGCCCTTACTGCCGATACAAGCAGGCTCGCAGATTCTCAAGGCACAAGCTGCCTTTGCTTTGCAGCTTGGGATCCCCATCCCCATTCTAAGTCCTTTTCTTTCAGAGCTTCTCCCCTGTGTTGAGCTGTGGGGCGTGAAGAACAACAGATGATGTCACTCCCGACCTTATATAGCTTTTCCAAATGGCGGGAACCCTTTGTTCCAAAAACAGTTCCCAGCCCCGTTTGTGGAAAAATACAGGTACCCAAAATGGAGTCCAGAGTCATGTGGTCTGTCACATGCCCTTGCAAAGTCATAGTAGCCATTACTTACAGGCTGTCTGAAGGGGGCAGTGTGGTCTAGTGGATAGAGCAGTGAGGCTCAAGGGCCCAACTGCTACTTTGGGTGTTTAAGTCCAACATTTAGGCATCAGCGAGAGTCTCAGAAACCTTCACTTGGCTACTGCCTAACCCAGGAGGCACCTAAGTCTCTGCTTGCAAAGTCCCACAGGCTGGCAGCTATGTAAATCTATGATGCTGAGTAATGCAGTGGCTAGAGTCCTTAGTTAAGATGTGGACGACCCACGTTTGAATTCCTGCCCTGTCCTTTCGTGGAGCTGGGATTTGAACTTGGGTCTCCTGTAGCTCACACGAGTGCTCTGCCCACCAGGCTGGTGGGTATTCAGGGGTCTTGCTCTTGTTGAGGCTGTTTAACTTTGTACGAAATGGTCATTGGGCCAAAGAAAGAGTGAGACTGAGTCTATAGCTTGGTGGTTTGGCTACTCAGCTGGGCTGGGAAAACCGAGGTTCAGGTCCTTGCTTCACTGGATATTTAATCCTTTATACAAAGTGGAGCAGCTCCAACAGGCAAGAGTGAGGAAGTTCCACCCCAGGCAATGCTACAGTGTGATTGTGGTGGCACTCACCTGGACTAGAGCACACCCAGACTCGAGTCCCTGCTTTAAATCAGGGATGTGAAAACAAGCCACCCCCACCCCAGGTCTGTGCCCTGACTGCTAGCCCATTGTGGGGTGGGGTCTCTCTCTGGCTCTTCGTGAGAAAAGCCTGAACTGGCATAAGTGCCCAACTGCATGAGAGAGTTCACAGCTGTGGATTCATAGACTCTAAGGCCAGAATTGACCATTGGGATAATCTTATCTGGCCTCCTCTTTAACATAGGCCAGAGAACTTCCACCCAAATAATTCCTAAAGCAGATCTTTTAGAAACACATCCAATCTTGATTTAAAAAATGGTCAGTGATGGAGAATCCACCCCATCCCTGGGTAAGTTGTTGTTCCAATGGTTAATTACTCTCACTGTTAAAAACATACACCTTATTTCCCGTCTGAATTTGTCTAGCTTCAACTTTCAGCCATTGGATGATTTCATACCTTTGTCTGCTACACTGAAGAGCCCATTATCAAATATTTGTTTCCCATGTAGGTACTTGTACACTGTAATTAAGTCACTCCTTAGCCTTCTCTTTGTTAAGCTAAATTGATTGAGCTGCTGGAGTCACTGTAATATGATGTTGTGGTAGCCATGTCAGTCCCAGGATATTAGAGAGACAAGGTGGGTGAGGTAATATCTTTTATTGGACCAACTTCTGTTGATGAGAGAGACAAGCTTTTGAGCTTACACGGCGCTCTTCCCAACCTGAGGAAGACCGCTGTGTAGCTGAAAAGCTATAGTCTCCTACTATAATGTAAGGCATGTTTTCTAATCTTTTCATTGTTCTCGTGGCTCTTCTCTGCACCCTTCTGGAGCTGTGGACACCAGATCTGGACACAGGTAGCACCACTGCAAAATACAGAGGTAAAATAAACATTCTACTCCTACTTGAGATTTCCCTCTGCAATCCTCCAGGGCTCTCATTAGTTCTTTTGGCTACAGTGTCGCACTGGGACCTCATGTTCAGCTGATTATCCACTGCAACCCCCAAGTCTTTTTCAGAGTCCCTATTCCCCAGGATAGAATCCCCCATTCTGTAAGTATGGCCAACATTCTTTGTTCCAAGACGTTTACATTTAGCCATATTAAAACACATATTGTTTGCTTGTGCTCAACTTATCAAGCTATCCAGATCGCCCTGTATCACTGACCAGTCCTCTTCATTATTTACCTCTCCCCCAATTTTTGTGTCATCTGCAAACTTTATCCTTGATGATTTTGTGTGTCTTTCAGGTCATTAAGAAACGTGTTAAATAGCGTAAGGCCAAGAACCAATTCCTGCAGGACTCCACTAGAAACACATGTATTTGATTATGATTCCTCATTCACAATTACATTTTGAGACCTATTGGTTAGCTAGTTTTTAATCCCTGTAATGTGTGCCGTATTAAGGTTATATTGTACTAGTTCTTTTTTTTAAAAAAAAAATGTCATGCAGTACCAAGTCAAATGCCTTACAGAAGTCGAAGTATATTACATCAACACTATTACCTTTATCAACAACCTTGTAATCTCATTAAAAAAAAATCATGTTTGTTTGGCAGGACCTAAACCCATGCTGACTGGTATTAATTATATTACCCTCCTTTAATCCTTCACTGATTGAGTCCTGTATCAGCAGCCCCATTATCTTGCCCCAGATGGATGTCAGACTGACAGGCCTATAATTACTTGGGTCATTATCCCGTTTACCCTTTTAAAAACAATTGGCATGATATTAGCTTGCTTCTGGTCTTCTGGAACTTCTCCAGTGTTCCAAGAGTTATTGAAAATCCACATTAACAATCCAGTGAGCTCCTCACCCTGCTGTTTTAAAAACCTTGGATGCAAGTTATCTGGAGCTATCAATTTCAAAATGTCTGATTTTAGTCGCTGCTGTTTTAACATCCTCCCGAGATACTAGTGGAATGGAAAGAGTGCTACCATCACCATATGATGTGATGACATCCTCAGTTTTGTTCCCAAATACAGAACGGAAATATTTATGGAACACTTCAGCCTTGTCTGCAGAATCCTGGCTGGAGAAAGTTTCCTCCCTTTCGTTGGCTACTTAGGTGGCTCCATGTGCAGCATGCTGGCTTTTGAGAAGTGCTTTCTTAGGTGCCGAACTCTCCCCCTACACTGTAGACGGGAGCCTGGGTGCCTAATTTCTGGGGGCGGGGGGAATTGCACTAGGTGGCAGTGCAGCTACAAATTACATGCTGCAATGCTGAGTGTTTTGAGGCCAACTTCCTTTGTGGCACAAGACCTGGATTCCAGTCCTGGTTCTGTCCCTTGCTCAAAGTCAGGCAAGTCATAGTCCTTCATTGTGCCTCAGTTTCCCCACATGTAAAATGAGGATAATGATAGTGGCCTCTTTTGTAAAGTGCTGTGAGATCTATTGATGAAAGGCACTATAGAAGAGTTAGGTATTAGTCTTATGTTGTATTGTTACTAATCCACCTGTTATGCAGGGTCATCCAGGAGGTCAGAGGGACCCTCCTAGCCTGAAATTGTATGACTCTATAAAACCAATTTTCAGCCCCCCAAACTCCCTAAAGAAATCTTTTCTCTGCCTGACGCTTTGCATGTGGAGTCATCAGCCAGACAGGAATGCTATTGGCAATGGAAAAGTGTATGATTAATCAAATGAGGCAGTAAGATAGTAAAGTAGGAGATTAGAACATTTTTCCAAAAACTGATTAAGCCTCTTGCTGCAGAAGCTCCTCCTTGTATTCTCGTACCCTCTCTGACAGCGCCATTTCTGGAATATTGTCTGGTTCCTCATTCCAGCTGCTCTGCTGTGTGCTCGGAGACCAGCCCGGTGTGTAAAGCTGGTCTGATGTGACCTTTGACCACCTCCAGGCTAGTGACAATTGCAAGTCGGCCTGAGCACAGCACAGTGTGTAGCTGCTAAAACTGTGCTGGCACAGGGAGGCTTTGGGGATCTGAGCCAAACGGCCTTTCCAAGGATTTCCAAGAATACATTGTGAGCGTAACACTTGGTATTTCGGGGGTTGTATTTATAATTAGAAAAAAACCAATTAGAAAAAGCCCAAAACTCTGCTCAGAGGCAGATGATCCTGTCTTTTTGAACAAGGAAAATGAGCATTTTACTGACACCAGCATTGAAAAGAAACCCCCAATGAAGTCCTCGAAAGCCAGCTAAGCTTTGATGGCTCCCAGACTAACGTCTGTCACTGGCTCCCTTCCAACAAGTGACACCTTGGAGTTTCAGTTGCTCAGAACCAAGAGGGGAAGATGGCCATTCTCTTAACCCATTAGAGACTGCAGCTCTAGGACACACGTATCAGGCAGCACTTTGAGCAAGGGGATGTGGCTGGGAATAGTCCTAACTGGACTGAAATTCTACTTCATTCTATACTTGTAGTCTCCTGCAAAGGCAGCAGGGAAGAGATGGAGGGGGCAGGAACCCAGGGGTAGAACTTTCAGGCTTTGGCCGCTGTCCTTTTCTGGATACAGCTGGCTGGATTTACTTTAACAAACAATTAGAAGAGGGAGAAGTCCTTTTTAATTACCTCTCCCTACCCCTGCATTGCTATTCACTTCCACTCACCTCTTTAAGCAATTGGTGCAATGAAAGCAGCATGGTCTTATATGGACAAATAATAAAATAAATATTCACTGAATAATTTCCTCCCAGCATATTCTGGGTTTCACTGAATAGTTGATTCAATAAGTAGTATTTGGCCATTGCCCTGGTGACATCATGCAGACATTTCTCAGGTCGTGAGTAACAGTGAGCACTGGTTCTTCCCACCGCAGAAGGCTGTCATGGAGATGTCTCAGTGCCTGGACTGTCTTGGTTGCTAACAGGTCCCTACCTGTGTTTTTAATGGTCTCCAGGGGGATTTGGTCACTGATGAAGCATCTGGGTGAACTGAATGATTTTTTTTTTTACAAGGCCATCCTTGGATTATTTGGCAGCCTGTAGAAATTTCAGCATCTGCCAATCCTTCCAGATGCAGGTCGTCTAGCTGTGTAATGACCTCATGGTAGACTGATTAATCCAGTGCACTTGGGTCTCCCTGTGTTAGCCTGCCACAACTGTTTCTCTTCATGTACAAGTATAGGGGAAACTGGAGATGATAAATATCGGGCTCCATAGTGTGCACTGTTCGGGCGTGACACCAGCATGGCTGGGGCATTAATAACACGTCATGTGCTGTACAGCACTTCATTGACTGCAGTTGTTCCTTCTTGCACACACTTGCTCCTGGCCCTGGCTGGCAAAGGTATTTGGCAGGCTGCATTATACATATATTCTAGCTTTTCATAGATAGGAAGATGCAGTCTCCAGATGGTGTCTCATTGATGCTTGCCCATTGACTCTCAGGTCTACAATGGCTAGGAAAGCCCAGCCCATACAGAGTGCTGGGGAAAGGAGCCAAGGGTTAGATTCACAAGGAGGACTGAGGGTACATCTACACAGACAAAAAAACACACCCAAAAAAACCCATGGCAATGAGTCTCAGAGCCCAGGTCTACAGAGCTCATGCTATGGGACTAAAAATAGCAGTGCAGAAGTTCCTCCTCAGGCTCTGCGACCCACCCACACTTGCTGGGCTCCCCCCTGAGTGGCAATGTTTGACCTGCTATTTTTCATGCTGTAGCATATGCGTTTTGAGCTCAAGTCAGTTGATCCAGACTCAGACTTGATGCCATGAGGGTTTGTTGCAGAGTTGACATATCTCCAGGTGCCCTGCAGCCTAGTGGAATTCACAACCCCAAGTCAGAGGCCCTGACTCCCTGTAGAAGGCCTGGGGAGAGGTGAGTACCTGTAAATGGATTCACAGACACCAGCAGGAAGGCTTAAGCCCCACCCATCCCCTCAAAGGGAATTTAATTATTAATACCCAACAGGAGAGGTAGAAAACAGCCACCTGCAAATGCCCCATAATCTGGGGGTCAGGGCCCAAGGCAGAAGTTTAAATCCCTGCTCAGCAGTAGGCAGAGTGGGAATTGGAACCTGCATTTTCCACCTCCTGGGTCAGTGCTCTGACCATTGGGTTATAGCATGTGTGCACATGTACACGTGTGCGTTTTGTGGGGTTAGGCATGTGCTAGGCAGGCCCCCAGACAAGCTAGGCAGGGGAATACCTAGTTGGTAAATCCCATGGAGCTTAGGCATACATCAGGTGCCAAGCTGCTGGGGTGTCAGGACTCGGGCAGCTGTGTCCGTGCCTCAGTGTCCTGAGCCACTAATGGTGGAGAGAGAGGGGCCTGCAGGGTTAGGTGGCAGCTGAGTGGGGGTTTGGGGAATGACAGTGGTGCCTCAATGTTGGACTTAGACACCTACGTCTGCCCTGTGACTCTAGCCCTAAGTTACTGGCCCTGGTGACTGAAATCCCCTCTCTGTGCACACAGCAGGTGCCAAACGAGATAGACAGGGCTACCTGGCCCCTCAGGAGAGGGTGGTGAAAGGCAGAGGCCACTCAAGCCAATCTGCTGCCCTAGGTAAAACATCAGTGTGTCACCTTCCTCCTATTCCCTTAAAGAAAGTGACTACGGAAGTGTTATTTACCCCTTCCCATAACACAAGAACCAGGGGACACCCAATGGCATTAATAGGCAACAGGTTTAAAACAAACGAAAGGAAGCATTTCTTCACACAGCGCACAGTCAACCTGTGGAACTCATTGCCAGGGGATGCTGTGAAGGTCAAAAGTATAACTCGGATCAAAAAAGAATTAGATACGTTCATAGAGGGCAGGTCCATCAATGGCTGGTCAGGGATGCGACCCCATGCTCAGCACATCCCTAAATCTCTGACTGCTAGAAGCTGGGTCAGGACGACAGGAATTGGATCATACAACAAATTGCCCTGTTGTGTTTTCTCCCCCTGAAGCACCTGGCATTGGCCACTGTTGGAAGACAAGATACTGGGCTAGAAGGACACAGTATGGCTGTTCTTATGCTCTTAGAAGTTTGTGACAGAGACCTGCACCCCATCCACCACCTCCCACCTTCCGCTAGATTCCATCACCCCTAGGGCTAGGGACCTGCTCCCCATCTGCTCCCTACAACCCTCCATCCCCCAGGGCTGGGGACCCCCTTCCCAACCACAGCCATTTCCCCTGGAGCTGCTCAATTCAACTACAGTAGGACCTGGATATCCCACGCCCTCCTCAGTCCGCCCCTCAGCTCATCCTAGCCCTCAGACCTGCAACCCCCAACCCCCAGTCAGACCTCCACACCTTTCCAGATGAGTTCCTTGCTATTGGGCTGGTAGCACAGGATGGCTACAGTGAGAGTCCAGGGCAGCATCTGGGGCAGGGCCAGGGGCTGCCTAAGCAGCAGAGCCCATGGGGGCTGGGTTTAGAGTGGCAGATGCAAGCTGGGGACCAACAAGGAGCCGAGCAGGTCACTCCGCTTGTAGCTGAAGTCCCACCAGCGCTCACGGTGCCACCAGGAGCAGTCCTGATCCGCTCAGTGCCAGAACCATGGCTGTGATCCTACCTGGGAATGGAGCAGCTGGGGAGAGGGTGAGATTGCTTCCCTGACATCCTGGCAGGGGCTGCTTCTTGCTTCTTGGAGCCCCATCTGGCAGCCCTCCCCCCAGCTCCCACCACCCATGGAAGAAACCGGGGGAGATCCTGGAGATCCTCAGAAATCTGTCACCCTACGCAGCTGCCTAGCTTGCCTATGTCTAGAGTGACCTCTGGTGGAAGGGCTATTTGAGCAAGATCGCATGATGAAGTAAGGCAGCTATGAGTATTTTAAGAGAAATTGATGTAAAATTATAAGGCTTGACATATATCTACATGTTTGTTTGTAATAACAGGAATCAGAGACGTGATACAGAGAGACAGACAACGCCTGAGAGCATGGCCACTGGGGATGATGATTATGATTCAGAAACAGATGATCGTGGTAGCATAAGTGACACAAGTGACATTTTTTGCCTTTTTCACTTGTAAATTATTGCAACGAGGAATTTAAAACCTACTCTTTTATTTGCTTTTGACAGACCTCTTCAGAGGGTGAAGTGGATAAAGAGAACTGACCTTGGGAAGAATAAACCTGATATGCACATGCTGGTTTTACATGAAGCGAGACTTTAAAACAAAGATTATAGAAAGTAAGGGACAGACCAACAAAGCTGTAAAGAAGATGTTATGACCAATATTGTTAGGGCTGTAAAACATTTACAATTGCTTGTCAGGTTAGTTCTTTGATAACCGTCTAACCTGTGTAATAGACAAACCCATTCAACACCACCAAGATCGTATGTTTTAGGGGTGCACAAAAACATTTCACTAGCTTAGATGCATTTCTTCTAAATCGAATGTGGCACAGCCTCTAAATATTATGGTCACAGGCTACAAACTGAATGGGCTTAACTTGACCACTGAAACTGTAACTATAGATATCAAAATGATCAGGGAGGTAGAAGCTGCAGCATCACTTTTGAAATAAAGATGGACCAAAATAAATACGGTCACTTTAGGTCAGTGGTTCTCAACCAGGGGTATGACTACCCCATGGGATATGCAGAGGTCTTCCAGGGGATACATCAATTCGTCTAGATATTTGCCTAGTTTTACAACAGACTACATGAAAAACACTAGTGAATTCAATGCAAATTAAAATTTCATACAGACAATGACTTGTTTATGCTGCTCTATAGACTATATCAATTTTTCTCAACCTATGATGTTGTGATTTATTTTATAATTATGTGGTAAAAATGAGAAAGTCAGCAATGTTTCAGTAATAGTGTGGCTGTGACACTTCTGTATTTTTTTTGTCTGATTTTGGAAGCAAGTCATTTTTAGGTGAGGTGAAACTTGGGGTACGAAAGACAAATCAGCCTCCTGAAAGGGGGACAGTAGTCTGGAAAGGCTGAGTACCACTGCTTTAGGTGGCTGACTTACATTTTTGGTTCTACAGGAAATAATTAATTTTTAAAAAAAATTCAGAATTGCCAGCAAACTGAAAAATCCATGATTCACCCAGTTCTACTTGACAGGTTTCAGAGTAACAGCCGTGTTAGTCTGTATTCGCAAAAAGAAAAGGAGTACTTGTGGCACCTTAGAGACTAACCAATTTATTTGAGCATAAGCTTTCGTGAGCTACAGCTCACTTCATCGGATGCATGCTGCATTCTACTTAGCACCCTCGTCCATGATCAGCCAGATGCAATGAGAATAAAGAATGTGTCCCTCCCCATCTGGTGAGTGGAACCTGGGTGAAAGGCAGGGATCCTGGCTATCATGGGGTTATAAGATACCTAACAGAATGTCCTATGCAAGCCTATTTTATTCTCAAGGTAAAAGCAAAAGTTGTGCACCCAGGAGTCAGAGCTTGAGTGTGGAATGTGATGAGTTCTGTGCTAACAACTTCTGCCCTTGGGGCAGGGAGTTGGTTTATAAACAGAGGCAGGGTGATTAAGATAACAAAAGGCTTGTCATACATTAAATTAAGGATCGTAAGATGATCCTGAAAACATTCCCAGGCATTCCAGATAAAAGATAGGAAACAAAGAGTAGGAATAAATGGTCCATTTTCAGAATGGAGAGAAGTAAATATAGGTGTCCCACCAGAGGCTTGAACTGGTCTTGGATCAGTGCTGTTCAATATATTCATAAATGATCTGCAAAAAGGGGTAAACAGTGAGGTGGTAAAGTTTGCCAATGATACAAAATTATTCAAGATAGTTAACTCCAAAACAGACTGCAAATAGTTACAAAGGGATCTCACAAAACTGGGTGACTTGTCAACAAAATGACAGATGAAATTGAATGTTAAATGAAAAGTAATGCACATGGCAAAATATAATCCCAACAATACAAACAAAATGATGGTGTCTAAATCAAGAAAGAGATTCTGGAGTAATTTGTAGTACTCTGGAAGCACTATGTTTCCAGAGTACTGCAAATTCATAAGAATCCTTCTCACTGTGCCTGTACCATCCGGAACTGTGGAAGGCTCATTCTCCTACTTCAGAAGACAAAAATTATCCCCAGTAATCACTGGGACAGACACTAACTGAATAACGTAGCTGTCCTTAACATGCATCAAAATAATACCAGTGAACCTAGATGTAAATAAGATTGCTGACAGTTTGGGGGTGAGGGATAGTTCAGTGGTTTGAGCATTGGCCTGCTCAACCCAGGGTTGCGAGTTCAATCCTTGAGGAGCCATTTATGGATCTGGGGCAAAAATTGGGGATTGGTCCTGCTTTGAGCAGGGAGTTGGACTAGATGATCTCCTGAGGTCCCTTCCAACCCTGATATCCTGATTTATCCAGAAAGCTACAGTGAGACATAATGTCTTTAAACTGGGATGTTAGTGGAGACAGCTTGTAGGTGACTGCAATGATCTTAATATACTGTAATTCATGATAATGTAATTATGTCATTCATAACAATTGAATCATTATTAAAGTAGTAAAGATACCAATGATAGACACATTCAATAACTAGAATATGAAAGAAATGTATAAATATGCTGAAAATAGCCTCCCCCCAAAACTGAGAGAGTGGCCCCCTCCCCCAAGACACACACCTCTTCAAAAGTACCCACCAACAAAAACAAAAGTCAGCGCCTATACCTCTGGTTCTAGTAGGTCCAAAAGCACCACGCTTCTTTCACTTTCTTTCTACTTGCACCATACAAATGGACCTTTCCTTTAAAATGTTGAACACACTACCCGGAGGTGACTAGCAGGCCAAAACCATGCCCTGGATAAGAAAGAAGTTACAATCTCATTCAGTTTGTGTTGATTTGTTTCAGTGAGTGTAATGTGTAATTGAATAAAGTGTTAATCCTGTGCTCTAATTGATAAGATGCTGGAAGGACTGGCCCAGAGGTGGAAAGCATGATGTGTACTGTACACCCAATCAAATAAAAGCTTGAGGGTGCTTGGCATGTACGGATCTGAACAGGCAGCATCTGTGGAGAATTAAGGCATCTGGAAATCCATCACGGGTTTGGGAGGACTCCCCTTTCTGACGGATGTATTACCAGTTTTGCCCAGAGCTTGTGCAACACACAAGCAGTATCCAACCTTGACCGCTTTTGCTTTTCCATTGCAGCAATCTCACTATGGTTCCTGTGTAGCTTCCTTTCTCCTCTGCCGTTCCTTTTAAATTAAGTCATGTAGGGGTTTTGTTGGTGACAGAAAAATAAATTTGTCTGAACAGAATCATTGGGCCCCAGTTTTACTGGATGAGAGGGAAGTAGTGCAACTCCTTCTTATAAAGGGCAGGTTGGACAGAGGCTGCTCTCGCCATTCACATCCTTAGTGACTTGAATGGAATTACTGGGGCATAATGAAGAGCAGAGTACGTGGACATAGCTGACAATAAACCCACAATGGCCTGTGATCATCCCCTCTTTGTGAGTGCAGCGGCCAGCACGACTCCACTAGAACTGTGTCATTCTGGAAAAAAGGGGCACACATGGCAACGAGCCATTATATGAAGCAAACACACCTGGGAGTAACCTGAAATCAATAAATCTCTGCATGAGCTCAGACATGGCTGGCATCTTACTCGGTTACAATCAGTTAGAGGTATTGGCCCTTCATGCTGTTTAAGAACAAAGTCATGGGGTGGTGGCAATTTTGGGATTCTGTTTGTTTTACGTCATATTCCTATATGATAGGAGTCACTATAAGTGTCTGGCCACTGGAAGGAAATCGCTGGTGTCTTGTCTTTGCAGTATAAATCAAATTCATTAGTAGTTCAAATCACATGAAAAATAAGCACACATAATTAATGAGTGGCCAGTTACTGTAAGTGCTGGAGATCCTATGTCTATTCTCTTTCTGTGATGGGATCCCTGGGGTACAACCTAGAACCATGGGACTGCTGTGCCCCCTTAACTCTCCAGCCTGGGCTATCTATCACAATGGCATGCCAGTGACAAACAGCAACCCCCTCCAGGTGCTGTTATCTCTTAGCCATCAGCATATGGAGCCTCACACCCAGCTAACAGCATGAAGGCTCACTAAGCCACTCATGAATTATACAGAGAGAGGCACCAGTCAATCCTCCAGCTGCCAGCCTTGCATGCCAGAAATATACTGTCTTACACTGCTCGAGACTTCCTTGGACAGTGCAAGCTCATTAATTAGTTCACCACTTCAGCAAAGGAAAGCGGACATGCACCAGCCTTTGTCATCTGAGCCAAGATTCCCCAAGTACTTCAACCAAAAACACACTGTTCTAGATAAAATATAAAACAGATTTATTAACTACAGAAAGATGGATTTTAAGTGGTTATAAGTAACAGGCATAGAGAACAAAGTTGGTTACATAAGAAACAAAAATAAATTTGCAGTCTAAATTCTACAGACTAAGCAAGATTTGAATCAAGCAGACTCTCACCCTAATATAGGTTACAGGCAACTCACAGTTCTCAATACACAGACTGAATCCCCTTCCCAGCCCAGGTCCAATCTCCCCAGTTCAAAGTCTTTGTCTTCCAGATGATCTTCCAGGTGTTGAGATGGGGGAGGAGAAAGTACAAGTGATGATGTCACTTTCCCTCTTTTATACTTTCTTCCAGATACTAGAAAGATGTTTGCTGTGACGTGCAGGTGAGGCAGTCCCCACTGCATATGTGCCCCCTCTAAGGAGCCTCTGGAAGAGTGGATTCCTCTTGATGGGCCTTTAATGCCTGCCTGGCCAGTGATGGTTGCCCTTTTGTCTTTACTGAAAGGCCAGCTCTGGGCATAGAATCATAGATGATTAGGAAGAGACCTCAGGAGGTCATCTAGTCCAACCCCCTGCTCAAAGCAGGACGAACCCCAACTAAATCATCCCAGCAAGGGCTTTGTCCAGCCAGGCCTTAAAAAATCTCTAAGTGTGGAAATTCCACCATGATATTAATGCTCAACAAATCAAAACTTCTGAAATCATACCTCACAATGCATACTTTGTACCCATCATAATCATATGACAATGGTGAATATGGTCCACAGTTCTACTTTGAGGTACAGAGTGTCCCACTCTCCCACTCTGTTTTCTCTAAGATGATTTATAAATTGGCCTGGTGTGTAAATGCCCTTACACAAGCCAAGAGATACAACAATATTTACAGAATGGTCACTAGGCCTTCCTGTCTCCATCTCTGTGTTGTACCAACTAAGGGCAGCCAGATACTCACCTTCCCCACTGAGTAGCAAAAGCACAATGCAAGATTTGACGTGCTTCGAAATGAAGAACTGCTAACCCCAGAACACTAATGGGGACACAAATGAGGTTGGTGAAATCAAATTCAAACTGTGGAGACAAGGCTGGGGGAGGGATGGGAGCCCTGCTATGGATCAGCCAAAACAGTTCAGTTTGACTGATAAGCCGAGGAACTCCTGCAGTTCATCTGCCTCTGCAATGCCAAGAAACAGTGAAATTCAAGTGCCCTGTACAAAGCCCACTTGACTGCCTGGGGTACAAAGATGGGGGTTGGAGGGACAGAATCCTGCCCGCTCCATCCCAGCCGGGAGCTAAGATGCTTCTTGACTGGATATTTAATTTGCACATTCCTTTCTCAAGAAGCTGACCAAATGCTTTATAAAGGCTACTTAAAAAATCAAGCTAGTACACAGCCAATATTCATAACTTCAAATACAAAACTGATACATGCATACAAATAGGATTAATTGATTCAGTAGATCATGACCTTTACATAGGTATGTTACATGGCGTATGTAGCATAAAACATATTCCAGCGATGTCATATATATATTCATAAGCATATTTCCATAAAGCCTTATGGGGGGCACCATCACAACCATAATGGGCGACATGACGGCAAACGTGCAGCTGGTGGTTTAAAAAGGTCATTGTGCAGTGGCAGGCTTGGGTTAGCGCTTACTTTCTCCAGTAACTTGCCAGTAGCATCCTCTCGACTGATATGAGGAGGAGCGATACTGTTCAGAACTGGGAGCCCTGGGTGTGGAGTCAGACGCAGGGTGCCGGAGATGATGCGCATGGTGGCATGTAACTGTGTTTCCACCAGTTTGGTGTGTGACGATCAACTCCATACTGGTGCACAATACTCCACCACCGAATACAAGATGGCAAGTGCTGACATCTGCAGAGTCGGAACACAGGCACCTCATGACGAACCTTTCAGTTTGCTAAGAAGATTGTTGAGCCTCTTAACTTTAGCTGCTGTCTTCTTCAGGTGGGCATGGTAACTCAGTGTGCAGTCTAAGGTCACACCTAGATAGACCAGTTCTACTTCAAGCTTCACCTTCTGACCATTCAGATAAACATTCAGTTCTTGGGTTGCACTGGCGTGGTGAAGATGGAACAAACTGGAGACTGTTTTTATGATGCTTGTCTGGAGGCACCAAGTCTTACAGTAGTCAGCTAACTTTACTATGTCCTGGTTTAAGATGGCATCAAGCTCATGAAACGTCTGGGCCTGGGTACCACAACAGACGTCATCTGCGTAAATGAACTTTTGTGACTCTGTTGTTGGTAAGTCATTGATGTAAAGGTTGAACAGGGTTGGAGGAAGCACAGAGCCCTGGGGAAACCCATTGCTCTGTCGTCTCTAAGCACTAGTCTTCTCCCCCATATGGACTCTGAACTGCCTATCGCGGAGGAACAGTTCAACGACATCTATGATCCAAGGTAGCAGGACCCGTGATACCTTCATGGGCAGGCTGGTGTGCCATACTGTATTGTACACCGCTGTTAGGTTGATGAAAACAGTGGCTGTTTTCAAGTTTCTCTGAAAGCCATTTTCAACAAATATGGTCAGCGCGAGTACTTGGTCACGTGTGCTATGGCCTCGGTGAAAGCCGGCTTGGTCAGGTCTCAAAATTCTCTCCACATCGGATAATATGCGCTGTAGGACCAAACGCTCCAGTGCCTTGAAGCACACCAACAATAATGATATGGGGTGACAGTTTGATGCTTGACTTGGATCCTTTCCAGACTTTAAGAGGCCACTGATTTTTGCGGTGTGCCATATCTTTGTAAGCCTGCCTTCACTGATGACCCTCGTGAAGAATTTCACAAGCCAAAGCCGAGCACAGGGGCCAAGGTTTTTCAGGAAGTATGTTGTCATAGCCTGCAGCTGTTCCACACTTGATGCGACCCAGTGTCTGTTCCAGCTCTGTTACGGTGAATGGTTCTGGGCAGCTTCTGACCTGGTGTACACGTTTAAACATACGCCATTCATTCCTCACTTGTCTTCGCACCTGTTTCTCCCAAGGTGCTCTGGCCACTTGAAGTAGGTGTCCGGCTACCTGGTTGGGTGTCACTGAGGGTCGGCAGAGTGTAGATGGCTGCTGAGCTGCTCCAAGGCGTTGGCGCAGACTCCAACACTTGCAGCTGGAGCAGGTAAAGCTCAGCCTCTCGGTTGTCTCCTCCCATCTGGCTCAGCGAGCAGCATCTAATGATTCAATCAGATGGTCAGCAACATCTGGGTCACAAGATGCCTCATACTGCTCAAGCAAGGCAGCGCTCTCCTCGTTGAGACAGGGGATGCAGACTGGGTGGCAACAGTGTGGGATGGCTCTGCAGGCTGCTTTGTAGATGGTACCACAGAAGCGATGATACGTCTCATTTACCAAGATATGCTGCATCTCAATCACCATCACTATCATTGGCACTGATTGGGGCCCTTGTTGGCAGCCTGACCAGAGAGGACACTTCCTTCTGCAGGGAGCCCCACTGAAGTAATCGGAGGGGGGAACCCTAATGCCTGTCTGCACTGAACTCCTCCATCCAGTCAGGCATGAGGAGCACAGGCCAGGAAAGCTCACATTCACTCCTCAAGCTGTTCCTCCCTGGTAGGTGGATACACAGAGGGCAAGGCCCAGCAAAGGGAAGGACGAGAAGAATCACCAAGCAAACACAGGATAGAAATCCCATCGAGGTGCCTTGGCTGTTCTTATTCAGCCAGGTGTTCACAAATGCTTTCCCAGCACCCTGCCCAAGCTTCCAGCAAGTTTCATTAGCACCAGACTCCCACGAGGCCCTGCCTTTGCTCCGCCTCTTCCCATTCCCCCTCCCCTGAGGCCCGGCCTTTGCCCCTCCTCTTCCAGCCCCCCTACATTCCCTTCCCCGAGGCCCCCCCACCGCTCACTGCTGTCTACCCTCCCGCAGCCACCAAACAGCTAATTGGCCGGGCCCCACACAACAGCTGTGGCTGGTGGGTGCTGAGCATCCACTATTTTTTCCGTGGGTGCTCCGGTGCATGGAGGGATCCTTTGTGCAAACTGCTCATATCCCTCTAGAGCAGAGCAGCCAGAGCTCTATGGCTGGTGGGGACAGTGGCAGGCATTGTGCCTTGACGTGACAGAACCACTTCCACACCCCAATGGAGCAGAGCAAGGGGACAGAGCCATGGCCCACCTCCTCCCAACACTTCTCTGCCTCCAGTGGAGCACCGCAGACCCCTAGGTGTGATTCCTGTGCACCCTTGAACAGAGGGGCTGCCGTTCTGCCTGGCCCCTGTGCAGTCCATGTTGTGGTGGGAAGGCTCCTCACCCCACGCCCGTCATATCTGCATCAGGGCCAGCGAGGTCTAGCGCTAGGAGGTCAGTGTAAGGCAGCAGTGTTCTCTAGAGCAGCTCTATCCATTCCCGGTGCTGTGGGGGTTCCAGGACAGGAACTTTCACAAGTGCCTTAGATGCATGAGTCCTACTGCAGCCAGTGAGGGTTGGGCCCCTGAGTCCTACAGGGCTTCGGAAAACCTCACACCAGATCAGTAACATGGTCCTTTGGAAGCTCCCAGTGCTCCCTTCTCATTGCTGGTCAAGAAGCCCAGCCAGAGCTGGATTGTGTACGTCTCACAGATGATGGGTCTGGGCTGATTTCCCCTCAGGTGAATTTGACTAGGCAGGAAACAACAAACAGCTGAGATGGATAGGCAGTAACATTTTCTGCTGGCAAGCTACTTGTGGGGGTGAGGGACAGATTGCAGAACAGGTCATCGTAATACAGTAACTGAGGCAGTGACATAGGGCCCAGTTCATCACTGTCCTAGGGCCCCCCGGCCACCAGCAGGCCCCTGGTACAATTTCAGCACTGAATTTTCTCTGTATGTTCCTGCACTGACCATCTCCCAGCTGCACGCAGGGTGGCAGGAGCAATATCCTGCCTCACTGGCTGAACTTCGGCTCATGTTGCAGCATGCATGGGAGTCACAGCCATGGCACTGTGCCTGGCCGCTCCTTGTCTGTCTCTTTTGTGATTGTCCCAGCGGCGCTGACCTGCTTTGGGGCTGAGAATGGACAGGCTACATGGATAGACAGAAGGCCTTTATCCCACAGAGGGAGTAAGAACAGCTGATATGGTTGATGGATGCACAGACAGGAGCAATGCTGGAGCAGCCGTCACTTGCCAGGCAGTGAATGGCTGATAGGGACATAGTGGCATGGCCATCAGAATCTGACCAGTAGTCCATCTAGTCCAGATTCCTGTCACTGACAGTGGCCAGCACCAGGTGCTACAGAAAAGGAGCTTAGACACGGAGTGATGGGCAGCAGGAGCAGTCCTGACGAAATCTGCCTTCCTTCCCAGAGGAGGCACCAGTGCTGACGGCTGGGTGATGTTCTGCAAAATGAGAGAAGGCTCTTTGTGAGGTGACTACAGAAAAGGATGAATGAAGAATGAAACCCGAATCCACATCCCTGGCTTCGGAACAGCTATCTCATGCCGGCCCTGCTCTCCATGGCACACTGGAGAGGTCAGATACAATAAAACAGATACAATAAAACGTCTCCAAGGGTATAAGCCAGCACTACACTGACACCTGCCGGGCTACATTGGTATTTGTCTTGTTCGCAGCCTGGCACTTTTTCTCCTTGAGCTGTGACAGAGAAAACACCGAGTTCTCCCGTCTCACGCCTGGTATACACGGGACATAAGAAAGGTGCAAGCTACAGCCTTTGTCACAAAGAAAATACATGACCCCAGTGACAATGCTGCCCTTTGCTCTCATCCCAGGCCAGTGAGGGAAACACACTAAGCACATGGCCTGCTCCCCTTCTGAGTGTGCGGTAGAACAGAGTACGTGGCATTGCAAAGAGGAATGCAGGCAGAGCCAGCTCCCTTGCCCAGTGTGCCCTCTCTCTCCTTAAAGGAGGCATTACAAATAGAAGCTCCTGGCACTTTTACAACTCCATGCAAGATTCCATGGACACTGATCTTGGGAGGCTCCTGGTACATGTGAAATGGGCCAGTGACAAATGTCAGTCAAGCCTCATTTGTGATATTCAGAGATGTGGCCAGAAGGGTCCATTCTGCTCAGCCAGTCTGACCTCCAGGCCAGAAAACCTCCCACAGTGATTTCTGCAGAGGAGGGAATTAGTCTTCCCTGCTATATAAGGATTGAGGGGGGAGCTTTTAGAAAGCCATCTATTCTCCATTTAAATGCTGATAAACCTCTTCTCCCAGAGTGAGCTGTGCCAGAGGTTAATTACCCTCACTAACTGCATATTAATGACAGCTGGTCACATTTTTAAATTTTGATGACATTTTAATGTTGATTTATTTTTAAAAAAATAATGAATTTTTCACCAAACCTTGTACCCAATGATGGATCTGTTCAAATTTCAATAAAGAGAAAAAACTTTTTTTAAAATGTCATAATTTGTCCCCTCTTCCCTCTAGTAGCTCTCAGGCTGAGTAACTGCAGATATTGGAACCAGCATTCACTGAGATGGGGCAGTCTGAGGGGTCAGGCTCATGTCAATGAGTGGGGGAATTTGCCTCTACCAGATTTATTAATGTAATTGTTTCACCAATTCCTTGCTGACTAGGCCAGAGCTATTCAGTGAATGCAGTTCCTCAGATGAGCATTTTGGTAGCCCTGCAGTGCCCTGTAGGCAGAGCTGAGCTGGTACACAGTGACTTGGCCATTGTAATTTGCACTAGTGTCAAAACATGGCTCACCAGGCGTCTACATGGAGGTGCCAGGAGATAATCCTTACCTTGGAAAAACCCTCTTATTGCAGGAGTCTATATTCCCTGGACTCTGCATGCTGGGGGATGGGGAGAGGACTCCATTTTGTTACGTTCAGAAGACTATACCCTCCGATTTGTCTCTCTCCAGAGTGGCATGTTCCCAGAGAGCAATGTGCAGCAGAGATGATGTTAGCACTATACCAATGTTCTGATCCATTTTGCTCCACTGTTGTCATGGATCTGAGCAGTAACACAAGCATACTGAGTGTTAATTTTGTTTGGCGTGGTCTATAACTTCATTCCAGATTCTCCCTTTCTTTATCTTCATAAAACAATTAAAAACTCTGCGGTTAAAAGAAAGGGGCTAAAATGGATTATGTCCCTTTATGGATGTAGAAAAGTCAACGGAGAATATTTGGTTCTTTACGTTAAGTGTTGGGAAAGTGCAGGTATACAGCAGATCTATATGCACGAATATACAACATTTGGAAAGCAATCCCTTCAGAACAACACACCTGAAACTACAGCATGCAATCCCTTCAGAACAACACACCTGAAACTACAGCATGCTTTCCTGTGCCCTGCTAGGTTTCAGAGTAACAGCCGTGTTAGTCTGTATTCGCAAAAAGAAAAGGAGTACTTGTGGCACCTTAGAGACTAACCAATTTATTTGAGCATGAGCTTTCGTGAGCTACAGCTCACTTCATCGGATGCATACTGTGGAAATTGCAGAAGACATTATTATATACACAGACACCATGAAACAATACCTCCTCCCACCCCACTCTCCTGCTGGTAATAGCTTATCTAAAGTGATCATCAAGTGGCCCTTCTTGATGATCACTTTAGATAAGCTATTACCAGCAGGAGAGTGGGGTGGGAGGAGGTATTGTTTCATGGTGTCTGTGTATATAATAATGATATTCTGCAATTTCCACAGTATGCATCCGATGAAGTGAGCTGTAGCTCACGAAAGCTCATGCTCAAATAAATTGGTTAGTCTCTAAGGTGCCACAAGTCCTCCTTTTCTTTGTGCCCTGGTAGCTGATCCCTGGCTAATGCAGCAGGATTCTGGATGAATAAGCCGTCACAGATGGCCTCTTAAAATGAAAAGTGGAATGGAAACATCTTGCTGTGTCAATAGAGGGTCCAGATCATCTATAACTCTTGGCTGCTTTGCTTGTGCTATCCTAGCTGAGTGGATTCCCAGAAGGCACTGCAATAGGCAGAATGGAATTAACGTTGGTATGCTGCTGAATTTAGAATCTGTGATTTCTTTTGTACTGATTTCTGTGAGAATAAAAATATTATGCGCTTCTCTAGATCACCTCGCTCTTTGCACGGTTAATGAATTGATCTTTCACAGCCCCAGGGCCAGTCAATATATTCCAAGGGTGACCCACAGTGGCACGTGGCAGAGCTGTCAGTCCCGCTCACATTGCCTGAGGCCCAGCCTTGTGCCAGAACCGCAAGGTTTTCTTTCCTTCCACTAAGACACAGGCATTAACTCCTGTTTTTGCCGGTGTATGTGCCTCTCCAACCCTCCCCCTCATGAGAGTGGTGGGCAGGGCTTTGGGTGGAAGAGGCTGAGTGAAGGTGGGGCTTTGGGGGCAGAGCATGTGTGGAGAGGGGGCGGGGCCACAGTTTGAGCTCGGGGTTCCACAAAAAATTAACCTGGCCCTGCAAGTGCTGAGCATCCCCTATTTTTTTCGGTGGGTGCTTGAGCCCTGGAGCACTCACAGAGTCAACACCTATGTACTGAGGTGATTAAAACAGGACTGGTCCTTAACGAGAGAGATGGGTCTTGTAATTCCACCCCCGCTAGCTAGGAGGGAGCAGGAGAGAGGCAGAGACAGCTGGGAGCACACTGGGTGCATCTATACTACAATATATATATACCCACGGCAGGGCGTCTCAGAGCTGGGTCGATTGACATGGGCTGGCAGGGCTCATGCCACAGGGCCATGTAGACACTTCCGCTCGGGCTCGAGCCCAGGCTCTGAGAACCACCCCCCCCCTTGCCGGGTTTCACAGCCCAGCCAGAGCGGGAACATCTACACTGCTCTGAGACTCGCTGCTGCGGGGATTTTTCCTGCAGTGCAGGTCAGGGGTAGGCAAACTTTTTGGCCCAAGAGCCACATCTGGGAATAGAAATTGTATGGGGGGCCATGAATGTTCACAAAATTGGGGTTGGGGTGTGGGAGGGGATGAGGGCTCTGGGGTGGGGCCAGAAATGAGGAGTTCAGGGTGTGGGAGGAGGCTGGAGTGGTGTGCGGGGGGAGGTGAGGGCTCCATCTGGGGGTTCGGCTCTGGGGTGGGGCTAGGGATGAGGACTTTGGGGTGTAGGAGGATGCTCCAGGCTGGGATGGAGGGGTTCGGAGGCCAGGAGGGGGATCCGGGCTGGGGCAGGTGTGCAGGTTCCAGCTGAGGATGCGAGCTCTGGGGTGGGGCCATGGATCAGGGCTGGGGCAGCAGATTGGGGGGCGGGGAGAGGTTCAGGGGTGCAGGCTCAGGGCAGCTCTTACCCCAAGCAGCTCTGGAAGCAGCGGCATGTCCCTTCTCCAGCTCCTACATGGAGGCGTGGCCAGGTAGCTCTGCATGCTGCCCCATCTGCAGGCACCGCCCCTGCAGCTCCCATTGGCTGTGGTTCCCATTGGCTGCAGTCCCCGGCCAATGGGAGCTCCAGGGGCAGTGCTTGGGGTAGGGGCAGCATGCAGAGCAGAGCCCCCTGGCTGCCCCTATGTGTAGGAGCCAGAGGAGGGCCATGCCACTGCTTCAGGGAGCCACATGGAGCGGCCCCCAACCATGCTCCCCGGCTGTAGCACCAGAGCGGGGCAAGCCCCAGACCCCACTCCCTGGTGGGAGCTTGAGGGATGGATTAAAATGGCTGGTGGGCCGGGTCCAGCCAGCAGACCCCTGGTGTAGATGCACTCCGTGTGTCCCAGTGGAGCTGGATTAATAGATTCCAAGGCCAGAAGGAACCACTGTGATCATCCAGTCTGACCTCCTGTATAACACAGGCCAGAGAACTGCCCCAAAATAATCCCTAGAGCAGATCAGTTAGAAAAACTTCCAATCTTGATTTTAAAATTGTCAGTGATGGAGAATCCTGTACAACTGTTGGTTAACTGTCACCAATGGTTAATTATTCTCACTGTTAAAAGATTTATGCCTTATTTCCAGACTGAATTTGTCTTGCTTCAACGTCCAACCACTGGATCCTATTAGACCTTTCTCTGCTAGATTGAAGAGCCCATTATTAAATATTTGTTCCCCATGCACATACTTACCGACTGTAATCAAGTCACCCCTTGACCTTCTCTTAGTTAAATAAATAGATTGAGCTCCTTGAGTCTGTCACTGTAAGGCAGGTTTAATAATTTTATTAAGATGATGTTGAAGTAAAAAGAAAATGGTAGAGAGTTTAAGCATAGAAGTTTCTGGTTATCAGGGAATAAGGTACAGATTATCAAGGGGTGCAAAATTCAGTTTAGGAACGGGTGGCGTAAGGAATACATACATTCATCATCCCCCTCCAGTTTATCAACATCCTTCCTGAATGGTGGACACTAGAACTGGACACAGGATTCCAGCAGGAGCTGCACTAGTGCAAGAGACAGAGGTGGATGAACAGCTGGACTCCAGGGCACCCAGCTAGGTGGAGCTGCCAGGTTACAGTGCCTGGGAACTGTCACAAACGACTCTCCAGGGATGAATTGATCAAGTGAATTACAGCAGAACCTAGCAGTGGGAGCGACCTCAAAAATCCCAACTGCCGCAAACAATCACAAACTCCCCTTCCCCTTGACAGCAGCTGAACCATAGAGGCTGTTTCCCTGGGGATTTTCTTCTGCCTCCTGCTCTCTAGCAAATATCCTGCCTCCATGTCCACCCCAAAATCCCTCCCCTGAGCTGTCTGCCCAGAGACACTGCAGAAGGCTCCTTAGCGGCAGTGCAGCCGGTCACCTGGCTGAGTGAGGCAGGAGAGCAGTGCCTGGGGCAGCTAAGACCCAGAGATCGCATCATGGACCAGCAGCTGAGGCACTCAATGCCCCTTCCATTGGGTACTGGAGACCCCCCACATCCCCTCCCCCGGGTATTGGGGAGCTCCATTGCCTCCAGCGCTGTGAATTAGCTTTTACAAAGGAAAGAGAAAAGATAAGAGGCTTGAAGAGAAGTATTGTCCCATCAGAGCAGCGAGTGCTCCGAGCAGCGCGCTCTCATCCCTAGCGCTATCAGCAGAGGCCATCTTGTCTCTATCTGTGCTAGGCACTGATATTAAACCTCTTTATCAGTTAATTTTGTACAAAACCAGTGCAATTTTTAGTCTGTGCAGACCACATGGCTGAACTCCTCGCCAGAGAAATTGCATCAAAACCTCCAGGGATAAAAATCAATGGTAGGAAATGAGACTTTTAGGTGGTTTCAATAAAGAAGCATTTTCAAAGAAACTTGAGACTCTGTGAAATCCTGACCTGTTAACTGAGCTTTTTCAGTTTCAGTACTGGATAAGGGGGAATAATAGACCATGCACAGGTCCAGAGAATTACCATACCTAATGGAATGCTAGAAAACCAGAAACAGTTGGGCCCCCACCCTGCATGTGCATCGCACTGAGCTCTCCCACACCAGCCAGATGCCGGGCTAGTCAGATGCTCTTTTGCTTAAAGACTGTCTGGTTTGGCCAATGTACATGGCAGAGGGGTATTGCTGGCACATGATGCCAGCATGCGGGGGAGGGATAGCTCAGTGGTTTGAGCATAGGCCTGCTAAACCCAGGGTTGTGAGTTCAATCCTTGAGGGGGCCATTCAGGGATCTGGGGCAAAAATTGGGGATTGGTCCTGGTTTGAGCAGGGGGTTGGACTAGATGACCACCTGAGGTCCATTCCAAGCCTGATATTCTATGATTCTATGATCACATTGGTAGATGTGCAGGTGAACGAGCCCCTTATGGTGTGGCTGATGTGGTTAGGTCCCATGACGGTGTCCCTTGAATATATATGCAGACAGAGTACAAAACAGGGTTTGTTGCAGGGATTGGTTCTGTTAAGGAAAAGTTAGTATATGTGACTCCATTTTGGTTTGGGGCCCACCATTGTCTAAAAGCAAGCACATCATGCACCAGGAGGAGTGTTCCTTAGATACTGCATTCCTGTGAAAACCCTCCCCCTTGTTTCCAGCCTGTCTCGACTCCCGGTTTCTGTTCTTTGTCTGTTCCTAACTCCCTGCCTCCTGGCCTTGTGATGTGGGCCTCCCATCCTGATAAGAAAGGTTACTGATGCATTGCTTTAGGACCATGTTGTGTAGTTGAAGTAATAGTTTATCACGGGGAATGTACCTAGCAGGGATAGGTGGTAGATAAGGAAAGGGTTTGTCTATTGGCTAAGGTTTCCGATGCACGAGGGCAACATGCTTTGCTAAAAGGTATATAATCTTTGTATAACCGCATTCAGGGTCCCCTTCTGACTAGCAGGGGGGCACCACGCTTGAGCGTAATAAACTCAATATCTTTGGGAACTCTGCAGTTGTGGACTTTGTTTGTGTGCCTCAGCCTAGACTCGAACTGCGCGTGACCTATCAGGTATAATTCGCAACAGTTCCTGGGTTAGTGTTTCTGTTGTATCAGATTAAAGATTTCAGAGTGGTAGCTGTGTTAGTCTGTATCAGCAAAAACAATGAGGAGCCCTTGTGGCACCTTAGGGACTAAGGTGTTGATGGTGAGTATTTGCTTCAGGTTGGGGGGCTGTCTGTAAGTGAGGACTGGCCTCTCTTCCAAGGTCTGTGAGAGTGAGGGATCATCCTCCAGGATAGGTTGTAGATCCTTGATGATGCGTTGGAGAGGTTTTAGTTGGGGGCTTTAGGTGATGGCTAGCAGTGTTCTGTTACTTTCTTTGTTGGGCCTGTCCTGTAGTAGGTGACTTCTGGGTACCCTTCTGTCTCTGTCAATCTGTTTCTTCTTTTCCCCAGGTGAGTACTGTAGTTTTAAGAATGCTTGATAGAGATCCTGTAGGTGTTTGTCTCTCTCTGAGGGAATGGAGCAAATGTGGTTGTATCTTAGGGCTTGGCTGTAGACAATGGATTGTGTGGTGTGGTCTGGATGGAAGCTGGAGGCATGTAGGTAAGTATAGTGGTCAGCAGGTTTCCGGTATAGGTTGCTGTTTATGTGACCCATCGCTTATTTGCACTGTAGTGTCCAGGAAGTGGATCTCTTGTGTGGACTGGTCCAGGCTGAGGTGGTTGGTAGTGTGGAAAATTGTTGAAATCCTGGTGGAATTCCTCAAGGGCTTCTTTTCCATGGGTCCAGATGATGAAGATGTCATCAATGTAGTGCAAGTTGAGTAAGGATGCTTGGGGACAAGAGCTGAGGAAGCGTTGTTCTAAGTCAGCCATAAAAATGTTGGCATACTGTGGGGCCATGCGGGTACGCATAGCAGTGCCTCTGACTTGAAGGTATAAATCGTCCCTAAATCTGAAATAATTGTGGGTGAGGATAAAGTCACAAAGCTCAGCCACCAGGTTTGCTGTGACATTATCAGGGATACTGTTCCTGATGGCTTGTATTCCATCTTTGTGTGAAATGTTGGTGTAGAAAGCTTCTACATCCACAGTGGCTAGGATCCCCAATGGATTGTAGTTTTCTCAGGAAGTCAGTGGTGTCTCAAAGATAGCTGGGAGTGCTGGTAGCGTATGGCCTGAGGAGAGAGTCCACATAGCCAGATAATCCTGCTGTCAGGGTGCCGATGCCTGAGATGATGGAGCATCCAGGATTCCCAGGTTTATGGATCTTGGGTAGCAGATAGAAAACCCCTGGTCAGGGCTTAGGGGTGTGTCTGTGTAGTTTTGTTCCTGTGCTTCTTTAGAGAGTTTCTTGAGCATGTGAGATGATGGTGCAGTTTCTTCTGATAATCCTCAGTGGGATCAGAGGGTAATGGCCTGTAGAATGTGGTGTTAGAGAGTTGCCTAGCAGCCTCTCGTTCATACTCCAACCTATTCATGATCACGACAGCACCTCCTTTGTCAGCCTTTTTTATTATAAAGTCAGAATTGTTCCTGAGGCTGTGGATGGCATTGTGTTCTGCACGGCTGAGGTAATGGGGCAAGTGATGCTGGTTTTGCACAATTTCAGCCCGTGCACATTGGCAGAAGCACTCTATATAGAAGTCCAGTCTGTTGTTTCGACCATCAGGAGGAGTCCATGCAGAATCCTTCTTCTTGTAGCATTGGTAGGAAGGTTTCTGTGGCTCAATGTGCTGTTCAGTTGGTGTGATGGAAATATTCCTTGAGTTGGAGATGGTGAAAGAAGGATTCTAGGTCACCACAGAACTGTATCATGTTTATGGAGGTGGTGGGGCAGAAGGAGAGGCCCCGAGATAGGACAGACTCTTCTGTTGGGCTAAGAGTCTAGCTGGATAGATTAACAATATTGTTGGGTGAGTTAAAGGTACCATTGTTGTGGCCCCTTGTGGCATGTAGGAGTTTAGATAGTTTAGTGTCTTTTTGGCGTTGGGAATGGGCCACATCCACCCTGATTGAATTGGCCTCGTTAGCACTGACCCTCCCACTTGGTAAGGTAACTCCCATCTTTTCATGTGCTGTGTATTTATACCTGCCTACTGTATTTTCTACTCCATGCATCTGATGAAGTGGATTTTAGCCCACAAAACTTATGCCCAAATAAATTTGTTAGTCTCTAAGTGCCACAAGGACTTCAGATTAAGGAGTTTCCAGAGGAGAAATTGGCAGCTCTTTGAAAATTAAAAAGTGACCCTTTCTCCTTGTCTTTTAAGCCACCACCAGGATTTATTATTCTATAGCTAAAGAAACAGTGATGCAAAAGAAATTAAACCCGAATTTTCAGGCATCAGCACAAGACTCCTTTCGAAAGCAGCAGCCCAGACAGATTAGTTGCCCTAATAAATAAACAGACTGAAGACAGGAAAGCTATTGTCAAGTCCAAACCTTACCGTGCTTCTGTTCAAAGGCTGCCCATGGATCTGGTGCTGGGCCTGGCAAAGGGGCTGTTTATGTTCCAGTCCCTTCTACAAAGCTCTAGTGCCCAGCACAAAGGGCCCTTGGTCCCTGACTGGGACTGACAGATGCTATCACAAAACAGAGAATGGGTCAAATGCACCTGCTTAGTGTGGTCACATGAGTGACCTCACAGCAGGTCGCAGGGCAGCGGGACTGATGTCACAGGCTGCTAGGAAGCAGGGGATGGGGGAGGCTGCAGCAGAGCTCCCTCCAGCTTGCTCCATGTGATCCAGGCTGCACGCAGACTCCGCTGCCCCTGCATCCTAACAGAGCTGTATCCTGAACTCTCATCTCGCCTGCTCTCTGGGCTGGTGCTTCTGGCTCCTTTCGAAACACTCAGTGCTATTTCTAGAAAACAACAGTGAGATTTCTGAATGACAACAGCGACCTCCAGTGGACTGCACAGTATGCCATTTCCCTAAGGTTTGTCCGCATTGTAGCTACACTGGTGAAAAAGCCCGACCGCTAACAAGCCCTTTGGCAGAGGAAAGAGGCCTTAAAACTAGAGCTGGTTGAAATGTTTCATTCAAAACTTTTTCAGTGCAAAAACGGCCTCTAGTCTAACCCTGAAACTTTCACAAAAAAGGTCCAGTGTTCCCAAAGTTTCCAGTTTTTCCTCAAAAGCAAAGATGTGGAGATTTGGACATTTTGACATTTCACATTTTTGGAGTTTGATTAATTTTGTCTTCCTCCTTTCCCAACCCCTTCCCCAACACATGCAATAGAAAGAATGAAGGGTGTTTTTTACTATTCCTTTTTTCTTTCTGCCACTCTGCAACTTTTCAAAACTTCTTCAGTTATGGAAAAGTCACACCGTGGCAAAAGGAAAAATGAAACAAAAGAGGGAGGGATCCTGAACATCACTTACTCTATTGCAAAAAGGTAAAGAAGGGGATGAAAGAAGGAAAAATTGGAAGTAAGTAGGGGAAAAAATCTTCATAATGTCAAAATTTTTCAATGTTTAAAAAAAGTTTCACAAACAAGGGAAACAAAGAAAGAAAGAAAGAAAGAAAGAAAGAAAGAAAGAAAGAAAGAAAGAAAGAAAGAAAGAAAGAAAGCGCCATCCCTCTCAATGAAAATGACTTTCTTTTTCTCTATTTCTGATGCTTTCTGTTCTGATGTCATGTACTTGAATGCCTGGGAAGAAAGTTCAAGAAACGCGTCCCATGGAGTGCTGTGAAGCAGATACTTGCTGCTAGTGACTCCCGTTTCAGCCTCAAGATGTAAACACTAGAGCCCAAACCATCCCCTGCTGGAGAAATACCCACAGAGGGAAATGGAAAATCCAGGCCTTCCTCTGAATTCTTCCTACAAGAGCAGGAGAGTCTCCAGGACCTGTGGATCTCAGAGGATCCTAGGGTTGCCAACTTTCTAATTGCACAAAACCAAACACCCTTGCCCCACTCCTTCTCCGATGCCCCACCCCGCTCACTCGATCCCCCTTCCCTCCATCGCTCCCTCTCCCCCACCCTCACTCACTCACTCACACCAGGCTGGGGAGGGTGTTCCGGTTGAAAACCGGACACCTCCCTTCCTGAGGACTCCATGGTCCACTTACAGCAGCAGGGCCTGGGTACTCCCGTCTGTATTGCCCCATGCTGCAGGGGCCTCCTCTTAACACAATCTCAGGCTGCTGCAGCTTCTCAGCAGATGCCTCACTGGTTGCAAGGAGGAAGATGTTCCAGTTCCCCCATCTTGCTCCCTCCCCAGACAGTTCCATGGAGCCTGGGGACAGAGCTGTGGAGAGGCAGGGGAGATCTCCAGGGCATCCCTGGGACACAAATCAGTCTGATAGCACCACACTGAAATCAGCTCTGTGTTCATTAGTGAAATCGCACCCCCAGGGACTAAAACAGGGGGCAGGTGGGGCAGGGGCTGGTCCAAAGTGTTTGTTGTGACAGGCATGGCGGGTGGCCAATAGTAACATTCAATAGGAAGCCTGTGAAATGTGTAAAAAGAAAAGGAGAACTTGTGGCACCTTAGAGACTAACCAATTTATTTGAGCATAAGCTTTCGTGAGCTACAGCTCACTTCATCGGATGTGTGTGAACAGGTAATGTCACCTCATGCCCTTCCCATCTATTTGTCTATCACCACTTCTCCGGGTGGGGCTGCGTCTCTCACTATCTTGGCAATTAGTTGAGCCCTGAATACTAATCATACAGTTCGTCCCTGCTCTTTGAACTCTCTACTTTTTTGTACATCATTCTGATCCCGGGCGTGCAGAATTGTGCAGGGTCTCCCAGTGGACTCTCACCGGCGTCTGATGGGCAGTACCATGCACCCTCCTCCGTGACCAGGTGTCGGTGTGTGCAGCATCAAAGAACATGTCTGTCTCCCTATCCCCTTGCAAGCTCCTGCATGGTTTGCTGTTCAACCTTAAGACTGTCCCAAAACCAAAACACCAGGAGATGTGTAATTTCCAGGGCCAGGTAACCTGCACCAGGACTTTTCCATCATGCTGTCCCTCACTGGGATAAAGACTTTCAGCCATCTTGGAGCCTCTTGAAGTCCATGGTCTGTGTTCCCACTAAATGGAGTCGGTCAGCTCCTCAAAACAAACACAAAGAACCGTAGACACGAAAAGCAACTGTGCATGGGGCGTGTGCCAAAGTGGTTTATTTTCCCATCAGTCACATGGCTGCGTGTCTGCAGAGGCCAATCTCCTCCCACTGCTAGGGAGACGTTCATGTGCAGAAAGGTGGAATGGGGATTGTTTTAAACAGCTGTCTCCAGGGTAATTTGTATTAGTTTGTATGGATTTATTTTATTAAGCCTTCTAAGAGAAAGTCCGTCCCCGCTCGCTTTGCTGTCAGTTCACTGGTTCCGGAAGGTATGGGATATTGTGTAGGATTTTTATTTGAACTATTCTTTCTCCCCTGTTTTTGCACCTGATTGCACAAGCTCTCTGGGTTTGTGTATCAGTCTGTTTACCAGCCCAGCTAAGCGGATCAAGGGACTAATCATAGTTGAGTCGGAGTGGAACTCCCAGAGCTGGGGGCTTGGGGGCATTTAGAACTAGGCACAGCTTCTATGGGAAGACAAATATGCAGGGGGAACATATTCAGGGGACAGAGCTAGCTGGAGTGTTTGGTCCTTCCCTTCCACAAACCTCAAGGTCCTGGTGTACCTGTGATTAGTGCGTAGCATCAGGAAGTCAGTGCTCACAAAGGAATATTGGCTCATCCTCTCGATTCCCCTCCGCTGCTGGTTTGTGGTCGGGAAGCAAAGTTGGGTTTTGTTCCAAGTTCTCAGAAGTGCCAGTATCATGCCTGGGCATGTACCCACCCAAGCTGAGCCCCACTAAAAAAAGCCCTTGACAAAGCCCTGGCTGGGATGATTTAGTTGGGGATTGGTCCTGCTTTGAGCAGGGGCTTGGACTAGATGGCCTCCTGAGGTCCCTTCCAACCCTAATCTTCTATGATTCTATGCATGGATACATCCCCACCAGACACATGGAGCCCCCACTCAGCAGTGGTAGAGCGGAGGGCCCTGGAGAAATGGGAAGGTGTGGGGCAGGTGTGCACCGGGCTGCTTTTCTGCAGCACACATGGCATTTGTGCTCCATTTCCCTCAGGCTGGCTGTGTTTCATGCCACAGGGTGCAGGTGAATCACCTCCCCCTCTGCCTTTGATCCCAATGCGACCTAAGACCTGCTATGTGAGAAATCTTTTCCCTACTATGTTTTGGCAGAGTGTGCTTAGTGCAGTGAGAGACTGTGTCAGAGGAACAAACCTAACTGGGAAGCAAAAGCCCACAGCTATGTCCAGTAATGTCAGTGTGGAGAATGCTGAAAGACAAAACCCCAAATACTTGTGTTTGGCCTCGTGCTTTCAAACTGACTGCATCCCCAGAGCACTCATGTGTCATATTAGATTACAATGTTGCGACAATTAGCGATAGGAGGATATTAATACAGCGTGAAAATATGAATGAAATATTTGTTAGAAAATGCTTGCAAAATTAATTTAATTCGTTATTCAGATTTAAAGTGGGAGTGCCATGATGGATTCTTCCCTTTTATGAAGCACTTGAAGTAACAAGTGAAGGAACCTGGTCCCCATTAGAGACAGATCTTGTACTAAACTATTTGAATATTGGTGTGGCCTTTTACTGTTGCACCTTGCACCCCTGCTGCGTGTGCTGTCCTTGTTCAGAGAATAGATAAAGTACACCATTCTACAGGGCTCTTAATTTGGATCCTTAAAATATAGCAGAATGCTGAAGTCCACATCTATACTTGAATATCCCAAGAGAATAATGGCACCTGTTTTATCCTGCTGTGTAATCCTCTATCATTAATCCCTGTGGCATGGGAGGGGTTACATTTTACTGTATTACAGGACATGCGAAGGGCTTTGCTGTACCAAGGGAAAACTTCCCAGACTATAAATCTCCAGCCCTGATGTTAAAGTTACTGGGGACGATGCAGAAGATAGAGGAATAGATTAAACATTTGAATTTGTGACATCTGCAGTCGTTTTTCCATTCCAGCGTCTGACCAGCAGCCTCTTGTCAAACAACTGTAATAACTGTTCACTGATCTACCGGTACTGTGCACAGGGCAAGGATGGGGAAATGGGGGGGTCCCTCTATAGCTAGCTCTTTAGCATGTGAAATGTGTGATGAAGAACTAATCTTGGTCATTGAAAGCACAAGTCTATTTCCAGGTGTGACACTGGCAGATCAGGTGCCAGCTCATGCCACCATCCTCATGTCTCAATTGACCACTGACAAATGCATAGCTGGTGTCAGTCTGCCTCTCCTGTGTGTTAAGTTTGTTAAAATAGGTATTAGGCTTTGATCTCATTTATAACGTCAGTATCCCATACTGTAAGGTAATATTTGAGTGGTTGTACTGTAAGCCTCTGTGACTGTATAAATCACCAGACAGAAAAGAGATTAATTAGTGTGAAGGGCTGAGCTGCAACAGAAGGTCTTACATCCTTCCCAACAGAAAACATCTGTCAACATCAGACGAACTCTTGTGGGACATTAAAGATAAAAAAATTTGTTGTTTTGCTCTCCCCGCCCCTCATGAAGATGAGTCATGCAAGCAAATTCCTTTCATCAGCTGAGTATGCAGCTCAGATCACAAGGCAAGAGGGGGACAAAAACTCCTAAGCAGGAAGAATTGATTATCTCTGTGCTTCTTGGACTCTGGGAGCAAGGTTTCTAGGCATAAGCAAGAGAGTCCCAGCTTTTCATCCTGGTTAGCCCTAAAGTCCGCATAGAGCTTGCTTATTATGGAAGCTTCTATTACCTTTTGAAACTTAAGATTTTAACTCATTGGTGTGCACGTTTACCTGTTTTAACCTTGTAAATAACTCACTTGTTTCCTTTTCCTATTCATAAATCTGTATGTAGTTTATTATAGGGTTGTATACAAGCCTTGTCTTTGGTGTGAGATCAAAAGTGCAGTTGACCAGGAGTAAGTGACTGGTCCTTTGGGAGTAACGTGACTATTGCTTTGATTCTTGGTGTAAGGGAGCGTCTATCACAAAGCAGGCTCACCTGGGTGGTGCAACAGATCAGAGTGCCCAAGGAGACTGTGACTCCAGGTTTAGGGTGTTATGGTGCCTGAGGAGTTTACACTTGATAAGTGGTTGGTGAAATCCAAGTATAAAACTCAAACCAGCATGGGATTTGTGGCCTGCTTCGTAGAAGTCTGGCCTGAGGATGGTGCTCGTGCTTTTGAACCACGGCAGGTAGCATTAATAACCAGTACTGATTGCGTGCAAGGGCTCTTCAAACAGGGTGGAAATCCACACAGGCCACATCCCAGAACTAGCTAGTGAAACATCCCAACACTTAAAGGAGAGAGAGCTACAAATGGAGACAAGCTAATAAACTCTGCATTAAAAATGTGTGTGTTAGGACTGCGGAGGGGCATAGGAGTAAGGGGGGACCAGAGAGAGGTGCCGGGGACAAGGTCTTTCCAGCCAGGCAACCGTAGATGACTGAAGTCACTAAGAAACATTAGATTGCTTAAAAATTCCGAAAGCACAGCTGGCATGGCTAGATCCAACCATGTGAGTTGCTAAGGTGCCTCTAGGGAGCAGACTGAATAGAAGTTAGATTAGCTAGATTAACAAAAAGAATATTTTAGTACAGAGTGCAGGTGGTTAGATCCTCTGGGTCCAAAATAAATCACAGAAATGCAGCTGCTGATTTCTCAGGTCCTTGTAGAACAGCGAGCCTCAGTACGTTATGGCAAAGACATTCAGGTGCAGACCTGGCAGGTCGCAGCGCTCAGACCTGCTCGCACCATACTTCACCTGTACCATGGGGTCCAGCCTGGCCCCATTAAAGCCAATGGGGAGTTTTGCCACAGGCTCAATTGACTCAGGATTTCCCTCGTCTTTAACCTCTCAGGCAAAAAGCATGTTGGTCATCATATGGCCTGAAATATCCTATTCTCCCAGATGAGTCAGACACATTCTAAATGGTCTTTTTGATAGACAGCACAAGAAGAAGCTCTGCTTGCATTTCAAGTGATATGTTAATGTTCTGTCAGCCCTTCAGTAGCCTGTGAATGCCTCAGCCTCACCAGCCTCAAACGTGTAGGCCTGTATCGGTGTGACTTCCTCTCAGCATGACAGGAAGACGGGATTCCAAACATCCCGGCGAGGCTGTATGAGTGATAAAGCCACAGTCAATCACCCATCCAGAGCTGCATCAATGGACAGCCGGTAGAAGAGATGATCATATGATTCATTCTGGGAAGCACTCCTTATGAATGTGGCCTGTTTTCTGGTCAGTGAACCACTTGGGAATGGATCCTGCTTTTCTTCCAATATAGCCTTTATTTGGATTTGGTGAACAGACTGGCCAAAGAAGGTTCAAACTGTGTGTGTGGTGGGGGTTCGTAACCTGCACTCTGTGTCATCGGTCACCTCAATCCCATGGGATTGTTTCTGCTCCCTACTTAGGGCCCCGCTGTGGCAAAGTACCTAATCACCGAAGTCAATGGAACTTAACCAGTCACTTTGCTGAAGCTGGATCTGAATGACTTCGCTTTTTAAACTGGAGAATAAAAAATAGTGAAGAAAACCCCGCAAACACCTTCACCACTCCCCCCTCCGAATGTGGAATTTTAGGTCTGAATTTTGGAATGAATCCTTCAAGATAAAATTCATGAAACGTCCAGGAGGCAGGGACATCTTCACTGAGACATGGCAGTCATGTGACTGATGATGTGTGACAACTAATATGCACTATCACCAACCACAGGTTTTCAAAAATCATGAGAATGGATTAAAAACACAATGAGCTTTTAAAAAATACAATTTGCATTGTGAGCCTTTAAACTAAACTGTTCTTTGGATTTTTAGCTTTACTCTACAGTTATGGGTGCTCGAAACTTACTTTTTTTTAAATGAGAACTGAGATTTCGTGCAATCTTTTGAGTCCAAGTGCTGGGGTGTTAAGAATACTCCCAAACAGCATAAAATCAGGAGAGTTCACAATGCTGCATATGACCTCACAGACAAAAGCAAACTGACTCAGTGCTTTTATTCATGTGCATTTATTTCCACATTTTGCTATGCAACTCACAAGAGCAGACAGAGCTAGTGGCATAATTTGCTTAGAATTTTATTAATAAAATAGTTAATTTTACGGTATTTCATTATCCAATTATTCCCCCTATTATTCTCCCACTTTAAATCTGAATAATGAATTAAATGAATTTTGCAAGCATTTTCTAACAAATATCTCATCCATATTTTCATGCTGTATTAATGTCCTCCTATCGCTAATTGTCGTAAGATTGTGATCTAATATAACACATGAGTGCTCTGGGGATGCAGTCAGTTTGAAAGCACGAGGCCAAACACAAGTATTTGGGGTTTTGTCTTTCAGCATTCTCCACACTGACATTACTGGACATAGCTGTGGGCTTTTGCTTCCCAGTTAGGTTTGTTCCTCTGACACAGTCTCTCACTGCACTAAGCACACTCTGCCAAAACACAGTAGGGAAAAGATTTCTCACACAGCAGGTCTTAGGTCGCAATGGGATCAAAGGCAGAGGGGGAGGTGATTCACCTGCACCCTGTGGCATGAGACAGCCAGCCTGAGGGAAATGGAGAACAAATGCCATGTGTGCTGCAGAAAAGCAGCCCAGTGCACACCTGCCCCACACCTTCCCATTTCTCCAGGGCCCTCCGCTCTACCACTGCTGAGTGGGGGCTCCATGTGTCTGGTGGGGATGTATCCACGCATAGAATCATAGAAGATTAGGGTTGGAAGGGACCTCAGGAGGCCATCTAGTCCAAGCCCCTGCTCAAAGCAGGACTAAATCATCCCAGCAAGGGGTTTGTCATATCGGGCCGTAAAAAACTCCAAGGTTGGAGAATCCACCACCTTCCTAGGTAACCACTCCAATGCCCAACTACAACTTGAGGTCATTGCGCCTTGTTCTCTCATCTACCACCACTGGGAACAGCCGAGCTCCATCTTCTTTGGAAGCCCCTTTCAGGTAGTTGAAGGCTGCTATCAAATCCCCCTTCACTCTTCTCTTCTGCAGACTAAATAATCGCAGTTCCCTCAGCCTTGCCTGGTAAGTCATGTGAACCAGCCCAATAATGATTTTTGTTGCCCTCCGCTGGACTCTCTCCCCACATCCTGTCTGTAGTGGAGGCCCCAAAACTGGACACAATACTCCAGATGTGGCCTCACCGGTGCCAAATAAAGGGGAATAATCACTTCCCGCGATCTGCTGGCAATGCTGCTACTAATACAGCCCAATATGCCATTTGCCTTCTAATGAAGATATTGAAAAAACCATGTGATTATTACTGAAATATGTTGTAAGCCTGGGTAACAGCCACAAACCAATTCTTAGAAACAAAGACACACAGGCAACCCCAGACAGGTATCAACAAAGTCATGTGGGCTGTCGCTTATTTAAGCAGCCATTCTTCAGCAACATGAAGGTGTAAATAAGAAATTTACATTTAATCCCAGATACAGTTTGAATCTCCCGTACAAAGGGCACTGTTTGTCTACGCCCTGGCAGGGGGTAATCGTCAAACAGAGGAGTGTATAAAAATGAGACAATGACCTTCACTTGACCCCCCCCCTTCTCCTCCCATGTCTCTTCTCATGACATCAATGAATACCTGAAGCACATTCAACTTGTGCAGGAGGAAGGGGGGATGTGTCCCTGCCTGGAAAGGAATCCAGCCTGTAGCTCACGAAAGCTTATGCTCAAATAAATTGGTTAGTCTCTAAGGTGCCACAAGTACTCCTTTTCTTTTTGTGAATACAGACTAACACGGCTGCTACTCTGAAACCAGCCTGTGAACTGTTACAGCTTATGGTGTGAGAGATATTCATTCATTCATTTAGGTGTTAACTCGCAGCTTTACCTTTTTATTTCCTTTGTAACCAATTCTGACTTTTATGCCTTATGTCTTGTAATAACTTAAAATCTTTGCAAAAATGGAAAGTTGTCTATAAGCAGTTGTTTATGGCAAGAACTCAGAAGCCACATTTTGTTGCTTGTGAATGAACGCCCTATCTTGACATTTCTGAATCCACTGACCACAAAATAAACTGGGGCATGTCCTCAGATGGTTTAAATTGTCATGGCTCTATTCAGTGGAGCTAAGGATCTGCCCCATTGTCTTGTGTGAAACAAACAGTGAACTGAATGCCATGATGACATTGAGATTTTCATTCAAAATTAAGTCTGAAAATCATTATCAATGAATACACCAAGATAGAAGAAAAGTGATAGTGCTGATATTAAACTGATGACATTGAAAACGGTTGCAAACTAAAGCTTGTTAAACTGTTAATTATAATTAATATTCATTTCAAATGTAATCCCTGGCTTCTTTAGCAAAAAACTTCCAAAATAATCCTGATTTTCACGAAGCGCATACATCATTTGCAAATATTCAGATTCATGTAGATATTTTTCAGTCCAGGGGGTGTTTGTGATCTCTGTTCTAACTGGTGGACTGGGCTTTGGACATGGTATTGTTATTACTCCCTGATATGATGGCTT
Organism: Chelonia mydas; assembly: GCF_015237465.2. Taxonomy (NCBI): domain Eukaryota; kingdom Metazoa; phylum Chordata; order Testudines; family Cheloniidae; genus Chelonia; species Chelonia mydas. Next base: position 3,568,540 of record NC_057857.1, read on the forward strand.
AACTATTTTCAAATAAGAGCATAACAGTGAATAATGAACTTCTTGATGTGAATAATCATCCAGACCTGAATTCTGGGAAACTTTTGGAATTAATTATGATTTTTCACAAAATCCTAGCAGTTGCTGACTTGCGAATTAATAGGAAATAGTGCAAACCCACAAATAAAACACAAGCAAACTTAAGGTTTTCACAAAAGTTAAAAGCACTTACCAACTAATTTCTTTTGCTACGAATTTACAAACACTGGCCTTTTGAATCAGGGCAGAGGTAACTCCATATTCAGAGACTACTGGAATTAAGATGAAGTCTCAGATTGCTGGCATCAAAGAGGCTAAAAGTCAAGGAGCTGTATTTTTTTTCTTGGCTTCTGAATAAACTAGTGGTAGAACTAGTGGTAAAATGAAGCACTAAAAATAGAGCCCCATGAATGCAAATTTTCCATGGTAAAAGCTAATAGCTACTATGTTGTAAAATAACATATTAGCACTAACCTCCTCAGCAGAAACAGATGTACTATATCAAACCATAACAGAGTTCCTAACAATCCCACACTTAGGGAGATTTTCCTATTCTGCGCTGGGCAGGGGGCATTGTTAGTGTGTGCCGTTCTTAACCTTTATTATCATGGTTGTCACTAATGTTCTTGCTTAGCCTGAGGGCTCCCAGCTCCACACCCCAGCAGGTTGAGCCAAGGTAAAAGTCAGAAAAGTGCAGAGCCACAGCAGAATCAGCCAGGACAGAGTTAATCAGAGGAAACATTTAATCTTTTCCACTTTCCCCGAAGCAAGTGCCCTTCATAGTGACCTTCCACCACCCTTGCTACAATCTTAAACCTCATCTCCAGTTTAGAGTGAGAGAGTTTGGAGCTCCCGCTGGGACACAAGCTGAGCATATCAGAGCCCAGGCAACAAAGAAAATTGAAATTGCTTTGACCCTGCACCAGCTACTGTAGACTCTGAACTTTCTGTGTTTTACACGAATCGTCTGGATGTGGCTGGTCCCAACACAGGGGCACGTATAGAGGGGAGGATTTCTCGAGCCCTCCCACCACTTTGTGCATGGTGGAGCACATAGAAATGTGACCAGGTTTAGGTGGCGGGAGAATCTGAAAAAGAAACTTTTGAATGATGCGTTCTGAAAGCCAGAGTTACTGGAGTGGAACAAATAGGGCTATGGCAGAAACATTGTCTCTCTTTTTAACAGGGTGAGTAGAAATGGACAGATGCCTATGGTTAACATGGCAAAACCTCCAATGCATGAATGCAAGCTGGGGATTGAATGACACCCCCTTCCCTGCACATACCCACTGGTAGTTTTGCATGAATACTCTTCAACAGTAGGGCGGTTCACAGTACAAGCTCCTCACAGTACGCGCCAGCACTGGGCTTTTAACAACTTATCAAATAATGTCAATACTTCAGCAGGTCAGCTTCCCGGAAGAGATGGCCTTATGGGAATTCCAGTAGAGAAGCACCTTGGGAATCCCCTGGCTACAGCTGGGTGGGAATTTTCCATCCAAATGATTTTTGGATGGAAAAAGCAATTTCCACAAAACTCAAATGTTCCTATTTTCCCGTTTTCTGTCAGGAAAATATAAATGAACTCCAGCATGCTCCCCTTCATCCAAACCCTGTTATCTGAGCCTCCATGGTCTCCACATCCCTTCCTTGTACCCCACCATGAGATACAAGAGATGCACGCCCTCTGCAGCATGCAGTTCCTGCTGGGGGCCCAGGCAGGGATTCGGAGAGTGTGGGGGTTGGGATAATAGAGCAGAGACCACCCCCCCAGCCAGGAGTGCGAGGAGGAAGAAGAGGACGAGCTCCTGGATGCGGAGGAGCAGCAGCCTGCTGCTGAATAGCTCCACAGGTACTGTAAGGAGCTCTTTGCAGCCCTGCTGTCATGAGAGTGAATGAGCAAGGCTGTGACATCAGGGCTGCAGAGGGATCCCTGGGCTGCCACAGGGCCGATGACACTTTAGTAGTATAAGGGCCCTACCGTCAATCAAACCCTAACCCCGCCCCTTGACCCCTTGACCCCACCCCTTGACCCCGCCCCTTGACCCCTTAGCCCCGCCCCCAGCTCAAGGGGGCCCTACCATCAATCAGACCCTAACCCCGCCCCTTGACCCCTTGACCCCTTGACCGGAAGTCCCGCTCCCATCTGGGGTATTACTTCCGGGGTCAAGGCTGCCACATGACCGCAAGCAAGGTGTGTCATGTGACCCCCCCCAACTCCGACCCTTAGCCCCACCCCTTGACCCCTGCCCCCCTTCACTGGAAGTCCTGTCCCATGGGGGTATTACTTCCGGGTTGCCACATGACTGGAAGCAAGGTGTGTCATGTGACCCCTCTAACAACTCCTCCCACTTCCTTTACCAATCAGGATGGGTTTCGCCCCTGTAGAACCACCCAGAGAGGAGATTTAACCAATCAGGATGAGTTCCGAGGCAGGGTGACCCGTCCGGAAGTGGGTCTTGTGACCCCTCTAACATCTCCGCCCCCAACCCTCTACGAATCAAGAGGGGTTTCGCCCCTGTAGGACCTCCCCAAGAGGAGATTTGACCAATCAGGATGAGTTCCGGGGCAGGGGTGACCCATCTGGAAATGATTCGTGTGACCCCTCTAACAACTCCTCCCACCAGCCTCTACCAATCAGGCCACCCCGAGAGCAGATTTGACCAAAATAGGGCAGGTTCTGGGATGGGGTGAACCACCCAGAAGAGGGGCGCGTGACCCCTCTGCCAATCAGAGTGCAGCACCATCACCCCATAAGGCCCAGCATCGGGCAGAAGAGGCTGTCTTTTACCAAGAGCGCGTGTTTTAGGAATTTTGGAAACATGGACTCCTTCGCCACCCCTGTGAGAACTTCAGACTTTGTTTTAGCACCGAGGGCCTTCGACAAACCGCGGAGAAAGCGCTACATCAGTGACAGTTCCGAGGAGGAGGAGGGGGCAATTGAGGGGAGCCCTTTGGCCCAGCCATTGATGGATACCCTGGACCCTGAAACCCAGCCGCTTGTGGGGCCCCACGATGAGCGTGATGGCCTCTTGTTGTCCACCCCCCGGGAGGAGGAAGGTGATCGCAGCTCGGAGAAGTCACTAGTGGACAAGATGAACGGAAGAGACAACGCTCAGGTAAATGAATGCTTAAGAGGTGACGGTCGAGGTTGGGGGTGTAATGGGGCTAGGAACCAGGGATTGTGTAAATCAAAAACCAAGCAGTGGGGTGCTTACGCTGTTTCTTTTCTAAAAAAAAAAAAAATCTCTCGACAGTTCGACGAGGCCTTTCTAGAGGACCCGGAGACCCTGGACAGGGTTGCACCAAGCAGCGAAGATGAACCGGGCCCCCCTTGTTTTTGCTCGACGCCGATACAAAATGTTGAAGAGGACTCCGAGGAGGACGGCTATGAGGAGTTTAGGAGGAGGCTTGGCATGGAACTGACTGAGCCAGTGCCACGTCGTGAGCATAACAAAGTCATGCGGACTATTGCACGCGTTGCTGTTTATTCTGTTCTTAATCACTGTCTTAGGGAAAAGCTTTTTGAAGATTGTGAGGGCTGTGTCATAGATGCACCAGGCCAGCGGCACCATGACTGTGTGACTTGGACTTCAGTGGATATAAACTGCAAGCTCCGGGGCCTGTGTGCTGAGCTGTGTTTGGAAAGCTTATTAAACACTGTTATTGCCATAGGTTATGCTATGCAATGTCTGTGCCTAACCCAAGAACATTTAGCACAAGGGGTGACCTTGATAAATGCTGTGCAATTCAGTGGAGACCCTGACCATGTTTTAAAGAAAATGACCAGACCGGAAGATGCCTGCTTAGAGCGTTATATTGACCACCTGGTCCGCACAAAAAGTTACAGAACCCTGCTTAAGAAAAAGGCTATTTGTAAGAAATCTAAAAGGATTAAGTTAGAAAATGGTGAGGGGCCAAACATGCGATATAAAACTTGGTAGCTGTAAATATAAAAAAAGATCTATTGAAAAGGGCTTTGTGACTATCTGTATTTCTGTTAAAAGGTCTCTGGCCCTTAAGGGAGCTTAAAGTTTTTTTTTTCTTTCTTTTTTTAATGGAGCATCTTGGTTTGTTTTCAAGGAGCTGTATGTCTTTTAAATAAAAAAAAACTGTTTGTGAGAACCTAGCTCTTGTGTCTTTTGTGTAAGAGAGACCCATTTACAGCGCAAAAAAAACCCTGAAATGTATGTTGTGGGAGGGGGAAAAATATCCTAAAAATGTGTTTACAATAAAACAAACAGGGATGGTTCAGACATGTGGTTGAGTACAATAGAGCTGACTTATTCTGTTGAACTGAACGGGTTTAACCACCCCCCTCACTGAATAGCCAGGGTGACTGTGATTACTCACCCTTGTTGCCATAGGGTTAATTTTGATGGGGGTGCATCCATAGTAAGGGAGGTGGGTGGGTGAGGATGGTGAGTTCTGGTTAATATGAAACGAAATAAAACCTCAGGAGTTCGCAGATGCTATTGGACAATTTATATATAACCCCTGGAGTTGGTGGAATGCTATAGGCCAGTTTAAATATGGCCCAGGAGTTGGTTGAAGACCACGGGGCACTTTTTCTAGAAAGCACCCCTGCCCCACAAACTTTAAGCATGAAAGAAACATGTTTTTAAAAACAAAAACAAAAACCAGCCCCAAGACATTCATTGATATCTGCAAAGGGCCCCTCACTTGAAATGGTTACTGTAAGAAGGCCCTACTGGGGGAAAAAAAAAACAAAAAGTATTTGAACTTAAAAAAGAAAAAAAAAAGAAAAGCAGCCCAATTGTGCAGAAAACTTATTCCCCACCCCCGATCACAAAAGGGAATGCTAGGGAGGGGTGATCCAATCAACCTGCTAACTATTTTGAAACAAAAGAGTTAGGATGGTGTAAAGAAAAAAAAAACCTCAGGTAGCTTGGAGACTGACTCTTTTAACAGAAACTCTCTTCAATTGCTGCTGGACTGCAAGTGGAGGTATGTTCCCTCTTTTTTTTAACACTGAAAAAATATATATATTATATAATGCCATTCTTTGGCCATGCTGTCTTAGTAAATAATGGTGCATATCTTTATTGCAGTGTGACCTGTTTAGCATGGAGCCAGTAACTTTAAGTTGCAGTTCATCACCAGGCCAAGGTAAAAAACATTTTTAATTGTAGTTGTGCTTAATAACTTCAGGTATTACATAGGTTGAATAGGGATTTGGGAGCTAATACTAACTCACATTTTGGCTTGTTTTTTACCCCAAAGACCCCAAGCACACATGGCTGGGGCGGGGCGGGGGACAGAACAACCAGGGGTCTTTTTAAAAGCATGTGGGTTTATTGAAAAATATTTTGTTGCAAACAGTGTTTTAAACTCTGTGTGTGTGTGTGTGTGTGTGTAAAACATAGGTGGTTTTTAAAAAGTATATGTCTACAAACTGATGGTGATGGTGTGTTTCCAATTAACAGAGTTTTTACTTTGCAAAATGAGATGTATTTTTTAAAAAAAATATTTGTGGGGGTTGTTTTCAAAGTGGTAGAAATAAACTCAAAACCTGTGTTTGTTGAACCACCAAAGAACCAGGAATCTGCTTTGAGACCTTTAACAACGCAAAACAGCACAAGAGTGCAGATGAAGCATCAGCCCAGTCCAAACCTCATTTACGTCAAACCTAAGGACAAAACAAAACACTCTGGTAAAAAACATCCATGCAAACACAACTCCAGTTCCTCAGCAGCCACCGCCACGCCAAGCCCTGAGAAAACTGTGAGCGAAAACGCCCACATTCACAAACCCGGAGCAGGCGCTCTAGGGGTTGTGAATAAAAAACCAAGGATTGAAAACACCTGTGATGCCAAGGTATTGCAACCATGCAAACACAACTCCAGTTCCTCAGTGACCACCGCCACACCAAGCCCTGAGAAAACTGTGAGCGAAAACGTCCACATTCACAAACCCGGAGTAGGCACTCTAGGGGCTCTGAATGTGTGCAGAAACACACACATTCACAAACCCAGAGCAGGCGCTCTAGGGGTTGTGAATAAAAAACTAAGGACTGACAAGCCATTCTCCCAAAACCATAAGCTTGTCACAGATCCCCCATATTCTAGTATTTGGGAAGAGTTTGATGCTTCATTCAGAAAACTGATGGATGCTGTATCCTAGGGGGGTCTAAAACTACGGCATTCTAAAAAGATTTGGAAAAAATACGACGCTTTGTTCAGAAAATTGATGGACGCTGAATCCTCAGGGGGCCTAAAAGAAAGGGGGGCTGGAAAGGGTGGCTCTGATCAGGCATGACTAGGTGTGGAAAGGGGTACCCTCAAGGGTGCACATCAGCTCATGTGTAAACAAAAGGGCGGACGGCGTTTGGGGGATAAACAGATGGCTGCCAAAAAATTACAGGCCAGGGTCGCTGTAAAAATTTTAAAAAGGGCTAAAGAGAGAATGAGGGGAAAAAAACAAAAAGCGATGCCCCCTACCAGAGGCTCTCAAACTGGCATGTCTGAAAATGGGGAGGCGAAATCAGGCTCTGGTTTAGAAAATTCCCCAGAGGGCTCTCTAGACGGGGTCCCATCTACTGCCAATGACCCTCACGGAGGCGTCTCAGAGTCTGACTGTCAATTAGTATCTGATGTAGAAGATACCATTGATGGTTCCGTAGAGGAACCCCCAAGTAACCCTGAAAATGCAGAGGTGTATATGGAGAGAGTGAGAAGTTGGTAACGTGAATTACCTAGATTTGGGGGGTCGGTGTATTGTGAGGAGTTTCGTTTAGTCCATCTTGAGCAAATAAATTCAGCTCAGCAGGCTGTTGAAGCCATACACAGAGGGATACAGCTAGTTCTTGATGACGTTAATGGTAGGGTAGGCCCTGATGATTACGTATGGTTACGTTTAGAGAGCCGTCGTTTAACTAACCCTTTGTTTTCGGTCAGAAGAACTAGGGATGAGCTGTCCGCTGAGGATTTCTTAAATCAGACCTCAAAGCTGCTTCAGAGCAATAGAGAATTGCATCTCAATGGTACGTTGCGCCTCGTTGTGACAGTTGTAAAAAATAGGGGTGGGAGCGCTCGAAGAGTTTTAAATTCTATCCTTAGTAGTCATATTATTCATAAAAAGAGACAATGTTTAGTAAACCTGACTTACACCGGTACCAATCTATGTTTTGCGAGAGGGCTCTTGGCCGTCATGGCCGGTCATAAACCTACGGATGCGGAATTGTTAGCAGAGGTGAGAAAGTTGCACAAGAAACTGGGGTGGTCAGATCAAAAAAAGGTTCTGCTCAGTGACGTAGCAAAGTTTGAACAGCATTTAGGAGTTAACATACAGGTGGTGCTGTATGCGGTGAAAGGTGGCTGGGGTTTTTTTAAAACGGGGGCCCTGTGTACCCTAAGACTTATTTTATCCTGTTGCACGATGAACATTACTATGGGGTTCTGGATGTGAAAAAGTTGTGCGGAGCAAAAAATTACTGTGAGTTTTGCCACACGGTGCACAGTCACGCCCATTCTTGCAGGTATCGTTGCCGTCTCTGCTTGAGCGCAACATGCTCTGACAACGTGGGTGTGCAGCGGAGGTGTCCTAGCTGTAAACTGTATTGTCGGTCCAAAGAGTGTTTAGACAGACATGTCAACTGTGCGTCAAAAAACCAAGTTGAATGCCTGTCTAAAACTTTGTGCGATAAGTGTCAGGCGTACGTGGACAAGCGGCACAGGTGTAAAGGGAGGTGCTGTAAGCAATGTCAGGGTTTGATCGTTGGAGATGTAGACGTTCACCTCTGTTTTATGGGCAGTCTTAGAAAGCCCGAATCATCAGAAAAGTATATTTTTTATGATTTTGAATGCATGCAGGAGACTGGGTTGCACACTCCCAATTACATTTTTGCGATGTCCCTAAAGCCGGAAAAATCCTGGGAATTTAAGGGTGACGAATGTCTTTCTATGTTTGTTAAGACCTTTATTGGCAAAGAGTTCCGGGTCTACACGTTCCTAGCGCACAATTCCAAAGGTTATGATGCGTATTTCTGCGTTAGACAGTTACTGAAGGAAAAGATGTGCATAGAATTGATCACTCAGGGTAGTAAATTAATGTGCGTGGAAGTTAAGGCCCTTGGCATTCATTTTATAGACTCTTTAAACTTCTTGCCCGTGAAGCTTAGCAAGCTCCCACATGCGATGGGGTTTGAAGGTTGCAAAGGGTATTTTCCACATTTTTTTAACACTTTAGAAAATCAAAATTATGTGGGGCCTATGCCCGGTGTGGAGCACTACGGTGTAGAAAGCATGATGCCCAGGGAAAAAGCAGAGTTTCTCAACTGGTATCAAGACCACAGCTCTGAGACTTTTGACCTGCAGAAAGAGCTTGCGTATTACTGCCAGCAGGATGTAAAAATTTTGAGACAGGCTTGTATCCTATACAGAAAAGAAATTATGAATATGATGGAGAAGGTCGATCTAGTAGAGAGAGAACACTAAATTCACTGAGATAAATTCACCGAGATAAAACTGTGTATAGATCCATTCCGGTACATAACGCTGGCATCCGTCTGCATGGCTATGTACAGGTTTATGTTTTTGGAGCCTAACACGGTAGCTCTTCTCCCTCCAGACAACTGTCACAGACAGAAAAAGAGATATTCGACACCATCTATCCAGTGGCTGTTGTATATCTCTCAAAAAGAAAATATACAAATACGGCACGCTTTACAGGGTGGGGAACTACAGGTAGGCCCCTACTTTTTAGACGGTTATGCCAATATTGACGGGGTACACACAGCCTTTGAGTTTAATGGGTGTTTTTTTCACGGCTGTGTCGCCTGTCATTGTGAAAAAGCACAAAACCCTATGATGGGTACAACTTTTGGATTTCTTTATTACAAGACGCAGCTCAAGACCGACTATCTAAAATGGCTTGGTTTTATAGTGAGGACTCTTTGGGAGCACGAGTGGGTGGTGATGAAAGAAACAGACAGGGAGCTTGCGAGCTTTTTAAACCGAGCCCAGTTACCCCAGCCTCTCATGCCTAGGGATGCTCTTTTTGGGGGGAGGACGAACGCCATCCGTCTATATTATAAACCTAAGCCCGGCAAAGAAATCCACTATTATGATTTTACCAGCTTGTACCCTTTTGTAAACAAAACCAAAGACTACCCTATTGGTCACCCTGATATAGTTTATGACAAATTTGGACCCCTTGCAAATTATTTTGGAATTGCAAAAGTTAAAGTGTACCCCCCACGAGGCCTCTTTTTCCCATTGTTACCTGTCAGAGTGGGCGGCAAGCTTATGTTCCCGCTATGCCGAACCTGGCAGAAACCGAGCAGCAGGAGACGTGCACCCACACTGACGAGGAGAGGGCCATCCTGGGGACTTGGTGCACGGTGGAATTGAACACGGCCATAGCGAAGGGGTACGTGGTGGCTAAAATCTATGAAATCTGGCATTTTAATGAAAAATCTGATGAACTCTTTTCGGAGTACATAAAATTACACCTCCGTCAGAAACAAGTGGCTTCAGGGTATCCCAGCTGGGGCACAGACGAAGACAAACAAAATAAGTATGTTAACGATTTCTACCAGAAAGGTGTGCTTTTACACCGACAGGAGATCAGGCTAAACCCCGCTAAACGCCAAATTGCTAAACTGTTTTTAAATTCTCTGGGGGGTAAATTCGGCCAAAGAACCAACCTACCTAATACCAGCATCGTGAGAGACCCCGACGAACTCTTTCAGTACCTATTTTCCCCCAACTACGAGGTTTCATCCTGTGAGTTTATCGACGATGAAACAACGTGCGTATCTTGGAAGCATGCAAAAGACCGTTATTCTGTCTCTGGCAATACCAATGTTTTCATAGCCTGTTTCACCACCGCTTATGCCCGCTTAGAACGATACAGCCTCCTAGACGGATTGCAAGAGCAGTGTCTGTACCATGACACTGACTCGGTGATATTTGTGAAAAGGGAGGGGGCCTGGAATCCCCCTCTGGGGGATTATTTAGGGGACCTCAAGAGCGAGATCCCACCAGAGCAACACATCACCGAGTTTGTGTCGGCAGGCCCAAAAACATACGGGTATAAATTGTCGGGAGAAAAGGCCTGTATGAAGGTCAAAGGTATTACCCTGAACATAGCAAACTGTGAAAAGATCAACTTTGACAGTTTGAAAGATCTAGTCCTGGACTATTGCACGGGTCTGCGAGAAAACCCCTCAAAAAAGATAGAGGTCCAGCAACCCTCTATTGTAAGAAACAAAAATCAGTGGCAAATAGAGACAAAAACCCTTAAAAAAACACAGAAAGTCGTTTACAACAAGAGGGTCCTAGGAGAAGGGTTTAAAACCCTGCCCTACGGCTTTTGAAAAATGGATACGAGGTGGAAACACCCCTTTTCTGCAATTCTCGCAGGGCCTAGCAACTGCGGGAAAAGTTACTTTATAAAAAATGTATTGGATAATGCCAAACAAACGTTGTCTTTTACGCCTGAGAATGTTGTGTGGTGTTACAGTTGTTGGCAACCGCTGTATAAAGAAGTGCTCTGTAAATACCCCTTTATCAATTTTGTGGAGGGTCCGCCTGATGCTTTTGACGATGACCGTTTGTTTCCTACCAATAAAGTGAACATGATTATCATACACGATCTGATGAACTCCGCTTGTGAAAGCGATGAAATCGAGAAAGCCTTTACCAAGTACGTGCATCACAGGAACCTGAGCATTATGTATATAGTTCAGAACGTATTTTGCCAGGGAAAAAAGAGTCGCAATATTAACCTAAACACAAAGTACATGGTTCTGTTCAAAAACCCCAGGGACAGATTACAAATTGCTACACTCACTCGGCAAATGTACCCCGGCAAAGCTCAGTTCTTTCTAGAAGCTTTTGAGGATGCTACCAAAAGGCCTTATGGCTACCTGGTGATGGATTTAAATGCTTCCACACCAGAAGCTTATAAGCTAAGAGCTGGTCTTTTCCCTCCAGACTGGCCGGCAGTTTATATTTTAAAAAGAACAACAGCTGGATATAAAAAGAGATGAATTATTAACAGGCCCCATTTTAACAGCCGGGGGTGCTGACTGAAAACATGTCTAGCTGTGTGAAGAGAAACCTGGGCCTTTTAAATAATTACTTAGCAAATCGTCCCCGCAGCAAAGGAGGGCTATACTGTGCTCGGCCTCTGACAATCTAGTAGCAGCCATCTCAGAAATAGCGCTCAATACCTTAAAAGGAAATGTACCTTTAACACAGAATCAAGTGCGTGTGCTGAAAAAGAAACACACGCTTATAAAAACTTTGTGTAATAAAAGGGTTTCACTTAAAAGAAAGAAGCGTCTGGTGAAGCAGTCTGGGGGTTTATCGGACCCCTGTTAAGTTTTGCTATCCCTCTGATAACGGGGCTTTTAACTAATCGATAATGGAGTATGCAGAAAAAATGTACCTGGTGCCCAGCCGGCAGTTGGAGCAATTAAGTGCTCCCCCTCCAGCAGAGGAAAATATCAGAACGACCGCAACACGCTTACTGGATGCTGAAATGAAATCTGTTCTTCAAAGAACTGACTTAGGTGAATATGAAAAGGCTAAACTTTACAGCACCGTGCTTCAAAGGGACCCAACGTACGTGAAGCAGAGCGATGTGGACAAAGGAAAAATAAGTCTGTTTCTACCAGAACAGGAACAGAGTGTGACTGCCAAACCCTCGGAAACACCAAAGACCTCAGACTCTGTTGCTCAGGAGGTGTTGATAACGTGAATAAGCGTTATAAGAAAAATGCATCAGTATTGCTAAATAAGCTGGGCCAAGATAAAAACATTTCTTCATGGACCGATAAAGGGTCTTTTGTGTACAAAGGCTCTGTGGTTAATGTTTCTAACATGCTTGACTTAGTCAGGGCCGTCACCCAGACGCGCTCTGTTCCTAGCAGACATGTACCTAAAGGATGGGATGTGTTTATGAATGCCATGGCGGAACTGAACATACCATCTTCCGTCATGGGCAACACAACCAACAGAGATCTTTTGGAACACCTCAAGGCCTTGATCGCCGACACCGGTGTGGACCAAGAAACAGTGACCCCTTTTTTGCCATCTAAAAAACGAAAATTGGCTAAAAGAGCCGAATGGCTCAGTTTGTGATCTTTTTCACGTTCTATTTTTTTTTTCAAACTGGTAATGTTTTGCTTTAAATAAAACATTTCTGATTCTGGGTCATTGTGTTTTGTTTTTTTACAAAAAACACGCCAAACATCGATTGTCTTTAAACCATTCACCTGGGGTGCTTTATTGGGTAACATGACTATGAAAAGCCTTGCAAGATACGCATGTCTGGGCTTGTTGAAACATGCTTTGAGCAAGGCTAGGCATGGCCAAGTATTTAAATTTATTTTTTACAAAATTCATCACCATCCGGTCGTTTTGCACTAAGTCATTAGAATACAATTTTAAAATCCGATAAACCCTTGCTACGATGGTGTAAGAAAAACACGCAGTGATAGCCGCAGGCGACGGAGCTGGGGTCTTGTAATTGTCTGTTGTGAAACACAATGTCTGTGGCATTTTTGTTTAAAAATTTCATAATGCTTTTAGGAAAGAACACACTGTTTGGGGGTTGCCCGTATGAGTCAAAAAACTCTCCAAGGTTACGCTCCACCAGATACACGGCAAGCCAGTGTTCACCCGGTCAGTTGTGTGGATGCGTGTTGACCACCAAACCTAGAGGTCTCTGAGACAGCTTGCCGCCAGGGAGCCAATCGCAGGCAAACACGTCTAAGAAATTCTTTTTCGTGTAAGGGTCCGTTGATAAGACACATGAGAGCTGCACGGTGTCCATGTTCACATGTAGTCAAACAGAACATTTCTCCTCTGATTTATCTCTATGACGTCAAAAACCCCATACACGATCATATTGACGGTAATGGTTAAAGCCTTCCCAAAACGAATTTCTGCTCTCAGGTTCCCGGTTTTAATCAGGGAATAGTGATCGGCGCATTCCTGGTCGGGGGACAGGTCAAAGGCAAACATGGTGTAACCCTGTGCAAACTCCTCATGGTCGATTAACAGAGAACGATCTTTCATGTGTTTACCGGCCGTCTGTACTAGATTCATGTATTCTCTCACGCAGCGTCCTGCCTCAAAGTTTGGTTGCAGAGGCTTGGTCGGTATCTGCTCACCGTCCACATACGAGGCCACAAAATTAATATCGTAATGCTTAAAATGAAAGGGATTTTTAGTGTAACTTCCGCTAAAAGCATCGTTATCCACGAACCCCAGGACAAGCATTTTGGGTAACTGTCTCAAGAACAGGTTCTCCTGGTTACTGACCCTGCTGCCCGCAGGGATGCTAAACACTTTCATTCCCACACGGTTCACGGGGTATTTGGCATTAGTGGTAAGCAGGGCCTCGGCATGCCCCAGACGAACGCTCGGGGCCACCCCTACTTTCTTCACAAAAAGGGATGCTGATAGAATGCGCAGTTTAAAGCCTTCGGTTCTGCTGCCCATTAAACAGAAAGGATCTTTACTGCGCGTCAGTTTAATTTTCACATCCACTCCGTTCAACAATAGTTTTTCTTGAAAAAACAGGTCACTGTGTAGATGACCCAGAAGCTCTACTGTTCTGCTCTGAGCGGTCAGCTTTGTACGCCTCACAAACCCTAGATTCTCGCCATCCAAGTCTGTGTCTTCCTGTTGTCCGGCAGTGTCTTTGTAAAAGAGGCCAGCAGAAAATTGCGTGGCGAGGGTGTCGTTGCTGTAATTGAGCACCGATTCTATAAAGGTAACAGTTGTTGCTTTGGCTTACAAGGCGGTCCCCGAGCGTGACATCCAGCTGACTAAAAATAGAGGCCACTGGGTAATTCACCAGGCCCACCTCGGCGTCCACGTCGAGTTCAGTTCCGTCTCCTTTTACAATCTTGCAACACAGGTACAGAAGTGTGTTGTTTAAATCCATATAATCTACGCCATTCCCTGCTATAAAGAAGTCAATGGGGGCAGACTCCGTAATGGCTGACAGAGGTGGCACCTCGAAGTAGATGTTTTTCTCAATGCTGGTCTGCGTAGGGGCTATTTGGAACAAGTCTAGTTCGGATTTGGTGCATTCTTCAGACCCGCAGTGAACGAAAGCCATGTTGATTAAAATATATCTCTCGTATCAGCCGGTGAGTGTTTCCTCTTTCGCCCAGGCTTCCTCTTGGACTTTCGCTTATTGCCGACCCTGCAGGTCAAAGCCCTTCTTTTAAAGGGTTTCGGGGGACCTGAGCGTCACGGGTATGATGCATTTCTCTTTCTCTTCTTCCTCCTTTTAATGTACATCAGCCCCGATCCTTCCTGTGAAGCTGTGTTCCCCACCTTCTCCAGAACAGCGCGGGAGATGTGATCTACCACGTCTTTAGCTATGTTTTGAGTGGCGGTTTTTACGTGGGGTTTAATAATCTCTAGCCCCCTTCTCTAAAGTGGTACAGCTTTTCGAAAGAGGCTACGGAATATTCCACCCACGCCTGCCCCATACATCATGGGGGGCCCCATGATATCCGGGAAGGGCATATCCCGCCTGGGCTTTGTAATAGTTTCTGGAGACATTGGGGTCACCGTAATTTTTTAGGATCGCCATAATATTGTTTTGCTTTTTAGAAAACTCGCTCTCTCCGGGGGCGCAAGTGTAGCTTGATGATCACCTTGCCAAAGCGAAATGAGACGCTTTTGTTCTGATCTGTCTTTATTTCAATGGTAATGGTGTCGATGTGGTGTTTACTGATAGGGACGTAATGAGGTTTATCGTAGGTGATGGTGACAAACTCGTTGTTCCTTCCTTGGACGGGGACACAACGTAACAGGTGAACAGAAAAGTCCCCCACAAACTGATGTTCTACGATATCCGTGTACAGATATAAGGAATTAAAACCCCCTGTAATGTCTGCCGAGAAAGGGAATTTTTGGACGCTGTGTTTGGGGCCCAAGCCCAGAATGTTAGCTAGCTCCCCGCTGGTAGAAAACATATAAGTAAAAGCGGCGGATTTAAGTCTAATTTTTCTACCCACAGGGTCTTAGTTCATGACCATTTCAGGCGGTCCGGGGTGACAAGCTATGATACTGTTCATATGATCCAGTAATTTGGGTATGGACACGTAATAACCTCGTCGTAGGATGAAACTCCATGCCATATCTCCAAAGGTGACTTCAAAAGGGGTGTCTTCGTTGATAGTGTTCCAGCTGTGCGGGTATTGTATTTCCACTAAACCCACCTCCCAGGCACCCCGGCAATCCAAGGGCTTAATTAGCCATATTGTAAAGTTCGAGCTGGTGTTTTGGGGAAAAACTGGAGAGCTGGCGTTGCTGGGCAAAGTAATGTAAAACCCGCCGTCACTCATCTTCTCTGTCTTTGTGGGGAGGAATAACTTTTGTTTGTTTGCGTCTAAATGTCACAGAGTTGAGAAGCTTTCACTCAGCTGTTAAACTTATCAGGCCACCCCAACCATTTTACCAGTAGTTGCTTTTTTCTCCCTTTTCCTTTCTCCGCTAGAACTTTTTCAATCCTGTAAATCCTGTCTCGTTTGGGGTTTACTTTTTGTAATTCTTCAGGGTAAAAAGATCCAGTAACTGTCTCACCCTCGTAGTCTTTTAATCGGTATACAGGTCTCTGATGCCTGTTTAAGGCTTCATCCACTATGAATATCTCATCGGTAAACGTCTGTTCATAACCTTTTTCAAAAGCTCCTTTGGTTTTAGATAGTCTCTTGTGGTCGCCTTTTCGAAAAGGGGCAACAACCGGTTTTATTTTAAAACCATCTCCATAAACCATTTTCCATATGTCATAAATATAAAGGGAAGGGTAAGCCCCTTTAAAATCCCTCCTGGCCAGAGGAAAAATCCTCTCACCTGTAAAGGGTTAAGAAGCTAAAGGTAACCTCGCTGGCACCTGACCAAAATGACCAATGAGGAGACAAGATACTTTCAAAAGCTGGGAGAAGTGAGAGAAACAAAGGGTCTGTGTCTGTCTGTATGCTGCTTTTGCCGGGGATAGACCAGGAATGGAGTCTTAGAACTTTAGTAAGTAATCTAGCTAGGTATGTGTTAGATTATGATTTCTTTAAATGGCTGAGAAAAGAACTGTGCTGAATAGAATGACTATTCCTGTCTGTGTGTCCTTTTTGTAACTTAAGGTTTTGCCTAGAGGGATTCTCTATGTTTTGAATCTAATTACCCTGTAAGGTATCTACCATCCTGATTTTACAGGGGTGATTCCTTTACTTCTATTAAAAGTCTTCTTGTAAGAAAACTGAATGCTTTTTCATTGTTCTCAGATCCAAGGGTTTGGGTCTGTGGTCACCTATGCAAATTGGTGAGGATTTTTACCAAACCTTCCCCAGGAAGTAGGGTGCTAGAGTTGGGAGGATTTTGGGGGAAGGACGTGTCCAAACTACGTTTCCCCGTAAACCCAGTTAGAGTTTGGTGGTGGCAGTGGAGATCCAGGGACAAAGGATAAAATTAATTTGTACCTTGGGGAAGTTTTAACCTAAGCTGGTGAAAGTAAGCTTAGGAGGTTTTCATGCAGGTCCCCACATCTGTACCCTAGAGTTCAGAGTGGGGGAGGAACCTTGACACCATACCTTCAGAGAATTTGAAGGGTTAACATCAGCGGGTCTGGTACGTATAGTTCTGTGAAAGCTCCGGTTGTAACTCTTTATAAAGTCAGGTAACACATCGATGTAGCAAAAGGTGTTATTTGCTGTAAAATATCTCCACATCCTAGTTTTTAAAGTTCTGTTAAATCGCTCCACGACCCCTGCTTTGACTTCATTATTAGTAACAAAATGGTGAACGCCGTGCCGCTTTAACAATCTGCTTAAGGGTTTGTTTAAAAATTCTTTCCACTGATCGGTTTGTAATTTTTGAGGCACGCGCCCTTCGCTAAAAATAGCTTTAAAGGCCTTGGTTACCTCCCCGCTCGTGTTGTCTCTTAGGCCTAAGGCCCAGGCATGTTTGGATAGAATGTCTACCATTGTTAAGATGTACTTAAAATTGCTGTTGAGTTTGGAGAACCGGTGCATATCCATCAAATCTGCCTGCCATTGCGCATCCACATCCGAAACAATGGTCTTGTTTCTTTTAAAACGTATTCGAGCCGGTTTGTGTAAAGTATAAGCATCCTGGTCTGAAAGCCAAGCTGTTACTTGTCTTCTATTTAAAGTTTTACTATGCTTTTTGGCCACTTGAAAAAGAGGGTTCACCCCACCAAAGCTCCCAACTTCCCCGGGGGTGTAATATATTTTCTTTAACAGAGCCGCCTGTGGAGATATGACTGTTACTGGTACCATTTTTTACTAACACAAGTGTGGGTGGGGTACAACATTCATATTAACATATTTAAATAAGTTTTATTAATCGCCTGGTTTAACGCAACATTTTACAACCATCTGTAAAAATGGACGCCATGACTCCTAACATGAAGGTGTCTGTGCTGGTTCATTCTTCCATTTTGTCATTTTCCTCTTGAGATCTGCGTCTCACACTTGAGCAAAAACAGCTGATGCATGATACCTTTACTCCCACAGGGCTACCGATGTGTATGTTCTCAAAGGCCTCTAGAAAGACATCATCGAGCTGTCGAGAGATTTTTTTTTTTTTTAGAAAAGAAACAGTGTAAGCACCCCACTGCTTGGTTTTTGATTTACACAATCCCTGGTTCCTAGCCCCATTACACGCCCAACCTCGACCGTCACCTCTTAAGCATTCATTTACCCGAGCGTTGTCTCTTCCGTTCATCTTGTCCACTAGTGACTTCCCCGAGCTGCGATCACCTTCCTCCTCCAGGGGGGTGGACAACAAGAGGCCATCACGCTCATCGCGGGGCCCCACAAGCGGCTGGGTTTCAGGGTCCGGGGTATCCATCAATGGCTGGGCCAAAGGGCTCCCCTCAATTGCCCCCTCCTCCTCCTTGGAACTGTCGCTGATGTAGCGCTTTCTCCACGGTTTGTCGAAGGCCCTCGGGGCTAAAACAAAGTCTGAAGTTCTCACAGGGGTGGTGAAGGAGTCCATGTTTCCACAATTTCTAAAACACGCACTCTTGGTAAAAGACAGTCTCTTCTGCCCGATGGTGGGCCTTATGGGGTGATGATGCTGCACTCTGATTGGCAGAGGGGTCACACGCCCCTCTTCTGGGTGGTTCACCCCATCCCAGAACCTGCCCTATTTTGGCCAAATCTGCTCTCGGGGCGGCCTGATTGGTAGAGGTTGGTGGGAGTTGTTAGAGGGGTCACACGAATCATTTCCAGACGGGTCACCCCTGCCCCGGAACTCATCCTGATTGGTCAAATCTCCTCTTGGAGAGGTCCTACAGGGGCGAAACCCCTCTTGATTGGTAGAGGGTTGGGGGCGGAGTCGTTAGAAGGGTCACAAGACGCACTTCCGGACAGGTCACCCCTGCCCCGGAACTCATCTTGATTGGTTAAATCTCCTCTCTGGGTGGTCCTACAGGGGCGAAACCCATCCTGATTGGTAAAGGGAGTGGGAGGAGTTGTTAGAGCAGTCACATGACACACCTCGCTTCCAGTCATGTGGCAGCCTTGACCCCCACAAGTAATACCCCCATGGGGTGGGACTTCCGGTGAAGGGGGGCAGGGGTCAAGGGGTGAAGCTAAGGGGCGGGGTTGGAGGGGTCACATGACACACCTTGCTTGCGGTCATGTGGCAGCCTTGACCCCGGAAGTAATACCCCAGATGGGGGTGGGACTTCCGGTCAAGGGGGCGGATCAAGGGGCAGGGTCAAGGAGTCAAGGGACAGGGTTAGGCTTTGATTGATGGTAGGGCCCCCTTGAGCTGGGGGCGGGGTTAAGAGGTCAAGGGGCGGGGTCAAGGGGCGGGGTTAGGGTTTGATTGACGGTAGGGCCCTTATACTATTCACTTTATTTCTGTGGGCTCAAGGTGCTGGGAAGGCTTCAGTCCTGACTGTGGGGAGGGCCTCTGCTCTGTCCCACCAGGACTGCCACCTCCCCAAGCATCTTACACTTGCAGGGATTGGGTGTCACTGGCCCTGTGGCAGTACTGGGAGCCCTCTGCAGCCCTGCTGTCGTGGGCGGGGGGTTGAGCGGGACAGAGCCAAAACCCTGTCCCCCCCAGCCAGGGCAGCAAGGAGGAGAAAGACAAGCCCCTAGCTTTGGGGAGGCCACCCCACTGCTGACTCATAGAATCGCAGGATGGAAAGGGACCTCAAGATGTCATCTAGTCTGGTCCCCTGCACTCATGGCAGGACTAAGCATTATCTAGACCATCATGCCCTCGATGTCTCCTGCCCTCCATGGTGGTGAGGGTGCTCACTGGGACGCAGATCCATGTCCCTAAGACACAGTTGGCAGAGCCAGGATTTCTCCTTGGGTCTCCCACTTCCCAGATGAGTGTCCTGACTACGGGGCTCTTTGCTGCTCAGCAGCCACTCTCTTTTGTTCTATGTGAAAGTTCCAAGAGGTTCCATTTCAATCTGATGTGGAACAGGAATTTTTTTTGAAAGCTACAGTTTCTGTGGGAAAAGAAAACCTTTTCTCACTCAAACGCCCCGCTCCTTATTTTAAGGGACCATCCTTTAGTTCACTGATTTGTTCCTTAACTTGACCCCCAAGCTCTTATTATAAGGGACGTCCCTTGACTCACTTATTTCATTGATTTGCGCCTGGGTAAGGGAAGGGTGAATCAAACCCTCACACAGAAGCATTAAGCAATGAGGTGTTATTGATTCAACCTTGTCTTTGGTGTTGAATTCAACATGAAGAAACTTAGTCTTTTACCAAAAATCTAAGAAAACAAGGTAAGAAAAAAAGTGTTCCTAAGACTGCACTGAATTACACACCTGAAATAAAAGTTACGTCCGTGGCTTCATGTGTGAGACTTTGCCAGATAAAACACCATATTCAATATTTAGACGTTTCTCCACCCCATGCCTCTCTTTTTGCATATGTCAGAGAGGCGAGGAAATGCTAGGAAGAATGTAGAAAACTTCTGGAAAGGGAAATCTCATTAATAGCTAAGTAAATAGCAAATGCTCTTTACTAGGCTGGACACTAGTATGTTTTATTGCAAAGAAGTGCGTATTGTTTGCAGGGGAAGGTTGGGATGCTGAAAAGTGGCAGGCAGTTTCTTCTCTCAATATTTTAAAAATTGTGGAATTTATTATGCACATTCTTACCTCAAATACAGCAGTGGGAAGAATATTTTCTTTGTGTAGAGTGACTTAGACAGATCGCAGATGTACTAACTATTGATTCTGTTAAGGCTGAGCATCAAATTAAAGTTAATTTCATTTGAACATGTAAAGAGTTTTATGAATTGATTTCAGGAAACAAAGATGTATTGAGATATATCGAAACTCATAATACGTACCATTTTAAACATTACATTGAAGCTGATGATAATTGCATTGTATACTTGAGGGCAGCAGAAATGTACACTTGAGAGAAAAAACACATGATATTGCTAAGGGAAATGGTGTTTCCCGAAAATATCCCTTAAAATAAGGCACAAATGTTTTTCCTTTATTTCCATACAACAAAGGTGGTCAACCAATTTCCCACCTGGTTCTAACCATGAGAGATATAGGCAGCCATGGGATGGAATTCCAATTTCTGCTCAACTTTGTTTGTGACTGTCTTTTCATGACTGCTGTGACACGTTGTACATTGAGGAATACCCATGTTCATCCTCATAATATGATTGTGTGGTAGCCCAATGCAAAGTTTGTCACATCGGGTGTCTGAACATTGTTGTTATAAGTTGTAATTTTATGTATAAAGTTATGAGGCCAAAAATGTGTCCTCATAGCTTAAAACAAGCCCAAGAGCAGAGGGGCAGTTCACACCTCATCAGGGAATGTATGGGACAAACCCAGACCAGCCTCACAGGAACAAAGGACAATGGCCTAGGCAGAAACAAAGGATCTGTTGGACTTCCAAGTGAATCCCCCCCCCCCCGCCATACACACACACATACTTCTCTTGCTCAGTTTGAGACGATGATAAGATAATGCTCACCTGACTCCGAAGCGGGCTGTGGCACAAAGCCAAGAGGGAAGAAAGAACATGATAAAAGGGAGAAACATTTGCCATGCTCTTCCTCTCTCTTCCACTTCTATCTATAGGCACCACACCAAGCAACTGAAGTGCTGATCAAAGGAGGGAGCCTGGCTGAAGGACAACCTGTGTGAGAAGCATCTAAGCATCTAAGTTTGTAAAGGAACTAAAAGTGTAAAGCTCAGCTTAGAATGCATTTTGCTTTTATTTCATTTAACCAAATCTGACTTGTGCTTTGACTTATAATCACCTAAAACCTAGCTTTTGTAGTTAATAAATTGGTTTATTCTACCTGAAGCAGTGCGTTTGGTTTGAAGCGTGTCAGAGACTCATTTTGGAATAACAAGCCTAGTACATATCAATTTCTTTGTTAAATTGATAAACTCATATAAAGTTGCAGCGCCCAGGGGGAATAACTGGACACTGAAAGACGGAGGTTCCTATGGTTGTGTCTCTTTAAAGAATAATGCGTTAATTAAATTTGTGATTGAATTCCTTGGGGGAATACTGTATGTCTCCTGTTCTTTTTTACCTGCATTCTGCCATATATTTCATGTTCTAGCAGTCTCGGATGATGACCCAGTACCTATTTTTCCTTTTCAGAACACTTTCACTGCAGGTTTCACAAAACGCAAACAAGGTTTAAGACTCGGAAGTGCCTGCCAAAGTCAGAGATGGATGAGGTGTGGAGCATGCTTTCAGAAGTCTTAAAAGAGCAGCACACTGGTACAGAAACTACAGAACCTGAATCACCAAAAAGAAAATCAACCTTCTGCTGGTAGCGTCTGACTCAGATAATGAAAATGAACATGCATCGGTCCACACTGCTTTGGATTGTTATTGAGTACAAGCCATTAACACCATGGACGCACGTACCCTGGAATGATAGTTGAAGCATGAAAGGACACATTAATCTTTAGAGCATCTGGCACGTAAATATCTTGCTACACCGGCTACAACAGTGCCACGAGAATGCCTGTTCTCACTTGCAGGTGACATTGTAACAAGAAGCAGGCATTTAAGTTAAATTTTCATGATGAGGAGATTGCACTACAGTACTTGTATTCGGTTAATTATACACTGTACACCTTATAGTAGCCCCATGTAGGTCATATTTCCCTAGTTTTTTTATGAGACGGTCATGTGAGACAGTATCAGAAGCCTTACTAAAGTCAAGATATACCACATCTACCATTTTCCCCATCCACAAGGCTTGTTACCCTCTCAAAGAAAGCTATCAGATTGGTTTGACATGATTTGTTCTTGACAAATCCATGCTGACTGTTATTTGTCACTATTATCTTCTAGGTGTTTGCAAATTGATTGGTTAATGATTTGCTCCATTCTCTTTCTGGGTACAGAAGTGAAGCTGACTGGTCTGTAATTCCCCGGGTTGTCCTTATTTCCCTTTTTATAGATGGGCATTATATTTGCCCTTTTCCAGTCTTCTGGAATCAATCCTGTCTTCCATGACTTTTCCAAGATAATTACGAATGGCTCAGTCAGCTCCTTGAGTATTCTAGGATGCATTTCACCAGGCCCCGGTGAATTGAAGACATCTAACTTTTCTAAGTAATTTTTAACTTCTTCTTTCCCTTCTGATCCTTCCTTGTTTTCACCGGCATTCACTATTTCAGACGTCAAATCACCACCACCCTTCTTGGTGAAAACCGAAACAAAGAAGTCATTAAGCACCTCTGCCATTTCCACATTTTCTGTTACTGTTTTTCCCCCTTCATTGAGTAACAGGCCTACCCTGTCCTTGGTCTTCCTCTTGTTTCTAATGTATTTAGAGAATGTTTTCTTGTTACCCTTTCTATCCCTAGGCAGTTTGATCTCGTTTTTGTGCCTTGGCCTTTCTAATTTTCTCCCTACATACTTGTGTTATTTGTATATATTCATCTTTTGTAATTGAACTGAGTTCCACTTTTTGTAGGACTCTTTTTTGAATTTTAGATCATTGAAGAACTCCTGGTTAAGCCAGAGTGGTCTCTTGCCATACATCCTATCTTTCCTACGCAGTGGGACAGTTTGCTCTTGTGCCCTTAATAATGTCTCTTTGGAAAACAGCCAATTGTCTTCAATTGTTTTTCCCCTTAGACTTGCTTCCCATGGGATCTTACCTAACAACTCCCTGAATTAGCTAAAGTCTGCCTTCTGGACATTCATTGTTTTTATTTTGTTGTTCTCCCTCCTACCATTCCTTAGAATCATGAACTCTACCATTTCATGATCATTTTCACCCAAGTTGCCTTCCACTTTCAAATTCTCAACCAGTTCCTCCCTATTTGTCAAAATCAAATCTAGAACAACCTTCTCCACCTTCTGAAATACAAAAAATTGTCTCCAATACATTGAAAGAATTTGCTGGATAATCTGTGCCCTGCTGTGTTATTTTCCCAACAGATGTCTGGGTAGTTGAAGTCCCTCATCACCACCATACCCTGTGCTTTAGATGATTTTGTTACTTATTTAAAAAAAGTTTCATCCACCTCTTCTTCCTGGTTTGGTGGTCTGTACTAGACTTTTACCATGACATCACCCTTGTTTTTTACCCCTTTTATCCTTATCCAGAACTTTCAACAAATCGGTCTCTTATTTCTATCTCAACCTCAGTCCAGGTGTGGGCATTTTTAATAAAGAAGGCAACAGCTCCTCCCATTTTTGCCTGCTTGTCGTTCCTGAGCAAGCTGTACCCTTCTCTACCAATATTGCAGTCATGCCTATTATCCCACCAAGTCTGCCAACTATGTCATAGTTGTGTTTATTTACTAGCATTTCCAGTTCTTCCTGCTTATTCCCCATACTTCTCACATTAGTATACAGACATCTAGGGGTATGTCTTCACCACCTGCGTGATCGGCGGGCAGCGATCGATCCAGCGGGGATCGATTGTTCGTGTCTAGTCTAGATGCAATTAATCAATCCGCGAGCACTCTTCCCTTGACTCCTGTATTCCAGCGCCGCGAGAGGCGCAGGCGGAGTCGATGGGGAAGCAGCAGGCGTCGACTCACCGCGGTGAAGACACCACGGTAAGTCGATCTAAGTACATTGACTTCAGCTACATTATTCACCCAGCTGAAGTTGCATAACTTAGATCGATTCCCCCTCCAGTGTAGACCAGTGCTAAGATACTGATTTGATCCCCGCCTCCTGGCTTATTGCTTCTTTACCCCTGCTATAACAGCCGAGGCTCCCCCCAGTTTCCAACTCTTCTCCCAACTCTTTTGACTTACTCATGGGCTTTGATCACCTGCCCCCTTCAAACCTAGTTTAAAGCCCTCCTCACTAGGTTAGCCAGTCAGTATCCAAATACACTCTTCCTCTTCCTGATCATCCCTGTTTTACAGCTGGAGAAGTCGAAGCACAGAGAGGTGGAGGGACTGCAGATCAGCAGCAGAGCTGGGACCAGAACTGATGTCTCCTGAGTTTGAGAGCTGAGCACTAGTCAGTAGGCTACACTGCCTCCCTGACTATGGTGAGTTCGGTTATTTGGCCAGCTATATAATAGTTTATTAACTTTGAAAAAGTTTCAACAAATACAACATGAGACAAAAATTAAATACTGCAGGAGCCTATGAAATGACCAGCTATTTCAGATATCAGTTGACTAGTCAGATATAGCCCTACTGTATAGTCCTACTGTAAAGGGAGATGGTTTGGGAATGGTTTTAATTCCCATAGAAAATTTCAGATTTTCATCTGTAAAAAGCAGCTGGTGGTGGTACTCCTTCCCTCACTCCCAGGGACGCTGGGATGCTAAATCAACTCACACCGGGAAGGGCTCATGTATCTTGTAGGCTGATCTTGCAGCATTGTTTTCTTAATTCCTAAGAAGGGTAGGGAAGCCCTGGGGAGGTGACATGGGTTATATTGAATCCTCTGAGGGTAAACAGTCGTGCAGGATCCACACAGTCACCAACTGAGAGCTGAACCCAGCGGAGGGCAAGGGGAAACGTTATAAATGGGCATTGGAAGCGGTCGTGAGATCTCAGCCCCTGATCAGCACAGAACAAAGGGCGATGTTGCTGAGAAAGCTGATCCCAGCACAGGCTGCAGAGTCCCACTCCTATTGGAAGCTGAGGATGCACTTGACTATTGGCTCATAAACTGGACCTGCTGCTGGCTATGTCTGTTTCACTGCAAAATCTAGGCCCTGCACACACCCTTGGATTTGACGCCACACTACAGAAACTGAGACGTCCTCCCTGTGAGATCAGCGAGGCTGTGTCTCGCTGTATGTGTGTGACAAAGTATAAGGGAGTGTCAAAGCTGTCACTGAAATATAGGCACAGCAGCAAAATGGAGAAATCTGTACAAAGAACACCTATAGGCTTTCTGCCTAGTAGCTTGTGTTGGAAAGTTATCCCAAAGTTTTCCACACACCGTTTGCCCACAGAAGTTTGTGTGTATCGCTAAGAAACTGTCTCTCTTTGAAGCTGACTGGGAACCATTATTAACACCTAGATTCGGGGCTTTGCAGATCACAGCTCTGAAGTTTAACTCTGTAGAATACCCTATGGAAAAGGCCTGGGAAGAAACCAGAAGTATGGCCTGTGCTTCATCAGAAACATACACTGAATTGCAGCAAAGGGGAGTGTAAATATATTATCCCTGCACCTTCTTGCCTGTTACACTCATATTCTTCTGCCCTTGAAATAGACAGAGCTTCACATCATGCTTTATGTTATGACTGTTAACTTTACCTCATTCGATCTGGAAGCACTTGTGTAGATGTGGCATCCCTATCTTTGGGTATATTGAATTTCTTCCTACAAACACAGTTCCACTGCTCGAAACACAAATAAAATTAAAGGAGCAGAACTTATTCCCCCTGAGGAATTGTACAAAACATAACGACCCTCTTGTGTAAACAGGTTGGCTCTGTGTGCATCACATTGTTCAAGCTTCCAATATCTGCAAAGTGGAAGGATTGTGGCTGCAGTGCCGTAACCAGCCCATCTGTTTTGCCTGCCAATATGACAGGAGGAAATCAATTAGCCAGCTTGGTAACATGCTTCTTCTTAACCCTGGTGAGCATCTCTGTTGTAAAAATGCTCCATGGGCTCCATTTAGAGTCAAGAGCGCCTTTGCTACCCTTTGCAGCTACAGTGACATGAGTTGCCACTAATAGACAAGCCAGCCACTCCGATGAGGGTTAGACCTGATCCATTTCCAGTTATTTTGCTTCTCAATAAAACTAAAACGATTGGGAGGCCAGATTCCCCGGTCTGTGAGGGCTGCGTTCCCCTGCTTCAGCAGCCTTAAACACAGCTCACCAAGCCAGAAGAGGATTTCTCCTGCTTAAGGAAATCCCCCAGGCCTCTCAAGTGCACCAGATTTTGTGGGACGTTCCACAGTGTGGTTGAGTCCAGCTGCTTGTTCTGCTGCATGGCAAAAGCGGGCACTATTGGGCCGGGAGAGGTATCTCCAAGAAGGTGCCCTGTACTCTAGCGGAACCGAGATGGCAACCATTCATGCAACCCTCATATTGCTCTGCACTTCCTAGTGCTTATTTCTGCGCTAAGCTGGCCCGAGAAGCTATGCCTCTAGGCCCCAGTACTTTTGAAAATCCCACTGGGTGCCTACCTGAATCTTTAGGCACATAAATACCTCTAAAAATCCAGCCCTGAGTCACGTTTGAAAATGGGACGTAGGCTCCTGAGTCACTTTGGTGCTTTTGGGGGGCTGGGCACTGACCTAGTCACTTTGGTCTCTGTGACCTGAAAGAAAGATTCCTCCCTCCTCTCTCCCCTCAAGATCCCTGAATTGCCCAACTCTACCCATCAGCTGGAACTTGGCCTTGCATTTTATCCAAAGTGCACTGGTCTAAGACTGCTAGTTTATTCAAAGCAGACTCTTTGAAAAGACTCGGTTTGTTGCCAAAAAATCACCTCTACTGAGACTCTGGATGGGAAGTGAGCAGAAAGCACTTCCTGACCTGCTGAATTTTCCCCTTTCCTGCAGATATCTCAAGCAGGCATGGTGGAAAGAAACTTTTTGCTCCCCACTTGGACTCCATCTGTCTCTCACTTCTCTTCTCTCCCTAGGAGAAGTCACGAGGTCAGAGAAAGGAAAAGAACGAGGCCTCCTTAAAGTAAAGAAAATACAAATTCTAGGGATATTTTAAAAGAAAAAACTAAGGGCTGAAGAAAGAAATGACCCCAAATGATCATGTCTCGAAGGCAGAAAGCGCTCTGCATGCCATAAGGCTGAGCCTGGGGTTCCCAGCTGAGGGGAAATGAAAAGGAGCTCTGAAACTATCAATGTAGCTAGGGATCCACAAAGAGAGAAAACAAAAAACTTCTGCCACATATCTTCTCTTGCAGGGCTGTCACCACATGGGACTTACATGAGAACATCCATATTGGATCAGCCAATGGCCCATCTAGCCCAGTGTCCTGTCTTCTGACAGTGGCCAATATCTTCAGAGAGAACCAACTTGTGTACTGCCAGCTTCTGACAGTCAGAGGCTAGGGACACCCTATAACATGACTTTTCATGCATGGCCATCCTCGCTAATAGGTATTGATGGACTATCCTCCATTAAAGTCTTTCATAAAGGATCTTGTCAAAGACTTTCTGAAAGTCCAAATACACTATATCCACCGGATCATCCTTGTCCACACTTGTTGACACCCTCAAAGAACTTTGCCTGAGTATGGAACGTACGATTTAGCTAAATGTTTTGAAAGCAACATTTCTGCCTTTCCTTTAGCGTAGCGGTCCTGCCTGACAACGCTCTCCTTCTTGTCATCTACAATCTGCAACATCACATAGCTGCAGCGTCCTTTCTAACATCAGTGTGGTCTATATTCCGAGTGATAGAGATATACAGGTGAAGAGGAGACTGAACAATTAACAGGCTCTACTCCCTGGCAGGTGTATATCTGAGGCCGGGAGCTGAAAGGCTATGAGACAGCTACAGGGATGGAGAGGCAGGGGTCATTATTGCTCTCCCCATAAACAGTACGACTTATCCAGAGGTGCGAGATGTAAAAACGATGCTGAATAACACCATTCCAAATGGCTAGTTCCTACGGCGAAAAGAACACATAGTGCATGGCGCCGGTGTCTCAGTGAGGCCACCCTAACCCGAACCTTGACCCTCGCTCCCATAGCCAGCAGCACTTCTATGGCATAGAATGGGCTTGCAAACAGTCCGTATTCTGGGCAGGCATCCTAGGAACCAAAACGTCTTCATGAAACACCTGCTAAGAGGTGGTTTGATGAGTGTTTTACTTCATTGTATGTTCACTGCCTGATCCCCTAATTCACTCCGAACATGAGGCGGGTAACCTCCTTGTCCCCAATATGTGCACACACAACCTTTCATTTAATCCACATCTGATGCCTCTTCTCTAGACTTGGTGTTGTGTACCTTTGTAGAGTATGAAATCAAAATGACCTTATTTTCTTTCTAATTCTCTTCTAATGTTCCATGGTCTCAGCATCCTGCTCACTGTATCCTGGGGCTCTGCTCCTCACAAGAGCACTTCTCCACAGGAAAGAGCAGACTTGTGGAAAACAGACCCAGGTCTTGGCATTTCTGAGAAGCCCATCCCCCTGTGTCATAACCATACAGCTAAGGGTAGCCTAGAATTTCTCCTTACCTGTAACGGGTTGAGAAGCTCAAATAACCTGGCAGCCACCTGACCAAAAGGACCAATGGGGAAAGAAGATACTTTCAAATCTTGGGAGGAGAAAGGCTTTGTTTCTGTGTGTTCTCTTGGAAAGCGGAGAAGCATCAGGTCAGAAAAATCCTCCTATAAATCATCCTAAAAGTCTCTCAAATGACAAAAATTTTAAGTAAAAGCCAGGCAAGGCGTGTTAGATTATCTTTTGTTCTGCTTTTGAATTTTTCCTTTGCTGGAGGGAGTTTTATTCCTGTTTTTTGAAACTTTGAACAAAGCCTATAGGATGTTCTGCTGTGTTTTTGTAAAGTTATTTTCTATCCTGATTTTACAAAGGTGATTTTTACCTTTTTTAAAATAAAATCCTTCTTTTAAGAAACTGACTGATTTTTCTATTGTCCTAAGACCCAGGGGTTTGGCTCTGTGATCACTGTGTAACCATTTGTTTAGGATATTATTCTTAAGCCTCCCCAGGAAAGGGGGGATGTAAGGGCTTGGGGAGATATTCTAGGGGAATAGGAACTTCATGAGGTCCTTTTCCTGATTCTTGGTGAAATCACTTGGTGGTGGCAGCGTGCCTTAGGGAATCTAAGCTGGTAGAAATGAGTTTAGGGGGGTCTTTCATGCAGGTCCCCACTTGTGTACCCTAGAGTTCAAAGTGTGGAGGGAACCCTGACACCCTGCAATGTCCTATCTTAGCACAGACCATCTAACTGAATGGCACCAGACTGACGATTAATCCCATGTCCTGTCACTGGGCTTGCTTTGTCTCCATGAGCAAGGCCATTACTGAGGGAATTCTTGGACAGACAGGTGTACCGTACTGTGACCTGTCGGTGAAAAACTCAGGGTCTCCTTTATCTCCATTGCTAAGGACTCCACAGCTGGGGACCTTCATTGAAAAGGCCGTAGCCCTTGGCCACTGATCCTGAAGTGCTCAGATATGACAGTGATGAAGGCCATAGGAATACCCGGGAAGACTTAGCGAGAGAGCGATGGGGAACTGAAAGTTAGGGGTATGGAACAGTCTGATAGCCAGCACTAAGGCCCGCCATAGAATCTAACAGGGCTCTTGTCACTGGTAAATTTTTAAATATATTTTCAAAGCTAAAGAAATTCAAGCAGAATGGTCGGTGCATAGGAAGGTAGTCAAAGTTTAGCAAATGCAGCATCATCCATTTTGAAAATGTCTTAAAATGAT
Source organism: Chelonia mydas (assembly GCF_015237465.2). Lineage (NCBI taxonomy): Eukaryota > Metazoa > Chordata > Testudines > Cheloniidae > Chelonia > Chelonia mydas. The sequence goes on from NC_057857.1 coordinate 3,598,421, forward strand.
ATTTCAGTTTTTGAAAACACAACTTGGAAAGCTCACACACACAGAAACACACAAAATAGTCCCATTGGAAAACACAGAATTGAGCACTTAACAACCCCATAATTTAACTCTGCCCCATATCCGTGACTTAAAATCAGCCAGAAGTGTAAAGGCAGATGATAGGTCTTTGGGGTTAGGGAATTTCTTCTGTTCTGTTTGCACAGCACCTGGCACAACAGGGTCCTGGTCCGTGACTGAGGCTCCTAAGTGCGATGATAATACAAATAATAAACAATTATGCTAACAAAGCCATTCACAAAGACGAGACAGCTGCATTCATCATTCATTTCAAAAATGAATCAACACCTTTCCAGAGTCCCAACTGTACAGTGTAAAGTGATTTCCCACGATGGTACTGTTCAAACCATACTCCTCCATCACTAAGCCACAGCTTCTTTTACCCAATCTAGAGAGACGCTCACCCCTTGTCACTACATGAATCTCCAAAGAGAACGCGGGGGGGAATTTATTTTATAATAAAATAATAATCCCCCATCTCTCTCCACTGGCACATGTGCTTCCAACTAGAATTGTGCAGCCGAGCCTGGTTAGCAGGGATACGAGTGAGGTAAGGACGCACAGTGTCCTCATCTGTGCATTGTCAATCTTGAATTAGATTTATATTTTACCTATAATCTTCGTTTGGGTTTTCCTGGCTTTATAATATTTTCAATCAAACCATTATTTTACAGCTGAGGGTTTGATACTGTAGCGAAGCATAGCACCGGCGAAGAGGAGCTGGAATAATGTATTGAGGCTGCTGCTATTTCTGGACCATGATATGGAGACAAAGTTAAAGTTGTTTGGAATACCTGAGCTGTGTATTTCCATATTTCCCAGAGTGATTATTAGTATTAATACATGATGCTGCAAAGAGGCTGCCAGGCTTGGCAGTTAGATCAGTTTTACATCTTTTCTTTGCAATGAATTTTAATAGGCTAAGTCACAGGCGTACATCCACCCATACCTTACACTGCCACATTATCTGCCTGCGAAAACATACATAACCTTTTACATGTGCTAGGGCTCCTCACACAGGAGCATGATTTTTAAAAACACAACTCTGTTTCAACCACTAGAGGGCGTTGCAATAATTAATGGTAGGCTTTGAAAACCGTGAGGAACAGAGCAAACACTGTGACTTTGAAGTGTTTGTAGATAACATAAAAACATCAAAAAGGAATATGAATCCATGTTACTGGGCTGACAAATGGCAAATGAAATATAAAGTAAAACATGTCACCTAACAAATGAGCTGCTGGCGACACAGAACGCTATGGTATGAGTCTAATTCATGGGGAGGCACTGGCTTTGCAGCAACTAATGAGAAGTTCGTTAGCAGAGACTGTGAAAAGAAGCGGGGGGGAAGTATAAAAAAAGAAAGTGAGAGCTAAAGAAACTGGTCGGAGACACCAGTCTGCGTCTGAGCCAACCCTGCGGCTCTTGGAACACCTGCACTGGAAGATTCCAGCAGGGGCAGTTGGGAAGGGGCTAGTGAAACTCTGGACCAATAAATGGGAGACCAGAGCCCACCCTGCTTGACCCCTTGGCTCAATGCCGCAGTGGACAGCAGTGCTACGGATGCGGTCCTGAGGGATAAGTGCAATAGCCAAGTTACAGGTGTTTCTACGAACAGTATCATTAGTTGAGCAAAGGGGGTGAGATGGGTAGTGAGGAAAAGCTAGATCAGAGACTTACAATGGATGTTCTTAGTTCATTTCTGTCTTAGAGACATTCGTGCTCCTAGTTTTCCTCAGTTTAAAACTAGGATAATTTTCAAGACTGGTAATATCTATAAAGCCGAATGAACTTTTCAAGTGTCACCCCCCTCCCCCCCACAACATCAGGCCGGGGCAGAACGGTGCAAAGCCTTGATGTTAAAGGCAAGAATTTTGCCTTTTATTTGATAGGCGAGGGGAACTATTGGAGTGATTGGAGTAGGGAAGTAACAGCGTGAGTTCAGCAAGCAAGCAAGTTCAGCAAGGAAGATGACTTTGGCTGCTATATTTGCATGGACTGGAGTGAGTTAGCAGACAGAGAGCACGCACAAAGCAAAGGGGGGGTGAGGAGGGAGATAAGTCAGGCAAGGGAAAGTGAGTTACCTGTGGGGACTGAGAGGAAGGATCAGGTCTCAGAGATGCTGCAGAGAAAGAAGTTGCAGGAGTAAATGAGTCTGGTTGTCCCTCCAACGCGGCGAGCTTGGGTGGTGTGTGTGTGTAGGGGAAGGAGGAGCTGTGGTCTGCCCGGCCTCAATGCTTTGTGTGCTGTTCCAGGGTGCTGCCTCTTCTGTGATGCTCCATCCACGTGACGTGGCTCACGGATGTGTCTGCCTGTCTGTTAGTTTCTTGTGAGGAAGGTACAGCAATTAGCTGCTGAGACTTCTGACGGTTTCCTGGTTTTTGCTTTTTCATTCATACATTATTCATCGTTCCTCCTGGTACTATCAGATGTTTGCAAGTCTCCCGGTTTTGAGTTGTGAGAAATGCAGTTGGGCTCGCACTGCTCGATGGCGGTGACAATTTGGAGTTTTTATGCTAGAGCACATTTCACGATGAAAATGGAGACCATGGCCTACAAGCACAAGGCTCGAGTTTGCCTGCATTGGAGGCAGTGGGGGCTGCAGAAGGCACTGTGCCTGAGAGAGAGAGGCAATGCCTCCGGAGCCTCCCTGCCGGGCAGGGGGGCAGGCCCTCAGCATTTCCCCACCGTATGCACAGAGTGCTCTTTTCCATAGCTGGTGAGGTGAGCCTCCGCCACGCCTACTTTGAACACCCAGAGTTCTGCGTGTAGATAGCTGAGGAAGCAAAGTCCAGAATTTCCAAGTCATTTCTGTGAAGAGCACCATGCAGGGATCTGCCACAGGAAGTCGTCTGTAGCACACAAATACAAGTTTTATTGTGCAAGCAAAACCCAAACCTGAGCTACAGATCCTTGAGAGCCAGCAGCTGGCACCTTATCTGTGAGCCGTTTCCGTATATACAGAAATGTCTCCTTTGTACAGTTCTCCTGCAACAACTTTTGTCACAATTATGTCAAAAACACTGGTTGTTTAAAAAAAGTATTAAAACAAAAACTTTCAATAGCCATGATAAAAAATCAGTAGAACTGTCATGAAAAATTTTGCAAAAACTGATAATTTTGCAAAAAATGTTATTTTTGAAAGGCCATTTTTTTTCAGTGAAATAACATTTTGTTAGAAACATATCGCCAAGTCCTACTGTGGAAGAAGGCCCGTATTCAATGGTCTGATTGTGTCTTCCAGTTGTGTATGTACTCACACAACATTGTCAAACTATCTGTCCTGAAAATAACCATTCAAGGCAGCCATGATTTTTGGAAAAGCGTCATAGAACTCGGATGCCTATTTATTTGCTTTGGTATGCATAAAACCTGCTATTTAGGTGTCATAAATATAAAGGGAAGGGTAAACCCCTTTGAAATCCCTCCTGGCCAGGGGAAAGCTCCTCTCACCTGTAAAGGGTTAAGAAGCTAAAGGTAAACTCACTGGCACCTGACCAAAATGACCAATGAGGAGACAAGATACTTTCAAAAGCTGGGAGGAAGGAGAGAAACAAAGGGTCTGTGTGTCTGTCTATATTCTGTTTTTGCCGGGGATAGACCAGGAATGGAGTCTTAGAACTTTTAGTAAGTAATCTAACTAAGTACGTGTTAGATTATGATTTCTTTAAATGGCTGAGAAAAGAACTGTGCTGAATAGAATAACTATATCTGTCTGTGTATCTTTTTTGTAACTTAAGGTTTTGCCTAGAGGGATTCTCTATGTTTTGAATCTAATTACTCTGTAAGGTATCTACCATCCTGATTTTACAGGGGGGATTTCTTTATTTCTATTTACTTCTATTTTTATTAAAAGTCTTCTTGTAAGAAAACTGAATGCTTTTTCATTGTTCTCAGATCCAAGGGTTGGGTCTGTGGTCACCTATGCAAATTGGTGAGGCTTTTTATCCAACATTTCCCAGGAAAGGGGGGGTGCAAGTGTTGGGAGGATTGTTCATTGTTCTTAAGATCCAAGGGTCTGGGTCTGTAGTCACCTAGGCAAATTGGTGAGGCTTTTTACCAAACCTTGTCCAGGAAGTGGGGTGCAAGGTTTTGGGAAGTATTTTGGGGGGAAAGACGTGTCCAGACAGCTCTTCCCCAGTAACCAGTATTAGTTTGGTGGTGGTAGCAGCCAATCCAAGGACAAAGGGTGGAATATTTTGTACCTTGGGGAAGTTTTGACCTAAGCTGGTAAAGATAAGCTTAGGAGGTTTTTCATGCAGGTCCCCACATCTGTACCCTAGAGTTCAGAGTGGGGGAGGAACCTTGACATTAGGTAAGCAAATATATTTGCAACCTCTAGTCCTTCAATTTATTAGAAAAAGTCCTAAAAGTCTGACATACATAGATCCATAGATTTTTTTAAAAGCTAGTCTGACCTCCTGTATAACACAGTCCAGAAAATTCCACTCAGCTATCCTTATACAAAGCCCAGTAAAGCATATTTCCCAGAAGAGCATCCAGTCTGGATATAAAGACATCAAAAGATGGATAATCCAGCCCTTCTCTTGATATTTTTTTCCAAAAGATAACCAAAATGTGCTTTATTCCTAATTTGAATGATTTCTATATCTTGAACGTCCTGGCATTGGCTCTTACTGTGCCTCTCTCCAGCAGCTTAAGAAGCCCTTTAGTACCTGGTATTTTCTAAAATCGTCAACCCAGGATCTTCTTTTTGATAATCTAAACAGACAAAGCAGTGACTGTATGTTATTTCCACATCATTGATGATAATATGTAATAGCGTCAGGCCTACTCCAGTCACTACAGAACCCCACTAGAAACACCCACATTTGATGATGATTCCCAGTTAATGACTACTTTTTGAGATCTGTCCGTCTGTTCTTAATCCATTTAACGTGCATTATTGATATTGTTTACTGCTGATTTTGAATCAGAATGTCGTCTGTTACTAAGACACATGCCTTACAAAAATCTCAGTATATTACTTTTCCGCACTTACCTTTTTCAACGAATTTATAATTTTATCAAAGAATATAAGCTTTGTTGCCATAAACCCATGTTGTCTGGTTATTAATTAATTATATTCCTATTTTCAACTCTTTGTTGATTGAATCCTGTGTTAACTTTTCTATTATTTTGTCGAGGATTGATAATCCATTACTTGGTTTATCCCGCTTCGCCTTTTGAATTTTGGCAGAACATTAGCAGTTTTTCAGTTTTCTACTTTTTCCCGAGAATTCAAAAATTGATTATAAAATAAAGTATGTGGGCCCGAGATCCGCATAGTTGGCATTTTAGGACAATACAGTGCAAGTTATCCAGCCCTTCAGATTTAAATTATTTTATGCCTAGTAGATGCTTTTAACATCTTTCTTAGCTATAGATGGACTGGAAAGTTGTTTATTATCCCCATGTGGCATGCATTCATCATCTCATTTTTTTCTAAATACAGAAGAAAAATATTTATTGAAGGCTTCTGCCTTTTCTGCCACTATTGACCATTTAACCACGTCCATTTAGTAATGAGCCTATAGCATTGCTAGGATTTCTTTTGTTCCTCATGTATTTCTTAATGTCCATAAGCCAGCCAGTCGTGGACTTTTCCGTGATGTTTTTAAGCTTCCCTTATCAATTTTCTACACTTAATAACTTCTAATTTATATTGATTGCTATCTACTTTTTCATGTTATATATTGTTTTCCCTTTCTAATAAATGAAATATCCATCACTTCCCTTCTCAACGGGGGTGGGCCATTAGCCAAATTTGTGATGTTAGGAAATTGAGGCTTTGTCGTAAACTCTTCTTAAACAATTCGCAGTTTTCTGTCTACATTTTTCCTACTAATGAATTTTGCTCATAATTTTCTTCGGGCTTTCTACATTTACCCTTTTTAAACCACCAAGCATATATATTACTGGTTATGACTGTCTTCGGTTTGTCCATAATGAATGTAATTAGGTCATGATCACTGGTCCCTAGGCAACCACCAATTTCTAGGCCAGTGATCAATTTATCTTTATCTGTCATAATGAGGTCTAAAATAAACTGCTTGCTGGGTGCAATACCTTTTGTACTGGAAAATTATTATCTATAATTTTTAGAAACTGTCATGATAGTTTATTACTGGCTTCATGACACACACACACACATATATATAGATATATGGAGAAATCAAATTTCAAATAATTTCTGTTCTAGTTCTATAAATAGTATTTTTCTATAGTGTACTCTCATTTCTTCTTAATTATATTTCCACTAACTAAGCTTTTATGTACACAGAGACACTCAGGAACTTAGTCCGAATTATCTAGATGTGTGGATTTAAAGTGGATTAATTAAACTGAATTAAGTCTCTGTACAGACACTCTCATATATAATTTAAGTTGCCTTTATTTGGTTTATTTTAAGTCATTTAAGATAAACCAAATGAAGGATCCACTTTAATTTTACAAATTGAGTTAATTAGATTAAGTTTCCTGAGTGTCCCCATGTAGACAAGCCCTATATATAACCCTGAATCAAGTGTGAAGACCCAATGGTAACTTGCATAATGATGTGGGTTACTCTAAAAGAGCAAAGCCAGACAAATCAGATGATTTAAGGCCACAGACTGCCCTTAATTCATGTGCACAATGCTACTGACATGTGTCTCACACACACAGCCCTGGTAGAGCTCTCCCTGTAGCTGGACAAGCCACGGCTATTATGTTTGGAGGCCACCTCACTGGGCCCTGTATGCTCTTTAAGCCTCCTGTGTCTGAACAGGTCTAAACACTGGCTGGGTGAGGTCTCTAGGCATACTCTCGAGGTGCAGGTCCTCTGACTAGCACCCCCTTCTAAGAGCAGCAAGTCCATGGTCCAACTGCTCATCCACCTTACACCGTTGACATGGGTGCTCTGGGTTCACAGTTTAACTCTGCAGAGGCATGTCACAATGAGAGCCAGCAGACACACAAACTGTGAAATGCCATTGCTCTTAGTAACAGAAGAACTACTGAGATGTAAATAAAATAAACGCAGCTATGTGCATTTCCTTGTCTCAGCTTCCTCACCACTACAGAGACGTTTTTGAGTTTGGAGTGCCCAGAATCCTCCCCCTGCAGTTCATGGTTTATCTTCAGAATCATGGAGCCTTTCTCAGCTAGCTTTCTCTGACCTTGGTTAGTTAAGCAGTTAAACCGGATCCCTCTGCTACATAAGCATACCCATTTCTTCCCCTGCTCTGCCCAAAACTTGATGTGGGACTCCCTGGCGTTTTTATTTCCCCAGACCAATGTCTAAATTCTTCGATCTTTTGCTGGGAATTTTCCACTCCCCCTTTCTGCATAGCATCATCATCATCACTGCAAATCCCAAACGGACGTAGCTGCCTTGCAGTTCGAGTGCCACTAAGATTACCTCTAGCTAGGTGAGTTAGGTTGTATATTCGATTGGTGTCCCTCACCTTATCGCACCAACAAAGCTTTTGGTACGCAGGTGATCACCATTTCATAATGTATTGATCTTCCAGCCTAATTATTATCAGGATGTCTATACCAAGAAAGATGCCAAAATGAAGCCAGTGTTGATGGAGACAGTTGCTGGATTTGGTTAAAAATCTCGTTGTTGGGCTTGTCCTGTTGGAGAAATTAGCTTCTTCAAGTTTTAACCAACCCATTGACCCTAGATGTTGCCCCCTTAATAGGAAACCATTGAAGGTCTAATGACTACCATGACATGGCAGAAATATGATGCATCCCTGCCATCAAATGGTGGGTTCCACATTCCATGATACAATAATGTTATAACTGCAGCACTCACCATTCATAAATTGTATATAGACAGAGTCTAAATATCTTCATATTGTCCACGGAGGCTCCGCCAAGAACAGAGAACTTCATACATTATTTTATTGCTATTGTGGCTAGATACACTTCTTTAGTTGATTCCTTTATTTAGTTAATCCTGGGAGAATTCTGTGCCCCTGAGCATTCTCAGAATTAATGGCCCCTGCAGATTTCTTTGTTTCCCTGCAGGAAAATGACTTTTTGACAGGGAAACAAAGGGAAGCTGGAAGAGCAATGACGCACCACTCGCAACCTCTGAAGGTACATCGCTTCAGGCACCCGGAGCAGCAGACAGAAAGGTAAATCACTGGAGAGCTGGGGACACCGCAGCCAATGGCTTCTGTCCTGAACCTGGATCAGCTGCTAATCCCATTGGGCTGGAGGCAGGAGAGAACAGGACTTCCTCTTCCCCTGCAAGGACTGGCTGGGGTTGTGTCAGAAACCCGTCCCAGCTGCAGAAGGCTCATCATCTTCTCCTGATTCCTGACACCATTACCCTTCAGCTGCAGGGCAAGGTCTCACTGTAAGGGGCAATGCTCCCCTATCTGCCCAACCGTCATGCATCTGGCCCTCCCATGCCCAGACACCTTCGCCAAACCTCACCCCCATAGACCCAGAACCCCTCTAGCCTTGATTCCAGAACCCCACCCCACTGAATCTCAGCCCCTGCATCTGGAGCCCCCTCTGCACCCAGACCCCCTGCCTCCTGACCCCCCCACCCCTGCACCCAGACAACCCCCAACTGAGCTCCGTGCACTCAAACCCCCACTCTGACCCCCAGCTAAGACCCCCCTAAACCCCCTCCACTTAGCCTCAAAAACTTTTACCTGGAAGGCCCTGCAGAGTCCCATTGTCCCTTCACCTGGAAACGCCCACACTGACACTCTCTGCTTCCAGATCCCCCTTGTCTAGAGCCTCCCTCAGTCAGCTGCCTGGACCCAGATTGTCCCACACAGACACCTCTCACCCCACACCCGGACCCCCCCCACACTGAGACCCTCCACACTTGGATCGTGCCAGGTTGAGCATGCCAGGTTGAGTGTGACTGCCCCACACTTGATGAATCTGATGCAGAGGGCAGGGCTTCAGGGTGTTTCTGGGGCAGGCCCTGGCCTTGTGTCAGGGTTGGGAGCAGCCTCACTGCTTATGTTCTCGAGGGGTGGAGGTTGCGGAGTCTTTGTAGAGCCAGTGGCCTGTGGTCCACACTGTAATGCTGGAACCTCTGCATTTATTTATTGACAAATAAAACTTGCAGAATATTGTGTGCAGAATTTTTAATTTTTTGGCACAAAATGCCCTCAGAAGTAATTTAATCTACAAGCGACTGGTTCACCAGACCAATATTTCACAGATTAACAATGTCCGGGCAGAATAAAATCTAACATATAATCTAAAATAAATGTAACAAGAGTAACAGTAGCTGAAAACTTTGCATCAGTTTAGGGACCTAGCATATATATTTCAGGGTGGGATTCAATTTTTTCTCCATTTAAAATATGACCCCTTGAATGCCTGCCATTGCTTAATTCAGTACAGTGCAAAAGCACGTTTCTCTCTTTCAGGATGTAAGTAGTTCCAATAACATTTTAAAGTGAGGCACATGCTTTAGTATATTTCTTAAATGGGACCACCAGAGGCTGTACGATGGCCTGCCAGCCTCGGTTCTGACATCTGGGTTTGAAATAAGAACCTGCCGAGATGAAACGCATGAGTCCCTACAGTGTAAGCTACACGGCTAGCAGAGCAACAGAGCTACACGCTAGTTTAGGGCTGTGATGGACTCAGAGAGAGCGCTCCGTAGATCAGGCAGAAGCGGCAAGAAAGGACTCCATTGCAAACATGGTCCAGACCGTACTGGACTAGATGTTCATAGAAGCGATAGGAGGAATATAAGGTTAGGCTTCATTAGAAAGTCACACAGCTTCCGATTTACAACACCTGAGGATCTGGCCCAGTTAATTGCAGGATAAAACCCGAAATCACACCAGCTTTCGTCTTGACCATTTACCAAAAGAGCTGAATAAATACAGAGCAGTGGCACAAGCGTTTGAAAGAGCCAAAGAGAGACCTGCAACACCCCCATTTCAGTGCTTCCTGATGCATTCAGTAGATTTTCTGTAAATGTGGATAGTGGGTTTTCAGCTAGATTGTACCTAAAGATGATATAGAAGCACATTTCCAGATTTTCCACCCCCATATTTAGAGTGAATATCAGCAGGAATTTTAATAGCTAACTCCGAGATTCCTGTGTGTCCGTTATGTGGAAAAAGCCAAGGCCAAGATTTTCAAAAATTAGTGCTATTAAGGAAACGCTTCTTTTAGCTGTTTCCACTGTTGCTGCCCATCGAGCAGAAGTTTTCAGAGAAGTAGCCACCATGACTCCAAAATCTGTTTTTTGAGTGGGAACAGCTAATTTAGACGCCCATCCTTTAGAAGGCAGAGATGGGGTTATTTTTTCCAATCTGTGTTACTTTCCACTTATCAACACTGAATTTCATCTGGCATTTTCTTGCCCAGTCCCCCAGTTTCGGCAGACCCTTTGTAAGCCTTGGCACTCAGCTTGGGACTTGACCGTCTGGAGAAAGTTTGGATCGTCTGTCAGTTTTGCCACTTGACTCTTCACCCCCTTTTCCAGCTCATCTGCAGATCAGCACAGGTCCCTCTCCAGATTCTTGAGGGACTCTGCTAGGTATCTGCTTCCAGTATGACAACAGACCCTTAACTCCTATGCTTCCTTCCCCATCTCTTAGCCACTCACTGAAGCAGAGGCCTTTGCCAGGTACTAATCACTTACTCTGGGTTTATCCATAAATAGAATTGAATGTAAGTATAAAAAGTAAGATTTAAGTGTTTCCAAGTAATAACAGACAGAACAAAGTAAGTTACCAAGCAAAATAAAACAGAACACGCAAGTCTAATACATTAAGAAACTGATTACAGGTAAAGCTCCTCCTCAAAGATGTTTCAATAGGCTTCTTTCACAGACTAGAGTCCTTCCTAGTCTGGGCCAAATCCTTTCCACTGATGCAGTCCTTGTCATTTTCAGAAGACATTTTAGGTGAAAATTAGGGGTTTTCTCATGACTGGAAGTTCCCTTTGTTCTGTTCCACAAGGAGGGAATCTTTTGTTTCTCTGGGTTCCCACACCTCCTTCAAATGGAAAAGTACTAGGTTTAACATGGATTCCAGTATCAGGTGACATGGTCACATGTCACTGTAAGACGTCATTCTTCATTACCCATGGGCTGGCTGACACGTTCACAGGAAGGCTTGCAGGTGAACAAAGTGTTTACAACCAATTTTCCTTGTCAATGGGAGCCATCAAGATGCTAAACCACCATTAATGGCCCAGATTTTGCATAAATAATTACATTAGGACTTCAGAGTTATACTTCATATTTCTAGCTTCAGCTACAAGCATGCTACATGCATATAAATAGGAGGAATATGTTCAGTAACATATTCCAGTTACATCACATTTATCACATTTATACCTTTCATTTATACGTTACAGGAGACCTTTCGCATAAAGCATATTCCAGTTACATCATATTTATACTCATAAGCATGTTTTCACAAACATATCGAGTGCAACGCCACAGTTGTGAAGACCAAGACTATAACAGGGTTCAAAAAAGAGCTACATAAATTCATGGAGGATAGGTCCACCAATGGCTATTAGCCAGAATGGGCAGGAATAGTATCCCTAGCCTCTCTTTGCCAGAAGCTGTGATTGAGAAAAAGGGGATGGATCACTTGATGATTAACTGTTCTGTTCATTCCTTCTGATGTGCCTGGCATTGGCTACTGTCGGAAGACAGGGTCTGGGCTAGATGGATCTTTGGTCTGACTTAGTAGAGCGATTCTTATGTCTCGTGCTAGTAGCTCTTCAAATACTTTCTTGTCTTGCCTTGCACTACCTTTACACTTGACTTGCCAGAGTTCATGTTCCTCTCTACTTGGCTTTGATTTCCAGTTTTCTAGTCCCTGTGGGACTAAATGAAGAAGCGTATCTCCCCTGGCTGATTGCAGGACAAACCGCTCCCCCTTATTGCCGTACTTGGACCTACCTCCCTGGGTTGAAAGGAGAATTGAACCGAGGCCATGGTGGTGAGAGTGCCAAAATTCGACCACTTAGACCACCAGGGAGAAAAGGGTAAGGTGCTGTCTCTGCACCTGGGCCCGAGACTAGGTAGGGCCATGTGTGGATGGCCGGCAGTGCCAGGAGCGGCCAGAGGACAGGTCAAAGGCCCTTTGAGAGCGGGCCCAGAGGACATTGGAGTTTGAAAGGCAGGATGGGGGAAAGGGAACGAAGGAGAAAAGAAAGAGACACTTGAAAAGGAGAAAGAAGACTTTAGAATACACTAAATTGAAAGGCCTGGCCAGCACATGGAAACAGGCTCCAGGCTGGGAATCAAACCCAGGCTACAGCAGTGAAAATGCTGACTCCTGACCACTAGACCATTAGGGAGAAGCCATGGAGTTGTGCTTGGCAGATGCTGGTCACATGTGTGGGACCCCCCTCCCCGCCATGCCCTCCATGTGACAAAGTGCAGAACGGGAACCTCTGCACTCCAGCTGACTGCAGGGAATGGTCAGCCAGAAGGGCCATGGCAAAAGAATCAGCCTGCCTTCTCTGAGGAATGAACGCAGGACCTCCAGATTGAGACTGACGCACTGCTGGCTGTGCTAAGAAGGCTCCTTGCAAAAGCCCCTGCCACTGCCAGCTCCCTGTTCTGTGCTGCCTGACAGCACATTTCAGTTCAGCTGCAGGACAATGCGTCACATCACCTGCCTGAAGGCAGAAACAGCCCACCTGGCTACCCCTGCCACTGGCCCCTCCAGAGAGCGGACAAAGTGGGTCAGACCAGTGCTCCATCTGCTGCACAGTCTCTCTTCTCACAGCGGCCCGTGCCAGAGACGCACGAGGGGATAAAGAGAAGAGGGCAGTTTTCACTGAGTGACCTCCTCCCCCGCCCTCTGGCACCTGGAGCTTTTGGGACCCGCAGACCATGGGCTCGTTCCTCTGACCATCTTTGTTGACAGCCATTGAGGGTCCAAGCCTCCATGAACAGGGAGAGCAGAGAATAGAAATGGAAGTTGTTTACGGATTATATTACCTATCTTACTCAGTACACATAGTTATATGGATAATAAAGACGCTGATGCATTACACCGGGCCCTAATAGATTAATTTTTTTAAGTGGCTAATGTCAGACCATGGATAGAAAAATCTATGACATGTGATTGAGCCATAGAGACCCAAGTATGTGGGAGACATTTCTGCACCATTGAGCTGATGGACCAAGTGGTGCTACCAGACAGCCAAGGTTAGGAAACAGCAGTATTACTGAATTTTTCTGCAGTAAGGAGATCAGCTTTATTTTTGCATCTGCCACTTGTCCAGATAGTTTCATTCAGGGTTGTCGAGCGATTAAACAACAATAGAATACCATTTATTTTAAATATTTTTCTATGTTTATTATAATATATTTTAATATATTATAATTTATTTTCAAATATATTAATTTCAATTACAATACAGAATACAAACTGCACAGGGCTCAGTTTATATTTATTTTTATTAGAAATATTTGTATTGTAAAATGTATTTTTCAATTCACCTAGTAGAAGTACTGTAGTGAAATTTCTCTATTATGAAAGGTGACTTTACATGTATAGAATTATGTACAAAAAAACTGCATTCAAAAATGAAACAATATAAAACTTTAACTCTACAAGTCCTCTCAGTCCTAGTTCTTGGTCAACATATCACTCAGATAAACAATGTTGCTTTCAATTTGCCAGAGAGAATGCCGCCTGCTTCTTGTTTACAATGTCACCTGAAAGTAAGAACAGGCATTCGCATGGCACTGATGTAGCTGGCGTTGGAAGATATCTACGTGCCAGATGCGTTAAGGATTCATATGTCCCTTCATGTTACAATCACCATTCTAGAGGACATGCTACCACGCTGATGATGGGTTCTGCTCGATAAGGATCCAAAGCAGTGTATGCCAAACGATGTTCAATTTCATTATCTGACTCACCACCAGCAGAAGGTTGATTTTCTTTTTTGGTGGTTTAGGTTGTGTAGTTTCCGCACGGGAGCGTTGCTCTTTTTAGACATCTGCAAGCGTGCTCCATATTTCATCCCTTTTAGATTTTGGAAGGCACTTCAGATTCTTAAATCTTCGGTCTAGTGCTGTAGCTACTTTTAGAAATCTCACTTCCGTACTTTCACTTTTGTGAAAGTGTTCTTAAAACGAACATGTGCTGGGTCATCATTCGAGATGTCTATAACATGAATGCATGCAGAATGCATGTGAAACAGCAGGAGACATACAATTCTGCCCCTAAGGAGTACAGTCACAAATTCAACTGACACGTTTTTTAAGAGAGCATCATCAGCATGGAAACATGTCCTCTGGAATGGCGGCCAAACGATGAAGGGAAAACCTGTTCTCACTTGCAGGTGACAGTGTGAATAAAAAGTAGGCAGCAATAGCTCCCTCAATGAAAACAAACTTGTTTGTCTTAGCCATTGAAGAATTAGGACTTAGTGGATTTGTAGACTCCAAAGTTTTACACTGTTTTGTTTTTGAGTGCAGTTATGTAACCAAAATAAATCTGCATTTGTAAGTTGCACTTTCACTATAAAGAGATTGCACTTCAGTAACTGTGTGAGGTGAATTGTTTATCGTTTTTACAGTGCAAATATTTGTAATTCAAAATAATAATATAAAGTGAGTACCGTGTCCTTTGTATTCTGTGTTGTAATTGAAATTAATATTGAAAATGTAGGGGGGAAATCCAAAAATATATAATAAATTTCAATTGATGTTCTATTATTATAAGTGCGATTAATCGCAATTAATTTTTATGAGTTAATCTCATGAGTTAACTGTGATTAATTGACGCCCCTAGTTTCACTCTATAACTATTTGCAAGATATTTAACTGGGGCAGCGACTGGGAGGACTCACCTATGTGAGAAAATAATGATTGGCTTGAAATATTCCATCGCTGTGTGTCTTTAATAATAAATTCAGTGGCTAAAAATTGATGAGGTAATTTTAAAAGGCCCAAAGAATCTTTGGCAGTCTGGACTCCTCAATCTCTAATTGATGTGCTAACCAAGGAGAAAGAAAAACTGTCCTAAAAGGCCTCTAAATAATTAACTAACCAAAAATCTATTTTCTGTGAAAATTTTCCAACAAAAAAGTTTTATTCAATATTTTACTTTTGAAATGTTTTGATTGTTCACCAGAAAATTTTTATAGCATTTCAATTTGGTTTTCAAAAACAAAAAAATTTCGTTCTTTGATTTTCATTTTTTATTGCCTCCCCCCCCCAGTTCCTTTCCCATTTCTCCTTGCCACTGTGTGCAATAGTATGAATAATATCTGGAGGTGGCGGGATGTTCGGTGTCTTTCCCCCCCCTTTTTCTTTTTTCTACTCTGCAGTTTTCAAAGCTTCCCCAGCTTTGGAAAACATACACAGTGTCAAAAGGATGAAGTTTAACTTGTAGTTTAATACAATTGGTATCGCCTCAGAAGGGAGGCAGAGACTAGCCGTGGTCTCTGTCCTCATGCCCCTCAGCACCACAAGAGGTCGGCCCTGGCCAGCTATGGGTCAGACCCGAACAGCACTGGGTCTCTGGCTTCATGTGCTGCACAAGGAGGCTTTGCGGGTCCTCAAACAAAGCTCAACTGGGGCCTCGGCCATGTGCTGGCTTTCTGCACTGGGGCAACTTCTCCCCCATTGAGAATCTAGGAATTGTTACTCTGGGGAGTAATGTTGCGCCCCCCCCCCTTCCCCCCCCCCCCCCCCGCTAATGAAGAGCAGCCACCTCTAGACAGGGTGAATAGGCAGGGGTTGGGAAGCACGCCACTTGTATGCAGACCATTAAGCAAACTACCATATTGGGAATGACGTCTCCTCTAAAACAGCAGAGCAACTGTAAAAATATTAATGAGCTTCAGGGTTCTGTATTCAACATAGCCGTATCTGAAACCGAAGAAATAGCTCCAGGGAACTTGCAAGGTGTACAAAATAGTACATTAAAAACTGTTGAAACTGGAATGATTTAGTGAGTTAAAAAAGGCCATTCAAGTATAGACTTGTTCTAAATGTCTCAATGCTGCTTTCCGTGCCTCCAAATGTGAGATACCGGTATTTGTGGAATCAAAAGTAGGTCAGTTATTTTTGTCACTCATTAGTACTTGTGAAAAATCTGTGTAGTGAATGTAATAACGTACTGTAGTGGCTGAATTTGGGAAGCTAGCATTTCTTTAACACATTTTTGGGATGTGCCTAAATGACATGATTTCCTGATTGCAATGTAAAAGATGATTATTTTCAAAGTCCAGCATCCTTGAAATCTCAACCGTATGAAATCTCATTCTCATCTTGTGAAACTGCTTCTGCAAATAGCCACCTTGCTTTGTTAAAGCTTGGCTCTGAAAATGACTGGATACAGGTTAACAGAGCTTGGTGAGCAAAAATCTCTCATCCTAGCCACAGAACCGTCCCCATTCTTTATTAAACACTGGTAATATGCTCGGAGCTGACTACAACACAAAATATGTGACACTCTGCTCCAATCTGAGGCCCTGAGCCGATGCCCATGGAAGTCTGCGGAAAAGCTCCCATGAAGCACTTCTACAAACAGTCAAAAAAGTCGTAGAGTCTTAGCCCACTGAGGTCAGTGGGAGCCTTACATTCATTTCAGCTGGGTCTCCATCAGCCCATGGCACTGACTGATGTGAGCCAGCATAGTGTGGCCACTATTCCCAGTAGTAAGCTTTCATTAAGGTGAAATTCACCTTGCTGCAGAGTGCCACCACCAAGCCCATGCACCACTGTGCAACCCACAACCCTTTTAATCCTTCAGAATAGGCTGAAGTGGGTCTAAAGTGTCCTTTATGCTGATTCTTGCCACAGAGCTGGATTTAATCTATGTTGGCAAGATTAGGCACTAAAACAGACCCAGAAAGGAGGGTTGGGTGAAACCCTGGGGAGCTGCTGAGAACACTGTGTTCTGTGAACATTCGGTGAGAAGGAGCAGTGAGTGCTGAGGGTCAGCGTTTAGAATGGGGAAGGTCACACATCATGTGACTCTCTAATCTTTTTCCTCTTGTCAAATCCACATGCCAAAGGAGGGCTCGGTGGGACATTCTGGAGTAGTTGGTTGAGGCTTTTTAGAGGAGAGATTTTTGCACTCCGAAGTGCACTTTATGGAAACACAGGGTTAGTTTTGGACTTGTGCTGTGTCTTTTGTTCTGTACACAACAATGAAGAAACCATTGAACCTATATTTCTGGGAAAAATTTATGTTGACTATTTTAAACAATTATTCACTCAGCCATCTCTGACCCACTGCTCTGAGCTGTCACCCCCTGTGACAATCCCTCCCTTAGCTTCCTGCCCTTTCTACATAACATTCAAGCCCCTTGCCCTCATCTACATCATGAATTGTTTAAAAAAATTTCCTAGTGCAGGCAAAAATCTACTAGCTAACTCTTACCAAAAATATCAATGTGTCCCCAACCTAGACAAGTGATGCTAAAATGTATGCACACTTAGATTCTCTCTCTCTTGTCCGCTTTCCCCACCATGGACCCACACACTAAACTTCCTCATATTTCATCCTCCCTTAGTGTTGCACGCTTCCCTCTGCCAGAGATTAGGAGTGGGAAAAGACCTTGCGTCCTTTCATCCCTCCTCTCACCCACCTTGGGATGTCTTGCTGTCCTTCAGGGGCTCATTGGAGGAAGCTGTCCTTGCCCTCAGGAGACCCCCCCGCCCAGGAATTGCAGACTCTTTCACCCACCTGGACAGCCCGCACTACAGATAAAGATTGTACTTAAGGCTCAAGGGTGAATAGCCACCCGACCTTCCACTCGGACCCCTCTTAGAGCAAATCTGCCGATTTGGGAAGCTGTCCTTGTGATAGGTATGCTGCTGAAAGTGAACAGAGCTACGTGGATTTTACAAGCAACAGTGACTGCACTGGCTAAGGCACACTGAAGATACCAAGAGCCAGGTTTGTAATCCAGCCGCTGCTGCATACACTGAAGTGTGTCCTTACAGAGTGCAAGTTCCGATTGCCTTAGAAGCATAAATTAATCCTCACAGAAGCCTTTTCTGGAGAGAAACCACCCACCCAGCTGCTGACTACCAGGAAAGAAAAGTTTTTGATCCTACTTTGTTAAAACATGGATGACAAACGCATGAATGTCTTCCAGCAAAAACCTTTCCTTTGCAATGTAATTAGATTTGTCTTTTGTGCTGTGTGGTTTGACTACTCCGTGGCAGACTCCAGACAGAACGCTGAGTCGTTTGTCCTTCGTTTGGAAAAAAGCACAGTTCACAGCAGTGGCTCTTTTCATTCGGCCGCGGCGGTTGGTCCTCACTCATCTTTGTGTGCGCCCATCTGACTGTAGGTGGGACTTCCAGTATGGCTGCTTCCAATAAATGTGGTTAGTTCTGTTACTAATAAAATCATACAATATCAGGGTTGGAAGGGACCTCAGGATGTCATCTAGTCCAACCCCCGAGTAGTAGCTGTGGTTTGCATGTGCCTTTTCTGGCTGTCCAATGTACGATGGCGCTCTCCATTCATCTTTGTCTTCCTGTTTATACCTCCAACAGACGTCAATATCTGCTAATTGTCTCATTTTATAGCTGTGTGAGCTGAGGCACAAGCTCAGTAACAGAGCCAGTAAGATACTCTGGAATCCTGACTTCCAGCTCCTCCTACAGCCTCTGGATACACTACATTTTATCGTTCACTAACAGTACAGGGCTAGATTACTTGTACTGCACTCAATAAATAATCTCGATTTTTAAAGTCTCTCCTGCCTTAATAATGGAACTTTCTTAGGTCTCTAATAATTTGTATCCATTACCTCGTCCTTTTCCTCTGTATATTTTTTGAGACAGGGCTGAGATTTTCAAAAGTGGTGAAGGTTTGGTCTATGCTTAAAAATTAAACGAGTGTAATTATATTGGTCCAGGGGGTATGACAACAAAAATCCAAGTGTAGGTGCAACTGTGCTGATTGATAGCTAGATAGAGCCTTTAAGAGAGGCGGTGTTCCTACAACAGGAAGACTTTGAAGGTGTCAACAAACTTATGCACAAGGGATTATCAAGTCAATACAGTACCTGGATGGTCAGAAAGTCTTTGACATGGTCCTCACCAAAGGCTCTTAAGCAAAATAAGCTCTCATGGGATAAGAAGGAAGGTCTTCATCGATCAGTAATTGGTTAAAAGATGGGTAACAAAGGATAGGCATAAATGGTACTTTTTGCAATGGAGCGAGGTAAATAGCGGGGTTCCCCAAGGATCTGTACCTGTCCATATGCTGGTCAAGATATTCATAAGTGATCTGGAAAAGGGGGTAAATAATGTGGTGGCAAAATTTGCAGATGATACACAATATAGTTAAATTTGCCAGAAGCTGGGAACTAGCAACAGGGGATAGATCACTTGACGATTACCTTCCATAATGACAGGTTTCAGAGTAACAGCCGTGTTAGTCTGTATTCGCAAAAAGAAAAGGAGTACTTGTGGCACCTTAGAGACTAACCAATTTATTTGAGCATAAGCTTTCATGAGCTACAGCATAAGCATCATGAGCATCCAATGAAGTGAACTGTAGCTCACGAAAGCTTATGCTCAAATAAACTGGTTAGTCTCTAAGGTGCCACAAGTCCTCCTTTTCTTTTTGAGGATTACCTGTTTTCTTCATTCCCTCTGGGGCACCTGGCACTGGCCAGTGTTGGAAGACAGGATACTGGGCTAGATGGATCTTTGGTCTGACCTGGTAGGGCCATTCTTATGTTCTTACGTTCATAAGTCTAAATCTGAAGGGATGTCAGAAAACTGGGTGTCTAGGCAACAAAATGGCAGATGAAATTAAATTAAAGAAATGAAATTAAAATTAAGTTGAAAGTAGTGCACATTACAATACAATAATCCCAACTATACGTACAAAAGAATGGTGTCCTGTTTAGCTGTTACCACTCAAGAAAGAGACCTTTGAGTTACTGTGCAGCAGCAGTCAAAAAAGCTAACACTGTTAGGCACCATTAAAGTGATACATAATAAAACAGAAAATATCATAATACCACTATACCTGTTCTGTTCATTCCCTCTGAAGCATGTGGCACTGGCAACTGTCGGAACACAGCATACTAGTCTCGGTCTGGCCCACTGGTCTGGCCCAGTATGGATGTTATTATCTTCTTATTTGCAGTATTTTTGAAGGGTTGGTTGATACCAGGATTTAGAGGGAGAACGTGGATGAAGATTTTATTGGACCAACTTCTGTTGGTGAAAGAGAAAAGCTTTCAAGCTTTAGGCCTGGGAAAGGTATTCATAGTGTCACAGCTAAATGCAGGTGGATTATGCCAGAAACGCCTGTCAGTGCAGGCTGCAGCTACAGTAGAGGACTACATTGGCATGGCACTGCTGGCACAGGCACAGTAGTGTAGACGTCACCCAAGTGACACAAAAGCACAGGTGCTATGGACTTGTGCTCCTAAGGCCACATCTATACTGCAAAAACAAAACTCGTGGCAGTGAGTCTCAGAGTCCAGGTCAAGTGACTCGGACTAGCGGGGCTGGCGCTATGCATATAAAAATAGCAAAGTGGACATTGTCACTCAGGCTGGAGCCCGGAATCTGAGACCCTTCCTGGTCACTGGGTCTCAGAACCTGGAATCCAGTCCACCTGGGAACAGCTACACTGTTATTTTCCGAGGATTCCCATGCTTGATTCAGTTCTTGGCTTCAGTCCTTAAACAAGCAGAGCAAACTTTTGGACTACAGATCCAATACAACCCTATGAAAGGAAGGTCTCAGACATGCTCGCATGGCGTTTCTACAGAACTGGCTGGTATCCTACTGCTATTAAAAGACCTAGAAGGACAAGTTGTTCTCCTCCATGCAGGAACTGATCACAAAAACCTGGACAATATTGGATAGGTGTAGCGCAGCGTATACTAACAAAGAACAAATTTTGACCAGTTTATAGATAGATATTGGTAAATAATGCATAATGAATAATTTGGTTGATTCCCCCCCTTTTCTATTGTTGAATTGTCCATGAGCTGATCAGTTTTCTCAAACGTTTTCTGTATTCCCCTTATAGAAATACAGAAATGTAGAATGTAACAGGGATGGAACCAAGAGGGACAGATAGGTTTCTATAGAAATTATTTTAAAAACAGAATTTAATACATAATATCTAGCTACATACATGGCCCCATAAGCTTAGCTATTGCCTGACTGACAGCTATAGAATTATACGGTTTTCTTTTAAAAGAGTCTCTAGAAAAGTTTTTATTCCTTCTTAAATTATTGGGTGAAATCCTGGCATCACTGAAATAAATGGAAAACTACCCATTGATTTCAGTGGGGTCAGATTTTCACTCTGGGATTTTTTTAATATATCTTGGAATGATACACAGGAAAAGGTCCATGAATTGGTCTGTGGCTCATTAACGATATTCATTATTTTAAGATTTGACATATAGCTCATATGAGCTATAGCTCATAAGATATATTTCTCTGTCCTCCGATTGGATGAAAATGTCTAAAGGTTAGGTGGGGATGGTGTTCCCTCTAGCTCTGCTATTCAAGCTGTTCCATTGTGTATAACAACTTAACTATTCATTGGAACAGGGACTAGAAGCTGGGTAACCCCCAACCCCAAGTACCCTAACCATGGGGCTATAGAGGGGGCTCTGCCTCCCTTTTTTGAATGCCGGAGGCTCCTGAATCTCCCTGGGAGGCCGACTCTGTGCTTTTATTTTTTTAAGAAAAGCTTAAAAATGCCTGGAAACAAAGTGAAATGCTTGATTTGGAGATGAAGAAAATGTTCAGTTTGATCTGAAATGATTTTTTCCCCAGTTTTTTAGGATTAGTAGTGAACCAAAAACTCATTTATTCCCACAACCTCATTTGTTGTTGTTGCCATATCTCCTTACAAGCTCCCTATTGAATTTACTGATCACTTTCACTCCTATTTGTCATGCTTTCCAAATTCCTCCCATTAAAGATCTCGGGATTGGATTATTTTCTCCAAGAGTGTTACTTATATTACTTATATTATTACTGGAGTACAGGCTTCAGAGTGGTAGCCGTGTTAGTCTGTATCAGCAACAAGAACGAGGAATCCTTGTGGCACCTTGGACACTACCAAATTTATTTGAGCATAAACTTTCGTGCGCTATAGCTCACTTCATCGCATGCATGTAGTGGAAAATACAGTGGGGAGATTTTATATTTATATATACATGCTGCTGCTAGTGGTGTATAGTGTTGATGTAGCCAACGGCATCTATCAAACTACGTCCCACTTAGACTCATAGACATTAAGGTAAGAAGGGACCATCATAATAATCTAGTCTGACTTGCCCCACATCGCAGGCCCCAGAAACTCAACCACCTACTCCTGTAATTTATAACCTCTGGCTGAGTTAGTGATGTCTTCAAATAATGATTAAAGACTTCACATTTCAGAGAATCCACCATTTACAGTAGTTTAAATCTACACGTGCCCCATTCTGCAAATCTATTCCTGAGCTCTATTTCTCCTTTACTAGCCGGTCTTTTCATCTGCATCCGTGTAGGAGTCTCTTGCTTCCACTGGCCATTTTCCTCACCCAGGAGCATCCTCTCAGAGTTCTTCAGTCCAATTTGCAACTGTGAGTCTCCTTTTGCTGACCCTCCATCATGTGCTCTAATCCCCTCAACCACAGTTTCCACCTGCCTTTCCAAACTTCAGATCCAGCCCTCCATCACCCCACCTGGCTTTTGTCAGGTACTCGAGCACCACATAGATTCCCACAGCATCCACATCCGGTGATCTTCACTGTCTCTCCATTGGTTCGGTCACTACCATCGCTGCCACTGTGTCTGTAAACAAAAAAAACCGAAAACCCAAATCAACTCCAGAGTACCACACAGTTCCTCCCCAAACGCCCCTTTTTATAGCTCTGTTTGGTGGCTCTGCAGCTGGCTGACTGTTGGTTGCCTTCATAGGCACCTTAATCATGGAAATTCCCCCCTACTCAGGACTCTGCTTCTCTCACAGCACGCTGCCTCCTAGCAGCTTCAAAAAATTGAACAGGAGAAAAACAAACACAAACACCCACAAAATCTCACCCATAGTTTCCTACGGTCCGGGGGTTGCCTCCTCTCTTCTCTCCAACATAACTCACCCTTGTGTGGCTATAATCCCGTCTGAAGGTGACAAAAGCATAGATAACTGCATTGGCATCTCTGCATCAGAGAGGAAGGTTGCAACCTCCTTGCCGACAAAAGATGAAAAAGCACTCTTGCCTATAACTATTCTCTGGGGAGCTGGGAAGCACTGAGAATCCAACAGCACCCAGAAATTAGTGTCAACCTTGCGGGGGCGGGGCAAAAAGGCAGCCACACCCTGAATCAGGTGCACTATCACTTCTGAATTGCCCCATCCCACTTGGCAGCACCTTTGTATTATCCAGACTCAGGCTCAGTCTACTAGTTTGAGCCAGACCCCCAGTCTTCTTCCGAGTCTTGGAAAACAAAGATTCTTTAGTTTTCTTCCATGACCATATTTTAATTTGAGGTAGTTTGCAGAGGACGTGAACGGACGCAGGGTAGGGTTATGGACAGCAGCTCAGTTTTCAAGTCAAACCAAGGGTTTGGGTTCAGAATCAACAATGCCACAATCTGGAGAATTGATTTTGGCCCAACTTGGTGGACAAACCTTGAGATCACCGCTTTGAATTGTGAAAACCTCCGATCAGTTAATTACATTGATTTCTGCCGTCTGGGGAAAATCATGTGGGAGCAGACATTCTCACAAGAATTCGTCCATATACAAATCAGAACTGGAAACTAGACCCCCCCCCTTATAGATTTGGGTCAAAACTGGATTTAAATCCATTGGGGTATTTTCAGGTCTGGGGATTTGACCCATTACAATGGTTTCTGACTGAAGACTAGACTTGGCCTGTCTCACGCTGTTGCTCTGCACTCCACATTTCTAACATGTCCTTTACATTTCATTACATAACATGTCCTTCTACATTTCTAACATGTCCTTTCTAACATGTCCATTTCTAGCACGTCCTTTCTTGTTATCTAACAGCATTGGTTGTGTTCTGTGGATGAATTTAGAGGTGAAATGACCAGAAATCACAATGAACTATTTAAAGGAAAAGCCAGAATGAAGATCAAAATATTTTACAAGTAAAAATGAGAGTGAAAATATAATTAAGAATTTGAAAGTTTTGAAATGATCTCGGCATATATATGGATTCCTGTCATACTCAACAAAACGCCATCAAGATGCTTCTACTATTTTATTTTCTTGTCCATGAAAGAGAAAAAAAGAAGTCATTAGAGATACTGTCCTTTGTTTCTTAGTCATTTTCCATTATTATATAGAAAATGGGACTTATTGATAGAACTGAAATTGGATGCCAGTCTCTGAGGACTAGGTTCATAGTCACTTCGTTTCCTGTAAAGCTTCCAAGTTTATACTTATTTTTGAAGAAAAAGCTAAACTGAAAGTTGGAAGCCATTAAAAATAATGCAGTAAGATTTTAACTCATTCTGATGTTTACTTATTTTGACTTTAATTTACTCTGATGTTTTGATGCGTTTGTTGGCATATCTCCATGAATACAAGATCTGAATTGTTCCTAATTGATATTTGGCAGCAGAATACAGAATATCAGTGTCCACCGAACAACCACTTTTCGTCCAGTCTTTTAATTTGTAGTGACAAAGATCGAGGTTCGCTTTGATACGAACTTTCTCAGATGCTAAGTTATTCCAGTTTCTTGAGTCTTTAAATCTCAGAGCCTAAATGACCATAGATACCTCTAAATTGGGTACAACCATGAAGCATATCAGAAACCCATTCTGTCATGGGCTTTGTTTGATTTTGAGTCTCTTTGTGCAAGTGACATTGTTTGAAATCCACTGTGTCAGTCAGTACATCATTTTGGTAATCAGTCAAAGTGGCAGTGTGAGAGTCAGCTCCCTGTGTGGCAGGATATAAATCAGTTCTCAGCATGATGAGAGGAAAGTCTGTTTGTAGAACAATAGTACTGATCAATTCACAGCAGGAATGCTTGTTAGTTTCCAATACAGCATGGAGTGTGTGAGTCGTCTATTTTGCTCAATGCCATATACAGTCAGAGGAATAGTTTGGTGCATGACAAATTGGTACTTCGTGCATCAGAAAGCAGTAAACTTCCTAGAATAAAAAGTGAAGACAACTTGCTTTTCCAGCTCTCCCTTAAGAAATCTCAATAGTAGACATAGCTGAGGGACTCTTTGTCCTCACAGAAAGTTTGAAGGGTTCCTTACTGTCATGCATCTGAAAATATGCTTGTTGCTGATGGCCTGGTTGCCTACTCTATAAAATGTGGATGAAGAATGTGGTATATACTGCCAGTGCTATCTGGACACTGGGGTAGCAGATCTTCTCCTGTAAGGTGGCATGAGTCCTAGAGACTTATCTGTAGACCAAGTCTCCTTCAGTTTACCCAATGGGTAATTAACCTTAACACTAAATAAACCATCTCCTTCAAAGGTTAAATCTTCTATTTTTGCCCTGGTATCCAGTGGGAGATAAGATGAATGTAGCCAAGCATGTCTACGCAGAGATATTGCTATTGCCAGTGATCTAGCAGCACTATCAGACACGTCAAACAGTGCCCTAAGGGCATGTTCGGCTACATTTTGACCTTTGTTAATAGTAGCTGATGTCAACTTCCTTTGGTCCTCTGGTAGGTGTTTGGTGAAAAGGGCCATTATTGCTTGGCACTTGGCTATATACATATTTAAGGATGCGGAAAAAAATTATTTCCTACTCAGAGAATCTAACTTCCTTCCTTCTTTATCCATTTGAGCAGAAGGTTGAAAGCCTGATATCAGTCTTTGAAGTGTAGCTGCTATGACTAGGAATCAGAGTAACAGCCGTGTTAGTCTGTAGCTCACGAAAGCTTATGCTCAAATAAATTGGTTAGTCTCTAAGGTGCCACAAGTACTCCTTTTCTTTTTATGACTAGGAAGTTTGCTTGAGGATATTCGTGAAAACAAGAGAACCCTGCCTATGGGATTTGATACAGTTTAGCTGCCTTTTTAGAAACTTTCTGACATGAAGATAGTTTGGACCAAAGGGACTTTGCTGGTTGCCATAATCCTTTTAATAGGGGTAAAGAGACTTTAGGTTTCATTGTTGATCCTAAAATATCAAATACCAGATGTGTAGTCACCTCTAATGCTACAGATGATAAATTCATGATTGATGAGACTCTATCCAGCAACTTGTGGAACTGAATTGTGTCCTCAGACAGAGACAAGGCTGCTGTTACTCCTACATTTTCATCAGGAGATGAACTGTTCTGCGACTGTCCTGAGTCATAAGGACACTCATCCAGTGGAGGTCCCTCTTGATATTTCTTTTCGGATGTTACCTTCTCTTCTGCAGAAGGAGATTGATCCAATGTTCTCGGATCTGTGGCTGAAGGATCTGGACATCTCCGCTCCATATAACATGGTGGAATCTGTTCCAGCCCTGGAGGGTTCAGTCTTCTAGCATGTAAAGAAAAAGGAGAAAGAGTTGGCCAATACGGCCACAGCACCCACAGAGGCATAGGATAGTTCTGGCAGCTTGTCCAGTCTGGTATCATACTCTCCAAAGGCTATCCAGGAAATTCGGGCTCACTCCTTGTCCAAACACGCCTTCCATGAGAAGAATGTCCAGTCGAAACCTGTACCAGATCCAGCTCTAGCTCCGACCTTGGATCCGACACTGAAGCCATTGGTGAGACCCGTGATGTAGGAACTCAAAAAGGCAGGGGTGGGGGAGATCATCCCTAGTGATCCTGTAAGAATCTGGGGTAAAAGTGGAAGTGAAGACAGGTAACTTTCCCTCAAACCCTTTGTCTTGGTCTTTTGTCCGAAGGAGACTGCATTTCAGTAGGGTCCATAGAAGGGTGTGGATCTGGTTAAATTCAAGCCATCACCTCAATAATGTGCCATTGGTTCTTTGTTAATGGTTATGGGGCAGTGCTGGAGACACTGTAAGGTGCCTCTAACAGGCACTGCTACTAGGAAGTTCCACCATCTTAGCTGCACAAGGTTGGTGCACTCCAAAAGTGGAACTATGCAGACGGCACTCAAAAAAGAAGGCAGGGTTTCTAATCCTTTAATCATTCTCGTGGCTCTTCTCTCAACCCTCTCCAAATTATCAACATCCTCCTTGAACTGTGGGCACCAGAACTGGACAGAGTATTCCAGCATCAGTTTCACCAGTTCCAAAAATAGAGGTAAACAACCTCCCTTCTCCATCTCAAGGATTCCCTGTTTATGCGCTGAGGATTGCATTAAATTCTCTTAAATTCACACTGGGAGCTTGTGTTCAGCTGATTATCCACCATGACCCCCAGGATAGAGTCCCCCATCCTGTAAGTATGGCCTACATTCTTTGTTCCTAGTTATATACATTTACATTTAGCCAAACCATTCCGATGTGTAGAAAGAATAGTAAATATGGCAGGCAACCAGCTTGGCTTAACAGTGAAATCCTTGCTGATCTTAAACACAAAAAAGAGGCTTACAAGAAGTGGAAGATTGAACAAATGACCAGGGAGGAGTATAAAAATATTGCTCGGGCATGTAGGAATGAAATCAGGAAGGCTAAATCACACCTGGAGTTGCAGCTAGCAAGAGATGTTAAGAGTAACTAGAAGGGTTTCTTCAGGTATGTTACCAATAAGAAGAAAGCCAAGGAAAGTGTGGACCCCTTACTGAATGAGGGAGGGAACCTAGTGACAGAGGATGTGGAAAAAGCTAATGTACTCAATGCTTTTTTTGCCTCTGTCTTCACGAACAAGGTCAGCTCCCAGACTACTGCACTGGGCAGCACAGCATGGGAAGGAGGTGGCCAGCCCTCTGTGGAGAAAGAAGTGGTTCGGGAATATTTAGAAAATCTGGACGTGCACAAGTCCATGGGGCCGGATGCGTTGCATCCGAGAGTGCTAAAGGAGTTGGCGGATGTGATTGCAGAGCCATTGGCCATTATCTTTGAAAACTCATGGCGATCCGGGGAAGTCCCGGAAGACTGGAAAAAGGCTAATGTAGTGCCCATCTTTAAAAAAGGGAAGAAAGAGGATCCTGGGAACTACAGGCCAGTCAGCCTCACCTCAGTCCCCGGAAAAATCATGGAGCAGGTCCTCAAGGAATCAATTCTGAAGCACTTAGAGGAGAGGAAAGTGATCAGGAACAGTCAGCATGGATTCACCAAGGGCAAGTCATGCCTGACTAATCTAATTGCCTTCTATGATGAGATAACTGGTTCTGTGGATGAAGGGAAAGCAGTGGACGTGTTATTCCTTGACTTTAGCAAAGCTTTTGACACGGTCTCCCACAGTATTCTTGTCAGCAAGTTAAAGAAGTATGGGCTGCATGGATGCACTACAAGGTGGGTAGAAAGTTGGCTAGATTGTCGGGCTCAACGAGTAATGATCAATGGCTCCATGTCTAGTTGGCAGCCAGTATCAAGTGGAGTGCCCCAAGGGTCGGTCCTTGGGCCGGTTTTGTTCAATATCTTCATTAATGATCTGGTGGATGGTGTGGATTGCACCCTCAGCAAGTTTGTGGATGACACTAAACTGGGAGGAGTGGTAGATACGCTGGAGGGTAGGGATAGGATACAGAGGGACCTAGACAAATTGGAGGATTGGGCCAAAAGAAATCTGATGAGGTTCAACAAGGACAAGTGCAGAGTCCTGCACTTAGGACGCAAGAATCCAATGCACTGCTACAGACTAGGGACCGAATCACTAGGCAGCAGTTCTGTAGAGAAGGACCTAGGGGTGACAGTGGACGAGAAGCTGGATATGAGTCAACTGTGTGCTCTTGTTGCCAAGAAGGCCAATGGCATTTTGGGATGTATAAGTAGGGGCATTGCCAGCAGATCGAGGGACGTGATCGTTCCCCTCTATTCGACATTGGTGAGGCCTCATCTGGAGTACTGTGTCCAGTTTTGGGCCCCACACTACAAGAAGGATGTGGAAAAATTGGGGAGAGTCCAGCAAAGGGCAACAAAAATGATTAGGGGTCTGGAACACATGACTTATGAGGAGAGGCTGAGGGAACTGGGATTGTTTAGTCTACGGAAGAGAAGAATGAGGGGGGGGGTTGATAGCTGCTTTTAACTACCTGAAAGGTGGATCCAAAGAGGATGGATCTAGATTATTCTCAGTGATAGCAGATGACAGGACAAGGAGTAATGGTCTCAAGTTGCAGTGGGGGAGATTTAGG